>NC_091478.1:21740138-22340138 GCF_036971445.1 Narcine bancroftii
GTCAGTACACTGACCTACTGAGCTTCTCCAGCATTGACTTTTTACTTCAACCACAGTCAGCAGACTTTCGTGTTTCACTCCTTTCATTTTTTTTTAATTGGATGAAATGTTAATATTCAGGAACTCTATATAGTAGAGCATATTATTCATTCTAATGGAATATGAAATTACTTGGTTGCTAGATATTCAAGAATCTTTTATTTTCATGTAATAAAACAGAAATGTAATATTACATAAAATATCATTTAGTCTGCTCTAAGACAAAGATTCGCCATCAGCAGAAATTACCCGTTTCCCCTAATAGTCAGAGAAAGAGAAGCAAAGAGAGTCACCCCCCGCCCCACAGAGTCACTGAATGTCCATGGATTCATCTCTAGTGCTCCCACAGCCCCTGTAGCCACACAGAGACCAGTCCAAACCATCGTCAACCCACACTGTTCAACTGTGTCTCCTTGTCCACATTAATGTTTCATATTTGGTTTTCTAGAGGACCATAACTAAATAAAAAAGATCTACACTGTGATAAATACCACCACAAGATAAAGTAGAATGCCAAGGACCAAATCACCTGATAGCTATGTCCTGTAATCTACGTTCAGCCAATTTTTTTTTTGAATATTTTATTTCTGATTTTTCGAACTTAAACTCAGTTATCAACATTATCAGTGTCAATTCTACCAGTATTAGCATCAACTACAATTTTACAATTATCCATTTTATACAGTTTTCTGCAGAGTTCAAGCTCTTTTCATCTCACTCCCTCCCCAACCCCAACGAACCACAGTTACACACAACATTCAAGATGCTCACAACAAAGGTATAAGACATACATCAGGGTTTTATGGGGTTTGCCACAACAAGGCAGCCAATGCTCAGGCTGTTTTCTTCTCAAGACTTTCCCTGGTTAGAGGTAATGCCAATCTTGCCACCCAACACAAGTATAAGTCTGAGAGTTGATTGCTCTCATTCCATTAATTTGCTCCAACCAGCTTACCTATCCAGAAATTGATACAACATGTTCTCATATGGATACAACAAAAAAATGGCAGGAATGGTGCATATTTTGAGATTTAGAGTTTTAGCCATTCTATGATTAGTTTTATATCTTATGACCTTTCGTAGGGATTTTTTTTAAACTTTTAAATATTTTTAATTATTTCAAAAAATGAACAGCAGCAACATGCCAAAACAGGTTTCAGTCAACTCTGATAATCCACTTGTAATTTTTCAGATATCCCAATGCTCCTTATAAAATCTCCAGAGTCCTGTGTCTGTGTTACATAAACTCACCAGGGGCCATTCCCACACTCCATATAAAATTTGCCAGAGCTCTGTTTTCATGTTGTGTATCAACTCACCAGAGTCAATTTCCATTTTCCTTATAAATTCATCAGGGTCCATTCACACTGCTTTTTTAAACCCACCTGGTTTATTGAAAACTATGAAGTAACATCTAAAAATCTGAATTAAAAGTGAGGTGTGGTGATAACGAAGTAACATCCAAATAATTTGTGAGTCCAAATCTGCTGCAGTTCCAAGAGTACTAGATTATCAGTGTTTACTATATATCTAACTGTACATATAGTATTCTACTCCCATCAGCCAGTGTACTTGTGCCAGCACTTCAACATGTAATGAACATTTTAATCTTTTAAAATGGCAACATTTTGCAATCAGAGAATCCCTTTACTTAAAGAAGGGATAGTTAGAGTGAAAGGAATAGTTAAAGTTGGTATAACAGGGAAACCCCAATCTAACACGCCCCGATTTAACGCAAATTCGGATATAATACAATGAGTCATTGGACTCGGGCATCGAGCTCCCAGCAGGAGTGGGGCATCAGGCTCCCAGCAGGAGCAGGGGTGTCAGGCTCCAAGGCAGGAGCAGGGACGTCGAGTTCATGGGCAGGGCTCCTGACAGGAGTGGGGGCATCAGGCTCCTAACAGGAGCCGGGATCTCGGGAAAGTATGGCAGTTCCAAACATAGATGCACACGGGTTTATACTCAGACGCTCCAATATTTCAAACACAAGTACTAGATCATAATGGTTTTCTAAAATTTAATTTGTGTTTTAATTTCAACTGTAACAACAAGTATTTATTTATTTAGAGCAACCCTGCTTTTTTCGTGATGAATTTTTATGGGCCCTAATGATCACTTTAAAATGGGGCCAAACGGGACCAGTTCCCAGTTTCTTGGAATAATTTCACTGCTTTTTGAGAATCAGAACTCATCTTAAATCCAAATTTCTCTTACTTTTTTACTTGCTCAGAAGATGGAATGTGTATTGATCTCAAGGTAATTGTATCAGGATTAAATGGACATGGTTAGGCATTTCAATTATGTGACCGCATGAGAATAATAGAAACCAATGAGAAGGTAAACAGTTCTAAGTCAGGGAATGCATTTAAAGATTATTTGTGAACCTGATGTTCATTCTCTGCCCCAGTGGCTTGTTTTAGGGCCTGCAGATCAGCCAGCATTTTCTTAAATATATTCATATTTCTGGATCTGGTTGCACCTCTCATCAGTGCAATTCTGCACAGTCCAACAAGGTTTAAAAAAAATAGAGTTGAAATATATTGAGAAACTCAAGTAGAAATGATAAGATGCCAGCACAATTCAGTGACTTCACCGGAACGTCCATTGGAGAAATTCACTTCTAGGAGATGCTTTTGAAGAGAATGTTAGAACATAGAACAGTAGAGCCTTTCAGCACACAATGTTGTGCCAAGTTATATTAACCTACTCCACATAAATCTAACCCTTCCCTTCCTCACAGACCATAATCCTCCAAGATTGTTCAAATATTGATCCAATATTCCAGGATATCGTTCTAAGTACATTATATGATTCTCCTTTTAATTAACACAATTCAATGTTATCATTATTTATTCATGAGTAAGCGATGTAATCTAACTTGAACTTTCAAGACATTTCCCTCTGCACCTGCAAGACATATTTCTTTGAAGTAGTGCATGGCTGATTGGTGTATACCAAGACAGTGTTTACAATATCATTCAGATCATCTGTTTTCCTGGATCTTTGGTGGTGCTGAATTAGCAGATTACTTGGACTATTAGATGTTACTCCCTTACATATTACACAGCAGAATAATATATCCAGTAAACAGTGTTTAAAGGGAGTTGGAAACATACAAGCATTCCAGTCTGTTGCTCTCGCTGCAAACTGATGAAGTCGCAAAAGATGTTTTAGAAAGGGTGTGTGCAAGTAAAGGGATCAAGTTAAGTCAAGTTTATTGTCATCGGATTGCGCAAGTACGTGATGAAACAGCGTTCTCCAGTCCTTGGTACAAAACACACAGACACAGAACCAGATAAATCACTCATACAGAGAAACAATACATATGCAGGACAAGTATTCATATATACCAATAAATGAGTCTCAGCTGGTTAATGTGAGCAGTTCCAGGCAAATGGGGGTCTTTTCAAAGTGAAAGGAAGAGCCAGCATATTCTTGTTAGAGTGAAAGCTAATGCTGGCTAGATTAAGGAACCTTGGAGGGATATTGAGAGTTTGATCAAGAATAATGGTGCCACAAAAGATCATAGAGAATTCTAAAAGATTCTACAAGTATATTGAGTACAAAAGGGGGCTAGGGAGAGAGTCGGCCCCTTCAGGATCAGTGTGTGTGGAGCGATGGGAAAGTGCTGCAATCTTAAATGATTACTTTTTGTCCATATTTACCATGGAGAAGGACATGGAAGCTTATGAGTTCAGGAGAGAGAAAAGTGATATCTTGGAGCAAATAAACATTATGAATGAGGAGGTGGAGGAGCTCTTGAAATGCATAAAGGTGAATGAATCCCCAGGCCTGACCAGGTTTGCATCTTAGGATGTTATGGAAAGCAAGGGGAAAAATTGTTTGGGCTGTGGCTGAGATTTTGGTATCTTCCAGTGAGAACTGGAAAACTAGATGGCAAATGTTGTGACTTTATTTAAGAAGGGCATCAGAGACAAGGCAGGGAACAACACACATGATGTCAGTGGAAGGAAAATAATTGGAAGGAATTCTGAAGGACAGGATTTATTTGCTCTTGGAAAGGCAAAGAATGATCAAGAAACTCAAGAAATTGCTGATCCTGGTATCTTGAACAAACAATGAGAATCTGAAGGGACACAGGAGGTCAACCGGCATTCATGGAGGGAAATGGACAGTTAACATTTCCGATTTTTGGAGATTTATGGAACGGTATATGTTGTGCTTGCCTTCATTGGCTAAGGCATTGTATTCAAGAGCTGGGGCATCATGTTACAATTGAGCAAAGTATTAATTAGACAACACTTGAAGTGTGTGATTAAGCTGGAGTCATTTCAAAAATTATTGGAAGTCTTAATTCATCAAGAAAGATGGGATTGGCTTGGATTGTTTTTGTTAGGTCAAAGAAGGCTGTAAGATAACATGATAGAGGTGTATAAAATTATGGGAAGCATAGAGAGTGGATGTATAGTGTCTGTTTCCCATGGTAGAGGTGTCTAAAATTAAAGAGCTTTTGTTTACAGTAAGAGGAAGAAGGTTTAAAGGGGACCTGAGTAATAAATATTGTAAATTTTTCTCACAACAATCAGTTGTCACCTGAAGTAAACTGCCAGAAGAGGGGTGAGGGCAAGAATAATACCATCAAGAGGCTACCTGAATGATCAAGGCATCATGGATATAAAATTAGCACAGGCAAATTAGATCATTATGGATGAGGATCGTGATCAGCACAGACATGGAGGGTCACTGGACTTATTTTTATGATTTCAGATAGACCAGTGGTTTTCAAACTGCTCCCCTAAACTCATATGCCATAAGTGCTCTGATATTGGTAAGGGATTGCTTAAGGTGGTATGTGAGTGGGAAGGGAAGGTTGAGAATCACTCCTCTAGACCCAATTATTACTGAAATATTTTGCTTGAAAAAAATTGACATTGGCCCATTTCCTTTAGAGTTCTGAAACTGTGCACATAACGAGTCAATTGGGTACGATTAAAACAATGTTCTTTTTCTTTCCACTCACATACCACTTTAAGCAATCGCTTACTCATCACAGAGCACTTATGGCATAGGGATTGCTTAAGGTGGAAAATGAGTTGGAGGGGTGGCAGTTTGAAAATCACTGAGATAGACACTAGCCCAATTTGCACTCTGGAGCCCTGGCATGCTTTCTGAACTAATGAAAGCACTCCCATGTCATACCATCAAGCACTCCAAAGAATCAGATGCTGGTTTATCACAGCTTTACTGCACAGGGTGCAATTGGGAATAATGATGATAAAATTAGATTGAAAATCTAGGTATTTGTAGTATTTGGCTGAGTTAGCAATCTTTCAAACAAAACATAAGCCTACTAGTTATACATCATCAATCTGTTAATTATGGGGTTCTTTGTCAATGTTAACATTTTCAGATAAGCCACCATTACGGTCCAATATAAAGGACTGTCAAAAGTTTTACCTGCTTTAAGGAATCTATAGTCGACTGGTCATCTTGTGAAAGTTTAAGTGCAGTTGTCACTTTTGTTGAATTTGCAACAATCTCAGCATTCAGTTCTTTGCATTTTGACATCAAGCGTTTCTCATTTTCATGGGACTTCTTGAGGGCCTGATGTAGCTTCTCGTATTCAAGACGAAATTTCTCAAGCCCCTTGTCTCCCATAAGTTCATTAAGGACTTCTTGAAAATCCTGTTCCAGTGCCTCAAAAGCACTATCCTCCTTCATTCCCTTTTCTGTCTTTTCCTGCAGAATAAAATGGGGGAATTAATTAGCATTATGGATTATTAATAAACACCCAGGATTCAATCAGAAACAAATATTAATCTGATGTCTCTTCCAAAATGCTTCCAGTTGTCTCTTGAAATGTACTTATCATATCTGCCTCAATGCCAAGTTGAGCAATATAAAGTTTAAAGTTCAAATTCATTGTCAGAGTTCATGCATGACATCACACACAACCCTAAAATTTGTTTTCCTGCAGGCGAGGCAGAATTTCTACTTATTGGTAGTAAAAATCTGTACTCAAGAAATGATACATAGACAAAAGAGAGAGAGGTAAACAAAGAAAGAAAATTTTTAAAACTAACTGTGCAATTCAGAAAAAAAATTCAAGAATAAATAATGTACAAAATAAGAGTCCTTAAATTAGTCTCTGAGTTTCTTGATTAGGAGTCTAATGGAGGGATAGCAACTGTTCCGGAACCTGGTGGTATGAGTTTTGTGACACCTATATCTTTTTCCTGATTGCAGCAGAGGGAACAGAACTTTGATCTCTGGATGAAGAACTTTATTTCGATGTAAGTGGGTGTAAACCTGGGGAAAATGGCATGGAGGCTATTCAAAATTCCTGTTTGGATTAAGATGATAGGAGGGAGCCATCTAGCTTCATGCCCTCAAAAATTACATGTATATTGTTCTGATTTATTTTATTATTGAGGAATCTCATCCTTTAATAATATACATATTTCTTAATTTTTTCCTCATCCACTTTCCTTGGCATTTGACTGTCTATCACTTTTATTCAGTGGTGAACAAGCAATAAAAGATGGTGAGCCTGGTAGTCTCCCAGATAATCAAGTAAATGGAACTAAGTAAATTAAGTTTACTGACTCGAACCTCGTGGTTCCTGGGAACGTGCATCTCTGAGGCCTGCTGAGTGTCTGTTAGAAAGTGTGGACTTGGGTGAATCAAGGGCAATAATGTGGCTTTACATTTAAAGAATTGAATAAATCTGTATAATTCAATAAATTAAGATGGGAAGGCAGATGACATGTTGCAGGTCCTTTATGTGGGATCTATTGAAAATGCCAATCACAGCTCAGGTAAATGTCTATTTCTCAAGAAAATTCCGTTCTGAGTTCATAAACTGGGAGCAAGGTTTAGATGCTGCAACAGGAGAGGAAAGTTACCTGGACATTTTTTTTGAGCAGAAATTCCCCTTCAAATGGTAGGGATGGTGGTATCCGTTGTACGGTAGTGTTAGATTATAAAAGAGTCAGAATCAAATTAATATTCTGTGGGAACATGATGATATGGTATCTGATTTCAAAATACACTGGACCACAAAGATTTTGCTTCCTGAACCCTTTTGGGTATATTTTATGGATTTTGGGCTGCTGATCATGAAAATCAGCTTAAAATGTTTCTATCATGTACTGTTTTGTAGATATAACCTATGTTTATGATTTCCTGTCGGGTATTTTAAGTCTACTTCAAGAATACAAAACCAGTGACGAACATGTTGAAAGGTTTCACCAGGACATTACGACTATGGAAAAGCAGTATCAGGGCAACTGGAACCCATCATTGCTGGCCGACTATTGTTAGACACTGGCATGAGAGGCATCAGATGCTGAGTACAAATGAAAATCAGCAGCAAAACATTTTTAGGTCAGTTGAACTAATACAATGTGTCGGCATCATTATGCAATTAAACATGTTAAATTCAATAAAAGTCAATTTAATGTTTCTCCAACTTTCTACGTGATACAGCAAATCTGAAATTATCTTTGTGTTCAGCTTGAAGTTGTCTATCATAATCCCCATTTTTTTCAGGAACAAACCTTTTGAAAAAAATTGTGGTCCATTGTATTACTAATAACCAGCCAGTGAGCCCTGAATCATTGGTAAATCCTTGAGAGCAATTTAATTCAGATATGCAAATAATATGGGATCCAGGTCACCTGACTCCAGTCCAAATGAGAAATTTGCAAAACTGTACCAGAACTTTATGCTAATCAACTCCATAGTTTTAAAAGGTTGAAAGCCCACTGTACTGGTGTGCAGCTTTGATAATCTTTAGCTCTTGCTCCCTGAATCTGAAATATTGGACTCAAGGAGTGAGTGAGCAGGCTATATTACTGAAGCTGCTGAGCAATCCCAATAATAGAACCCAATCACAGAAAAAGTGAACCATTTGAATAAAAAAATCAGGGGGTTTAAAGAAACATTAGCTTT
Organism: Narcine bancroftii; assembly: GCF_036971445.1. NCBI lineage: Eukaryota > Metazoa > Chordata > Chondrichthyes > Torpediniformes > Narcinidae > Narcine > Narcine bancroftii. Next base: position 21,748,095 of record NC_091478.1, read on the forward strand.
CACCATTTCAGGATGTTACAATGAGTCAATATTTTGCAGTGGAACCACCAATGGAAGTATAGGGATTGTGACAGCTAATTTGTACACAGAACTTTCCCTTAGGTAACAATTCCATGTCTATAAGTGATTGCAATATCACAACATAAAATGGATAATACCACTGGATTACATTAAAAACAAATTCAACTGGTATACCACCTTTAATACAAGAACCTTAAAGTGCATCATAGGAGCATCAGCAAAATAATTTAAAGACAACTGCTAAAAGCTTAGTCAAAGAAGTAGATGTTAAGGAGTACCTTGAAACAAAAGAGTAGAGAGGCAGTGAAAGTTTAGGAGAAGCTGCAGAGATCAGATCTTTGGCAGCTGAAGGTGCAGGAAATGCAGGTGTAGTTTTGAGGACCAGAATTGGAGGACTTCAAATATCTGAAGAAATTACAGTGATGAGGAGGGTTGAAACAATGAAGATTTGAGCAGAATGAATGATAAATTTCAAATCTAAGCATTGTTAAATTGGGAGTAGTTGATCCTCAGTAAAAACGGAACACAAGATAATAGCCGAGCTTATAAGAGGTAAAGTGAAGATTAGCCAGGGGTGCATTAGAAATTCATCATGTCAGGGAATTTGAATGGAAATATAATTACGAGACTTTTTATGATGTTGGGGGCTGACCCCTTCCGCTCAGTTGACTAATAAGCACCCAGATATTATCCACCTGAGGAAAGGATGAGGCAAATGCTGAACATCCTTGATCCAATTTGATGCCCATGAATGGGAGATTTGGAACTTGGTAATCCCAAAATTGTGCATGTTTTGCATTCACTTACCGCCATGGTGATTGCTGAATCTCAAATGCAGGGTGAGTTTGGGAAGGGAGGGCTCGAAGAGAACTGAGGGCCAGGTTGAAAGGTCAGGGACTCTGCCTTCTGCCTGGCTGCTTGTTTCCCTGTCACCGCCTCCTGTCTAGCTACCAGCCACAGTGGTGCCACCTCCTGTCTAACTTCCAGTTACAGTGTTGCCCTCTCTTGTCTGGATGCCAGCCACTGTGGTGCAGTCGCCTGTTTGAGTGGCAGAGGCAGTGTCTCCTGGTCTGGCTGCCTTTTCCTGTCTAGCTACCAGATGCAGTGGTGCCCTCTCTCATCTGGCTGCCAGCGGCAGTGGTGCCGTCTCCTGTCTAACTTCCAGTTGCAGTGTTGCCCTCTTTGTCTGGATGCCAGCTGCCGTGGTGCAGTCGCCTGTTTGAGTGGCAGAGGCAGTGTCTCCTGGTCTGGACTGCCTTTTCCTGTCTAACTCCCAGATGAAGTGGTGCCCTCTCTCATCTGGCTGCCAGTGGCAGTGGTGCCGTCTCCTGTCTGGCTGCCAAGGGTGCCCACTCCCGTCTGGCTCCCAAGGGTGCCTGCTCCTGTCTGGCTGCCAGGGACGCCGTCTCTTGCCTGGCTGCCAGTGGCAGTGGACCTGACTCTGTCTGGCTGGCTGCAGCAACACCACCTGTCTGCCTGGCACCGCCAGGTCCCGCTGCCGGCGCCGCTCTCCTCCGACTGGGCGCCCACCGCCTGGCTCTCGACACTGTCTGTCTGGATGCCCACCGCACTGCCGCGAACCCCGACCGTCTGGCTGCCGGTGGCCTTGCCGTCGACGGTCTGGCTGCCAAACGTCCTCACGCTACCGGCTCCTGGCTCCGTGAGGCCGCCCGCGAACTCTCCGCGTCCTCTCCTGCATCCTAGCAACGACGCACGCGGTGCGTCCTTACGTCATGGTCTCGCCTCGGAGAGAGAAGAACCTTGGTCAAACTGTTCCAAGTGAAGCAAGGATTGTTTTGGAACATTTAAGTGCATTAATTCTGGACAAAATGTGAATATTATGCTTTATTATCATTCAAGCAGCTTGCACATGATAAAGGGGAGGGTTCCATTTTAAAAGGCTGGGTTTTGGTGTGGCCTGGGCTATGGCCTTAGTGCCAGTGGCTGGGTTCCCCAGGTGGCAGGTGAGGCCACCACAGTGGGACCACTGCAACAGGTGGGGCTCAAGGTGCATAATCTTTGACGAGGGTGCTTCCTTCAAAACAGCAGCTGCATCTTGTGTGAAGACTGAAGCGAGCAAGGCCACCTTTGACAGGAGCTTTATCGAAAATTCCTTGGCCGGCTGCATCACCGTGTGGTAGGGTCGGTGCAGAGAAATGGATTGGTGATCAATCCACAGGACCATAAGAATGGATCACTGGAGCCTCCCTCCGGCCGATTGACGTGACATACTGGGATTGTGGTCTAAAAAGAGGTCATTGAAGACCGCCCCACCCCCACCACATCCTGCACACACTGCTTCTTACAGCTGCTACCATTGGGAAAGAGATACAGGAATATCAGCTCCACCAGGTTGAGGTATAGCTTCTTCCCACGGGCAGTGAGAATGCTGAATGACCAAAGGAACTGCTCACACTAGCCATCCAAGACTCATAATCACGAAACAATATTTATATATTTATTTGTACAGATTAAATACTTGTCCTCCATATATATTGTTTGCATTGTGTTGTCTGCTTGTATGCGTGTTTTGTAGTGAGGGCTGGAGAACGGTGTTTTGTCAGGTTGTACTTGTACAATCAGGTGACAAGAAACTTGACATTTTACACCAGTTACACTGAGCTTCCAGTGCACTTTGAACCAAAAGTTTATTATAATCTCATGTGCTCCTTTATCCACAGGCCAGGGATTCTCACAAGTCAGCGAAGATATTGTATTTTCCTCAAACAAGTTTTGAAGACAACGCTGATGTGTTACCCTTGCTGACTTGAGATGGTTAACAACAGATATGTGGTTGAGGTGGCAGTCAGTGCTTGTTCTGCCTCACCTAGAAGGAGATGAATGGTTCCTAAAATCACTTGGTAAATTTCATTTTGTGGTCAGTATTACATTGGCTGGGGAATGGAGATGCAACTGGAAGCATCAGGGCTTCAGGGGCACAATTAGCCAAGGTCTCCTAGGCTTGAAGGACATCCACAGTAAATGGAGTGGTGTTAAAATCAAGCGGAAAATACTATTGGGGACGTAGCTGTGGAACTCCATAATCACAGACACAAAGTCAGTCTGAATGCTGTATTAAATTAAAATTGCTTCTGAAAAGCAAAATAAAAAGAGGAACATAGAATTAAAAGAAACAGGACTTTCTAATTATTTATTTATTTTTAGTTGACTATAACTAAAGTAAGAAGAAATGAGACTTGATAAATTAATTTTCAGGGCTAGAGAGGGAAGAATTCAGATTTATTGTGCCAATAAATATGTTTGCATTGTTATACACCCTTACATTTTCTGGCAAGGTTCAAAATGTCAAATTTAGTCAAGTTTATTGTCATTTGAATATGTTCAACCTGTCGAAACAGCGTTCTACAGTCCTCCGTACAAAACATGCAGATATACAACCAGATGTAACACACATACAGACAAATATTACATATGCAGGACAAGTATTATATTTATAAAAATAAATAAATACTGTTTTGTACAGATGAGAGTCTTGGATGGGTAGTGTGAGCAGTTCCTTTGGTTGTTAAGCATTCTCACTGCTGTTCCTCCACCTTATGGTGCTGATTCTGATACTCCTCCCCAATATCTCTTCCCTGACAGGAGTAGCTGAAAGATGCTGTGTGCAGGATGGAAGGGGTCCTCAACGATTTTGCGTGCCCACTTCAGCCAATTATCCCAGTAGATCACGTTGATGGCAGGGAGGGAGACTCCAGTGATCCTCTCTGCCATTCTTATGATCCTGTGGATTGACCTCCAATCTATTTTTCTGCAACAACTGCACCACACTGTGATGCAGCCAGCTAGGATGCTCTCATTAGAGTTCCTATAGAAGATTGATGTGTATAATGGTGGCCGGTAGCCTTGCCTGCTTCAATCTTTTCAGGAAATGCAGTTGCTGTTGCGCCTTCCTGACAAGGGAGGAGAGGTTGAGTGTCCATGATAGGTCACTAGTTAAATGAACTCCAAGAAATTTGGTGCTCTTCACTCTCTTTGCTACAGAGTTATTGATGTGTCGTGGAGGATGGTTGTTCCTGGTCCTCTTACGGCAAAACATGACAAAACTTATCATGTAAATATATTTCAACTTGGCATTGACAAATCTCTTGGCAAATTACGATTCACACACAGTTTCTGGGTTACAGGTGAACTCAAGGGACATTATGAAGGAGTGAAAGGCACTGTGAATGCACACCTTGTTTTCAGCAATTTTTGTTGGTCTCTTTTAAATATTGGAGCCTTTTTTTCTCCATATGATGATCACTAATCAAATCTAATGTGTCTTGTAATTAGTCTGTATTCAGTGCCTTGCTCCATAGTGCAAAGCTTGTGCAAATCAAAAATAACCACCATGTTCACCATGGGAAATAGGTCTTTTTTTTTCTGAGAAGGAAGTCTGAAAAAGAGTTCATGTTTCCTTTTTGCGATTACAAAGGAAACATATGTTTTTTCCACATCACTGAGGAATAGCATATAACCCTGTCCCAGTGAATAACAATGAAGCTATATAATGTCTAAAGATAATACTTGGTCTGCTGAGAATTTCTAGGATGTTAATTTATTTATTCAGATTTATTTCTCTAAAGAACATGAACTATAGAACTATAGTTTTGTGACAATCATTATATTCTAGATTTTTTAGATAGAATCATGGAAAATGGGAGCAGAAGAAGAACATTTAGGCCTTGGAACCTATTCCACCATTCAATGCAGTCTTTGTTGATCATATGAGTTCAATATTTGTGTTCTGCTTTGTCTCCACATCCCTCAGGCCAATATGGCTACATCCAACTCCTTTGAATACAGTAAAACCTGTGGTATCTTGCACTATGGGGATTGGTAGATGCCGAATAAGTGAATTTTCCAGTGGCTTAAGATTGTATGTTGCATGGACGGGGAACTAACGGCGAGGTGCGCCAAATTTAAACTTTCGTAAATTTTATCTATTTATTTTCTGCATTTTTTTGCCAGTTCCTTAAATTCCAGATAATTGATTTTACTCTATATCTAATTAGCTGATGACAACAGCCTTCTGTGGCAGGGAGTCCCACAAGTTCACAACTCTGAGTGAAAAGGTTTCTCCTCACCTTAGTCCTAATTGGTTTACCCCTTTATCCATAGATTATGACCCCTTGTTCTGGGCTTTCCCATTATCAGGAATGTTGCTACTGACCAGTCCAGACTGGTCAGAATGTTATACATCTCAATGAAATCCCCCCCCCCCCTCATTCTTCTAAATATCAATTATAACCCTAGTCTTTCTTCATACTTCAGTCAGAAGCAAGAATATCCTTCCTCAGATTCAGATATGAAAATTGCACAATACCAAGGCCCAGAGCACTGCAGTAAGTCTTCACTCTTTCTGTATTCAAAACCTCTTGTAGTAAAGGCACTGCCTGCTCTACCTGCTTTCCATCCTTCAATGGTCCAGCCCTTTACCTACCAATTTATCAATGTTACCAAGTGCCACTGTCTGGGAGACATTATTACCTGTCTAAATGGCCCATCTGTAACTTGAATTGTTTTCCTTTCTTGATCTTCTTACTGGATGAATGGTCTTTCTAGCCTTTTTAGCACTCTTCCAGCCTCACAAGTCTTCAAGATGTCTCTGCTCTCTCATTTTGACTTTGTATATCCCCAATTTGAACTGCTGCATCACAAAGGGATTGTGCCTTCACCTATATAAGTCTTAAGTTTTGCAATTGCCTCCCAAATTCTCTCTCTGGCTTCTTAACTTCACTCCTTAAAATCTAGCACAAATATGTGGTTACGTACCTTCAACTGTGGATTTAAATACAACTTAAATGATTCTTCTTTGGCTTGGCTTCGCGGACGAAGATTTATGGAGGGGGTAAAAAAGTCCACGTCAGCTGCAGGCTCGTTTGTGGCTGACAAGTCCGATGCGGGACAGGCAGACACGATTGCAGCGGTTGCAGGGGAAAATTGGTTGGTTGGGGTTGGGTGTTGGGTTTTTCCTCCTTTGCCTTTTGTCAGTGAGGTGGGCTCTGCGGTCTTCTTCAAAGGAGGTTGCTGCCCGCCAAACTGTGAGGCGCCAAGATGCACGGTTTGAGGCGTTATCAGCCCACTGGCGGTGGTCAATGTGGCAGGCACCAAGAGATTTCTTTAGACAGTCCTTGTACCTTTTCTTTGGTGCACCTCTGTCACGGTGGCCAGTGGAGAGCTCGCCATATAACACGATCTTGGGAAGGCGATGGTCCTCCATTCTGGAGACGTGACCCATCCAGCGCAGCTGGATCTTCAGCAGCGTGGACTCGATGCTGTCGACCTCTGCCATCTCGAGTACTTCGACATATATTATGGTTCTATCAAATAACAGAATTGTGGTTGAAAGGAATAAAAACATAGTGGGGAACATCAATGTGAAAAGTCAAGGTTCTGAAACATTCAATTATAATGAATGATCAAAAGCTTAACTTCATTTTCCTAACAGCACCAAGCTGTTAGCAATTTGAATCTTTCAGTGTCAGATTTATCATTATTAATTGAACTAGCCAGAGGGCAACAGTCCTCTCACCATCTGCGTTGAAGAAAATTCTCCTGAACTCTGCCCCAAATGGCTCAGTTCAGATTTTGTCCTTATTTCCATACTCCCCATTACAAGTGAAGGAAAATTGCTCTCCCTTTACCCTTTAAATTTATTGTAAAATCTTGGAAATCCATTCTGTAATCTATTTTATTCTAAGGAGTACATGGTTCATTAAGTAATACCATTAGAAAATGCTGGAGGAGCTCAGTGGGTCAGGAAGCATCCATGGAAAGCAAATGATAGTTTCAGGCCAAAGCCCTTCATCAGCAAAGTACTGGCAATTAAGGAAACAACTGTGAAAAGAGAAACTGAAATAATATTTTTAGTCTGTGAACTTCTGTTAAAATAAATTTAATTTGTATAGTTTGCCTAACAAGCGCTTGGAGATGGGTTTTGGCCGTAATTTTATTTGCACGTGGATGTGTGTACTTGGACTGTCCAAGAGAAAATTATCTTTCTGTCCTCTCTCGTAATCTCTGTTATGTTTTCCATACTTGAATGGAAAGGCAATAGCTAATACCGTTATTATGAGATGTGTTCTGTCACTAACGTGGAAAAGAAGAACGTATTTTTTACCTTACATAATTAACAAATGTTTATATCACTTGAAGGCTTTGGAAATCTGGGAACCATGCAGTAAAGTGTTGCAGACCACAAAGTTCTACAGATGAAGCAAATCAGCTGATGTGTAGAGCCCATCTCAACTGCATCTGTTTCCTGTACCAGCAAAATTCTCCCTGCACTCCACTTGCCAAAAACGCCAGCCTTCACTCCACCACTTTATCAGAGAGTTGCCTTCACTGGATGTGAAAATAAGAACAAAATTTGTGACTACTAATACAAACTGGATTAATGCAGCAGAATAAATGGAAAGTACAATGAAAGAAAGAGGCCTTTTGATGTCCTTCTCACTCTTGGCTCTTACTAGACTTGGTGAGTAGATCTTGTGACGTTCCACGAACCTTTTCCTTTATCTGTCTCCCTGTTGTTACTACGAAGCTTGATGTGACATCAAGATGAAGAAAGGTTTGAATTATTGTTTATGCTTTCAATATTCGACTAAGGAACTGAAATTAATTTTGGATTGCTTTTGGTCATCATCTGATGGTTCAAGGTTAGGAGAGATTATGGAGTGTAATTATTGGGTAGGGAAAGGAAACATGCATTTTACATTTCAGACTGGATTTAACTGGAGTGATTTTTATATTAGTGATGCAAGCCTTAATGGCATTCCATTGTCATAGTTATGTTTGCCATCTGGTATAAAGTTTAAGTTCAAAGTATCATTGTGGATGACTGAAAATTTTATTTCAATTTTTTAGCTATCCTTGGTGTTGTCACCCAATTTGATGCCCTCATCAACATAACAGAGAGGCAATTGATTACTTGTTTGATAACATTGATGTTTTTTGGATCTTGTTGTGCTTTTATTTTCAAAAATGATTCCACCTCAAAAGCACTTAATTCACAGAAAAAGGGATGAGTTAAGATTGTGAAAGGTGTTATATAAATGCAAGTTTTTTTTGTCTTTTCTCACTCCACAACCTAACTTTGTGAGGATTTCCAATTTAATTTGTTTTCCCACTTTCACTTATGATTAAATCTCTACGTACAACTCAGGAACAGGCCCTTCTGGCCCATGAGCCCATGTTGCCCAAAAATCCCACAATTCCTGTAGAGATTGCTAATTGTACTGAAGATTGAGACACAGAAGCAGAATTATTTGTAAAGAAACTTGGCTGTAGAATAGGCTACTTATGTAGAGTTGAGTCAAAACTGATCATTAACAGGAGTATATAAACTACAATGCAACTAGTTATAAATATAGCAATTTGTTAGATATAAAGTCAGGAGCTATGTCTTATGGACAATGACAATTTTTGAACAAAATTACTTTTCTGGATTTTACTTCCTCTCAAAGCCTGATAATATATCAAGAAATTTTAGAAACAATATATTATCAAATTACTTTCTCTCTACTTCAGCTGATGAAAGTGTTAGCCAATTATCTTGGCCATGTTACCTTCATTGTTAAACTCAGAAAAATGTGATTTTTGTCTATCAGCCTAGAATTGGATCCTGTTGTCATGTGTATGTGTGTACATATATCACATAAAGACTATTTTCGCTGAGGTAGATCATGCTTACATTTTCAAGTTGAACACACCCACTGGAAATCTTTCGGGATATTTCCAAGCATGGTTCACATCAGCAGTGTTTCTTGGCATCAGTTGTATATCAAAATGAAGCTACTAAGTCATGCATTGCATTTTCAGCATAAATTGAAGCTTTAGGATTAACCCAATACCTTTGAACACTGATTAAAAGAAACTAGAACCAAGTTATGCTGAGATTAATAACATGGATATCTGTACTGTGACATTGATGTCTTGCACACAGCATCTCTGCCAGCCACAGTTGTCAGTGCTCGTGATACTGATTGTTCCCTCACTGATTGAAGCCTTTTTATCAGAACTGTTTGCTGTGATTTCTACTCCTTGATCATTCCACAACTCACAGGGACATGACGCCACTTGCAGAATGGATTCATACAAAACAGAAAATCAGGTGAAGTGGTGCCCACACCAACTTGTCTCCTCCTCTCACCCCCCCATCCCCCCCCCCCCTTGTCTTCCCTCACTCTAAGGCTGTCTTTAGGTAGAATTTCTGTGGCTGCTCTGGAGAAAGTTCTAATATTCATCCCCCTCAAGATCAGCATGGGAGTTATGTCGCAGATGTAAATCTGTAGTACAGCTCTGAAAGGCTTGCACACCCACATAAATTTAGACATACGGCATAATAACAGGCCATTTAGGCCTATGAGCCAAATTACACCCAATTGACCCCAACCCTCAGTATGTTTTGAATGGTGCCAGGAAACTGGAGCACCTGAAGGAAGCCTACGCAGCCGTGGGAAGGATATACAAACTCCTTACAGGATTTGAACCCTGGTCCCAGTTGCTAGCACTGTAACAGTGTTGCGCTAACTGTTACACTATCTAATATATTTGTGGTCAATTTCATCAATACTTTCAGAAGATCCCATTGGATATTAATGCTATGAGCAGCACTTTCCATCAGCACAAAATGGTGAAATTCATTGACTGCTCATGCGTCAGAAATTCACTTCATTTTCCTGTTGTTTCTCGGAGAGAACAATCCATTAGAATAAAAACTCAAAAATTTCCAGAAGCTATTTCAAGTCCTCCTTGACTCCTTCATATGTTCCTTCGCAATACATCACTGTATTAAAATCAGCATACCAGGAATTTTAATAACTATTCTGTTAATGATGATTTACAGGCAGCTGCAAGGATTTATGCAAGAGTGGGTGGATATTTTGTCTAAATTTTCCTTCCTTTTGCAATGATGCATCTGTTTGCCCATGATCCAGATGTTTGTGATGATAATGCAGACTGGTTTTGCATGCAATAACAGTAGAACATGTCCATTTCTGCAATAAAATTATTCAGATCTGTATCCTTGCTTGTGTCATCTCACAATGAAAAACTGAATAGAGAGATCACAGGATTTATTTTTCTTAATTTCAACAAGTCATTAAACAATAATATAAACAAAAATTTAAACAAAATTTATGTATAGAAACATCCCAAGTCTAAAATGAGCAGGAAAATATTCGATTTCCTAATCTGGTTTGTAGAAGTTTTTATAGGATCTTATTTTTTTTATTATTTTATGTTTAGTGTCCTTGCAGTATTTTAGGTTCTTCGATTCATTAGGTCATCTTGACTGCAAAAAAAATTGAGACGTTTTGTATCAGAGCAGATTAAGAGAAGATGTGATGGAGATATTTAACATTGTGAGGGATTTCCATTAAATGATGAGAGAAAATGTTATCTATTGATGACACCATGAGTGGAACTCATAAAATGCTTATCAAAAGACAAGTGAGCAATGCAGGGGATTTTTTATGAAATATAAGAACATGAATATTTCTCCCGAAGATGGAAGGAGAATCTAAAAATAATACAAATGTAAGCATTTGCGAAAGAATATTTAAAATTGGTATGAGATAAAGGTATGTGATTAAGTGCTTATTCAGTGGCGAGTAGACACAACATTCACTGTGTAGTTGAATGTTATGATCTTATGAATTTGCACATAGTATTGTTTACTCAGATTATTACCACCTCAGTCAAGCAAGGATAAAGCATCATTATTCTAATCCAGAAGTTCTGAATTTGTCTTCTCCCTTTTGGTGGAGCTTCAATCTCAGCATTCATCAGAAGCAAACGATTGTGTTTCTGTTGCAGTGTTAGTTTACACTAAATTTTAAAGTTGGACCACAAGGAGGAAATTTGTGCTGTGCACATCAAACATCAGACCATGTTCAACAATGAACATGAGCCAATGAGGTCAGGCAGAATTTGCTCATCAGGCAAGAGTTATTTTAAAAGGTATTCTCAGAATTACTGATAAAATCTTCTGATTGAATTACCTGTATTAACACATTAGAGATGTCTGTTTACTTAAACTATTATATAATTTGGGTATTATCTATTGTTTTAATTGTTTCAAGTTGCACCTGTTAGTAAATAAGAGTTTTTGCTTTAAAATTTCTCCTTTGTTTCATATTTCATAAACCAGAATATGGTGCCTCAAAATGAAATATTTAACCAAGCAAAATTACTCAATTAAAGCTCAATAATATGAAAACTGGAAATATACACTATGTCGGGCAGCAGCAGTGGAGAGAATATTTTACTGTCCATTAACAATTGGTCAGGTCCATGATGGTCATTGAATTAGTGAAATAATAAACATGTGCAAACTTCCAGAATAAACAATCAGATCTTGGACCAATACTTCTATGGGGAACTACAACAGAAATGCAGAGAAAGAAGTATTACATTAAAAAAAAAGCCAAATTAGGACAGGGAAAAGCAACCAAATAATTATTTATCATCTTCAGCAATAAATTGTGGCAAACATAAATTGAAATCCATTCTTCTGTCAGATGGAAACTGAGTTGGTAGCAGTCCCGATGTGTGGATATGTCAGCCATGTGAGGACATGGCTCTTGATCTTGTGGACTATGGTGTTTGAAATTTAAATTCTCTCATGCAGGCAAAGTATTGATCATTCATCTAATAATTTCAGGTCCTGTGAAGATGGCTAAATATCGATCTTCAGCTTCGGAAAGATATTATCCAGCTGGAAAGGGTCCAGAAAAGACTCACATGATAATACCTGGGGTGGGGGGGGGGGGTGTTGAATTATAAGGAGAAGCTGGATATGGTGGGACTTTTCTCCCTGGAGTGTAGGAGGCTGAGGGTGCACCTTTTAGAGGTTTATAAGATCATTAGCTGTATAGATAAGGTCAATAGTAACATCCTTTTTCCCAGAGTTGATGGATCTGAAACCAGAGGGCATAGATTTAAGAGGAAAAGATTTAAAAGGGACCTGAGGAGCTTCTTCACACAGGATCTTGGAAATAACTACTTGAAGAAGTGATAGAAGTTGGGACAATTGTGACATTCAAAAGAAAGGAAGGCAGGTACATGGACGGGAAATGTCTAGGGCAGTGGTTCTCAACCTTTTTTTCTCCACTCACATACCACCTGAAGTAATTCCTTACTAACCATAGAGCGTCTATGGTATCCAAATTTATTGTTGTTCTTAAGTTTTTTTCTTGAATAGGTGTAAATTAGCCATCTCCTTGAACTATTAAGAAGTAAAACACGAATATCTGTATACACCGTGGTTGAAGTAAAAACACAAAGCTGGAGAAACTCAGCAGGTCAAGCAGTGTTCTTTATATAGCAAAGGTAAAAATACATAACCATCATTTCGGGCTTAAGCCCTTCATCAAGGTATGGAAAAATATCAGCAGGCGCCCAAGCAAAAGAGTAGTGGGGAGGAGTAGTCACAAAGGCAGGTGATGATAGGTGGAGAAGGGGGGGTGGGGGGAATGAGACATCAGTGATCAAGAGGAGGAGGGATGGCTAGGTGAATAGAGGGGGAAGGGAGGGAAAGGGGGAGGAGAAGAGCAGGATAGCAGAAACTGGAAAAGTCGATGTTAATGCCATCTGGCTGGGGAGTGCCCAGACGGAACTTGAACTATTAATCTCCTTCAGATGAAGTACTTTCACAGTGGTGTTGAGGCAGAAGTTCCAAAATTTTAATATAATGACAAATATCTAACTGCATGATCAAGTTGGGGAATTTAAAAATGAATGGTATCTCCGTGTACCAATTAGCTTTGTACTTCCTTTCAATATGGGTTATGAAGACTGTTGGTCAAGTAGATTATACACGAAAGCCTGCTGATGCTGTGATTGTAGTAAAGACTCAATGCTGGAGAAACTCAGCAGGTCACACATTGTACTTTATGTAGTAAAAATAACATTTTGGGCATGAGCCCTTCCTCAAATAGATTGTTTCTTTCCATACACTAATATTGTACTCTAAAATTTATGGTATAAATAGTTATCAAATCACATTGGGAATTTTGCAAATGATATGGTAATCTTAAAAACTCTATGTATTGGTCAGTACAGCAAAGGAGGGAAAGGAATGTTGATTCACTGACACTTCTCTATTTATCTGTACTTTATATGCAGGTGACTGTCGCTTGAGGTTAGATGGTGTTACAGAGACAAAAGGACTGAAAGGAAGATCTGCTCTACTCCCATGTGAACTGACCGGCTTAAATGAAAATTTGCTCCAGATTGTCAACATCAGCTGGCATAAATACCAGCCGAGGGAAACGCTGGTTTACACCAATGGAACTCACATTAACATAACAGCAAAGGAGTATGCAGGTCGTGTCTGGATGAATCCGCTATTCCAGCCCAACATGTCGTTAGTGATCAATGATTTGGAAAGCAACGATGGGACATATTATCGGTGTGAGATTATTTGGCATTATAAAGGGATGGTGAAGAAGAGGAGCCTCCATAAAGATATTTTCCTTGATATTTTGGAAGGTAAATAACCACACAAGGCTTCAGTCAAGTGAAAAGACAGATACATTTTTTTTTCATGTATGACCTTGAACAGAGGTCACAAATCATGGAACTGTCTTTTCTTTATCTGGGATGTAAATGGATTGCTTTGAACATTCAGCATTTGATTTTGCCACTTTGATGTTTCTTCATGTCATTATCATTGTTAATGTAGTATTTTGGTTGATTTTTCAATTTTTTATTTTCCGTCTAGTTAAATGTTCATTCTGTAGCGGCAGCTACACTGCTACTGAAAGAACACACAACCATACGGGTTGAGCTCAGTGAGCAGAAAACTGGTTTATTGCTGGCTGCCGGGCTGGACTTATACTCCCAGCCCGGACCTGGCTGAGAACCGCACAGGGGGGCCGCCAGCGTCACTCGGGCATCACATGGTCCCCCAGTGTGGGCTTCTGAGCCCGGTGCTGAGAAGAAGGGGAAACCCCCCCCCCCGACGGCACCATTTTGGCCAGCTGCCCGGCCGCGTGGATTACAAGCAGGGCCAGTTCACCTGTCCATTGTTAGATGCATCGCCACTTGGTAAGTTTAAGAAAGAGGGCAACATTGGAGAAGAGATAAATAAGGCAGAATATCTTCAGTACATAAATTTCTCAAATCAACCATTGTTAGTACAAGGAGGGAAATCCTGTTTTGTGCATTGAAACTGGTGAGCTGAAGAATTTTACTGCGAGTGTGTCTCATTTCAGTTGAATTGCTTATTGTCACATGTACCAAGATGCAGTGAAAACTTTGTGTAGTGCATTACCCAGGCAAATCAACCTCTACATAATGCAGTAAGAATATGCCAATGCAACTATTTCTGCGGGAGGGACAAGCACAGCAGGTCCTAGTGCCCAGCGAGAAAAGTCAGGCGCCAGAAGTGCCTTAAAAATGGCCACTTTGCTGTAGTCTGTCGCTCCAAAATGGCCACTGTCAAACACAGTGCCTCGTGTGAAGCCCAACCGCAAAAATCATAATAATGTTACTACAAACTAAAAGTGCACGGTAGAGGGTTAAAGAGAAAAGTACATTTAAACATTACAAGGCATTATCTTGTACCAATGGGAGGACCATTCAAAAGTCTGATAATAGAAGGAAGTAAATTGTCTTTGAATTTGGAGGTGAATGTATTCAAACTTGTGTATCTTCTGCCCAACAGGAGAGTATGATTGAGGTGGGATTCAGATGAGTATTTATCGTTGTAATGCAAATATTAATCATATCAGCTAACCATGAATACTCTATTATTAATATTAATGAGTTTGTAGTAACAGATCTCAGTGCTAAAACTCACAACCTCTGGAATTTTGAGCTAAACATTTTATTTTATTAATGAACAGAATGTGAATTAGTTGCTCATCCACAATCGCTCCTAAGAGGGTAGCGGTGAACTTGAACACCTTGAACTGGTGCTCTCCCTGTACTGAAGGTGATATTGAGTAAGGAGCTTCATGATTTGGACGCAATGATGATTAAGGATTAACAATATACTTCTGATCAGGACCATATAACTTGGGGGGCAACTTATTCCTATGCACCCACTATCCTTCCCCCTGGAGGTAATAGAGATTGAGTTTGAATGGTTCTAATTGATTTGCTAAGATAGCACCATGAAGGATATAAATGATGATTGTGGGTGAGGTAGTTATCATTTGGGTGTTTCACCATTCAGCAGGCATCCTCAGATATTATAGCATACCCTTCCTCTCATTCTTGAAAGAAACTTCCATAAAAATATGGAGACAAGAGATTGCAGGCAGCAATCTAATAACCAAAAGTCTCTTTATTTTAGGCTGTCGAGGGGCACTCAGCAGGGCTGCCCTCTTAGTCCTTTGCTATTTAATTTGGCTCTGGAGCCTTTAGCTATTGCTCTTCGAGACCGCGCAGACGTTCAAAGAATCAAGAGGGGTGATACGATACATAAGGTTTCACTATATGCGGACAATTTATTAGTTTGTATTTCTGATCCTAAGAAATCTATTTCTTTTATGCTGCCCCTCCTTTCCGAATTTGGTAGTTTTTCAGGATATAAATTAAATCTTTATAAGAGTGAATTTTTCCTATTAATAATCAGAATATCTAATACAATTAAGTTGTTAAGGACCAATTTACTTACTTGGGTATTAAAATTATGAGAAATTTTAAGGATCTGTATAAATATAATTATCTCCCCTTGATAGAAAATATGAAACAAATGCTTTCCAGTTGGACTCCAATGGCGCTATCATTAGTTGGTTGTATTTTAATGCAATTAAAATGATAATTTTACCAAAGTTTTTATATACTTTACAAGCAGTGCCTTCCTTCATCCCCAAAATATTTTTGACAAGGTAGACGCTAAGATATCTTACATTTGGAATAATAAAAATCCTATATTGAGTCAATCTTTATTGCAGAAACAAAAGAAAGACAGAGTAATGGCTCTCCCTAATTTTACATTTTGTTATTGGGCTATTAATATCCAATATATTACCTTTTGGATGTATTATTCAGACATACATGAACGTCTTTATGGGTAGATTTGGAGAGGAATTCAGTTAGGGGAGGGGGGGAGGTTCTCGTTGGCCTCATTGCTGGGAACTCCTCCACCTTTGGCGTTATCCAAAATGAATAAGAAATCTTAATCCAGTTGTTAAGCATACAAAAGGATTTGGCTCCAGTTTTGTAAATTTTTTGAGATTAACTATTTTGTTTTACATCTTAATTTATTTTTTTTTAAGCATCATTGATTGATCTGGTGTTTTCAATATGGAAAACTAAAGGAGTAATAACCTTTTCAGACCTATTGACCTATTTGCAGGAGATGGCTTAATGTCTTTCAATTAGTTAGCAGACAAATATGATTTGAGCAAGGCAGAATTTTTTAGGTACTTGCAAATTAGGGACTTTCTGCGTACTTTACTTTCAAATTATCCATGCGCTTATCCATCTAATATGATAGATATCCTTTTTCAGGTGCATCCACTTCAAAAAGGGTTAATAGCTACAATATTTAATCAGTTACTTAACTTGCGACCAATATCCAGTGATAAAATTAAAGGTGCTTGGGATTGGAATTCCAAGAATTGCTTCCGGACGATCAATGGGTGTAGAGCATGTCGAAAGAATCAAAGGCTTGTTGATCCAAACCAAGGCTTTTATTAACTAGAAGACTAAAGCGAATCACATGTAGGTCGACCAATCCAGAATGATCTGGTCTGGCTAGGAACAACCCTTTAAGACCTGCCAGTAGGTGTGGCTATGCTCTCAGCCAATCACAATCATCCTACACTACAATCTATACATATATACATTGGTGATAGAATCTGTACTATCACAATGGGATCATATTTTTCGACTCATAAATACTTCATCAATTTGTGCCCATCATTCCTTGATTCAGTTCAAGGTCGTATATCGGGCACATATGCTCTCAGCCAACCACAATCATCCTGCACTACAATCTATACATATATAGCAGTGATGGTGGCGGTGGCAGCCAGTGAAGTCGGGGCTGGGGCCTGGTCAGACGTTGCTTCGTGAGGGAGGGTCAAGCAGGCCAACGTCATTGCGGTGAGGGTGGGTTGTACCTTCCATGCTCGGCATCTGCCCCGTGACATCAGGCGCTGCCGCGCAGTGGAGCCCTCACTCTCATTGGGCGAGAGCTCTGAGGAAGAAATGTTTAAATGGGAGGGTGGCGGTTGGGCTTCACACGAGGCACTGTGTTTGACAGTGGCCATTTTGGAGTGACAGACTACAGCAAAGTGGCCATTTTTAAGGCACTTCTGGCACCTGGCTTTTCTCGCTGGGCACTAGAACCTGCTGTGCTTGTCCCTCCCGCAGAAATAACACTTTGGAGTCACATTGGGCAGTGTAGCGGCAGCCGACAGGCCGTCAGAGTGCCGGGGGGTAGTAGGGTTGAGGGAGGGCATCCTTCTCACATCAGAGCATGGGGTCCAGCCCTGAGAGTACACGTCCATACTTAAGACCGCATCCTCCATTGTCTCTGCAATCCGGAACACGTCCTCTAGGTTTTCTCCCCCGTGCTCTAGCAGGCACTGCCTCACCTCATTCGATCAGACCCCGGCCATGTAGGTATCCCGAATGAGATCGTCTGTGGTCTCCGCAGCAGTTCTGTCTGTGCAGGCACAGTCCCTGCCCAGTGCCCTTAGTGCTTGAATATAAGCTCTACAGGATTCACCGGGCTGTTGCCTCCTTGTCACTAGTTTGTACCGAGCGTAGACCCTATTCACCGGTCACTTGTAGAGCCCTTTCAGCACCTTCATGGCTGTGGCATAAGTGTTCGCGTCCTGGATGCTCTAGTAGACTCTCAGGGACACCATAGTCATCAATATTAGTAGTCGATGGCTGTCCTCTATCACGGCAGGGTCAGAGAGTTGTACGTATGTTTTGAAGCACCTCACCCAGTGCTTAAAGTCATTCAAGGCTGTAGCCGACTGTGGGTCGATGTCGAGGCATTCCAGCCGTAGCATACGCTCCATCCCTTTAAAACTTTCTAGTCAATAAAATTGTAGAGCATGTCGAAAGAATCAAAGGCTTGTTGATCCAAACCAAGGCTTTTATTAACTAGAAGATTGGAGGGTATCACATGTAGG
The DNA here is from genome assembly GCF_036971445.1 of Narcine bancroftii. Lineage (NCBI taxonomy): Eukaryota > Metazoa > Chordata > Chondrichthyes > Torpediniformes > Narcinidae > Narcine > Narcine bancroftii. Next base: position 21,766,226 of record NC_091478.1, read on the forward strand.
TCAACCAATCCAGAATGATCTGGTCTGGCTAGGAACAACCCTTTAAGACCTGCCAGTAGGCGTGGCTATGCTCTCAGCCAATCACAATCATCCTACACTACAATCTATACATATACACATTGGTGATAGAATCTGTACTATCACAATGGGATCATATTTTTCGACTCATAAATACTTCATCAATTTGTGCCCATCATTCCTTGATTCAGTTCAAGGTCGTATATCGGGCACATATGCCTAAAGATAAGTTGGCCTGCATTTTTCCCAGTGTAAACCCTACTTGTGAAAGATGCAAAGCTGAGGTATCCATTTTAACTCATATGTTCTGCTCATATTCAAAGTTAGTTAATTTTTGGAAAGGTGTCTTTGAAACCCTAACAAAAGTTCTAGGATTAGGATTGCAACCAAATCTATTAACAGCTATTTTTGGAATCATACCAGCATTGACTGGGCATATGCCTGTCTCTGCTTAGCGAATAATTGCTTTTTCAACATTATTGGCGAGAAAAGCCATATTACTTAAATGGAAGGATCCTAACTGACCTACTCTACTTCAATGGCTTTCTGCTGTCATGTCTTGTTTAAGTTTGGAGAAAATTTGATACATCTTTTAAATTTGAAGAAGTTTGGCAACTGTTTACTCAATATTTCCATATAGTTTAAGAATCATAATTTTATACTGGATTCTCTCCTAGTTCCAGTTGCAGGATCAGCAAACACCAGAGGACATATGTAAAAAAATTAAGGGAGGGAAGTTTAGGGGAGACATCAGGGGTAAAAATTTTTACACAGAGTTGTGGGTGCCTGAAATGCCTTGCTGGGGATGGCGGTGGAGGCTGAAACATTGGGGACATTTAAGAAACTCTTAGACAGACACATGGATGAAAGAAAAATAGAGGGTAAGGGGGTAGGGAGGGTTTCGTACTTTATTTTTAGGAAGGCATATATGAGGCAGCTCAATATCAACAGCGGAAGGGCCTGTACCATGTTGTATTGTTCTATTCCATTTACTTAACATTCCTAATTCGCCCATCTCCTAGCAATGCTGTCTCCAAAAAAGCTAGAATAAATTATAGAGAAAATAACACCAAATTTTAAAAAAAAACACAGGAAATTTCTCATCTACTCTACTTTGATGCAAATTCTAAGGGACCACAGCTCCGCATCATATATTTCTGTGCCAACTTGCCACCGATGTATCCCTTCTTTCAGAAAGACTTTCCTGTCTTTCCAAGGACAGCAGTTGAACCATCATGAAAATAAAAGATGCTTCTCATTTGTGAATTCACATTGGGCTCAATCATTGTGAACATGTTTAAAATCCCTTGATAGGATGAGGAAGAAAAGTTTTACTCCTGATCTGTTTTTAATTCTTTCTTGGGATGTGGACATCACTGTAAATACTCATAGTCTTTTATTAACAGGTAAGGGAGTCTCAAACTAGAAGGCATAGCTTTAAGGTGAGAGTGGAAAGGTTTAAAATGGTCCTGAGCAGCACATCTTCACACAGAGTGGTGGAGATATTGAAGGAATTGCCAGAGGAAATGGTAGAGTGGACAATTGTACCATTTAAAGGTTATTTAGACGCATCTGTCCATGACCTCATGACCTGTAAATTGAAGAAGCAACTCTTAATTTTCCATTTGGACACTCTTCAACCGGATGGCATTAGCATCAACTTCTCTAATTACTGCTAGCCTACTCTCTGTTTTCCCTCCCTTTCCTTTCCTTTTGTCTTCTTTCCTCCAGCTCTCCACCCCCTTCCCTCTCCATTCACAGTCATCCCCCTCCTCCAGCTTGCTGGTGTATCCTCCCTCCCTTATCCACCTATTACCTCCTACCTGTGCTCCTCCCCCCACCACCATTTTGTCCAGGCGCCTGTCTACATTTTTTCATACCTTAATAAAGGGCCCAAGCTTGAAGCATTGGTTATATATCTTTGCTTTATAACATACAGCATTTGACTTGCTGAATTTCTCCAGCATGGTGTTTTTACTCATTTAGACATGTACGTGGATCGGGAAGGTTTGGAGGGAAATGAACCGAATGCAGGCAAATAAGACTGGTTTGGATAACGTGGACAAGTTGCGCTATGGACCTGTTGCAATGCTGTAAAATTCTAGGACTCCCTGACACTTACTGCCCATCAAACTGTGTGACTTGGTGAGGTCTTCTGGAGAGAAATTAATAATTAGATTCAGTGCTGACAGATAGGCCTCTGTTGCCATGTGGATAGATCTTCCTTGGCTTGGCTTCGCGGACGAAGATTTATGGAGGGGGTAAATGCCCACGTCAGCTGCAGGCTCGATTGTGGCTGACAAGTCCGATGCGGGACAGGCAGACACGGTTGCAGCGGTTGCAGGGGAAAATTGGTGGGTTGGGGTTGGGTGTTGGGTTTTTCCTCCTTTGTCTTTTGTCAGTGAGGTGGGCTCTGCGGTCTTCTTCAAAGGAGGTTGCTGCCCGCCGAACTTTGAGGCGCCAAGATGCACGGTTTAAGGCGATATCAGCCCACTGGCGGTGGTCAATGTGGCAGGCACCAAGAGATTTCTTTAGGCAGTCCTTGTACCTCTTCTTTGGTGCACCTCTGTCACGGTGGCCAGTGGAGAGCTCGCCATATAACACGATCTTGGGAAGGCGATGGTCCTCCATTCTGGAGACGTGACCCACCCAGCGCAGCTGGATCTTCAGCAGTGTGGACTCGATGCTGTCGGCCTCTGCCATCTCGAGTACTTCGATGTTAGGGATGAAGTCGCTCCAATGAATGTTGAGGATGGAGCGGAGACAACGCTGGTGGAAGCGTTCTAGGAGCCGTAGGTGATGCCGGTAGAGGACCCATGATTCGGAGCCGAACAGGAGTGTGGGTATGACAACGGCTCTGTATACGCTTATCTTTGTGAGGTTTTTCAGTTGGTTGTTTTTCCAGACTCTTTTGTGTAGTCTTCCAAAGGCGCTATTTGCCCTTGCGAGTCTGTTGTCTATCTCATTGTCGATCCTTGCATCTGATGAAATGGTGCAGCCGAGATAGGTAAACTGGTTGACTGTTTTGAGTTTTGTGTGCCCGATGGAGATGTGGGGGGGCTGGTAGTCATGGTGGGGAGCTGGCTGATGGAGGACTCCGTTTTCTTCAGGCTGACTTCCAGGCCAAACATTTTGGCAGTTTCCGCAAAACAGGACGTCAAGCACTGAAGAGCTGGCTCTGAATGGGCAACTAAAGCGGCATCGTCTGCAAAGAGTAGTTCACGGACAAGTTTCTCTTGTGTCTTGGTGCGAGCTTGCAGGCGCCTCAGATTGAAGAGACTGCCATCCGGGCGGTACCGGATGTAAACAGCGTCTTCATTGTTGAGATCTTTCATGGCTTGGTTCAGCATCATGCTGAAGAAGATTGAAAAGAGAGTTGGTGCGAGAACACAGCCTTGCTTCACGCCATTGAGGAGAAAAAGGAAGAGGAGCCTTTACTGTCACTGTAAAGGGGAAGATAGGGAGAGCGTATCATCACTATGAAGAGATTGGAGACTTGAGCGGGGGGAAGGGTTGGTAGATAGGAGCCTTTACTCTTACTGAGGAAGGGGAGTCTGTGCAGTCTCTGTGGTGGGAGATATAGTGGTTTAGGAGCATTTGCTGGAGAAAGTAAGGAGATTGAAATCTATACAGTTGGGATGAAGGTTGGGATGGAAGCTTGTGTATTCATAAAATGAAAAAGAACAACATGAATTGCACATGGTATGCATTGGATAGAAAACACCTCAGGATGAGAAGCACAAAAGCTGCAGATGCTACAATCTTAAGCAGGCAAAGAACTGCTGGAGAAACTCAGCGGTCAGACAGCACTCGTGGGTAGAAATGGTCAGTCAACATTTTGGTATGACTCCTTCATAAAGTCTAAATAATGACTATATTAATGATTCTGGCTCCCTTGATAGAAATGCCCTCAGCAAGTTGGATAACAATCCTATCTGCTTCAAACCCCATTGCAGAATCAGAGTTGACATGAGCAAATAGCTCTAATGTCTTCAGGAAAATGGAAAGGGATGATAGTGTAAATCAGCATTTGTGTGTCCGAATCATCTTCTATTAGCTGTACTTGATCCTGAGTGGTGGCTCTGAATGGGGTAAACATTGTTCTTCATTGTCGAACTCGCAAGTGCAGCCAATCTGACTTGAGTTCCCAGCAAGAACAAAACTGAGACGTGTTTGCCACTAACTGATATGGATAGTGTGATTATGTTCTGAAAGAAGGGGGAATGAAGGAAGTAATTTAAGTAGCCACTTTGAAAATGTGGAGATTATGAGCCTTTTTTCCCTATTTCAAAACGCAAAAGTAAAGAGTTGTTTTCTGTAAGTTTGTTATAAAAATACACCAAAATGTTGGAGGAACATAGCCGATCTTTCAGCATCCATAAAAAGCAAAGATATATTGCTGATGTTTCGGGCCTGAGCCCTTATCATAGTATCTGCAGACTTTCATGTTTTACTATGTAAGTTTGTACACTCCTCAATATTAAATGCCTTATACAAACCAATTTAAAATATAATAGACATATCCATGCTGAAAACTGTCAATTAATAATAACTCCTCATTTGCCTAAGTATATATAATATACAAAATTTTCACACAATTGTTCTATTTCTCCATCCGAAACTAATTGTAAATGCCAGTACTGTTCAGGTAATGCATCTTTAAAAGTACTTCATTGTTTGTGAAGTGTCTCAGAGCCTCTTGACATTGTGGAACAATTATTTCTGATTGCATAACATGATTCAAGAGAAGTTCATTGCCAGCTAATGGTAATGTATTTATTCAGTCATTGGTTTTGATCATTGCAGACAATGATCCATCCCCAATTCCCGTTGGACTAGGTAACCTGCTGGGTAATATCAGATGGTGGTGAAGTGTTAACAGAATTGGTATGGGATTGTAGTCATCTGTAGGCCTGACAGGGTAAGAGTTGCAGATATCCTTCAAACAGCACTACAGTTACCAGATTCTTATTCCAAATTTAATTTTAGTTAAGCACTTTTAAATGCTTCAGTGGCTATGGCAAAAGTTGAGCTAATGTGTTCAGGTCAGTGGTTTGCAAAGAGGGAAAGAACTTCAATGCTAACATATCCTATCTAAGGGATTCCATTCATCCCATATAGGTTGGAACACTCCTACTTAAGCAGGAAATTAGTTTTCTGCCTCTAATATTAGTGTGAATTTTTTTTTTAATGTGTAATTTTCTTGACCAAGCACCCAACTTAATGGATTGAATTTCAAGCTGGTCCAAAACGGAATGACCCTGAGTCAGTATTTGTCACAGAGTTATTCAACAGATACAGCAGTCAAGGATTTTCCTGTCAGCCTGCCAAAGTGGTCATTTAAGCTTGCATCAGTGTGAGGTTTCCAACAGGGACATCTGAGGGCAATCCTTCCCAATGCATCAGAACAGAACAGCCCACAACCATCCTTGACCACAGAAGGTTTTGACAGATAAATAGAAGAGTTCACATGGCTCCTTGTGGTGGAGCAAGAACAGGGAGGCGAAAAGAAGGGAATCTGAGTGGGGGAAGGGGAGGAGAAGAGGGGCCGGGAGAGATGAACAATATGAACCATCAGATCCCCTTAATATTTGAAAGACTACAGCAAGCTATACTGCACTCTTCATGAACACTTATTGCTTCTTTTCAAGGAAAAGCATGATTAAAACGTTCATTCTCTACCTGTTAATTGGAACATATTAAAGGTTTTGAATGTCAGGATCATGTTGCTGTTCTTCCAAACAACTGAAGATCCTTTACATGCCGGCAGATGGCACCATCAGCAGGTTGCTCAGGGTCCCAGAGTGTGAGGAGTGGCTGGGTTTCATTCCACAGCTGACTGCAGAGCCCATTTATCCTCCAATCATCAGTCATCCAAAAGAGTTCAAGCCCAGCACACCCAGAAATAAAATCAATTCATAATGGAGTTGTGACAAAAAATGGATCAAATAAATCAAAGTGCCATTCACACATTCCAGTGGAAAAGCCAAATTCGTTGATTTATCGTTGATTTATCATCCAATTGTACAAGTACAACCCAACAAAACAGCATTGACCGGTCCTCAGTGTAACACACTGCAAATGCACATCCTGACATAACACACATGCAAATCTAATGTCTTGCATTGAAGCAAGAGTTATTGGGATAAGGTAAGGTCTTGATAAATAAATGTAGAATGCTTTTCTTTCATTAAGCTATTAATGTCCTGTCACAACCTTGCCAGATAAACATTATCCATGCCAGGGGAATGAGATAACCAGATTTGCCAGTAAGACATGAATCCTGCTAGGAGAGTCCTTGCCGGGGTTTACCGACCTTGACAGCAGAGTACTAACCCTGCTTGGAAATACTAACATTGCCATCAAGATCATAAATCTGCTAGAAGCAGACTAGCCTGCCAGGAACATATGCAAGGGAGACTAACATAGCCAGGGAATGCCTACCCTCTCGACATTGTACAAACCACACGAGGGAACATTCAACTTGCCAACAGGTATTAATCCTGCCAGGGATCAGCCTTGAGGTGAGTATTAACTCTACCTCACACGACCAACCCTGTAAAGAAAGTACAAACACTGTCAATAGAGTACCATCTTTGCCAACAAGCTACCAACCTTGCTCAGACAGTCAACCCTTCTGGCAGGATACAAACATTCCAGGATGTACCATCCCTTCCAGTCTCCTCCCCGATAATTTCCTTGTCAACACAAAGCCTCAATAATACTTGTGTTCCATGATCAAAATAAATTGAGCTGTTTGCTAACTGCATCGAATTCAATGTGCAGAAAAACAAGCAATATTTTTTGATTTTGTTTTAATTAGGATACTTCTGGACAAATTTATATTGAAAGCATTAATCATCAAGAAAAATTTGGACAGGTACATGGACAGGAGGGATATGGAGAGTCCAGATGTAAATCAATGGGACGAGACAGAAAAATAGTTTAGCACGGACTAGAAGGCCCAAAGGGCCAGTTTCTGTGCTGTAGTGTTCTATGGTACTAACAATAAATTTGCAAAAAATAATTAAATTCAGCATCCTGTCTTAAAAAAAATGAGGGTGTTTGAAGATGGGCATATGTATTATCTTTCACAATCTCCCACCTCGAGATGTTTACAGCCAATTACAGGAGGAAGAGGCAAGGTACGCAAAGACCATCGCTCAGGCAAAGCAAGGGCAATGGACAGGATGGGAGGGAGTGGAGAAAGGAAGATCCCTTGGAAAGAGCTGTGGGAGATAGAGACATGTAATGTGGCTGAAGTCTGGCAGAAGGAGCATGTGGGGTCCTCTTCAATACATGTGGTGTTGTAACCAGGTGCTACAGTGTCTCGCAGCAGTGCTGGAAAATCAGCGGATGAGTATTAACACTCTACCTCCCCCTTCATCGTGCTCGCCGTTAACAGCATTTGTCCAGGAAGGTGAGGGTCAAGCCGGAATCGCCACATCAAGATCATATTCCGGGCAGCTAAGCAGGGCATGTGATTGGAAGATGGTGGCAGATTTAGGCCAGAGGCTCTGCTTCCCAAATGAAATCACGGAAATGAACTTCAGACCAGACCTTGTGTTGTGGTCAGCCTCACTCCATCTTGTTTATATAATCAAGCTTACAGTTCCCTGGGAGGATACAATGGTGGAGGCTTATGAGCACAAGAAATTGAGGTACACTGAGCTTGCGGCTGATGTGCAGCCACGTGGCTGGAAGGCAAGGGTCTGACCAGTTGAACTAGGCTGCAGAGGATTTGTAGCCACGTCGACATCAAGGCTACTCCGGGAGTTGTGATATACCAAAAAGCAGTCAAAAATCTCCAGATCTGCTGAAAGTGATAGTGGCTCTGGATGAAGAGAAAGGATTCCATCTGGGCCTCCAAATGAGTGAATGGCATCTCGGGGATGAACCTGGGACACCGAGATTCTCTGCTGAACCCTCTGGAGGTGTCGTGGGTCCATCAACAAAGCACTGAGGAAGGAGGGCGCCCACTTGATAACCCAGAAGATGCCAGCACTCACTTGGCTACCCCGCAGCATCTTGGCAGCAAGTCTCATGAGTGCAATAAGGGATATTAACATCCAGTCCTAAAGAACATAGTTGATATGTACTGTAGTATTGTCTGTAGAATTGGAAAGACACCAAATGTGCACACAGCCAACTCCCAAAAAACACCAGAGAAATCTGATTTGGGTCATGTGCAATACACAAATGCATCCATAGGAAGTCATGGGAAACCAACATTTCGGGCCTGAGCCTTTTGTCAGGTATAAGCAAAAAAAGGAAGAGGCCAGGAAAAAAAAGTTGGGGGGAGCGGAGAGGAGGGAGGAAGGGGCAGGGGAAGGAGCACAGGCTTACAAGTTAGAGGTCATAGGTGGATACAGATGGGAGGATAGAAGAGAAGTGATGGGGAGAGGGCTAAAAAGGAATGGCCCTGGTAGGAGAAGGAAGGAAAGGGGTGGGGACCTGGAGGAAAGGGCAGAGGGATAGGAATAGAGAGAGAGAGACACTCAGGGATGGAGTTAAATTCGACAAGTCAATATTCGTGCTGTCTGGTTGGAGACTGCCAAGATGGAATATAAGGTGTCGTTCCTCCAATTTGCGGGTGGCCTCGGTTTGGCAGTACATGAGGCCTTGACATTTTCATGGTTAATTGACAAAGAAGGCAAGCTTCAAAACAGTGCAGCTTCAAAGTCCAGCACTTCCTCAGTTCCCCACCTGGAGGTACCGCATTGGATATTTGTTCTACTGTCTTAAGAATGGGGCTTAGAACCGTGAACTTGGTGGGATAGAGGTGAGGCTTTGCAATGACTCATGTCACCTCAAATTGCTATTTATGGCAGCAAACCTCACACGATAACTGTCATGTTTTTCTCAGTTCAAGAGTGATGGTGCTTTATCAAGTTCACAGTTCACTCAAAGGCACTTTGAGGCATCTTAAAAGGTGCGAGATAAAGGTAAATCTTTTTCTCTCTAAAGTAGCACCTGCATGAATGAAGCTCATGAATCCATTTTGCAAGCATATGGTGAATGCAGGGCTCTGATAATGAAATCACTTGTAATTTCTTGCCTTGTTTTTGAAGTTCCAGTTTCCAAACCTGTGGTGACCAAGATTCCTGGGATGCTTGTGATTCTGTTGGGAGGCTCTTTTCATCTGCATTGTCGATCAGCTCTCGGCTCTCCCCCCATAGAATACTATTGGTACAAGCACAAACCGACGGACATCCGGACAGTCCGGAAAATACACACCGGCATGAACTATTCCATGGAGCACGCCAAAGCCAGGGATGGTGGCTTTTATCACTGCACTGCACTCAACACAGCCAATGGGAAGAAGCTGAAAGAACGGAGTGATTTAGTTGAAGTTATTGTAGCAGGTACAACTTATCAAAGTAATGTCACTTCCATCAGGTTGGTAATATTATTAGACCATAGACTTAAGATATAGGTGCAGATGTAGGCCATTTGGTCCATTAAGTACTCTTCCAAAAAATCATGCATAAGACACAGAAACGTGAATATGAAGGTGATATCTATCAGGGGAAAGCGGCAGATTTTAATTTGATTTGGACATCATCATGTGGCACAGACACATAGGCCGAAGGGCCTGTCCTTGTGCTGTATTGTTCTATGATCTATATATTTCCAACCTCAGTGATATCCTTCAAAATACCTGCTGTTTACACCCTCATCCTTGTCTTTGACACCACAAGTTGAATTTTCGAGTTTTACTCTGCACACCCATGTCTGAGTAATTTGAATAGATGACAGTGGTCCCAGCACTGACTCCCAAACAAATGTTGCTTTCCGTCATCCTTCCCTTAGACGGGATTGCAACTGCTCTCTCCTTGTTGCCTTTCAGCCCATTTCCTAACACTGACATTTGAATTCAGTTGACCTCAGTTTTACTATCCAATCATTCTGGGTTTTTTTTAATTTAAATGGTAACAAGCCATTTAGGCCCACGAGTCCTTGCTGTCAATTTTATGCCCAATTAACCTACACCCCTGGTACATTTTGAACGGTGGGAAGAAATCGGAGCCCCCGGGGAAAACCTGTGCAGACATGGGGAGAAGGTACAAACTTCTTACAGACAGCACAGGATTCAAATGCTGGTCCTGATCACTGGCGCTGTAAAGGCATTGAGCTAACTGCTATGGAAATGTATTAAATCCCTTTGAAAATCCATATATAGGTGTCATTGCTTCATCAACTGTCTGTAAGTTTATCAAAAAAATTGAATCAGGTTGGTCAACACTATTTGAAAGACCCATCTGTTAAGTTTTTCTCACTGATTGTACTGATACTTTTCTCTTTTCTTATCAGAGCCCCCTCCCAAGCCAACCATTGTTGTGGAACCTCCAGCAGAAGCCATTGGATTAGGTCAGCCTGTTCATTTATTCTGCACAGTACCCGGCACCTCACAGGGAGTACAGTATAGATGGAGGAAGGGCAAGGTGCTCCTGCACTCTGGAAGCCACAATGAAAGCCTTCAGAACCTCACTCTTCTTGGCTTGGCAGAGAACCAAAGTGTTGCCTATGAGTGTAGCACTGCCATTAATGTAAAAGGGCGCTGGTTTGAAACATGGAGCGACGAGGTGGAACTAGCATTGATGAGTGAGTACTTGTTATCGAACAATCCTCCCTCCTGAGCTTAACAAGGTTGCTATTAAATATTGTAACTTCTTGGGAGGCATTCCAAGAATTTTGTAGCACATAAATAGGCCTATCAGCCCAGCTGGTCTCTGGTGATCACATTGTCCACCCAAACATATCCCTCTATATCTTTCTTATTCATTTATCGATTTAAAATGTAACAATTGAACTCACCTCTATCACCTCCTCTACCAACTCATTCAATTTTGCCACCAATCTCTGTGTGAAAAATGTGCTCCTCAGGTCCCTTTTAAAATGTTCCCCTCTCACCTGAAATCTATTCCCTCTAGTTTTATATTCCCCTATCCTGGGGGGAAAAAAAGACATTTATGCCCCTATGATTTTACAGATCTCTATAAGGCTCCTCATGCTCCAGTCTGTCCTTAAATTCAAGCCCACCAATCCTAGTAATGTTCCTGTGAATTGCTTCTGTGCTCTTTCCATATTAATTATACCCTTCCTGCAGCTGGGTGACCAGGACTACACATAATAATGAGTTTACCAAAGGTTTCGGGCCATGTGGAAGGGTCAGTCTATCCACTCCCACCCCGTAAACCACGGCCAGCCCGTCGATCTCATACCATGACCTCCCTCTCCTGTCAGCAGCTCCTTTAACGGACAATCACTTGTTCTGATAATGATAATGAGTTTATTGTCATACAAATAGGTAACAATGTAAAGATACACCAAAATTATTACTTTCTGCAGCCAAACAAATAACCCAACTATGATAGTATACTTTAAATTACCCCAGTACAGAAAGAGATGTAAATATAAAGAATAGATAAATAAATACTCACAGTTACTGTTTGTGAAAGAAAAACAATGGTGTTTAAATAACTCAAACTATTTTTCTTTTTAAAATACATTTATTGAGTTTAACATATAACTCCTACATACAAAGTCCAATAAATATAACAAATAGCATATCACAAATTTAGATAAATGTAATTCAAAATATCTATCCATATTTGTTTATTTAGCATTATTTGTTAAAAATAATCCTGAATAGAGACCAAGTAAGTTGCATTATACAATCTTTTGTTCAAGACACAGTCATTTCTGTCTAACTTGATGATATGATCTAAGACAACCATAATTAAACCCGTAGATAACCAGTTATCTAAAAAAGGAATAAAAAGAAAAAAAAACAAAACAAAAAAAATCTAAAACTAAATCTAATCTACCCCCTCCCTCTAATCAAGGTGACCTTAAAGAAAAGGATGTAAAGGTATGGATCAAATAGCATCCTTCAGAAACTAGAAAGAGAATTGCCGGAGCATCCAAATGACTTTAATCTGCCAGTCATGATAGTGTTCTATGAATGGGTCTCCGATCTTTTCAAATTGAAACTTTCTATCTGTAATGTTGTATTTAATTTTCTCCAAGCTTAAATCTGACATTACATCATGTAACCACTGTGTATGAGTAGGTGAAGAGTCATTTTTCCATTTCATTAAAATTGCTCATCTGGCTATCAACATGATAAAAGCTAAAACATTCTCTTGAGATGTGGACACAAGTATACCCCAGTACAGAAAGGGATAATCAAGAATAGATAAATAAATACAGTTACTGTTGGTGAAAGAAAAACAATGGTGTTTAAATAGCTCTAACTTTTTTTAATGGTCCCATATTAGTTTAGGTTCAGGTTGTAAATGGGGTGGGAGAGGGTTGGTGTTCAAAAACCTGAGAGCAGTTGGATGGAAACTGTTCTTGAACCTTAAGGTGTTGGGCTTCAGGCTTCTGTACCTTCGCCTTGAAGGAAGCAGTGAAAGAGGTTATAATCAGGTAATGGGAGTCCTTTATGGCATTGGCTGACTTTTTGAAACATTGCCTTATATTGTTGTCTTCAGTGGATGGGAGATCGTGGCTATGTTTGTTAAGTTCTGCAGCCTTCTGTGTACCTGGGCACTTGAATTTACAAAGCCAGCCACGGTGTGACCAGTCGGTATACTTTCCACAATGCACTTGCAGTAGTTTGATGAAGTATTCAATGACATGTCAAATCTCCTCAAAGACTAAATGCAATTGTGTGCATAAGGGTGATGAATCTAAAAGCCAAGTAAAGAACACCATGAAAAAGAAGAATGAGACAAGTTGCTTCTGCAGATTGCTGGCAATTCACAACATTACATGGGCATCTAACAAAGCAGAAGATGCTACTTTTTATATTCCACGCCAGCCCCTCCAGCATATCCACACCATTGAAACACAAAGTTCCTTTCATGAGTTACAACATTGGGCCATAGTATAAGATCAGTTGCCCTTCATAAGCTACCCCAATGTGGTTCTACATAGGTCAGCACAACATCGTGGGCCGAAGAGCCTGTACTGCGATGTTCTATAATCATCAAAAGAGAAAATCCAGATAGGTAATTCCTGTGGTGAAATTGATTTGTTTGGGATTTCAAAGAAAGATGAGCTGACAGTCCCAGTCTACCAGTAGGGGACTGTTGCACAGCCACCTTTCAGATCAACCAAGGTCACGTTTCCCACACTCAGGTGGACAATTTATCTGGTCATTAGGTAGCTGCTGTTAGCAGCTGTTCTCTGTATTACAATAGTAATTGCATTGCAGAAGAGCTCAGTTGGTTGTGAAGCACACTGATCTACCCTGAGGGTGTTAGAATCATATAGCTCTTCTCTCATCAGATGAAATTTCTACAGGTTCTCAGTCGCAGTGCCCTTAATTGTAGAATCCATCAGCTTCTGCACAGCAGATATTGATCAAGCAGCTCCCTCTCGTTCCCTCTCACAAAATGATAATCACAGTTCCTCTCAAAAGTGGAACTGCAGCACTGAATGCAAACAAATGCTTCTATTCTAAGTAGTCAGTGGTTCTACAGTTCGCACATTTTAAGCATATGGCAAGTTATTATTGCAACGAATTCACTTCCCTATATTTGGCAGAGTATCTTCTTAATTCATTAACACTCTATACCCCATTCAACGAACGTATTTTAAGTGACTCTAGCACAGTGCAACCATGCCAACACAACGGAATAAATTCCTGCATTTACTTTTTCGTGAAGGTGATGACCATTAAATTACTTGGAGGGAAACCAACAGATTTTGTTAATATTCATCCTGCTTGACCAAGTGGTCAACTAGGATTGGTTTTTTTTTTAATTTAATTTTTAATTTTAAATGTTATTTACAACATAGTAGAAGCCATTCTGGCATTGAGAGCTGTGCCACCAATCACACCCAACTAGCCTAACCCTGTAAGTTTTTGGAGGGTGGGAGGAAACCGGAGGACCTGGGAAAAACCCACAAAGTCACAGGGAGGACGTACAAACTCCTTACAGACAGCGCGGGATTCGAACCTGGATCACTGGTGATGTAATTAGCATCATGCTAACATCTATGCTAACCGTGCCGCCCTTTCCCCTTTTTAACATTCTATTCCACAGAAATTGGGAATCAGATGGGAAATTCCAATGGGTTCACTTAAGCATCTTGGAATTGCTTTCAAAACAGATCAAGAGTGCATTGCCTGCATCCTGTAAATATTAATACTTCCATCAAATTCACTGGTCATTATCATATTATTATTTGTGGGAGTTTCTTGTGCTCAAGCTGACTGCATTGCAATTGTGACTACAGTTCAAAAGGGCTTCATCACTGTAGCAGTCTGCACATCCCTGAGATTATAAAAAATGTAATAGATATCCAAGTCTTTCATTTCGTCCAACGAGTAATAATGCCAGCAATGCAGATTGTTGTCTTGTGATGCTTGACACTCTATAAGGAAATGAGGAGAGATTGAAGAGCCTCTGACTATACTCATCGGTTTTTAGAAAAATGTGCAGATGAACCATGATCTTATTAAAAGGCAGAGCAGACACAATGGACCAGACAACCAACTCCTGCTCCAATTTCTTATGTTCTTAAAACAACATTGCAAAGCACAAGGAAATGCATTCATTCTCAATGCAGAAAAGGTAGCCTCAATTTGTTCTCAAGTTAGATTTAGTAATTTTAATTGAGGAATAAACATTAGCTCGAATGTAGGGGTACATCTATCTTTACGAGGAGACAAGGTTTAATGTCACTTTTGGAAAAACTCTATAGAGAGTTGGCCTGGATTTCTGAAGATAAATCTCTGAAGTGGGTTTTCACCCTGTGGTCTGCTGAAGCAAGGTTGGGCCAGGACTGATAAGTTAGTGGCCACTGTGGTTCCCTTGGGGAATTAAACCGGTCTCTTCACCCTGAGTGAGAAACTTCTGGTTGCACTTGGTAAACTTCTTTCACTCTTGAACAGGGGTCACCTAGACTCCCCATCTGGCTCCCATGAACCCTTGAACACAGAGTGAAGTTCAAGCTTGCTGTCACATGCAGTAAGATACAGTGCTAATTTGTTTTGCGAGCAGTCCAACTAACTGTCTCAAACATAGTACAAATAAGACACAGTGGAGAAGTTCGGAGTTACAGAGAGACATTAAATGTTACAAACCAAAGGCAACATAATTTTACTGTTGTTAGGTTTATTCAGAAATCTGTAACAGCAGGGAACAAAACTTCCTTGAATGTGTTGGTACATGTTCTCATACTCATGAATCTTATTTTCTACAGGAGAGGGGTGAAGAGGTTGAGATGAGTTTTCTAATATGTTTGGCTGCTTTTCCAAGGCACTTGGAGTTGTAGATAGTCAAAAGAGGGAATTTATGTCATTGCATGAGGCACGTACACAGCTCTCTGCAGATTCTTGCGGTCCAGGTCGGAGCAGTTCCCATATTATGCAGTGATGCCCCCTGATCGGGTGCTTCCAATGGTTCACCTGTAGACATTGTTAAGGAATGCCAGTGACAGGCCAAATGTCCTCAGCCTTCTGAGGAAATAGAGGCATTAGTGCACTTTCTCAGCCATTGGAGCAGGCAGGATAAGTACCCCAAGGAACTCAAAGCTGTCCACTATCTCCTGCTTAGTACCACTGATGGAGACTGGCAGTGAGTTGGTACATGAGTACATGAAAAAGTTTAGAGGGAACATAAGGAGGAACTTATTTACACAGGGAGTGATTGGTACATGAGTATACGAAAAAAGTTTAGGGGGAACATAAGGGGCAACTTTTTTACACAGAGAGTGGTGGAAATGTAGAACGAGCTGCCAGCTGAAGTGGTGAATGCGGGCTCAATTTTAACATTTAAGAAGAATTTAGACAGGTACATGATGGAAGAAATATAGAAGGCTATGGACCGGGTGCAGGTCAGTGGGACTAGGCAAAAAATGCTTCGGCACAGACTAGAAGGGCTGAAGGGGCCTGTTTCTGTGTGGTAATGTTTTATAGTTCTATGGAATGTGTGAGGGAGGTGATACAGGGACAGTAGTGAGAAAAGGATTCTTCTGATTCAGTGGGCTGTACAAGCTACAAAGTGGCAATGAAAGATATGTGAAGAGACTATTGTGGAGAAACCAATGGGCTTTAATTTACTTGAGAACATAGCTTATCCCTACTGTTTGGTTGTCCTGCATTGAGTTGCAGGGGGCTGTGCAGCATCACCCTGTGAGGAGGGGACACAGGTACAACCAGCTTGACCAGATAATTATGCATTAGAGTGGTTTTACCACTCTCTTCATCAACACTTTCCAAATCCTTCCTCTAGACCACCCATTCTCGACCTTTTTTTGTTTGCTATGGCCCCTTTATGACCCTGCTCAAAGTTTGTGGGCCCTCTTCCCAGTAAACAGTTTTATTTAGCTGGTTTCTTCCAGATTTCTCTCTCCTACTGACTACATAAATTACACTAAGAAATAGCTTATGATTTCAGTCTGTGGCCCCTCTTGTATGTGCCGTGGACCCTAGGGGGGGCCATGTGACCCCTGTTGAGAATGGCTGCTCGAGAGGCATGACCAATGCTGCATTTCTCCCTCCTGTTTTGCTCACAGTGGTGTGGTATTAACTTTATTACTAGTGCAGTTCTTATTAGAAACTTACTGGTGGCTCCTCTGATATGCCTGTTTTTTAATCTTTGCCAGGGCACGCAGCTCAGGATTCGCAGATATTAGTCCGCAGTGCCAGTGGGGTTGGAATCAGTCTGTTCATTCTGTTGCTGACAGGGGTAGTGGTTCTATTTCTCAAAGGTATGTCAACAGCGCCATCTGGTGCACTGTTCAGGGGACCGGTTAGTATTTCCAGTTGTAATGCAATGTTGCAAGAGAAATTTCTTCCCTCTCTATAATTAATGATCCCAATAACAAAATCACTGAAGAAAACACTGAATCATCTTGAAGATTGCTGTCTGCAGAAAATAGCCAGACTGTGACCCATCTCTTTATCCCCCGATGGCATTAACAACATATACAAATAGACTGATTGGTGGGTTCCCCAGACACACAGCTTGCTGGTGGTGAATGATAGTGGGGAGGGAGAGGCAGTTCTTAACAATTATGGATGGATTGATCCCTGCTCCTTGCTTGTAGAAACAGTACTAGAGTAGCAACAGACACTGCTAGCAACTTCAATTTCGGCTGGCAATGGCACAAGCCTGTGGCTCAGTGAATTATTCTCATCAGGAACAGGTGAGAAGCTCCACCTCTGGTTTCAGAGAGCAGAGACCACCACCTTAAATGCTTGTGCTATGTAGACACACAGCAGTAAATTCGGGGAATTAGGGGATATGGGGAGAAGGCAGGTAGGTGGAGTTAGGTCATAAATTAGATCAGCCATGATCGTATTGAATGGCGAAGCAGGCTCGATGGGCCATTTTTGGCCGACTCCTGTTCCTACTTCCTATGTTCCTAAATGCCATGGGCAAGGCTGGCTACCCCTCTCCCTCCCCATCATCATTCATCACCAGGACACTGTACGTGTCTGGGGAGCCCACCAATCCATCCTTTTGTATAGGAACCACCACGGTAATGTTAACAGAGATATCAAAGATGCATTTATCATCATGGTCAATTTTACTCAGGAAGAGGGAAAGTAGTAAAAGCTGCCAGAAACATAAATTAACATATAAAAGCTACCGCATATTTCGGTGTTTATTAAGTTGTGAAACTCTAAAAAAATTTCTCAAGGTGGTGGGGGGGGGGGTGCGGGTTGACTTAAACTTTTGAGACCTTAATTTCTTGGAAAAAAACATCAATTAGGCATATAAGTCGATGCAGGAAGCACCTCCCCACCTCCCAACTGCTGGGTACCGCCATAATCACTCCTATCTTAGATCCTGAGCCACTGTCTCCGCTCCTGCCTGGTAGGCCGAGGTTCCTGCTCCTGCCAGGAGCAAAGTGTCAGGGCTTCAGCTCCATGGGCTGTTGCCATTGCTGCCTGGTAGGCCAAGGTTTCCGCTCCCACCTGGAGCATGATGTTGCCGCTCCAGCTCCATGGGCCATTGCCATTGCTGTCTGGTTGCCCGAGGGTTTTTAACTTAATTTACAGCTTTGTTACTGGCGATTGGGGTGTTTTAAAAATTTTTGGGGTTGTTTCTGGGAGGCCCAGACAGCCTGAAAAATGGTGGTCGACTTATACACTAGATGTACCATAAAACCAGGCTGAAAATGGGGGTAGACTTGTATGCCGAAATATGCGGTACATGTTTATCCTAGAACTGCATCCCAACATACTTCAGAGATGTATGCAAAACAATGAACACCAGGAAAAATATAAATTGGGAAGGGTGCCAAAAATGCCTTGTATTCATCCCACAGCCCTGTTACTATGGACTGTTCACTATTTCTACAACTCCTTAGACTGCAGAAATACTTTTTATTCTCAATTTCACTTTGCTGCTCCCTCTAATTTCCTGGGTTACAGACATACTTTATTTTAATCCCTGGATCACTGGGCTTCATGTGGTTACTTCCTGAAATACCTGGAGTATTTCTTGCTGAATACCAGGAACTTCCAAATAGGTGAAAAGATGGTCATTAGAATACGGTATCTGCTACTCTCTATAGTGAAGGAATATTGTCATTGACTTCCTGTGTCAGTTTTCCAGTATTAGGTGCCCCATTGTATTGACTCAGTTGGTGTCATTAGCTCTCGACACAGTAATGCACCAGTATGTCAGTATCAGTTAATTCCTCCACCATTAATGTCCATATAAGTTACCTTCTGCTGCAGAAATGTCAGTATCAGTCACCTCTTCTCCCACTTGCGTCAGGATCAGTTTCCTCCTGTTGTCCCTCTTATGTCAATGTCAGTTACTTATTCTGCGTGTTATGTTACAGATAGTTGGATTTTTGTTGGTGTGTTTGATATTTAAAATGATTTTCAACTTTTTTTTGAACAGTACAAAGAAACAAGAAGACAAAACCACAAAGTAAAAGCAACAACTTGTCAAGAAACATTTCGGAGTGAGTGACAATAAGAAATATAAATCCTTAAAGTATGTGGCCATACAAAATAGCATAATCCAGCTTCAATACAAGATGCAGAAAATAGTTCCTTTCTAAGTATAAAACTCAAGTTAAATTCATTTTCAGATCTACTGCTGTGAAAGGTTTTTTCAAAGGATGTTCTAATGGTCCAGAAGAAAGCCAAGGTCAGGTCACTCGTCTGAGTGCTACTGGTGCCATGTAATCCAATACTACCTGTCACATAGTCAGGTGGTTACCGACTAAACAGGCTCACCCACCAGGCTTGCCTGGTGGGAAGAGTGGCTAGACACCCTACAGGACGAAAAACAAGATCTATCTAGGGGCAGACGAACCCTCTCGTGGGGTCAACAGCCATCTAGTAAAAGACGTGCCATGAGGCGCAGAAAGACATCCCTTGCATCAAAGCCCTGTCTGACCATTCACTGCAACAGAACTACCCCATCTGACTTGGACTTCATCATGCCACTGGATCTGGAAGGGGTTGTCGAGAGGGTGGGTCTGGACCTGTGCAACCCTCTACTCATCTAAAATCCATTCATGCACACACTGTTCTTTTTTGAGGAGTGGGGTATCTTCTCAGGGCCTGTCAAGGATCAATCTGTACAGCCACTCCAGGACGCACATATCAAACCCCACAAACTGACTGAAAGGAACCATCATCATCCTGTAGGACGGATAGCCAGAGAGAGAGAAAGAGAGAGAGAGAGAGCAAGAGAGAGAGAGCCAAATGAGGCACTTTAGGCTTAAGCCTGCAGCAGACATGACAGAGGGGGAGCGGTGAGAGAGGCTCTCACAGAATTCCCTTCAAAGTCAAGAGCAGAACAACTGCAGGGTGAGCATCCTTCAAAGTAAGTTCACAGTGGAGCATATGAATGGAGTTGAAGGAAATCGGCAGATGCTGGGACAGAGTGAAATGCACCAAAGTGCTGGAGAAACTCAGCAGGGGTCATGCAACATCCATTGGAAGTAAAGAGTAATCAACATTTCAGGCCTGGACCCTTCATCAGGTTTAAGTAAAAACAGACAGGTGCCTGAATAAAAAAGGCAGCCAGCGACCCAAATGTGACTAGACTGTAAGGATTTGAGAGGAATTAGGGGATATGGGGAGAAGGCAGGTAGGTGGAGTTAGGTCATAAATTAGATCAGCCATGATCGTATTGAATGGTGGAGCAGGCTCGATGGGCCATTTTTGACCTACTCCTGTTCCTACTTCCTATGTTTGTTCTCCCCGTGATCTATCTATGTTTTCCCTGCGTTTTCCATTTTCCTTCCACCCTCCAAAATGTATGGGGCTGGTACAAGTTTCAATGGCTGAAATCAGTTTCTACCATGTTATAAATAATTTAAAAATAAAATTTTAAAATTAATCTAGGTTCAGTGAACGATGTACAAGAACAGATTCTTTCCAACAGCTACCAGCTACCAGATCAACAGCTTGTCACATTGATCATGAACTTCTCCTACAGCACAATAGAATTCTCTGCACTATTACAAATTACTTTGTTTTTGCACTAGGATTATTGTGAATATTTATCAGTCTATCATGCATTTTGTTTTTAATTCAATTACGTTTACCATTTTAGTTTTCCTTTACAAGCATCTGTTCAACTGCTGCAAGTAAGAACTTCGGTGAACAACGAATATGACGATAAATCATTATCACTGCCCAGTCAACATTCTCAAGAGCGAGATGAATAGATTTTGGAGAATCGAAAGATAAGGGGATTAGGTGAGGAGATGGAGGGAGAGAATCAGCCATGAACTCATTAGGTAGTGGAGTGGACCCAAGGGCCTACATTTCCTGCTGCCAATAATATTAAGGTCACAAAATAGGGAGACAGAGAATGGCAATTAGGATTAATTAAGCAGCCCACGAAGATAAGAACCTTAGAACCTTCTGTTTAAAGCTAATCACGTACTTTTCAATTAAATGAGAGACTCTATGCTAGAAAAGTTAATTGAACATGGTGTCAGAATCCATCTTTATTCTTGATCCCTGATGGTCAGAACCATCAGCGGGATCCCCTCAACCCAAAGCTTAATTATATTTCTTCTTCTTGCATATTGATATAACATGCAAACTCATTTTTTCTTGTATTAATGCTTTCCCTGAGTCGAAGTTCTGATTGTTACAATGGTATGTAATTTGCACGACAGTAATTATCTTAAAACAGTGACTGTTGTGTTCATAGAAGGCTCAGCTGACAAGCTGCTATGTGGTAATGCTACTCCACTAAATCAAGCTGTCTGATACCAGTACTGTCACATCACAATGTAATTAATGCCTTTTTCTAACTAATAAACTTCTCTAAATAATTAAGGAACCGGCATAAAATATCTCGAAATAATGAAGAACAAAAAAGCACAAAGGCTGGAAGTAAGAGTGTTGAACCATACATTGACAAAGCTCAGGACCTTAAAAAAGCTGCAGGTAAGGATGATGGATAGGTACCGAATATAGGCATTGCCAGGTTACGGAAGAATTGACTTGCAGAGATCTAACCTTGTGCAAATGTTCCCAGATCAAAAAATAATGTTAGCTGCTTTTATCCTTTTGAAATAAAAAAAAATCACTGCAAAGGACACTGAAATTTCTTCTCCCATGCAAATTTCTTCCTTTATTAATAACCTACAATCGTATGCAGAGAAATCTGAGGATGTTGTTCATCCCATATCTATGTTTGCCCAAAATTAAAAAGAAGCCTGGAGATATTACCATCCCACAAGGAAATTGTATCATATTTCTTCCCAAGAACAAACAGCAATCAAAAACATCATAGAGACTCTTAGTTCAAATATTAGTTAAGACTGGAATCAGAACCAGTCGAGAATCTACAGTTAGCAATATAATTACAGTGGATAGTTTTAAATGGAAATTCAATTCATTAACAGTCATTAGCGTTATACTTTAAATTTGCTGGCAAAACTGCTGTAAGTATTTTGTCAGAATTTCTAAGTTCATACATCAGGTTGTAATAACTCACATTTCTTGGTTTTTGGGGTGGGGGATTATTTCTGACAAGGAAAATTCAGTTTGCGAATAGTTCTCAAGAACGGAACCCTGATGTAATGTTGGGACTGCCAGCACTGTTAGGCGAAAGGACCGTGCCACAATGTGAAAAGCCTGCTAATTTTACTGTGAAAACCTTTGACATTTAATGTGTGCAATAAATTCATCGCATCCTACAATAAGAAGGTGGCAAATCGCTCACTATGCAGAGTTTTTTTTGTACCTCACCTAAAATTATCCAGGGAAAATTTGAATTCACTCATGTTAATATAATCAACAGATTACTGGTCCCAGTACAGTCCTTGATTTAATTGATGTGTGGCTGTCATTGCACCTAGATTAACAAGACTAAAATAACTTGGAAAGCAATTTACTTGATCATGTTAATGAGTGCATTTAAAATAGCAGCGTAAATTAAACCCAAAGTTTTTAGCCCACTTGGAAGTATCATTCTCAGGCTACAGAGGACTGGATTAAATTGCTAAATATTGCAATCAACTCTCATTTGTGGAAGCTGTGTGGGTGTTTGAGAAAAAACATGACCATTCTAGGTTAACTAACCAATGTTTGACTGATATTAATTCATTGTTTTCAGTGCTCCGAGAGAAGATGGAGGCGTCATCTTGGTAAGTGCTTGTTGTACCTCTCTATCCTTAGAAAACTCATTTAGCACTAGCCATGGGTTAAACACTCTTACACGAAAGGGTTAATAAATGCAACTGTTGCTACTAATTTACATTATTTTCACTTGGAATGCACAGAGGATATCTTCAAGGTTACATTCCAGTATGATACATGGAGAAATGTTCATACCCACCTCCACTCCCATTTAAAACTCCCCAACCAAGCACAGGGTACAATTACAATATTTAAAAGACATTTAGACAGGTTTGGGAAAGGAAAAGTTGGGAAGGGTGTGGACTGAACACAAGCAAATGGAACTAGCTTAGGTAAGCAACTGCTCTAGCATGACATAGGGCTGAAGGGTCTGCTTCTTTGGTGTGAAACTGTATGACAAAAGCTCTAATTAGCCCCTGATCTCTTGGGGAATAGGGCAGAACCAAGACACCAGAAGGTGGAGGATGATCCAAGTCCTATTGTCTTTATGTAAAGCTGAATTTGGCTGGTCACCGTTTGACTTAATAAATGGAGCTCCCTAAAGTCTGGTCAAAGCTAATATTTTGTTCAGTGCAGGCTCAGGACTAGTGGAGAGTAGCAGGCAAAGATTAGTTACTTTTTTAAATTTGAGCAGCTTTACAGTATATCTTGCTGGCCTTGGGGATCATACAATGCCAACACTAGATGTCAGTAAAGCATTCTCATTGAGGGACAAGGAGCTTTTACAGAGGAGCAACGCACTTCAATACACATCGTATTTGGAGCACTCTGAGGTTGTGAAGTCTCTAAATAAAAGTTTTTCTTTCTCCTTTTTCTCTTTCCCTGCTCATCTTGCAAGGAACTTGCCACAATGTTAATGGGTAGAGGAGATGTTCTCCTATCTAACAGGCCTGTGTAGATTGGCCAACCATTTATCGTCATGAGAAATGAGTAAAAGATGAGCATCAGCACTTGCCGTTCCAAAAACGTTGAGTCAAACAGTTGCACTTTACAACGACCTTTAGGTTTTTGGTGGCTTGGCATCAAGGAGAATCCAGTTTTACTTTGGCATCGGTTAGGCCAGAGATGTGTGGACCAGACAGAGCCAAACAAGTGAGGTCTAGGTCCATTGAAAGCATAGGATGCAAATATGTAGGGTAATAGTGGGGAAGAAATTGTTCTGAAGGTCATACTATGATCAACATGCAAGGACCTCACCCTTAAGTTTTCACACTTATCCCTCACATTTTATAAACTCCACTTTTGCATCTCCTCTTCACATAGTAAGCAGTTGTTCCATTGGCAGTTGCATATTATTGACGGCTATGCATGTTTAATAAATTTATGGAGTTTGATAGTATTCTCTGAACTCCTGAATTAACTGCTCGAGGTACTTAAGGAAGTACAACCCTCGATGGTCTGTCTGTGCTGATTTTTGACATTTACCTTGTTCCCTCCTCTTGATCCACACAGGAATTATCAATACAATGTACTTCGGATGAATGAAAGCCAGAAATACATGAGTAACATCCTACAACCATCTGTTCTACCAAAGCCCAAGCCATCCATCAAAGAAATGGGTAAGCAAGATTACACTCTGAAGTAAAAAAATGGTTAAACAATTCTTGCAACTGGAGCATAAATGTACAGCTTCGAGACAGTTGGATTGTAGTGAAGACCTTCCCTAGGAATTGCAAGGTCAAGATAAATGAGCAAAATACTTTGATTTCAACTAAAGAACACACAACATAGACTATTGAACATTATAGCACAATACAGGCTCTTCACCCACTGTGTTGTCCCTTAGCCCATAATCCTCCATTTTTCTGATATCCATTTGCCTAAGAGTTTTTAAAACATCCCTATTGTACCAGTTTCCACCACCACCCCCAGCAATGCATTCCAGGAACCCACCACTCTCTGAGAAAAGCGCCTTCCCTAAACTTTCCCTCATTCACCTTAAGCGGACATCCACTGGTATTGTTCATTGCCAATCTGGACATAAGATGACTGAGAGTAGTGATAAGCATTTTCCTCAAACATTGCTGCATCTTGGGCTGATCTGTTGTATCATACATGGGGGGAGAAAAAACAAATTTGGGTGTTTAGTTGTTGTTTTCTTGACTGACCTTCAAGGTTCCTATTGGTGAACTCGTGTGCACAGGGTGAGTCAAATCCAAGTGCTGAGTTAGAAGATAATTGGGCAGGGCAAGCAAAAGTCAAAGAGATAAGAAGAAGAGGAAACAGGAACAACAGAAAGGGAAGAAAGAGAAAATACCTGGAGAAAAGAGTGGGGAGATTGCGGAGATGGTGAGAGTGGGAGATGGCAGTAGCGATTAGAGTGGGAGCCGCATTAGAGCAGAAGGAGAGATGTATAATACTGATATATTTTAATGTTGAGTGAAACACAAAAGTCTGCAGATGATGCGATTATAGTAAAAGCGCAAAAATGCTGAGGAACTGAGTCGGTCACCTAGCATCTGCAGAAGGTAAAAATATATAACCAATGCTTTGGGCCTGAGCCCTTCTTCAGGGTAGTGCTCTGCCCCAAAATATTGCTCTGTGACCTGCTGAGTTCCTGCAACATTTTTGGGTTTTTACTTGTACTCATAGACTATCCCAGCTATTGCACACCCTGAGTCAGTCTGGATGTCTCTTCCTGTTCTTTGTTGGCAGTGAATGTGTTGGCAAGAGGATTAGTGTTGAGATCAGGCAGTAGAGACAGTTTCAAAGAATTTCATGAACAGAGAACCCACCGCCATTTCTTGGCAAGGCATACCGCAGGGAAGAAAGGAATCTTCAAGGATTGGTGGCCAGTGTCCTAAATGAAGGATCTGCACTGGTGTTGCAGAAATGATGCAAAATATTAATTTAAGCCACTACAGGAAATAATACTTATCTAATTGGGAAAGTTTTAATAACATCAGAAAGTTGACCATTCAGTCACATGAACTAATTCTTTCTTTCCACTAGATCTCTAATCCATATAACCATTTTAATCCCTTTAGCTATCTTTCAGATTTTACACAGAATATTACAGCACAGTACAGGCCCTCAGCTCATGTAAACCTGTTCCACATCAATCTAATCCTTCCCTACCTCACACCCATAGCCCTTTATTTGTATTGCATCCATTTCCCTGTATATTTTACATTTTCAATTAATTGCCATCCTCTATAGCTTTGAGGGAAACGTTCCAGATTTCTCCTTCCCTTTCTATAGAGACTTTCATTCACATTCCATTTTGTCCACCTGAAAAATAAACTCACCTTCAACCTTCAGTGCTCAAGAAGTTGCAATTGTACTCTTTGCAAATTGTTCTTATAGTTTTAGCCTTGTATAAATGCTGGTTGATTTCCACCACAGCAACTCTCCTAAGAACCCCCTCCCCCCACCCCCTAACAAGGCTAAAATATTTTGCCTTCAGTATTGTACATAGAACTGAACGCAGCATTCAAAATTGGGTCTGTTCAAAGCTACGTGTAACCATATAACCATTTACGGAGCGGAAACAGGCCATGTTGGCCTTTCTATAACATTCTCTTCATTACTTCCTCCCCAATAGAAGCAGCATGTCATTAACTTTGTCAATTAGTTAAGCCACTGGAGTACAAAGGGCAAAAAATCTTCATTTATCCAGATATAAGTTTTGAACTCCTGAAGAAGAGAAAGGAGTTCAATACAGCAAAGGCGATTTTATGGAAGAAAGGGTATAAATTTATACTAAAGCATCCAGCGGTATTGAAAATATTTATTCCAGGACAGCAAAACAGACTATTCTCGGATCTAGAGGAAGCACGAAAATTTGCAGAACAATTACAAAATAGACTGAGAGATGAAGACGTGTAACAAGAGTACAAAAGACTGCGAACTAACTTTGTCAATTAATTTTCAGACCTGGAGGTCCCAATTACTACTTCAAAGTCATTTGTTATGATTCAATGCAAATTTATCTACTGATCTCCTTGTATATTTTAGGTCTTCTGTGAGATGTAGGTGTCTTTGTTTAGACACCATTTATAATACTCATACTTGGCCTTTAAGATTATGGTGTTTGAACTACTGCAGCCCTGTTAACAGCATTTGCAATGGGTTGTAGGATTAGGAATGCCAGGGTTTTGATGCAGCATTATTGAAAGACTGATATGTTTTCTATGTCTGAACACAGAAATGTGTGTTCCTGTAGTGCCCTTGTCCTATTTTTGTAGAAGAGATCAGGAGCTTCTGTTGAAGTAGCCATAGCAAGTGGATACAGGGAATCTCGGGAATGATGGACTCTGTGGCCACAGTGAAGCAAATGAATAATCAAGGGTGCAATTATACCATAACTCAAATAGGCAAAGGGGTGGGGGTGAAACACAAAAGTCCGCAGATACTGTGATTGTAATAAAAACACACCGAAATGCTGGTGGAAATCAGTTGGTCTTTTCAGCACCAATTGGAGACAAATATATATATCGATGACGTTTCGGGCCTGATCCCTTCTTCAAGGCGACTGGGCACCCTCCAAGCGGATGACATTAATATAGAGTTCTCTCGCTTTCATTAAACCCCCCCCCCCCCCACACCTTTCTTCCCCTGTTGACCTTCCCTATCTCATTCCACCTCCTTTCACATGATAAATTCTTACCTCATCACTTATCATACCCAATTAACACCTTTTGTTGGTCTGGATTCCTCCCCATTGTTTGAATTCTGAGACTTTGAGATTTCCTACTTCTGGCTTATTCTTTGAAGAAGGCCTCAGGCTGAAACGTCTCCTGGAGATGCTGAAAAGACCATCCGAGTTCCTCCATTTTTACATAACTCAAGTAGATTGCCTTATCCTGGATGTCTCTGGGTTTCTTGAATATTGTTCACCCCACCTGATAGAGGGCTCAGGCCCAAAATATTGGTTACCCTTCACTTCTTATGGATGATGCATGACCTGCTGAGTTTCTCCATCAAAGACTGATATGTTTAGTACAATATGTGTGTTAGACTCAACCATAGCATCTGCAGGCCTTCTTGTTTAACTCCTGAATATTGGTTTTTTTTTAATGCAGATACTACAGCTTTGGATTCAACGTACGCTGTTCCTGCTTCCCTCTGCTTGAATATACCCAGCACTCCGATAGAAAGAGATCCAGATGAAATTTATGATGTAAGTCTACAAAATCAGTGTTAAATATCCAGTCGCACAGAATTCATGAGTTAAAAAGCAACAGTATTGGTATCTACTAATTGTTTAAACCCAGAACAAAATAAGTGGGCTTAAAAGCACTATATATTCAATATATAATGGTCTCCTTTGAAGAAGACTGCAGAGCCCACCTCACTGACAAAAGACAAAGGAGGAAAAACCCAACACCCAAACCCAACCAACCAATTTTCCCTTGCAACCGCTGCAACCGTGTCTGCCTGTCCCGCATCGGACTTGTCAGTCATCAACGAGCCTGCAGCAGACGTGGACTTTTTACCCCCTCCATAAATCTTCGTCCAGGAAGCCAAGCCAAAGTAAAGTAATATTCTTCCATGTTTTATGCTGAGATTGAAGGAATCAAATCACAACTAAAACCTACACTTTTAGTTCTCTCTGACTCAAAAAAAGTTATTTGCATATTTTAAATTACTCCCTAAAATTCACCAGTGTGTAATTCAGAATGGGCTTCTGTGATGCTGTTTCAAAGCAGGTTGATTTCCAGGAATCAAAATAGGTGATTTAACCTGAGAGGGTGAAATTTAGAAATGTTTTTTTTCTTAATAACAGTTTGAAGAATTTCAGTTATATTAGAATAATCAACGATTTACTGATTTCACTTCTGGATAGCACCTGAGAGGAAAAAAAAAGTACCTGATGGATCTTTCGGGAAATATGAAGGGCAAAGCTAATTAAGGATAAATAACAAGTGAATTCAATTACCGGTAGCTTGAAACATTTTAGAATGAAGGCCTTCAGATTTTATTTTTTAGGCAGAGTGCTGAACTTAGAAATGTTTTGCAATTTATTGTTAAAATCTTCAGATTTAAATGTCTGTGTAAATGCCAGGTTCAGGAGCAGGCTGCTCCCCTTCCACCGTCAGACTCCTCAACAACAATCTCAATCAGAGACTCATTAAGGACTCTTAACTTTGGTCTTTGTTGTTTTCTTTCTTCTCTGTATTGCACGGACAGATGTTTACATTTGTCTACCTGTGTACATTGTTTACAGGTTGTTTTGCACCACTGATAAGTGGTCATTCGGCCTGGCCCATAGGAAAAAGAATCTCAGGGTTGTATGTGATGTTATGTATGTACTCTGACAATAAATCCAAAATCTGAACCATAGAACATTACCGCAGAGAACTATTATTCTGTCCTGCACCCTTTCCATACTCCTCCCATTCATGTACCTGGCTAATTTTTTCTTAAATATTAAAATTGAGTCTGCAGTCACCACTTCAGCTGACAGCTTGTTCCACCCTCTCTTGACTCTATTTGAAATTGTTACCCTTGATGTTCCCCTTAAACTTTTCCAATTCCACCCTTCACCCTCTGGTTTGTATCTCACCTAACCTCAGTGGAAAAAGGCTACTTGCATTTACTCTACCTATACCCATCATAATTTTATTAGCTATTTAGTATTCAAATATTGAATGTATCCTTAACCTCCTGCAGCTGGAGAGATGATACTTAATTTGACTCAATGTTGGCATCAATTCTTCTTATGCCCCTTTCTGTCCCAAGTTTCGCCTATCAATCTGAGCCAACATAGATTAAATGCATCATCAGTCAGACAGACAGAAAAGCCCATCTATTATACCAAATAAATATGCTTCTGTACTGAGGGGCGTAATTCCATTTTCCCTTGAGTACCCATCTCATCATGTATTTTTCTAAAGCATACTTTCTTGATATTCTTAATTACAGTTTTGATACAGACAAAAGTAAACCACTGAACCATAAAGCCCAGAGTGAAGTATTTTGTCTTCCCTGGTAATTGTTATCTTTGTTTCAGCTACTGATCTTGTTCCCAGTTACTGGGCTGATCTACGCTTGAGCCCAGTCCCAGGATGCCTGCAATTGTATTACCTTTAATAGCCACACTACTCCCAGTGACACGGTGGTCTTGCTGCTTCATGGCCACTCTGATTCTAGGAAAAATGTCATTAAGCTGGAAAGAATGCAGAAAAGATTCACAAGGATTGGATTTTCAGGACTGGAGGGTTTGAGTAATAAGGAGAGACTGGAGACCCTGCGACATTTTCTCAGGAGTGTAGGAGGGAATTGCCTTTATAGGGGTTTATAAAATCAAGAGGGGCATCAATAAGGTCAATCTTTCCCCCAGCATCTAAGATTAGAACAATGACATAGATACTCTGAAGTAAGGGATGTGAGTGGGGAAAAAAGTTGAGAACAACTGGTTTTAAGGTGGGAGGGGAAATTTTTAAAAGGACCTTGAGGGGAAGCTTCTCCACACAGAGTGGTGAGTACATGGAATCAGCTGCCAGAGGGAGCTGCAGATACATGGATAGGGAAGATCCAAAGGAAAATGGGCCAAATACAGGCAAATGGGATGAGCTCAGATGGGCAATGTGGTCAGCTTGATGTGTTGAGCAAAAGGGAATGATTCCATGTTTAGCTCTATGATGCTGTGATAGTGGTCCACAGGGTTCAACCCTGCACTTTCCCCAAATCAGAGACAATTAGTGATAAATGAAAAATAAGCAAAATACATTTAAAATAATTAATATTAATGATACCAATTTCTGTAAAGTAAATGGAATGGAATTAAACACTCTGTTAATGAAGGTCCGTAGCCCTGTTTAAATGAATGGGGCCGAGGCAGGTTTACCAGCTGTGATTTGTATAAAGATGAAGGGATTAAAGATAAAGTGCATCTGGCCTTTAAATTCAGCTTGATCAATAACCCCCTCTGGACTCAACAAAATTAGGACCCTGCCTCGACTCAGTCTGGGGTTGGGCATCAGTATTTTGTCTCCAAAGTGCTCCTCATTGAAGTCTCATTGAAGACAGGACCACACTGACACACACTGCAGCTGCTCCTATTATTCCCTTGGCATAATCCAAACCATTATTGAATTGGTGTTTGCACCTGTTGCAAGCAGGGTATTCCTGATCACAGCAACCCTCTGTCTTCTTAATTTTCCTTCTTAATGATCCTTCATCCAGTCCTGTTTCCTACATCCCACAGCTGTGTGTTTCTGTAATATCTGGCTCATGTAAAATACCCAAACATCCAAGAAAAATAGCTTATCCAACTCCAGGATTTGACTTATCTCATTTTTGTGGCATCTAAGATCTTGGAGTGCAAAACTGCACACTAAACTGTCTTCATCACCGCTATACAACTTGGCATTCAGATGAAGTTAAAGCTCTGTCTTCTTGATATGTTAGGTTCCGCCACGAAGAATGTGATTCCAAAATGTTCCTTCTCAGGAAAACGACACAAGCACAAGTTTCAAGGAAGCCAAGAAAACCGTGACACAAGCTGCAGCCCAGCTTCAAACGACACTAATTGGCATCTTAACGTTTGAACAGGAAACCGCATGAAAATCCTGCCAGTTTGCAACATGAATACTCTTTCTCGCGTTGTCTAGAGTGTTAGCTAACTCACAGCGGTTTTATATATAGTTTGCTTTCAATGTACATTACGACTGTCTTTTAGGATCACAGCCCCAGAGATTAAAAAGTCTGTTCAAACTTGTTTATTCTGCAATTAGGGGAACAGTATAATGGGAAGAATTAAGTTACAAAGTTATTGGTGTGAAGTTTATTTTCCACGGCCATTTTAATTGTTCTCTTTTCCGTTTGAAGTTGATTTACATTTTTAATTCCATTTCTTCTGAAGGAAAATTAGAAATCCATTACAAAGTTAGCATTTCATCAAAGATGCCAAGCAAATCTTATGTCATTAGGAAAGCAAAGTGCATAATTTAATATTTAATTAACATTGAGTTACAGTGAGTAAAATCTTCAATCAAACTGTTGAGGATGAAGACTAATTGGTTTCAGATTATAGCATTTTCACTTTTTTTTGAAAAATAGAGAAGCAGTTGATCTGCCTTCTTAATGTGGCGGGATTTTGGAAGGACTTGTGTTTACATTGCCACCTTCACTTCTGCAGTATGTCCCACAGCGCTTTACAGCAGATGAAACCTCTTGGAACTGTATTCATTGTAATAGAAGGTAACAAGCTCCCAGATAGCTTGTTCTTTAAAATACTGATAAATACCACACAGAACACAAAGGAAAATTCCACTGCCTTCCTCTGAAGTTGTGCCATGGGATCTTCCATACCCACCTGCTAGAGGGGAGCAGGCCTTTGTTTAACATTCCATGTAATCCAATGGATAGATAGTGACCCCCCCCCCCCCCACCCCATAATGCTGTACTCAATTGGTATCTCACAAAGGACCAACATAGATTTCCCAGTTCAAGAATTTGGAATAGGTCTTGAACTCACAACCTTTTGATTAACAGCCATTAACTGTTAATGCCAACAAGAAGTCACGCAGCCTCACTGCGTCATGAACAGAGGTGCAACTGGAAAGTTACCAGCACACTTGTGCTTGTATGATTACAGGATAAAACTCAGAATAATCCAGATGACCTAAATATTTGAAAGGCAGCACTGTTGTGAAAGCTTGATGAAATTGAGAAAAGGATGGCTTGTTGATGGTGTGCAATGAGCAGAGATGGAAAAATTCTTGAGAGACAAGAAGCTGGAATCGTGAGGGAGTAGAGAGGTTGAAGGCACTCTGCAGGTAAGGCAGCATTTATGGACATAAATGATCCATCATCATTTAGGGTCAGGACCCTTTTTTGAGATTAAGGTGGGCTGGGGAGATATAAAATAAGGAAATAGGAAAGGATACAGAGGAGCCAAGAGGTAAAAGGATACTGGACAGACAAAGGTGGGAGAGATGGATTAGAAAGAAAGGCCAGGCAGTTTGGACCACTGGGGAGGGGAGAGAGTGAGTGAAAGTTGAGTACTAGAATGGGCTGGGAGAATATTAACAGTAAAGGACAGATGGAAACAATGGAACCGGATCAGGGCAGGGATTACCTGAAACTGGAAAATTCAATGTTCAAACAGTTGGGTTGTAGGGAATATCAAATGCTGCCTTTCAAAGGCCCTTTCCCCTTCTTCTTCAGGTTTACTATCTCCCCTCCACACTTTAGTCTCGAAAAAGGTCCCAACCCAAACCAATGACTGTTCATTTCTGCCCACAGATGCTGTCTGACCCACTGAGTCTCTCCAGATATCAACATTTCAGGTCCCATTGACCAAACATTTCTACCCACAGATGTTGCTGTACCTGCTGAGTCCCTCCAGCTTCTCATTGTTGTAAAAAGCCATCCGTCTTTCAATAAGGGTGGTGCGTCACCTGTACCTGGCCTAGCTTATGGACAACTCCAGATGCTAAAGTGACTCTTAACAGGCTTGAGAAAGCACTCAGTTCAGGGGAAAACAGGCATGGACAATACATTCTTCTGTCAAAGAATGATGACAAAAATATACATTTGCTAGAACACCCATGGAGATTTTCGTAGAAGGATGTTGCACACCCCTAGCATTGGCAGTTTTGAGGAATTGGCTTCCTCAGGATTTTTTTTGTATGATTACAATTTTTGATATTAAATACAGCTTCTAATCAGATTTCTGCCTGACGTGTCCTTCGAAAGCGTATGATGGTAAAATGTCAGGTTTTTCAGTTTCCATCCCTTTTGTCTCTAAATCAGGAGGTTGGCAGTTCAAGCCCCACTCAGAGACTGGAGGACAAAAGTAAACCGGATTGTACTGCACTGTCAACAATGCTAATTTCCGATCCCACCTGGTCCTTTGTCCATCTCTAAAATATATAATTATAAAATTACACACACATACATAAATACACTGGCCAAAAGTGGTATTCTCTGGAATGGGAGCCAAAATAAAAAGGCTGGAGCAAAGCTTTTATGGTAGGCTATCTCAGGAAATGAGCTTTCTTCCAAACATAATGAAATAAAAATAAGACCAATGACAATATCCAGCAACATAAAACCCAGCTCATAAGCTATGATCTTCCTTTTGATTAAGCCTACTTCTGTGGAATTCATGTACGAGGTGAATAATAACAGCAATCTCCTTATTCAAGAGAAACTCTATTAAAAAGGGGCACAGACTAGCAACCATTTTTCATAATGTAGAGAATGAAGTGCTTTCAACCACTGACCCTTCCACCTCAGTACAAGAACCATGTCGGATTTGGTTTTGGGTCACAGTGAAAGTTTGAATAAACTCTCCCCACTTCGATTTCCCTTCCTGCCACAAAAAACCAGAGTCTGTTTAGCCTGTATTTCAAAGACAGAGATGCAAAGAATTTCTTTAGCCAGAGGATGGTGAATCTGGATTTTGTTGCCACAGGCGATTGTGGAGGCCAAGTTATTAAATGTATTTAGGGCAGAGATTGATAGATTCTTGATTAGCCATGGCATCAAAGGTTATGCGGAGAAGGCCAGGCAGTGAAGCTGAGTGGGTAAATAGATCAGATCATGAATGAATGGTAGGGCAGACTCGATGGGCTGAATAGCCTACTTCTGCTCCTATATCTTATGGCTTAAATGTGGGGCATACTGTTGTTAAAAGTAACTCTATTTGAACTAAAAAAAAGTGTTTTTTTTCCAGTGAGAAGTTATACTGCCCGATAGCTGTCTGATCAGATCACAAAATGTGATACTTCGTCAATATTTGTATGTTTAAGCATTGAGCATTTTCTACAGAAAACCAATATTCTACAAATATATTTTAATATCAGTGGGTGTGCTCTGTACTCTACATCATTTGTCCTCCAGCTGTCACAATGTTTTCAGACAATAAAATATTATCACTATTCCTCATCCAGCAGTTCAAATAAGGCAGCCTATACCTGATACAGTTCAAAAAACTGATTGTCTGCCTCATCATATCATTTGTTCAGCTGTAAAATAGTCAATCTCCAGATCTCAAGGGACAAGGGTCAATAAACTGTTGTCAAAGGAAAAAACACTGGAAAATTGCACTGTTTAATTAGTGATGAAAAATTATAATCCAACCTTACATATCAAATACAGAACAGATGTTTGAACTTAGATTAGGGTCGGAAAACTGTTTTGTGCATTTAATTTATAATTCACTCATTTCAGGGATTCAGATATTCTTGTGCTGAACAACAGGTTTTTTTTCTGAGGGAAACAGACAGTGGAGAAAATAGAACCATTACAGGCAAAAGTTAGTCTTGTAACTTAATTGCGCTCCAACTTAGAATGGATAAGCAGGGAGACAGCCGTCCCTTTTGTTGCTGTGTAACCATCTGAATACGTTCGTTTCTAGAATACTTTGAATTGTGTAAATGTTACCCAAAGTGGCTAACACAAGGACTGTTAATGTATAACCTGCACATTAGTTACTGAATATAATCCACTTGATATGGTGGATCTGTATAATTTGCTGCCACAGGCAATTGTGGAGGCCACATCATTGGGCATATTTAAGAAAGAGATTAATAGGTTCTTGATTACCCAGGACATCAAAGGTTATGGGGAGAAGACCGGGCAGTGGGGCTGGGTGGGAAAATGGAGTAGGCTGAATAGCCTATTTCTGTTCCCATGTGTTAGGGCCTTATGAAATATTGGTGGACTTTAGGCATTCAGAATATCAGCGCAACCAATATGTAATCTTTCTGGTAGGGTTTTTTTCCCATTCTGGCATTCATTTCAATCAAATGAAGTCTTCTTCATTCAAGGAGTGATAATCTGCAAACTGTACAACCTAACATCATCTGCAAGGGTATCACTGGCTTAACATATGCAAGTGCACACAATGGGTTGTACAGACCAAAACAGTTCACTAGTACCTTTCTTAATTCAAGACAGTTCCAAAATCAACATCGTTGCTAATTACTGACTTTGTCCAGAACCCGATCCTAAACACTAACACGGAGACCCTTCATTGGGGAGACAATTCTAAACCCAATTTGCAAAATAGGGAGAGGGAGAGTTCAGATGATCTAACATTGTTCAAACCTTAGAAATGCAATTACTAGTCCATCTCTCTTTTGTTGACCAATTCTGTGTGAATATTAGAGATTTGCTGTTTTGGCAAGAACTATTCTGGTTATTGGGACTCCATCAAATGCGGCAACAGTGGTTTGGTTAGTGGCATCCCTCTGAGGCAGAAGGATTCAAGTCCCACAGAGGATTGAGCACAAAGTCTCGGATGACATTTCAATGCAGGCTGAGGAAATGTTTCATGGACAAAAGTTCCAGACAATGGTCTTCTTTCAGTGGAAGAATGGGATCCCACTGATATATTTCAAAGTAGAACATATAACAGAAATCTGCACCACAGCACAGACCTAATAACCTACTCTAACAACAGACTAGAATTTCTTTACTGTGTAACTCTCCCATTTTCCTCAGTTATTTTAAAAGATCCTATCGTATCTGCCTCCACCACTGTAGTTGACAGCAATTCCATGCACCCACCACCCTCTGTGTGAAAAACATACCACTTAGATCCTCCCTGTACTTACTCCCAAGCACCTTAAAACTATGCCCCTCATGTAGCCATTTCAGCCCTGGGAGTTGGCAGCAATTCCATGCACCCACCATCCTCTGTGTGAAAAACGAACCACTTAGATCCTCCCTGTACTCACTCCCAAGCACCTTAAAAATATGCCCCTCATGTAGCCATTTCACCCCTGGGAAAAAGTCTCTGGCCACCCACACAATCAATGCTTCTATCAGGTCTCCCCTCATCCTCCCTTGCTCCAAAGAGAAAAAATCAACTTCACTCAATCTATCCTAATAAGGTATGCTCTCCAATCCAGGCAGCATCCTTCTACACCCTCTCTATGGCATCCACATCCTTCCTGTAATGAAGTGACAAAAACTGAACTCAATATTCCAAGTGGGGTCTAACTAATATTACCTCACAGCTCTTGAACTTGACCCATGGATAATGAAGGCCAAAATATCACACGCCTTCTTAACAACGCTATCAACCCGTGCAGCAGCTTTGACACAGACTCCAAGATCTGTCAGTTAATTCACACTGCTCAGAGTTCTCCCATTAACATTGTATTCTGCCTTCAAGTTTGACCTACTGAAATGAACCACCTCACACTTCTCCAGATTATATTCCATCTGCCACTTCCAGCCCAGCTTGGCCGACTATCAATGTCCCTGTGTCATCTCTGGCCACCCTCCAGATCATCTACAACTGCAAGAGTAAGGAAGTTAACATGGATCAACCAAAACTACTTGGCCATTTCCACAATGAGATCTGGGGTAGGGGTTGTTGCTTTACTTTTTGTCATGCAACAATTATTTGGAAAGTATGTCAATGGCTAGAAACCTATCTAGGGTCCATTTTTCTTCCATTTGGCTTAATAGATGGTAATTTCTAAATCAAAACACCAGCAAGATATCTGTACAAACAATGTGTGATGAGCTTAAATTTAGCAACAATGCTTCATAAATGACCACGGAAAAAAATGCCACAAGTTTGACACTTCAGTAGGTCCCCTAACATTCCTGTACCTTTCAGATAAAGTGCAGTTGGGGGGGGGGGGGGAGTTGCTCAGCAGGGTGAACTGGATTGGTTCATCATTCAAGACTTAAACTGGAAGATACAGCTGATGGACCTTCCAATTATATTTGTGCAACATTGTTCTGGGTCACAAACTGTACAGATCCACATCAGTCCAATATGAACGTTATTCCAGTATCTTTAAGAGAGAGGAATGTAAGCAACCACAGCCAATTTTGAAATAAGCTTTATTTCCCATTTTTCAGTAAGAATGACTCCACACTAACACATACGGTTTTATTACACCTATTACACAATGTACCAGAACAGCTGTATAAATCAAACAGCATCCACAAATATATAAGCAAACATATAAAATCTATCGGGGAGTGATTACTCATTCTATCATGGTACTGCAAAGCCACACATACATATATGTATATATGTGTATAACCTGTATGTTATACATGTGTATATATATTATATATATATATATATATATATATATATATATATATATACACACACACAAATATGCACGGTGTTCCTGCAGAGTTCTCCCAGATTATTTTTGCTCTTGATCCAAGATAATTTGGAGTGAAGATCAAGACTGACAAGGAATAAAGAAAAAAATCTGTGGGAGAACTGTCCCTGAGCCAGTGGCTCTTTCGATAGCTCAAATTTCGAATACAGTAAAAGTCCAAAAATCCGCATGCCAAAATTCCAGACCCCCTGAGAATCCCGACTCTCAAACTTTGTTAATTTAGTGGACTTTTGTGTGCATGCGCAAGCCCGGCAACCAGCGGCCACACGTAATACAGGTGATCTTATCACAAAGAAATTTATTTGTACACTGAACTTTTCTGTTACACATGTTCATTTATAAACATAATTTCAAGCATTACATGGTTTTTTTTGTAGTGAAAACATTTTATGCTTACATTTTTGTCGTGTTGACCTTATTTTTCTTTGTCTTTGTTTTGATAAATGAGGCGTGCTGCATTTGCTAATGAATAAACTATCAAAATTTACCCATTCATCTCTTCTTTATTCCTCCATAAATTTGAATTTTTTAAGTACTGCCCAAAAATCTGGAAAATCCAAACCCACCCAATCCCCGAGGAGTCCGGAATTTAGGACTTTTACTGTAGTTCTAATATTGTTTTAAATAAACATAAATAACAATAATGAACAATATATTTATCTTCAATCATCTGCATTTTGATGTAACAAGGTAAATAGAAAATACTGTAATAATAAGACCAGCATGGATTTTTCAGAGTCGGTGGGTGTTGCTTCAATCACATGATACATTAACCTTTGGGTTTTTCCAATAAAAATTCTGATAGCATCAAATGCCAAATATTCACCTCATCAAGTAGCATTGTTGGGATTACTAATGGCCTCACTCTTGTTACCTAGCAGGCTCACTCATGTTAATTAGGAGATCTTGGCTATGATGATCACAGCCCAATAAAGGACAAAGCATTTCCAATCTCAGTTCCACAGCACACTAGCCTAATTCCACAAAATGGCATCAGAAACATCATTGAATAGTGAGTGACCTGTCCCATCCAAAAAGGGACATGATTGAAATTTATCTCACAGTCCTTTCATACTGGATGAAATCCATACTGAAATGGAGAGTGTTTAGGAGTTAGATGTTTTTAATGAAACCTTGTGGAACTGATTTTGAATTATCACGAGCAGATGGGAATATATTATATAAAACGGGCAATGAAATCTCACCTATCACATAAAGAAACATTCTTTAGCTTTGGATATAGTGTCATAAGAACCTGCCAATTTATGCAGGACAGCACAGGTCGAGCTCAGCTTTTCTTTTCAATGGCCAAGGGGTTGCCATTAATTTGGCTTTTGAGATTTCCCTTGAAATTCACTTTGATAACCTGCAAGAGCATCCACTTGACTGATTATCATGGTCCAAGTGCATGAAATGATTATCCTCAGGCACTACGAAAGCAAACCCAGTCCCAATCCCGAGTATTACTCATTACTAAAATTGGGAATCCAAATTAATGTTGAGTCACTCTTCATCATTCAAAATGGGACTTGAATAAGCAAAGAGCATTGTGACAATATATGTTAGAAATTCCCTGTTTACTACAGTTTCTTTGGAAATCCTCTGTTAGATTAGACTGCGAGATTTCTAATTGGCCCTAGTTTTATGATGTGTGGCTCTGGTAAGTGAACAATATTCATCCACAAATCATTCCTAATAGTTATGACACAAAACCTTAATGTATCCATTAAAACTGCTTCAATGGGAAGGGCATTAATGTACTTCCAATGATCTGTTTGTTTTCTTATCTCCTAGGACATTTTTAGTTTATGTTTCATCTTAAGGTTACAAAAAAGTTAAGAACGGAGACCCACTGTCAAGAGGACAGAAATTCAGAGAGCTCTTATCAGGAAAGATCCAGTGATAAAGGGATTCAAAGTGGGTTAGCGCAGCACAAGATAAATCTAATGTCAGATGACGTGCTGTTGCACCTGACAGACCCGGCCAGGTCTTTGCCAAAGTTGCTTACCACGATATTGGGCTATAAAGCCAACATAGAAAAAAAGCAATATCATGCCACTGAATAAATTTGACCACGAAGAATATAAAAGAAACAGCGATTTCATTTGGCATCCAGGAGCTGTGAAATACTGAGGAATCAAGATTGATAATAACCTGGAAAATGTATACAAACTCAACTACCCCCCCACCCCCCCCCCCCCCAACAAAATGCTGGAAAAGATTGAAGGTGACAATGAGATGGAGGAATCTGCCCATCACTTTTATGGGAAGGGTTAACTGCATAAAGATGAAGGCAATGCCAGGACTCCAATACCTCTTCCGGTCTTTGCCAATTCCACTGCCACAATTTTTTAAGGCGCTGAATGATAGCATAAGGAAATTCATCTGGAAAGTACCCAGAATAGCCCTGAAAAAAAAAACTGACATGGGACTACAGCTTGGTTGGGGGGGGGGGGGGCTAAGGTTGCCTGATTTTAAGAAATATCATCTAGCAGCTCAGTTGAGGTTCCTTGCATCTTTCTTTGAGGAGGGGGAACCACCCACCTGAGTGCAAATGGGATTGCATGCCATGGGGAAAAGGACAGTGAAGGATTTCATATACAAATGGGATGCCAAATTAATAGCAAAGAAACAGATAACCCCATTCTTAAATATCTGATTAAAATCTGGCACGAGATCAATGAGAGTATTGGAGGGAAAGTGGAAATATCACAAAAGGCGCCACTGGCTCATAATTCATTCATATTAACATCAACATGGGCAATAGAATCCTGGAGATTTGGCATCGACTGGGGATCCGAGACATTGAGGACTGCTACAAGGGGAGATGGCTTATATCCTTCGAACAGTTAAAGTCTTCTGGGACCTTTCACTGTTTCCTCAAGTTAAGATCATTTCTAAGGGATAGGTGGGGCCCTACAATGACCCCACCTACACCTACTGAGGTTGAAGGGTTGCTTTGACTGGGAAATGCACCTAAATTTATTTACTCGGTACTCCAAGGTGAAAGCCTCAAGCAGGGGCTACACAGATCAAGAGAGAGAGAGAGAGAGATGGGAGTCAGACTTGGGCATCACAATTGATGAGAGATGTTGGTTGGATTTGTGTAGAGACAGGGTGACAACATTTATTAATTCTAGATACAGACGGGTTCAATACAACTTCCTGCACCAGCTCTACCTCACTCCATAAAAGATTCACAAGGCAAAACCAGAGGTGCAGGAGACGTGCTTCAGATGTGGAGTGGAGCAGAGAACGTTCGTTCATGCAACCTGGTCCTGTGCAAAGATAGCCCCATTTTGGCAGGATTTGGCCAACATACTAACCACAATAACAAAGGTAACCTTTCCCTGGATCCAACATTGTATCTGCTGGGGAACCGTATGGACAGAAGTTAACCAAATTCAATTCATATTTATTTCTTTGTCCATAGCAAAAAAAATCCATAGCGATGACCTGGAAGTCTGACTCCCTGCTCCTTATTAGTGGATTACCGAGATGCATAGTTGAATTCCCATAGAAAAAATTACATATAATCTTAGCAACCAACACAGCACCTTTGTTAAAATATGGCAGCCATATCTGATGTACACAGGAACACAGCTGTAGCCACACCCCAATAAAAAGACTTAAGAGAGATTTACCAATAGATGGACACTTGGTCTGATTCTATTTGCAAGAATGAACTTCTAATTTCTACTGGTTTTACAACTTTCTAATTCACTCATATTAACGTGAGTGACACTGAATGCCAGTAATCCAAGTCATTATACACAGAATTTTTTTTTAAATCACATATTTCTATATCACTGGTAGAATATATTAAGATGCTTCAATGCACCTCAACGCACTCAGCTAGAAACTTCACCACAAACTAGGCTCCTGACCCGAGATTGTAAAGTCTATGTGTATTATGGAGCCAAGTGGTGCTTTTATACAGTACTCCTCGCAGGTCAGCATCTGAGTGGTCTCCAAGAAGTCACACAGCATTGTCAACCAACTGCGAAACATTAAGAGTAAACTCCTGCCTGCTTCAAGTGATTTTCACCTGAATACTCTTGTTTTCAGTGGGGGTAATCTCCCTTGTTTAGGTTTGTTAAGGATGCACACGCTTAAAAATAAAGTATTAAACTTGCAGCATTACTGGACACATTGGGGCTCCAGGTTCATTGTCAAAGTTTTCCACATTCAAAAGAGTACAATGGCCATTTCCATGTGAAGGCTCTGGCCTTACAACCGCACTTGCTTTCATTCGGAAGTGTCGACAAGTCCCCCCTCCCCCACCCACTGATGCTGATTGACCCAATGACTTCCTCCAGCAGATTGCTTTTTGCCTCAGGACCCAGCTTCAGCCAAAATCCTGATTTAAATTTAGAAGACAGCACGGTAACGGGCCCTTTCGACCCCCCTCCCCAAGCCTGTGCCACCCAATTAACCTACAACCCCAGTACATTTTGAAGGGTGGGGAAAAAAAATGGATGTGGTGCACTGTTAGCCAGAATCAGACACACACAAAGATAAAGACTGTACAACAGGCTTTAATCCACAAAGACTTCCACAGAACCAGGCTGGTTGTGGCTGCAGCAACTCTGAGTGAGTCCTCGGGAGGCCAGCGCAGGCTTGTATTCCGTTGGGTGATTGATACCCGACCGGGTGGGGCTTGATCCATTCAGGCTGACTGATTGACAGACAGCCAGGTGTTGTCCTGTCCCCTTACACTCCTGCAGGTACAGAGGTTGCCCTCTGCAGTAGGCCGGTGGTGTACCACCACACCGGAGCACCCAGTAAAAACCCACGCAGACACAGGGAGAACATACAAACTCCTTACAGACAGGCCCACATTCAAACCCTGGTTGCTGGCACTGTAATAGCATTGCGCTAACTGAGAAGGCTTGACAGATCTTTTCACCAAACCATAGAACATTACAGCACAGAAACAATCCCTTTGACACTTCTAGTCTGTGCCGAACTTTTTCAGCCTAATCTCACTGACCTGCACCCACTCCATAGCCCTCCATATCTCTCCCATCCATGTAGCTGTCCAAATTCTTCTTAAATGTTAAAATTGAGCTTCAGCTGACAGCTCGTTCCACACTCCCACCACTTTCAGTGTGAAGAAGTTTCCCCTAATGTTCCAACTAAACTTTTCTCCTTTCACCCTTAACCCTCTGGTTTGTATCTCACCTACCCTCAGTGGGAAAAGTCTATCTACATTAACTCTGTCTACACCCCTCATAATTCTAAATAGCTCTATCAAATCTCCCCTCATTCTTCTACGTTCTGGGAATAAAGTCCTAACTTGTCTAAACTTTCCCTGTAACTCAGTTCTTGAAGTCCAGGCAACATCCTGAGTAAATCTGCTCTGCATTCTTTCAGTCTTATTAAAATCTTTCCTGTAGTCAGGTGACCAAAATTGCACACAATTTTGGGGACAGAGCTACAGAATAACAGGCCACTCACTTGAAACTGAGGAGCGGAGAATTTTTTTCTCTCTCGTGGGGTGGTGAATTCTCTGCCCCCTTCCACGAAGGTGATGGAGGCCAGATAATCAGTTTAAGGTGGAGATGGATAAATATTTGAAAGTTCAATGCTAAACACAATCTGCTGGAGGAACTCAGCAGGCCAAGTAGCGTCAGTGGGAGAGAAAAAATGGTTTCAGGCCTAGAGTAAGGGTTTCAGCTGGA
Organism: Narcine bancroftii; assembly: GCF_036971445.1. Taxonomy (NCBI): domain Eukaryota; kingdom Metazoa; phylum Chordata; class Chondrichthyes; order Torpediniformes; family Narcinidae; genus Narcine; species Narcine bancroftii. The sequence goes on from NC_091478.1 coordinate 21,809,581, forward strand.
AAGGCCGACCGCTCTTTTTCTCAACCCGCTGAGTTAAATGGAAGCCAGCTCTCTGATGCCGATGGTAAGTAGGTTCAAATCCAGGAAAGGTGGAAACATGGCAGTGAAGCAAAGTAACCAGAAACTGTAACAAGGCAATGTTTTCAACAATGAAATCAACTGAACACAAATCACCTTGGGTTTACAGGATCAACAAAAGCAACAGAGAGGTTGCAGTTAACAACTGTGCGTCTTTCATTGGATTTGAAGAAATGGATGTGGAAGGGCCTCCGTTTAGATTGATGGAATGGGACTGGATGAATTATGGATTCCCTGAGCATCTGGAGAGGTCGGCAGATGTGCCATTATAATGATGATCCATGCTTTTGGTATTAATTATTTATTCCCACTCCTGTAATTTTAAAATCTTAGCAATTCCTTAAGGGAACAAGGCTTCCAGTCAGGTCTCCTGGGAAACCTTCTAAACCTGTATTTCCATTTAATCACGCACCATTTTTAAAGTTCAATTCCATTACAGGGAAGGTAAAATTTATAGTGGTCAATTACATGAATCACGCTCTCCCCATTTTTAGCATTACAGCATCCTCAGACAATAATACTTTGCTGCAACTTCCTGCTAAGACTTACAAGAAGCTTCTTGGGCTGATGCCGGATGATAATTTCAGACAATTGAAGGAGCAGTTACTGTTGTTACCAAGGTGAATCGATGACTGTCTTGGCCAGGCTGCTGAGGTGATGACTATAAGCCCTTGTTGAAGTATACAACATTGATAGCAGAATCTCTCGCCTGAATCTGAGCCTGCAGTTCTGGTTCGAGCCTTGAAACCTTCATGGAACTGTCAAATGGAAAGTACAACACGGACACGGGTTAATGGCAACAAGGTGTTCTTTCCCTCCAGGTGCCCGAGTCTGCATCTCCTGACAAGTAACTAGATAATCAAGGAGGCAAATTATTCTGTCTTCAGGTTACAGGCCATCCTTGAGCAATACTGCAAATTGACAAATGTTCTGGTCACCTCGTTAATGGAAGGATATGAAAGCGATGGAGAGGGTGCAGAGGAGATTTACCAGGATGTTGCCTGGTTTGGAAAATGTCTTTTGAGGCAAGGTTAGCAGAGCTGGGACTTTTCTCTTTGGAGCATAGAAGGATGAGAGGTGACTTAATAGAGATCTACAAGGTTATGAGAGGCATAGATAAGGTGGACAGCCAGCACCTTTTTCCCAGGGCAGGAAAAGCAAACACCAGAGGACATTTATACAAAGTGAAGACAGGAATGTCTAGGAGTGACATCAGGGGTAAGATTTTCTTACACACAGAGTTGTGGGTGTCTGGAATGCTTTGCCTTGGGAGCTAGTAGAGGTTGAAACATTAGGGGCATTTAAGAGACTCTTAGACAGGCACAAGGATGAAAGAAAAATAGGTTACGGGGTAGGAAGGGTTTAGTTTTTTTTTAAATTTGGTAGGAATATATAGGTCAGCACAACATTGATGGCCGAAAGGCCTGTACTGTGCTGTAGTGTTCTATGCTCTCAAATGTAAGTTACTCTTATCTTCTTTCTTTCTTTGGCTTGGCTTCACGGACGAAGATTTATGGAGGGGGTAAACGTCCACGTCAGCTGCAGGCTCGTTTGTGGCTGACAAGTCCGATGCGGGACAGGCAGACACGGTTGCAGTGGTTGCAGGGGAAAATAGGTTGGTTGGGGTTGGGTGTTGGGTTTTTCCTCCTTTGCCTTTTGTCAGTGAGGTGGGCTCTGTGGTCTTCTTCAAAGGAGGTTGCTGCTCTTATCAATACCAAAAAAAACCTCCCAATTTGCTTTTTCCTTTAAGACATCACATGGTTCTGCAATACATTTTAATACATTTTAAAGTGACTCCACTGACTTGAAAGGGAATGTGGAAAATGGAAATCCAGTGAGCCTTACGCCTGGATTCTGAGTTTCACTGCATGGATCCTTGCTGCATTCATGAAACATTACAGAGGCAGCCAAAGGACCAAGTTAATACAGCACCATCATGTGGTCATATTGGCCAACTGCAGGTAGATCCATGAATCATTACCTACAAAACTGGTGAGGGCATCAGATAATTGATGTGAAAGATGATTTTTATTCTCCCCCTCCACGCTTGCTGGTGGTGTGCAGTATTTAAACCATCTTTTTTCTCATGCCACCAGTGTATTGTAACATGACATTTGGAACAGAAATGGTCCATTTCACTCCCTGTTCAAGCAGAATTGAAATTGCTGGACCCTTAACCAATGTACCTTCAAGAATCTGACACAAGGGCTCCCAGTGGATTTTTGAAGTGGAAAATCAATTTTAATGTATAGCAAGACAAGAAGGTAATGGATATTTTCTAATGACAAGAGAGCATGATTAGAATTATAGAACACGACAGTACAGAAACAGGCAATCGGCCCATCTAGTACCGAACTATTATTCTGCCTGGTCCCATTGGCCAGACAATAGCCCTCCATACTCCACCCATCCATGTATCTATCCAAATTGCTCTTAAATTTAATATTTTATTTTTTAACTGTTTTCATTTAATTTTAATTTAGTCATACAGCATGGTAACAGGCCCTACTGGCTCACAAGCCCGTACTACCCAAATAGCCCTATTAACCTACAACCCCTGTACATTTTGATGGGTGGGAGGTAAACTGGGGCTCCCAGAGGAAAGCCACGCAGACACGAGGAAAACGTACAAACTCCTTACGTGCAGTGCGGGATTCATAGCGTCAGTGTAATAGCGTTGCACTAACGGTGCACCCCCCTCCCCCCACCATATATATATCCAAATCGACCCACTTCAGCTGGCAGCTCATCCCACACTCCCACCACTCTCTGCGTGAAGTCGTTCCCCATAATGTTCCCTCTAAACATTAACCTTTAACCCATGTCCTCTGGTTCTTGTGTCGTCTGACCTCAGTACAAAAGGCTGTTTGCGTGTACTCCAGCTAAGAACCCCTAAGAATCCCTCGAGGTTTGTCCTTCTGACAAATTCCCAAGGAGGTAATGTATTGTCCAGCAGTCCTGACCATGGCAGAGAAGCACTGAGGCAATGCCTCTGTTGCATCGCAGCCCTGTGTCCAAGTGGGCAGTAACACAATGCAGCATGCCCTGACGAACCAGCACAAAAATCAACAGCTATAACACAATTGGCATTCTGATTTAAATTACCTTGTAGGTAATGATAACAAAAGGAAACTGAGCAGGCACGGAGGGCCATGAGAGGCTACGTACCTTTTTTGTGGAAAAAGTGCACAGCACAGAGGAGTGGCAAAGACCAAGCTGAAGGACAGGAGAAAGGAAAAATGGTGAATAACATTGTTCTGAATTAATGTGTCAACTTATTCCAAACAATATTAGAAATAGACAACTGGTCAGGCAGCATCCGTATGGAGTGAACCACCCCTTCGCCTACTCACGGCTGACTCACTTGGTGAGTATTTCTACCACTTCCTGGTTCTATTTCACATTTCCAGTCCCTGCGGATTTTTTTTTAAACTTTTTTTGCTCACTACTTCATGGTCAACCTGCTCTGAAATGCTGCTCCATTGAAAATAAGGTCAGAGTAATTGGAATGAAAAAGCCGACCAATTTTCCCCCAGGCAGAGAATTGAATTGGGTCAGCTGTCTCCTACAACAGCAAATTATATCTACAAACTAGGGTTAACAAAGTAAAATATCCCAATGCACTTCATGGGTAAGTTTTGTTCAATAACCTTCTGCTATGGAGGTACTCGGACAGATGTTCAAAAAAAGGCTTTAAAGGAAAATGTTAACAGATGGAGAGAGAGAGAGAGAAAAGAGAGGGGGGGGCGGGGGGAGAGAAGGAGAGAGAGAGAATGAAAGGCACTTCTGGAGTCTTGCACTTTATCAGCTGAATGCACAGGAACTAATGGGGCAGTGACTAACATCAGGGCTGCACCTGAGGCAAGAATATTTATGCATGGGCTGTTGGGTGTTCCGCATTCTTAACAGTTATATGACATACAATGGGATGTTCATGCTGACAGCATGTCCATGCTCAGGTATAGAAGTGCCTGTATTTTGTACAAGGCAAGAATATACAAACAACAACAGAGACACTCATAATGTTTATGTATAGATCAACAGCAGCATTACCTCAGTAACTCAGCAATCCAATCTCTGTGTGCCTCCAATTAAATGCAAGTTGCTTGCAGCAGGGATGTGTTTGTGATTAATTAACGGACTGACTAGAGGACACAGGTAATTCCTGTGATCGCGAATGGCTCTGTTCACAGAGCTCAACAGATAATGCCAACAATTGCTGGGGCTTTGATTTAAGATTACATCTACCAGTTAACGGAACAGTATTAACCGACTTCTGCACAATCCATCCAGAACAAACCAGTGCAAGAAATGCTAAGGACAGATATTAAAATTTACACAAGGTGACAAAGAAAATAACTTTGACAGGCCTTCATTAGTGGGCCGATTATTTAATAAAAACCATCTGTGCTGCAAACCATGGGCCTCAGGTTAGAATTTTTGTTTTTAAATGATACAGCAGGGTAGAAGGCCCTTCCAGCCTATGAAACCCATGCCACCCAATTAACCTATCAACACCATATGTTTGTTTGAGGATGGGAGGAGAAAACCCATGCAAGTCAAAGGGAGAATGTATAAATTCCTTATGGATAGTGCCAAATTTTGAACCCAGATCACTAGCGGTGTAATAGCGTTATGCTAAACATGCCCTCAGGTTATAAGCAAGTCATCGGATTCATCGAAGTGTCACTGCCTAATATTTTAACATAAGTCATCACAGATTCGCTAAAACAGCAGAGAAATTTCATACGTGTAGTCGATACCAGGTGTAATTTCAACTCTGTGGTTTATTGCAGCTGAATTGGTGGCTTTCTTTCTTTTTAAATAAAGTGATGTTACGAAGGGCCACCAGAAACACCACCATCTTGGCTAGATATCCTCCAAATCACGTGCAAAGTATCCATGGGGAAACCAGGCCGTATTCTATGAGTGTGCTACAGCAACCATTCACGAATGACACCCCAGAGATGTCAGCACCCCAATTTGGCTCATTGCATCTGCAGCAGCTGGAGCTACCCAAGGTTAGTCCCATCCAAATGCAGTGTTCAGGCACGTGACCCACTGTAAGAGCGTGGAGGGTCACATGATCTCTCCATCTGGAACTTGGTGGGAGTGTGGATTGTGGAGGGTCATGTGACCTCTCCATCTGGAGCCTAGTCGGAAGTCGCCTCACCTGTCAATCAAGGTTGGACTCTGTCCACCCATTAGTGCACACCTGACCATTGGCCCCTTTAATCACCTAGTGATTACCTGGGCTGGACTTTCCAGCTTACTGCACTATAAAGTCCACATGTGCAGTAGCTCTTCCTTCTTTCTCTTTGGCCCTGAGACAAACCCTGCTGTGGGCAATGCTGGAGGAGTCGATGGTAAGGTGTGCACTATATGGGGATTGAGGCTGTTGTATATTGTTGTAGTTGTAGATAGCATCTGAGCCATACCCACGTTAGACAAGGAATGGCAGATAGCATAATGTAGTCCTTGGTTGTGATATGTCTGTATAAACAGTTGCTTGTATTGGTTCTATTAAGTCCAAAGTGACTGGGTTGTATTGTGCTTGTAAGACTGTAAGCAATTGCTGGTATTGGTAGTACAGGTACAAAATCCTTTATCTGGACATCTAAAATCCGGAAAGCTCCAAAAACTGGCAGAGAGAGACAGCAGCGCGACTCAGGTGGGCGGGGGGGAGAGACGGCAGCACGACTCAGGTGGGCGGGGGGGAGAGACGGCAGCACGACTCAGGTGGGCGGGGGGGAGAGACGGCAGCACGACTCAGGTGGGCGGGGGGGAGAGACGGCAGCACGACTCAGGTGGGCGGGGGGGAGAGACGGCAGCACGACTCAAGTGGGCGGGGGGAGAGAGATGGCAGCACAATTGGGATGGGCATAAATCTGGAAAAACCTGAAATTCGGAACACACTGTCCCCCAAGGGTTCTGGATAAAGGATTTTGTACCTGTATTAAGTCCGATTTGACTGGTTGTGCAATTGAGAATACTCGTGTGTGTTATCTCTGTTGCAATCCCCTTATGTGTTTCAATAAAGATTATTTCTGTATTCAACCTGTGTCCACACTTGCTATTCTTTGAACCCACCAAACTTTTCCCTTCACACACAACACTCACCAAAGGCCAACCAGACCAACTTGAATTGGGGCGCTGAACACTGGAAAACGCTGCAGTGGGGGGTGGGGGGGGGTGTGTGGAGCGAAAAACATAAAAGTTCAAGTTTATTTTCCTCTGTCAAGTTAGCAGATTGCACAAGTACAATACACTGTTCTCCAGTCCTTGGTGCAAAACACGCAGACACAAAACCCATACACATATACAGACAATACATATACAGGACAAATATTTATATGTAGAAATAGATTAATAAATGTTGTTTTTGAATATGAGAGTCTCAGATGGTTAGTGTAAGCAGTTCCTTTGGTCGTTCAGTATTCTCACTGCCCATGGGAAGAGGCTGTTTCTCAGCCTGGCAGCGCTGGCTCTGATCCTCCTGTATCTCTTTCCCAGTGGCAGCAGCTGAAAGAATCTGTGTGAGGGTGAAAGAGGTACTCAACGATTTTATGCACCCTCTTCAGACAATTATTCCAATAGATCATGTTAATGGGGGGTTGGAGGGGTGGGGAAGACTCCATTGATTCTCTCTGCCACTCTTATGGTCCTGTGGATTTGTGGACTGACCTCCAATCCATTTCTCTGCAGCAACCGTACCACACTGTGATGTAGTCAGCCAAGACACTCTCGATAGAGCTCCTGTAGAAGATTGGCATGATGGTGGCCAGTAGCCAGTAGCCTTGCCCGCTTCAGTCTTCTCAGGAAGTGCAGTTGCACCTTCCTGACAAGTGAGAAGATGTTGTGTGTTCACGACAGGTCAATAGTTAAGTGAACTCTAAGGAACTTAGTGGTCTGTATCTGGTATCTGTACATAATCAACCAGATCAAACAGCATTTCTCCAGACCATGGTCTTTGCACACAAACAGCACATAACAATCACATGCATACATAAAAGACATAATGTAAAATAAATAGGTATAACATTTTGGAAAAATTCACTCAATTCATTTGTAAAAGACCCAAGGCATGCAACACATCTGGTCTCTTCACAACAAAAACAATCTGGAGGCACGAGAAAAGTGCCAAAAAATAAACAAAAGATTGAAAGAAATTGAAAGGTTTCAACTGCCAGCAAAGACTAAACAGGTGGAATGCCTTCCTCTCAGAAACAGAGGGTTTTGAGGGAAAGTATTTGCATTCTTTAAGTTGGGGGAAACTCCGAAGCTACAGGTTATAAACCTAAGATAATTACTAATAAACTCAAACAAGTATTTCAGAAGCAATTTCTCTAAACTAATGAAGGCAAACAGCACTCAGGCATTTCACTAGAAATTAGAGAAAAAGGAAATTGCCCCACCAACCTATCCTTGTATTATAGTATACATGTATTGTTACACAAGAAAATCTGCAGTTGCTGTGGTTGAGTGCAATACACAGAAGTGCTGGAGAAATTTGTGACAAATGGCTCAAGCTCGAAACGTTGGCTACCTTTTACTTCTAATGGATGCTGCATGAACTGCTGAGTTTCTCCAGCATTTGGGTGTTGTAACATTGTTTTTAACTATGTTTTCTGTGTTTTTTAAAATCCAATGGTGGTGCGGAGAAAGATGACTTTTATTGCTGTAGAGCTCGTTGAAAGAATCAAAGACTTGTTGATCCAAACCAAGGCTTTTATTAGCAAAAGACAGGAGCTCTTCACAGGTGGCCGACCAGTCCGGAATGATCCGACCTGGCTAGGGACACATCCCTTTAAGGCCCAGACAATAGGCGTGGCTTAGCTCTCAGCCAATCGCTGTAAGCACAGTCTAGATACAGTAACTATATACACTATGTACATTGGTGATAGATCTGTACTATCACAATTGCAAAGAACAAAGAGAGGGACTCGGCAGGTCAGGTAGCATCCGTGGAGAGAAATGGTCAGTCAACGTTTCATGCTGGGACCTTTTCTCGAGACTTTTTTCTGCAATGACTGGATAGTAATCAAAACTAAGCTCTTCATCACAATCGGTACATGTGATGACAAATAAACTCTACATTAAATTAGAATTTAGAGATGCAATATGGGAACATGTCCTTCCAGCCCGCAAGCTCATGCCACCCAAATATCCCAATTAACGTACAAACCCCAAACGTGGAGGAAAGGAGGAAACCAGAGCACCCGGAGAAAGCCCACCCAGACACGGGGAGAACGTACAAGCTCGTTACTGATGGTGCCGGATTCAAGCCCAGGTTGCTAACACTGAGATAGCAGTGTACTAACCGCTGCACTAATGGTGCTCCCTTAACTATGTCTCAAGGGAGAGTTAAAAGAAAATGGATTTCAGCTATGTCATCATAAAGTGGCCATGTGTTCAGACCTTTCTCCACCACCCCATTTACTAAAAATCAAAAGGAGTCGTGCTTTGGATCAGTCTTTTATATGCTGTAGGTTCACATCTAGATGAAGGGATCTATATGGAATGCTTTCAAGTGAAGTGCCTGCTGCAGAAAGAATGTACCAAGTCCAAGAGCAGATCTTTCCAGCAAAAAACTTTGTCATTTGGTGACAACTCCTTAAAACAGAAGCCTTCATATTTGCTCTGGTCCCACGGTTTTAAATAATATCGAATCCATGGGAAGGGAATCAATATTTTGTGTTACCTTCATCAAGTTTCAGTCCGCCAGAACTTCAATTCGGTTTAAAGCTGGACTCTAACTTGACAAAAAAAAATTCCAAGTACAGTGTGGAATGGCAAGAGGTAACACAGCACACATGAAGACACTCTTGATGGGATGTTTTGCAATGGTACATTTACAAATTCTGCCCTCTCCTCAAAACAATCCCATGTGGTAGTTATGTACACATAGACACACAAGACAAATTACACTGAAAAACAAAGATTTTGCTTCCTGAACACGTTTGGATGTATTTTAAGGATTTTGAGCTGCTGAACACAAAAAAATCACCTTAAAATTTTCCTATCACATTGCATTTTTTAGATATAACCTATATTTGTGATTTCCTGTCATATTTTAAGTCTACTTCAAGCATATGAAACCAGGAAAGTGCAACATGTCATTGAAAATTCATTTTCTGAATTCGCACTTGGACTTCTCCCGTGCAGATCTTGGTGCTGTCAGTGACGAACATGGTGAAAGGTTTCACCAGGACACTGTGACCAAGGAAAAGTTGTGTCAGGGCAAATGGAATCCATCAGTGTTGGCCAACTATTGTTGGACACCGACACCAGAGGCATCAGTTGCTGAGTACAAACGAGAATCAGTGGCAAAACATTTTTAGGTCAATTGAACTAACACAATGTGTCAGCGATTAAACATGCTAAATTCATTAAAAGTTAATTTAATGTTTCTCCAACTTCCTACATGATAATAGCAAATCTGAAATTATCTTTGTGTTCAGTTTGAAGTTGTTGATCATAATCCACAATCTTTTTTTCAGGAAGCAAACCTTTTGAAAAAATTGTCAGAGTGCAATTCACAAATGTGCTGGAGAAACTCAGCAGGTCACACAGATAGGAAGTAACCAGTGTTTCGGGCCTGAGCAAAATGCAGTCAGGCTCTGCAGATTTTCCCGTTTTACTCCCCTTACCTTTAAAAATGCTCTTTTTTCCAAAGCATTCATGATAATTGGAGGTATGGCTGGAGATCAGAGAAAGGATGTTACTGGTGAATCATTTACATTTCAATTATTAAAAGACTACTTTTATTACTTGTGATTTTTAATTTACAACTAACCCCATTAATTCAAGTACATATCAACTTGAAAGCAGTAACTTTTAATGGAAACAGCTTTCATTTGCTTTATGTAAAAACAAGTATCAGAATCCTAAAACAAAAGGCAAATTTATCATAACAGAAGCCACACAGCTGAAAACAATGGGATTTGGTAATCTTGTAATTTAAGACTGGGCTATATATGGGATTTCCAATTTACCACTGTATGTCACCTCCATGCTACAAACACTTTCCTTAAAACAATTACTCAGACTTCAACAAAAAAAAGTGGCCAATAAAAATTCATTGCTTATCCATCTGATTTAGTGTCATTAAACTGCAGTAAAACATTTTTGAGATTTTAGGGTGCTTCTCAAAAGATTAAGTCAACCAAACCCAAAGCAATTAACTTATGAATGTTAACCTAATCAAAGTGAAATAACAGTGTTCATGGCAGAACCTCGGATTGGAAAGCCACAGTGCATTTAAGGTTCTTGGCATCAACTTTAGGGCTAAAGTGCAAATACTGATGGATGCAACTTGACACAGAGCTTGTTTAAGCTTATTCCATTTCCAAAAAGCTCTGCATGCCAAATTAATTTGGATGGCAAGAATTTTCTGGCACACAAGACTTGAGACAAGTCGTGGTCCCATTTACAGAGATTGTGCCGATCACTGGAATCTCTATTCCCCCCCTCCTGCAGCTAAACCTGACCAGACACTAGTTATACGAGGCTCAACAACTGACGATACAACTAAAGAAAGTGCCCTTACCCATGGCAGGTATCGCCATCCCAATCCGAGAAACCACAACCTGGACGATGGCTTGCTGTGCTGCTTTGGACGATTCCCCAAGTCGGTTTCCATTGGCATCTGTGACTGGTATCCCATACTTCAGCTCTCTGCCAAAGGTAAACAACTTCACAAAGGGGTCGTGATACAAGATTCCAAACACCGTCTGATGCATAGCGTTGTATGAGTGAACAATTATTTGAAATTTAAATTTAGGCATACAGCACAGTAACAGGCTCTTCTTGCCCACTAGCCTGTGCCCCCAAATACATCAATTAACTTACAACCCTCATACATTTTTGAAGGATGGTAGGAAACTGGAGTGCCCAGAGGAAACTCACGCAGACAAGGGGAGCCGTACAGACTCCTTACAGGCGGTGCTGGATTCAAACCTGGGACACTAGCTCTGTAATAGGATTGTGTTAACCATTATGCTGTCCATGCCACCCTCAAACGTGTGTACCAGCATTTAGTGAACTGTCTCAGCAAGTCATGGAGGACTAGATGCACTTCATATGTGCAAAATCCAGGCTTTAAAAGATGCTGATAATAAATTTATCCAGCCAGGTTTGATCTTAGACAGAAAGACTTGAATTATTACAGTGATCTTTTGCAAATTCAAAACATCCGAAACACTATATAGTGTGTGCATTTGAAGCGTAGACACTGCTGTGAAGATTGGAAAGCAATAACCACCAGGAGGAAAAGAAAATACCACAGACTAACCATTAAATATGGTTTGAAATATCAACCCATGAGTGCTCCCATACTTCTAGCATCTTTTAATTTAGTGTCTGTTATTAAATTTTTATTCAAATATTGTTGATTATATAAATGTTTCACTTGATCTTAAAAATGGTGCAATGACTTGAAACTCAAAGCAAATATTGAAAACATTTAGAAGCAGTAAAAACTAATGATTCAGAAATCGACTGAACACCAAAACTGCCATTTTCTGCGTGATTTGGCTTCAAATTCATAGTCCAACTTCTTTAAAGTAAAAGCACGTCTCAAGACATAAAGAGCTGTTTCTTCACTGGCCTTTACGAGGGGGAGGTTGTAAACGTCTCTCGAAATTCTACCCTCTAAATTAGGTGGATTAAAACAAGTGCATTTGGAGCTGATCAAATCTTTTCAGTGTAAACTTCTATACTTCTTTCTTCTTTGGCTTGGCTTCGCGGACGAAGATTTATGGAGGGGGTAAAAGTCCACGTCAGCTGCAGGCTCGATTGTGGCTGACAAGTCCGATGCGGGACAGGCAGACACAGTTGCAGCGGTTGCAAGGGAAAATTGGTGGATTGGGGTTGGGTGTTGGGTTTTTCCTCCTTTGTCTTTTGTCAGTGAGGTGGGCTCTGCGGTCTTCTTCAAAGGAGGTTGCTGCCCGCCGAACTGTGAGGCGCCAAGATGCACGGTTTGAGGCGATATCAGCCCACTGGCGGTGGTCAATGTGGCAGGCACCAAGAGATTTCTTTAGGCAGTCCTTGTACCTTTTCTTTGGTGCACCTAAACTTCTATACTATAACCCAAATAAAAGCATTTTAATTTTACCCACTGTGAAACTTATGGTTTTCACCTTGCCGATCACATCTCACTTCGTGAATCGTATTTTGGCCATGAGTAACAGATGGTCCAAGCATGGAGCAATATCATAAATCCAAGAAAGGTAAGTGACCAACATCCAAACAAAGCTTTGTTAAAAAATAGATTAATCGATCATTCTTTTCTTTGCTGCTAATGAGATCTTGCATTTAGGACCGAGATGAGGAGGAATTTCTTTACCCAGAGGGTGGTGAATCTGTGAAATTCATTGCCACAGAGGGCAGTGGAGGCAGGTTCATTAAATCTATTTAAGAGGGAATTAGATCTATTTCTTCAGTATAAGGGTATTAAAGGTTACGGAGAGAAGGCGGGGACAGGGTACTGAACTTTAAGATCAGCCATGATCTCGTTGAATGGCGGAGCAGGCTCGAAGGGTCGAATGACCTACTCCTGCTCCCATCTTCTATGTTTCTATGAAATATTTGCACCCAGCCATTTTGCACTTGGAGGATTACAAAAAGAATTTTGAGAGATGTAATAGCTGACTGAAAAATAATAAAATATAAAATAATTTTTTTTAAATTTAAAAATCTTTTTATTATTACAAAATAACACTAGTTTTTTTATATCCAAAACAGCAATAGATAAATAATTATTTATCTCCTAAAGAACCAGAGTCGGTCCCACCAGGCTGAGGAACAGCTTCTTCCCACAGGCAGTGAGATGGGCAGTGAGAACGGGCAGTGAGACTGCTGGACGACCAAAAGAGCTGCTCGCTCCAACCATCCGAGACTCTCATTTGTACAATATTTAAAAATAATTGACTTGTTCTGCATATGTATCATTTGTCTGTCTGGTTGTGTGTCTGCACGTTTTGCTCCGAGGACGCTGTCTCATCGGATGGTATTTGTACAATCTGATGACGATAAACTTGACTTTTAGCGTTCTAATTTTGTTTGAGTTTCTTAGTTTGATTTTGTCCCACCTACATAAAGATTTTTTTTTACACCTTTCCACTGTTTTAACTAAATAACAACCTATTGAACGAGATTTCTGTGATAATAGCTGGCATTCCGGATGCCAAGTTTCTACCTTTCTATTTCAACAGTACAAACTTCCTTGTTCTCCAACTTCACCCTGTTTCTCATTAGATGCTGATGGGCCTCAGTATTTCCGTACATTTTACGTTTTTGCATCAACACTTGCCGCCCATCTCGCCCCTACCCAATAACCTTTCATCACCAAGTCTATTCTGCTACTGCCTTACCTCTGTCGCATGAATGGGATATTGATGCAGTTGGCAGCAGCTACCGCAGCAAAGGGCACAAAACGAGAAATCAAGGAAGGGAAATGCTTCAGGAAAGACAAAGAAAAAGAAAATCATCATTTGGTTAACAAAATTAATCTTTCAGATGACTGGCCAAAAAGGTGGGATAAAGCCCACCCAAAAATAACTGTATTTTTACAAATGTTTCCGAGCCTGCTGAGTACTTTGTGCATTTTGTACAAACCAGATTAAATCTCATATGAGGTAAAATGGCTCACTGTTCTGTGAACCCATGACCCCTACATTCCATCCACTGTTAGAACGGTGCTATTGTACCAGTGCCAGTTCTTTGAACTGAACCGAACATGCACCAAGATACAGTAAAAAGCTTCATCCTGCATGCTATCCAGAAGGTCAAGTCATACAGCAGGCACTGCAATAATAAGAAATAGATACACAACAGTGTGGGGAGTAGTGTTACAATAAGTCGAATAGTGCAGGGAAAAGTTTTAACTTGTTTCACCCTCTGAAACTTAAAACATACTGTTTTCTCACTTCAGTTCTCAGAAAGGTTCATTTATCCGAAAATACAATTACACCTTAAGTAATCTTTTACTCAGAGCACCTATGCCATAGGTAAGTAAAACATGAAAGCCTGCAGACACTGTGGTTGAAGTAAAAACACAAAGATGGAGAAACTCAGCAGATCAAACAGTGTCCTTTATATAGCAACGGTAAAAATACATAACCAATGTTTTGGGCTTGAGCCTTTCATCCTCTCTGTGCTAAAAAATACTGGCAAGAAATTTAAGTGAATCGTAACTATTGCCTTGCTGCTTTCAAATTTCTTAACATCAGCATTTATTCTCACGACATGTGCAATCTTTGCCACCACTGACCACTCTCATGCGATGCCAGTAGCACGTTCCATCAAGCTTTTTAACCCAGAGATCAAGAACAAAGCAAAATAAAGCAATTAATGTAAAAATCATGAGATAAAATTTGCACAACATTGATCGGGGGGGGGGGGGGGGGAGAGGGGAGGCAGGGTTCAGTCTGCTAACACTTAAGGAAATACATTCAGTGAAATTACCTTGGTGAGAGACTTCAGACCAAGAGCCGTGAAGACAGCTCCTGTCGTTGCACTGACATATGCGGTGCCCAGTTGACTACATTTGGGTAAAGGAGAAGACATTGAGAGTGAATGCAGGTCTACTCAAACATTTCAAACTAAATAGTTGCTCCAGCAAGATCTCAATTTAGGTTTTCATTTCAGGAGCTTCATCTATTTGACTTTAAGTTTTAATTTTTTTTAAACTTTATTTACAGCACTGTAGAAGCCAATACCAGCCAATACCACCCAATTACACCCAAATTAACCAACAATTTGGAGGGTGGAGATCACCCGGAGGAAACCCAAGCAGACACGGGGAGAATGTACAAACTCTGTACAGTCAGCGTCGGATTCGAACCTGGGTTGCTAGCGCTGTTAATAGCATCGTGCTAAACGTGCCACCCCTTAAACCAGAATATGAAAGTAGGCAGTTTTTTTTAATTTATATCAAGGAAAAAATTAGTTTAAAGAGTCTGTATCCAGTCTAGAAAGCAGAACATGATCAAGGGGAGCTGGCAATTTTAGAATGAGAGTAATGTGCCAAATTATCCTACAACATTATATTCAATCCTAAGTATCACCTCTACATCCATCCAACCTCTACGTAATGAACCAAATTTTACATTGATGAGAGCCCGTGGACTTCTCTACCCCACTCCGGATGCTATACTTCCTGTTTTATGTCTGAAGTTGGGTGCCCTTAAAGCAACAGTACATCCAACTCCACACTGAAGGAGCCCAAGACGAACAGTCGGTTGAAAGCTGAACTGAAGGATTTTAAAGTTTCTAAATGTCACTAACATTCAGAGAATTAAATAATTTAATACATATTAATCTGTTGAATTTAATTCACTCTTTAATAATTGGGTCAAAAATCAAATAATTAAAATGCTTAACGTGCACAGTTCCACACTGACAACTGAAATCAGTGGGGGGGGGGGGCACAGATCCTGCACAAACCAACTCCAGCACACGATGTGAGAGGCAATTCCCTTATGCAAACTTTGTAACTCAGCAAGAGGGTGTTCCACCTCTAATCTCCATACGGAGTCTAAGAGCGGAGCACATCGACAGATGGGGCAGCGCCATCCAGTTGGTACAAGCCTTCCACGTTTGCATCAAAAAGCAGCAGGCAAGACGACAAATCCAATCAAACTCAACTCACCTTCTGTAAACATTTCTATAACACTCTGCACACTACTGGATTTCTTATCACCTGCTTAGTTATTTTCTAAAGTCAAGTTGATAATCCTCTTCATCGAAGTAATTTTCACTAATTTGAACATGCACTCTTCGAACCATAGAACTCTACACCACAGGCTCTTCAACCCATCTAGTCTATTCAACCTATTTATTCCACATAGTCCCATCACCTGGTCCATTGCCCACTATACCCTCCATCCATGTAATGTTGAAATTGAACCCACATCCACCACTTCCGCAGGCAGCTCGTTCCACACTCTCACCATCCTGAGTGCAGAAGTTCCCCCTAATGTTCCCCTTAAACATTTCATCTTTTACCCTTAACCCATGTCCTCTGGTTCTTGTCTCACCCAACCTCAGTGGCAAAAACCTGTTTGAATTTACCCTATCTATACCCATCATAATTTTGAATCTTCCCTCATTCTCCGACACTCCAGGGAATGAAATCCTAACCTTTCCCTGAAAGTCAGCTTTTCAAGTCCCAGCAATATCTTTGCAAATTTTCTTTGCACTCTTATTTCCATACAGAAAGAGACAGTCTTTTGAAGTTCCTGCAAGTGTTCAGTATTCTCCATTCAACTTTATTCATTATAAAGAACCACATTGTTTTTTTTCCTCCTGTTTATTGACAGAGCACAGTACGGCTGGAAATTATCAGTGAAAGGATGGAGAGAAGAATAAAAACAAGTGAATTAGAAACCTTTCCTTTCAAACTAAAAATGAATCATGTTTGTACCTTTAACCTCCCCAGTCTGCCAGTTTATTTCAACCCACTAAATTATTATGCAAATAAGATTGATAATAACTTGTGAATTAGCACAGATTATATTATTTTCATGAAAATGATTCAAAGTATTTTTGCCAGATTTATTCCCGAGCTGCCTTACCCCACCGTCAGTGGCGCATCTCCACTTCTGTTGGTGTAGTTAACGATTGCATTGAAGGACTGGTTGGCCCATTGCCAAAAGACGACTGCTGGGGTTGTCCTGTCAATGAAAAATATAATATGAATGGAAACTACCCTGAGCACCACAGCTCGTTTTGAACCATAAACGTGCAAACATCAGCTATTAAATGCTCCTTTCTTTTCATGACTTACATATTTTGATACAATAACATAATTTTTCACCTCTATTACCTTGATAGATTTGTTTGCTAGGACACTAAAATTTATCTTGTTTAAGAGATCCAGTGGCCTATTGTATCATATTTATGAGATCATTTTCTATTTGTAAAACAATAAAGCCCAACCAGTTAAATCAGGACTGCTTGGATGAAGAACAGGGTAAAATTATGGCCCTTCAAATTAAAACTGCATGGCTCTCCAGCGAACTCTATTAATAACCTTCACGACTTGTCACAATACAGTTAGCCATTGTGCTGAGAAATAATGAGAACTGGCCGGGAAATTATTTAGTTACAATGTCCATCAGTGACTTGTCATCATGACTCTATTAAACGAGGTGGGCCAGCAAGTACGGTGAAGGATGTAAGGAGGTACAGAATGGGCAAGAATTTGGAAGATTGTATACACTGTCATAAACTCTGAGGCCATGAGCGAAAATAAGAGTATTTGTGCAGTAGTGCAAGATTGAGTGTTGATGTACAAAGGGACCCAAGTGGGCTTATCCACAAGTTCCCCAAGGCTAACATGCAAATGATTAAAAGGGCAAATGATAGATTAGCCTTCATTACAACAGTAATGAAATCTTACTCCAATGGCCAGACCACTCCTTGAATAATGTTTCCTTACTTAAAAAAAAATATACTAAGCTTGGAAGAAGTGAAATAAGATTCATAAGTTTGATTCCAGGGATGGTGGGTTTGCTCCATGAAGAGAGATTGAGTAGATCAGGACCAGGATCTTAATGGCCTGGTATGGGGACACCAATACTCCTGAGCAGAAAGCCCTGCAAAAGGTAATGGACACAGCCCATGATATTACAAATAAAACCCTCATCAAGGATCCACATCAACCAGCACATACTCTGTTCTCGCTGCTACTATTAGGAAAGAGGTACAGGTACCACAAGACTCGCGCCACCAGGTACAGGAACAGCTGCTACCCCTCCACCATCAGACTCCTCAACGACAGACTCAATCAGGGGCTCATTGAGGGACTCTTACTTTTGCATTTCATTAATTTTTTTTCCTTCTGTATTGCAGTCAGTTTGTTTACATGTATACATTTCTACTTGAGTAGTTTTTTGAACTACTCGGCCACAGGAAACAGAATCTCAGGGCTCTATGTGATGTGATGTCATGTTTGTACTCTGACAATAAATCTGAATTTTGATTTTGAACTTTAAATATTCTCTGGGGTTGAAAATATGAAAGATCTCAAAGGGCTTGACACTGGAAAATGCTTCCAGCCTATGAGACCATGCTGCCCAATTAAGGTCAATTAACCCACAACCCCCATATGTTTTGTGAAATGCAAGATGAGGAGCCAGTTGCAGAATTTGGATAGGCCATTTAGAACAGAAATGAGAAGTTTCCACACTTAGACAGTGTGGAATTTACTACCCCAAAAAGATATGGAGCTTCAGTCATTGAATACATTTCAGTAGATTTCTCGTCATGAAGGAAATCGGAAGTCATGGAAAATAGCCCTGAATATGTTTGGAATGAATTGTGGACAAGACGAAGGGCTGAGAATATACTGGTGTTGGAGACAGTGTAGAGGAAGTTCACCAGGTTCATTCTAGAGATTGGGGGTGGAACTGCCTATGGGAAGAGATTGAGTCATCTGGGACCTAATAGAAACATATCAAATTATGAAAGGAATAGATAATATAGAGGCAGGAAAGCTGTTTTCACTGGTAGGTGGGCTTAGAACTAGGGGACGTCGCCTCAAGATTTGGAGATGTAGTTTTAAGGTGAGATGAGTAGGAACTACATTTTTCAGACAGTAGTGAACCTGTGGAATTTTCTGCCTATGGAAGCTGTAGAGGCTGCATCACTAAATACATTTAAGAAACGGATAAATTTTTGAATAGAAGGGTCTGATAGTACAGATTCTATCACCAATGTGTATATGTACATATGTACAGATGGTAGTGTAGGATGACTGTGATTGGCTGAGAGTGTAACCACACCTACTGGCAGGTCTTAAAGGATTGCTCCTAGCCAGACCAGGTCATTCTGGACAGGTCAACCTACTTGTGATATGCTCCAGTCTTTTAGTTAATAAAAGCCTTGGTTTGGATCAACAAGTCTTTGGTTCTTTCGACGCGCAATACAAAGGGGAATTAAGGATTATGGGAAAGAGTGGAGCTAAGTCCATGGCCAGATCAGCCATGATCCTGCTGAATGGCGGAGAAGGCTTGCTGTTATTTCTGGGAAAGATAGAAAACAAGTTAGTTTTGGAACTTGCCTGTAAAAGGTCAACATGCAACCAGTTATCGACATATTCATTGGAACCTGTGCAGACATCCGTCCAATCAGAATCATTTTCTCCCCTGTGTCTGGGTGAAAAGCAGAATCATAGAGATACTTTGCTTGCCAGAGCTCATCCTCGGTCAATCCTGGCAAGGTCTTGCCACGCCTGGACAAAAGTAAAATAAAAAATTTGGAATTGAATGGATACAATACTAAACAAGACCTTCAGATAATATATTAATATTCAGAAGAAATATAGGGGGCAGAAGCAGGCTGTCTTTGCAGCCAAGTTGTTAATCTAAGTCAGTCTCCTTAGCCCCTGTGGCCTTTATCTCTCTAAACCTATCACAAATTAAGTTAAGGTTTCAATCTTCCTCAACTATATAATGCATTTTCATTTTGATGCTTTCACAGTGTCTCAAATACTTCCAGTATTTCCACATTTTGCAGTTTTCAAAAGCTTTGAACAGGACAATCCCGTACTTCATTCCATGCCAAATATGCTGATTCTGGTACCCAGCAATCCCTTTACAGACCATCCACAGCCTTGTCTGTTCTGGATCCTGGCACTGCCGGCTGCCTATGGATTTTGCCGCAGGATATTTTAAAAAGGTGCACCTAGCCCCTTATTGTGTGGAGTCAAGAGTTTCTAGAACATCGAACAAAAAACAAACCACTCAGCAGGTCAAATTTTAATTTGCAAAATTTTACTCATGCAGCATGGTAACAGCCCCTTCCGGCCCATGAGCCTGTGCCACCCAATTACACCCTATTAACCAACATCCCCGTATGTTTTGAAGGGTGGAGGAAATCAGAGCACCAGAGGAAATCCATGCAGATATGGGGAGAACGTGCAAACTCCTTGCCGACAGCACTTGCCCTTATCCATGCCAGGTCAGGTAGTATTCATGGAGGGAAATGCACATTTAACGTTTTGGATCAAAACTCTGCTTCAGGACTTCGACCCTAAACACCGATTGTTTGTTTCCTTCCATGGATACTACATGATCAACTTCTTATTGTGTTTTGGGGATGGGCTCTGGATCCAGATCAAAATTAAGTTCAATTTTGCAAGTAATGCGCTCCTTGATTGAAATGAATGCATGTTTTGCACCCACAATATTCAAAACAGGTGCCTCTTCAGTAGCTGAAGACCAGGACACTGAAGTTTCATGGTTCTGCATCCACACCTTCAAACAGGTGTTCTTGTCCCTTCAACAGAATGGGCTGAGCCTAAGCAGCTGTATCCAGCAGTAGTTAAAGGTCCACTATGTTTGGAAATTCCCAGATGAGAAATCCTGGGAAAACGTAGATCCCCTGACATGTCTGGAAAGTACCGACAGACAGATGCTAATGAACCACTGCCCTGCTCCACATGCAGTCCAGCAACGGAACACGACTGTTCTGGGACTTGCCAGCTTTACTCTGGAGTATTTGCCTCTATCAATTTCCATGGGATTTCTGTGTAGTGAAGATTAGATGCAAAAAGGTAAGCAAGAATCTATGTTTCTTTAACTTAGTGTCCTTTATTTTAATTGTTTTTTAATTCGTATTTTTCCTGCACTTTAATTTTATTTTATTATTTAAAGAAATGTTAACAGTTTATAAACTGTTGCAGACTATCCAAACTTAACTTCCATCCCTATTAAAAATATCTACCTTCATCCACAATAATTCACATGCCCTCCATCTTCAATAACTTCAATATCTTCAATAACTTCCAATTTCCTGAATTTGACTGTCTCCTTTTCACTATGGACGTCCAATCTCTCTACACCTCAATCCCTCATACAGAAGGACTCAAGCCCTTTGTTTCCTTAACAACAGAACGATCCAGTACCCCTCCAACACAACCTTCCTCTGCTTGGCACCCTCAATAATTTCTCCTTTGACTCAACCCACTTTTTCCAAGTTACAGGAGTAGTCGTGTACACCCACATGGGTCCCAGCAATGCCTCCATTTTTGTTGGCTTTGTGGAGCAATCCATGCTGCAATCCTTCATAGGCACCGTTCCTCCTTTTCCTCTGCGACATTGGTGCTACCTTACAATGAGCATGTCAACTTTATTCCTGACCTCAAACTCACTCAGTCCATCTCCAGTGACCATCTCCCCTTAATAAATCTCTCTGATTCCATCAGGAGATAAACTTCCTACAGACATTGTCTATAAACCTTCCAACTCCTACAATTATCATCACACTTCTTCACACCCACTTTACTATAATGATTCTATTCCTTTCTCTCAATCCTTCAATTTCCATCGCATCTCTTTCCAAGATGAGGCCTTCCATTTCAGATAATCCGAGATGATCTCCTTCTTCAAAAAAATGGGGCTTTCCCTCTACCACCATCAAGTCAGCTCTTACCCGCATCTCCTCCATTTCCCACACATCTGCCCCTAGACGCAACAAGAACAGGATTCCCCTTGTCCTCACCTACCACCCCACCAACCTCCGCATCCAACATATCCTCCTCCTACAACAGGACTCCACCAGCAGACACATCTTCCCCTCTCCTTCCCTGTCTGCATTCTGTAGGGACTCCCTCATCCACTCATCCCTTCCCACTAATCACTTCCTTGGTACCTTTCCCTGTACCCACACCCCCTCCCTCACCACCTTCGGGACCCCAAACTGTCCTTCCAAGTGAAGCAACATTTCACTTGTGAATCTGCGGGAGTCATCTACTGCACCTGGTACTCCTGTTGTGGCCTTCTCCACATCGGAGAGACTGGACACAGACTGGGAGATCGCTTGGATGAACACCTTCGCACTGTCTGCATCAATGACAGGGATCTCCCAGTTGCCAACCATTTCAATTCTGCGGCCCAATCCTGCGCCAACACGTCCGTCCCTGGCCCTCATGCACTGCAAACCAGGGTCACCTGCAACGTGGAGGAGAAACATCTAATACTCCACCTGGGCACTCCAACCAGATGACATTAATATCAACTTTTCCGCTTTCTGCTAGACCATTCCCCATCTCACCCTATCCTTCTGTCTCTTTTCCTCCAGCTCTCCACTCCTTCCCTCTCCATTCACAGAGCCATTCCCCCCCTCCCCTGTTTTCTATTGGGCCCTCCCTCCCTTATCCACCTATTACCTCCTGCCTTTGCTCCTCCCCTGCCCCATCTTATTCAGGTGCCTGCCAACATTTTGTCATACCTTGATGAAGGGCTGAAGCCTGAAACGTTGGTTTATCTTTGCCATGTAAAGTAAGCTGGGGACCTGCTGAGTTCCTCCAGCATTGTGTTTTACCTGGTCAAAGATGATCAGATCATTCAAGGGTCTGGGCTTCAATATGAAACCTGTGGTCTGCTCACCACTGAGGCCTCAAATCAGCCCATTACTTTATTGAGAAATGGCTGTAAAGAATCTGGTGACCACTAAAGGCAACCCACTCCCAACTTCTCATTTGTTGTTTGCTCCTTCCTTCCGAATGCAATTAAATGAGGACATACTAGAGCAAACAGAGTGAATAAAAACAGCCAACACCTCTCTTGTAGCAAAATGAATTAACATGAGCCCTTAATATGACATAAAATTACATTGTAGGTTATACCTTATCAATTTTTAATTTGGCAGCAAGATAAAGTATAGCTTTACCCAACAGTCATCACGGAAAGCAAAATGACAGAATTGACTTTAAGTAAGATTTCAAGGCAGCAGTCATAACCCTTTATTTAAACAATCCATTAAATAACATAACTATTGAAACGGAGCCAAGTGACAAAAATATTTTTTCCCAAGGCAACGCGGTCAATTTTAGGGCAACACAGTTAGTGTAGCGGTTAGTGCAACATTGTTACAGCGCCAGCGACCCGCCTTCAAATCCAGCGCTCTCGGTCCTCCCATGTTTTCATGGGTTTCCTCCAGGCGCTCCGGTTTCCTCCTACCATTCAAAAACCTTCCAAGGATGTAAGCTAATTGGGTGTAATTGGCTGGCACGGGCTCGTGGACCGAAAGGGCCTGTTACCTTGCTGAATGTCTAAAACTTTTTTTTTAAATCTAAATTAAATGGATTGTTTTTGCAATAATACACCACACCAAACTAAATGCAGGCTTTCAGATGATGAGAATGTCTTGGCAATGTTTTACATTTGACTGTATAGTGGCAAACGTCAGTCCATAGTTTTTACAAATAATGGGAAGCTTCTATCAATTAACTTTATTCATTTGTGCAGCTGCAAGGAGGGGAAAGAGTGAATCACAGGAAAGTTTGAAATTCTGAATCAGTCTGATGACTTTAAAAAAAAATCAAGAGGATTGCTCATGGCCAGATGTTTGCATTTTTAGCCATAAAAAGTGTGCCATTAACAAAATGAGAAATATTCATTTTGTCAGGTTTCTTGCTGTTAGCCAAAAGGCATGAGTAGAGGAAAGTGTCTGTGTAATGAAATATTTTGTTCTACAATTTCCACAATGCATTCTAATACTCTGACGTCATGGTAACATTGAACCAGAAGTCATATTGCATGATAGGAGAGTTCTGAGCTGGAGCAGAGTGAAATAATTTCAAAAGCATCAATAGCAGGTATATCTTTGGGTCAACAGATACTCAGTCAACATGGTAACATATCCACATCAAACATTTTTCCTTCACTGGTACCATTTGCCTTTGGCACAAAGCCCAGAATCTATGAGTCTAGACAGGAAGTGTTGACAGTCAAGTTGAACATGGGAATTAGGCTCTAAATTTAATTATTCTGCAAAACCCTTCAGATAGCCAACAGAAGCAGAAACTCTGATCTATTTTTTTCTTAATGGCCAACAGAATGTTGATACAATCTGTCCATTTCTAATATTTACCACTATTTTAACTGCTGAGATATTGAGGCAGAGAAGTAATTTAAATGCTTTTAATCAATTACTGCCACCTTGAATCTCACTCGCAGCTGACCAATCACAGCCTACTTTAAACCCATCATCTAGGCTATCATTGCTCTTAATTGCCATGGGTCTATTCAGGTGAATGTAAAAGGTCACATGGGACAAAGACAAGGGCATTATTCTGGTGCCCTATCCATATCTTCATTTCCAGATAATTATTCGGGAGTTCTGTTCAGTTCCAGCCAATGGCACCAACCTTAAATCCTGCTGTGAAATCGTTGGTGCAAAATTTGCTGCTACAATGAGTTCATTCAGATGGAGGCTCACAAGAGGAACAAAGAAAAATTCAATCAGGGTTGGAATATCTTAGAAAGAATTACAATGTACAGTAAAACTCCAAAAATCCAGACTGCTCAGGGATTGGCTCGATCTGGATTTTCCGGATTCTCAGGCAGCAATTAACAAATTCAAACTTAGGGAGGAATAAAGTGTTGTACAGGTAAATTTTGATAGTTTATTCATCAGCAAATACAGCATGCTTTATTTATCAAAATGAGCATTTTAAAGAAATTATAGCGTTTTTGCAGTATGATTACCACCTTGAAAATGGCGACCACAGGGTTGCTTTCTGCTGCTGTGCATCTGTGGCACTCACATGCACACAAAAGCCCATTAAATTTTAAAATTTTGAGAGTTTTTGAAAAGTCTGAATTCTCGGGTGGTCCGGATTTTTTGACTTTAACTGCATCAAAGATAATGCTATGCCCAATTTGTAGTTGACAAAGAGTTTGTATGACACAATCCTGATTACCAGTACATTGCTTGCAGTCTTACTTATAGTCCTCGATAGTGGTCTTGGCTGCCTCCAGTGCTTCACTAGTGAACAGCACCTTCCGAGGATCAGTCACCATGAAGAAGTGCTTGGCTCTTCCTATGAAAGTTCCTTGGTCCCATCGTGGCTCTTTTAAATTGATATCAGACCTCAACGGTCCAGACATGTTCCACTAAAGAAAAAAAACATCATGAAAAAAAGGCAAATGGCAAATTGACACAAGCCATACCAACTCGTCAAGAAAGATCAATGAAGACAAAGTTACCTTGTTGCAAAACTTTGGTTTTGCTTTTGTGAACTGCAGTTACTAATTGTGGAATTAATTTAACTTTAAATTTTGTTCAGGTTTACAAACAAAATAAATTCTTAGAAATGCACGATTAACATTTTAAACACAATACTGTATACACTAGTTTGCAAAACGTTACACAATCTATTTATCCCAATATATAAAAATGTAGTCATCATATTCTTTACGTTCAGCACTAAAGAGAATTACCTGAAGACTTGTTTTTATCACCCTGAGAGGTGAACAACGTAGCAAAGTCAAAAACTCAATGGGAACAGTCAGTATTGTACTGGTGAGAACACAAGCTCCAGTAGAGTCCCCAATAGTTTGGAAAGCAGTCTGACAAAACACTGTCCATCCAGGAAGTGGACTATGTACTACGAGGCAGATTTAGCAACAAAATTATTATAACACATCTATGGCAACATATCTAATGTAAATATTGCCCCTCAAATAGAGAGAATAATACAGCCCAATGCTAACAATAAAATGCATAATAATAAATCAATTTATGCTCAAAGATATGGCCTTTGTATTCTTTGAAATTTGATGAGAAAATCAGGAGAATACTTCTCAAAAACCAAATAGAACAGGCAAATAAATGTGAAAGATCCTGGAGTCAAAGAAAGAGGCTCAAATGCAAATTCCTTTTAGATACGAATGCACAAGAATTCACCAAGAAGTGGGGGTGTAGCCAGGGCGAGAAGCTACAGTCGGGATGTTGGGAGCCCAGATGGTCGGGCGGATAGGGCGGCGGATGACAGAGGTAAGGGTCTTAGTTCAAAGACAATGGATTGTAAATTCTGGATTTTCCAGAATCTTGTGAACTAATTTAAAAATCAACACAGTCAAGTCTGCATTAATTAATGCAATACTTTTATATTTAGATTTATTAAATTAAGGACAATCTTTTTTTATATTAATAATTCTTCTTTCCCCACCAAAAAAAAACAGAGAGAAGGATATGGTAACAGGAACAAGCCTTTCAGGTTTTCAGGCATTTTTAGGATACCTTTTAGGTATTCAATTTAACAACTTTTGTTGGTCTGGTTCCTCCTCCATTTAGCACTGTCTGTATTCTGAGATTTCCAGTTTTTTTTTGCTCAAACTGGTTATTCCTTGAAGAAGGACTCGGGCCCGAAACGTAGGCAATATACCTTTGTCTTCTATGGACATGGAAAGACCAGCTGAGTTCCTCCAGCATTTCAGTGTGTTTTTTCTAGGCCTTTCAGGTTCCTCTATCCATTCAAGCAATTTAGTCGATATTCTTGAGCCAAAGTCTGACCCTCCCCAAGGTGGGGGAGGGTTCGTTGTTATCTTATTCATCTTGGACTGTTGGCTGTAGGTGAGGATTGGAGATGCTTTTCTGTTCCTTTTCAGTCTGGGGCTCTGTTTCTTCTCCCTGGCAATTTAGGCTTGTTTGGAGAGACAATGGCTTGGGACAGGCATCCTTGCCCTCCTCTGTAAAACATTAGTGTCTTTGGAATGGGGTGAAGAAAAATGCCTGTTCTGTTTCTAAAGAGGAGTTAAAATTGAGGCACTCATCACACTATGCTTTTTCAGCTTATTTGAAGTGAGGTCAATTAAATTGTTTGCTATCTCCTATTATCAAAAAGATGGGCTCCCCCAGGAAATATTGATGATGATTTCTCTTGTAATGTTTCAGAGTTCATTAGTTTTGGGAAGAGCTCTCAATGATCTTGACTTTAAAGAGAGTTGAAATTGCATAGGGATCATGAATAGTAACATTATAATTAGATGTCATTGTGTAATGAAATCTTAGGGCATAAAAGATTTAATTTGACAGGCAGAAGCAAAGATATCAGTTCTTAAAATGGAAGAATTAAACAGAGGTTCTCATAAATGTGCCATTAAACCATTTGCTCAAATCACTTTACAATTGAAGAATATTTTCCAAAGAGTGAATTCACTGGGATAAATAAAGGAATGACAGTATATATCAATTTCCAGTTGGACCTCTGAGGTGATATGATCACCGGGAGTCTACTCCCTGAGTCACCTTCAGAACAATTATTCTGAATATACTGTCCCTCCACCAAAAGCTTCAATCTCCTGTTACATCGTACATTCACATGACACTGATTTCTGCTGTCTGGGAATGTATAATGCTGCAGATGCTCCCATCACCAGAGTGAATGGCCCAGTATTCTCAATTTCAAAAAGTAATTCTTCCTCTGGTGGCATATTGTTATTGTTGATCTAATGGACTAATGGTCAGTAGCGATAACATCAGTGAAGTGATTGTGAGTTGAGATTATGTTGAGAGTTTATTGCCATTACAATGTGCAGATGCACCAAAATTCTTACTTGCTGCAGCCACATTGAGAAGTATCCCCAATCCCATTCGCAGCTTATGCTACACTTACCCAGTCGAAAGCCCCTTTCACACTTGCATCCCACTAAATTGGCTTTTCACACTTGACCACTCCTAACTGGGACAGTGAACGCTTTCACACTTGCAAGGAGCCATCCCCAGGGTTAGGACTGTTTCACCTTCTGCTGGTAACGTCAT
This sequence comes from Narcine bancroftii, assembly GCF_036971445.1. NCBI lineage: Eukaryota > Metazoa > Chordata > Chondrichthyes > Torpediniformes > Narcinidae > Narcine > Narcine bancroftii. The sequence goes on from NC_091478.1 coordinate 21,837,214, forward strand.
AACGCATCGAGCAATGGTGGACCTGTCCTAAATCTTGATCAATGTATTATGATCTTATATTTGAACAAAATGAATCATAGCTAATTATAACATGATTAAACATTATGTACAGCACAGTATGAGCTCTTCACCCCCTGTTGCTGTTGTGCGGACCTATATAAACCTTTATAAAGGAACGTGGGAAGTGCTATCAATAAATAGCAACAGCGGACAATTAGTGTTCAGTTTATATAGCGTGGGAAAGTTGATAGCACTATCGTGCACAATTTATAAATATCATGGGGGAAAAGCAATGGTGGACCTACACTCCCAGAATTCCATGCGGCAGAGTAAGGGCTGTATGACCAGCTGCAGCAACGAAGCATTTATGGAGGGGTTTCTCTGCCACATGGCATTCTGGGAAGTGAAGTCCACCATTGCTTTTTCTCATTTTTTTTATAAATTGTGCGCTTTAGCACTACCAACTTTCCCATGCAGTTTAAAAATTGCTCGCTAATGCTATTTCCTCTCTCTCTCCCGCTGCAACTTTCCCACAGCAAAGTTTATACATTCATTTTAATCTTTTCTTTCTTCATGTTTTTGAACTCTCGCAAAAACTTGGGTAATTTCAATCCCACAATGCAATTACCTGTTTCACACTTGCTTGATTGCAACTCCAGCGTCTGCAGATACCGGGAATTGTACGAGATGATGTCATCTGACGCCGACATTGAGCTGATTATGCTTTCACACTTGGCACTTTAAAGACCGATTGGCGGTTAATTCCTGGGATCACTTGCAAGTGTGAAAGTGGCTTAAGATTAATAAGATTCTATGCTCAAAACAGAACACAACCCCTGCCTTCCCGGGAAAAGATTAGACCAGCCATTCACAACCATTATCAGCGATGGCCACTCCCCCTCCCCCAGGACTCTGTGAAACAGTCACATTTTTGTTTCTTCCATACTTCTCTCCTACCGACTCCACAAAGAACATTAAAAATATTTTACGGGAGATGAAAAAAAAAACAAAGCTTTTATTTAAATGTGCCATGGGAGTGCATCGGGCCCTGTTGAGAATGGCTGGGTTAGACTATGATCTGTATAAAAGAAATCTCTCTTTCTCACTGTTTGCATTCCACCTTTTGATAAATGTTAATATTCTACCTTTGATCAAGTACAAACTTTAAACAAATTGGCAGGTTCTAGAATCACCCCTTTATTGGATCCAAACCGATTGAGATTATAGTAAAAGCACATTGCTGGAGAAACTCAGCAGGTCACACAGTGTCCTTTAGAAAGAAACAAATAAATGTAAACAAACTGACTGTGCAATACAGAAATAGAAAAACATTCAATGAAGTGCAAAAGTACGTGTCCTTAAATGAGTCCCTGATTGAGTTTGTTGTTGAGGAGTCTGATGGTGGAAGGGGAACAGCTGTTCCTGAACCTGGTGGCGTGAGACTTGTGGCATCTATACCTCTTTACTGATGGTAGCAACAAGAACAGAGCATGTGTTGGGTGATGTGGATCCTTGAAGATTGCTTCTGCTATCTGACGGCAGCCTTCCCTGAAGATGTTTTTGATGAGCAAGAGGATTCTGTAGAAATTTGTAATGTCATACCTAGCACAAGAGATGACTACAATTGTTGAAGGTAAATCATCTGAGAGAAAGGAGATCCAAAGTACAGGATTCCTTGCCCAGCTTTTAATGCCTCTTCTATCAAGTCAGAAGAGAAAATGCCTCTTGACTATTGCAGTGTATACCTGCATCAGTACTTCTTCAGACAATAAACCAATGTATGCTGTCATGCCACAAGGTATGGAGATTTGAGAAGAGCACAAGTGGCATTTGCTTCATGCAAGAGCCACTTAATCCTCACTGCCAACAAGAAAAGCTACCAGTTTCTCCTCCCATTAACAGTACCACCATCAACATACACCTGTAGAAAGGCGTTCAGGCGAATGGAGCAATTTTTTTTGAAATCCAAGCATAGGAGCCCTACATAAATTTACCAGTGAACTCACCAGGAACCAACATCAGGCTGTTGCTGGCTCAGCCATTGGGTTTTTTTTTCCAAATGGATAACATTGATTGTAATGCATGCCCCTCCTTAGTCATCACAAGAAATCCAGCAGGTTGGGAATATTACATAAGAACAATATTCGAAAAAAAAATCCGAGGCGATGATTCAGTGACTTCGTTTGCCCTCCTGCAATGCATTCGTTGTCAAGGCAATATTCCTGACCTTGAAATTCCAAGCCGAGTTTACAGGAGCCTTTGAACAAGACGTCTGTTTGGAAAACGAAAGTTGTGGATTGTAATTTAAAAGATGCATTTCCGAAAGTTTGGGCAGAATGCACATTTCCGGATAGAGCAATCAAATCCAGAGGTCAACACGCCCTCCACCGCTCCTGGCGTGGCGGGTGGGCCGAGGTTGCCTACTGCAGAGCACCCAGATGCTGGGAAGGAGGGGTTGGAAGGGGGGGGGGGCCTTGTGACTTACCTTTGCCTTTCTATTGAAGCCCCCGGGTACCGCGCTGCAGAACCTCCACCTTCACCTCGTGGCCCTCGCTCCGACCGGACCCGATCGCCGGCCCACCGCCCGACTGACAGGCGGCTCCAGCCACTGGCATGCGGCGGGCGGGGAAGCGCCAGCCAATGGGAGCGCCGGATTCGACGCACCCATTCTTTGCAGGGCGGATTGACAGGCAAGTGCCAAGTCGTCTCCAAAGGTAACGAGGAGCTTGCGCGTTGATTGGTTGCTGGTTTGTTACACTGGAGGAGAGATCAAAGACGGCGAGAGTGCGTTACTGGACATTGATTGACAAAAGGGAATATTTGACATTTGCAAAGGTTTGGATGAATGCTCCCAAAGCACTTTGCAGTGTTTTTAAAGTGTTTCTAAAGTGCAGTGTTGTGAACATTGAATCATCTCACAAGCCTGACAAATTTTGGTTACGGATGTAGGGTGCATTAATGATAAAACACAATGTTGGAGAAACTCAGATGGTCAAACTGTGTTCCTTATGGAGCAACGTTTCGGGCTTGAGCCCTTCATCAAGGCATGGACAAAATGTCAGCAGGTGTCCGGTCAAAATGGTTGGAGTGCGGCAAGGGGAGGAGCACAGTCCCAAAGGCAGCAGGTGGAGAAGGGAGGGAAGACACACCAGCAACCGGGCTCTGTGAATGGAGAGGGAAGGGAGTGGAGAGCTGAAGGAAAGAAGACAGAGGGAATAGGAAGGGAGGGAGAACAGAGAGAAGGTGGGCAGAAATCAGAGAAGTTGATGTCAATGCCATCTGGATGGAGAAAAATAAGTGTTGCTCTTCCAATTTACAGGTGGTCTTGCTGGGATAATAAATGAGGCCACATTGGAATCTTGAATAAATAAAAGGAAAAGCTGGAAGGACTCATCAGAGCAGTCAGTATTCATGGGGAGAAATGGACAGTACAGTTTCGAGTCAGTACCCTTCCTCAAAAGAAACGGAAGAGGAAACATCAAGCATAAAATAAGAGGTCGAGTGAATAGGATACTGTACAAATGAAGGTGGGAAAGGTGGAGAGACAGCTGGGAAAGGAGACCATGGGGAGAGGGGTGGGGAGGATTGAGAAAGATGTGATAACGGGAGTAGGCCAAAGGTAGATGGTAACAGTGGAACCAGAGTTAGCTGAAACTGGAAAATTTAATGTTCACATTGTTGGGTTTTCGTCTATCTTGCTGGAATGTGATATATGATTGAGGATATTGATGTAATTTTCTTTTTTTTTTTTTTTTTAAATTTTTTTTTATTTTTCACACCATAAATCACATTAGCCATGATATACACTATTTCTTTTCACACATATACAGTTACTTTTTCTCCCCCCCCCCTTTCCTCCCAAACCACCCCCCCACCCCCCCCTCTCATCCATTTTAGGTATACAATCTAGGTTGCATTAAGCCAGTCAGACAATGTTGTCATTCAACAAAATTACACCAGAAATTCTACTGAGTCCATTCTTTTCTTTCCTTCTCCTTCCATCAACTTAGGTAATGTTTGTCCCCGGTAGGTTTTCGCTATTGTATTTAATGTAAGGCTCCTATACTTGTTCGAATATTTCAATATTATTTCTTAACCAATATGTTATTTTTTCTAATGGAATACATTTATTCATTTAAATTTGGTAGTTTCTTCCTTTTAATTTGGTTATGTATACCATTAATATTTAAAGACATATAGTTCAGCGTAGCCCTTTTATATTTTGTTTATCTTCTCTTTCCGTTTTTCCATCATTACCTTTCCTCCTTTTCCATTTCTGTTTTCTTATTTTCAACTCTTTATAAGACAACATTCCTACAACATCTAACATTTTCCTTATTCTCCTATTTCTATCTTATTTATCCCCAATCTCCCCTTCACCTCCTGAGTTGTCCTTTATCCCTTGTCGGACAACCACATCTCCCCTCTCCATTTGGATTTGCGAATCCACTCGCAAGCGTCAACTGATTTTGCAGTGACCGCTATTTCCCCCCACCCCGCCTCCCCCAGAAAAGATTTCACTTTTCATATGTCACAAAGGTCCCTCTTTTAATTCCCTCCTTATTCTCTCTATTCCATTACCTTCCCTTATTAATTCTTGTCTATACTATCTATATTTTCCTCTAAGTACAGATACATTCATGTATGCTCATTGTCTCTATTCACTCTTATACCTCTTTACCTGCATACATATCAATCGTGATCATTTTTACTCTCATTACCCGTCTTCATCCCTCAGTCTATTTTTGTCTTTACCCACATACATATCAGTCGTGATCATTTTAACTCTCATTACCCGTCTTCCTCCCTCAGTCTATTTTTGTAATTGTTCTGCAAATTTTCGTGCTTCTTCTGGATCCGAGAATAGTCTGTTTTGTTGTCCTGGAATAAATATTTTCAATACCGCTGGATGCTTTAGTATAAATTTATACCCTTTCTTCCATAAAATCGCCTTTGCTGTATTGAACTCTTTTCTCTTCTTTAGGAGTTCAAAACTTATATCTGGATAAATGAAGATTTTTTGCCCTTTATACTCCAGTGGTTTGTTGCCCTCTCTTACTTTTTCCATTGTCTTCTCCAGTACCTTTTCTCTTGTAGTATATCTTAGGAATTTTACTACAATAGATCTTGGTTTTTGTTGTGGTTGTGGTTTAGAGGCCAATACTCTATGTGCCCTTTCTATTTCCATTTCATGCTGTAGTTCTGGACATCCTAGGGTCTTAGGGATCCACTCTTTTATAAACTCCCTCATATTCTTGCCTTCTTCATCTTCCTTAAGGCCCACTATCTTTATGTTATTTCTTCTGTTATGGTTTTCCATTGTATCTATTTTTTGGGCTAGTAGTTCTTGTGTCTCTTTAGTTTTTTTATTAGATTTCTCCAATTTCTTTTTTAAGTCTTCTACCTCCATTTCTGCTGCTACTGCCCGCTCTTCCATCTTGTCCATTTTTTTTCCCATTTCTGTTAAGGTCATCTCCATTTTAACTATTTTCTCCTCTGTGTTGTTTATTCTTTTTCTTAAATCCTTAAATTCCTGTGTTTGCCATTCTTTAAATGACTCCATGTATCCTTTAATAAGAGCAAGTATATCCTTTACCTTGCCTATCTTTTCTTCTTCTATTTCACCATACTCTTCCTCTTCTTCTTCCTCTGGGTTGACCATCTGTTGTTTCTTTGTTGCCCTTTCCTCCTCTTCTTTCTTGTTTCTATTGTCTTCTGTGGTCTCTTCTTGCTGCAGGTGTTCTGCAGCTGTCGTTGCCGGCTGTGGAGATCGACTCCCCAGCTGGTCCCCCCTCCCGTCGGTGTGTTTTTTTTCATTCGCATCGCGCATGCGCGAAACTTCGCGCATGCGCGGTTGCTCACTTTTGCTCGGCTCTGCGAGCCATTTTTGTAGTCCATTATTTACCGACCTGAGGGAGCGGGTTTCTCTCTCCGCAGCGGGCCTCTTCGGACAGGTAAGGCCTTCACCTTTTTCCTCCTTTGTCTTCTCTTCCTCTCTTCTTACCGTTGCTTTCGACTTTTCTTTTTTTGTCGCCATCTTCTTTCCACCTTTATACTCACTTTTCTGTAACTTTTATTTCTGTGCCTTTGTGTTTTCTCTTGTTTTTCCCGACTTTTCTGGAGAGGGCTGGAGTTCACCGTCCGGCCACTACTCCATCGCGTGACTCCTCCCTGATATTGATGTAATTTTCCAGGTGACAGGAAGAGTGATGGTTGTTGATAATACAGTGATATTGATGTGTTAGTGAAATGAGCTGAGAAATGGCACATGGAGTTTGATCTTCATAAATAAATGGAGGACTTGATTACCTGAATTGCATTCTAAAGAGGCAAGGGCATTTGATATGAATAATAGGGCCAAGGCAAATATGGAGAAATACAGTGAATTTGTGGATGTATTAAAAATCTTTGAAGATGGCAGCTGTTGTGTAAATCATGCCGCCCACATATATCTCTCTGTATTTCAGTAGCCATGTTAGTCTGATGGTAATAAAGAATGAGAAAAGCACCATGTCTCCGAGTCCTCATTATGTCAGTGCCTACACAACAGTGGTGACAAGGAATGAAACGAACCCTACGCGTGCTCCATGCACCAACCGGGGGAAAGAAGCAAAAGGATAAAGGTAAAAGGTGACTACCTAACAAGCTCCACAAGTTCCCGCCAAAAAAATCAAAGCGAAAGCGCACCAAGGTGGTGGAGGGAAAGTTTGGAGAATTCAACGAAGCAGATGGAAGTTGGGGTAATTACGTAGAACAGTTTAACCACTAGTGCATAGCTCATAATGATTGAAGCCCCGGTGAACTGAAAACATGCCCTTTTCCTCAGTATAATGGGCAGCAAAACATTTGATCTCCTTAAAACTTTGCTGTCCCCGGAGGACCCACAGACTGAGACATACACCAAGTTGCGCTCAGCACTGGGGAACCACTTAAACCCCAGACCACCAGTTATGGCAGAAAGGCAACAGTTCTACGAAAGGAGTGAAATGCCAGGGGAGGCAGTAAGTGAATACCTGGCAGCGTTGCGTAAACTGTCCAAGCACTGTCACTTCGAGCAGTTTCTGACCCAAGCACAGATTGGGTTGGCAGATCACCAGGCAAAGCAGAAATTACTGGCAATGGACGACAAAGTAATTCTCAAAAATCGCTTATAGAACTGCCTGCACCTCTGAAATGGCAGACAAAAATTTGGAAGTGGGCCAACAAGACCTTCTGGTCAGGAGGTATAACCATCACCCAGAAAACTGTTTCTTCAAAAATTCTAAATGCCACCATTCAACAAAAAAGGACATATCAAAGGAAAATGTCCAATTAAAGAAACAGTAAAAAGCAGGAGAACTCAAAATTGTGATGACCACCCAGCTGAGGTCAAATCTCTAATAGAGAGAGAGCATAGACAGTCATCAAAGAAATCCAAAAGGAGACAACATTAAGCAAAATCTTATACTTCACCCTTATTGGATGGCCAGAATCTGAGGTCATACCAGAAGACCTAAAAACTTACTTCACACGCTACCATGAACTATCAGTTGAAGAAGGTTGTTTACTTTGGGGTACCCATACAATTATCCTGGCCAAATGGCAAAACACCATATTATCAGAGCTGCACCACAACCATCCAGGAATGGTACGAATGAAAGTGCTGGCCTGGATGCATGTTTGGTGGCCATCAATAGACAGAGACATTGAAATGACAGTGAGAGAATGAAAAATATATCAGTCAATACAGCCAAAATTGCCATAGGCCCAGGCTGAGGGCAATCCATGAAAATGGCCTTCCAGACCCTGGCATCGGATTCATGTAGACTTCGCGGGGCCATTCACGGGAGAGACTTTCCTTATAGCAGTAGACACACATTCCAAATGGCCAGTAGTTTCACATATGAAAAACACCAAAGCCAATTCTACAATTGAATATCTACAGATTACTTAAGTTGGTATGTGGGTGGAAAGAAAAAGTTTGAAAACCACCATTTTATTATGTGCACGGTTTCAGAACTCCAAAGGAAATGGGCCAATGACAATTTTTCTCAAGCAAAATATTTCAGTAACAATTAGGTCTAGAGCAGTGGTTCTCAACCTTCCCTTCCCACTCACATACCACCTTAAGCAATCCCTAACTAATCACAGAGCACCAATGGCATAGGGAAAACTTAAAGTGGTATGTGAGTGGAAAGAAAAAGGTTGAAAACCACAGGTCTAGATGGAAACTTGAATAGTCTGGGCATAGAAGATTACCAACCAAGAACCAGAATAGAAATTAACCTGTCTGGATGCATTGCAGCTTGGTACAGGAACTGCTCTGCCCAACAATTGCGAAAGCATCTCAGGCCATCAAGTAAATTAACCTGCCCTCCTTTGACTCCCACTGTCCTTAAAAGCTGCCTATGTATTAAAGGACCCATCCCCCTCTATTCACACTTCCTTCTTCCCCCTTCTGTCGAGTCGAAGGGGGAAGCTTGAAAACACAAACTTTCAGATTTGAGGACAGTTTTTATCCTGCCATTATCAAACTTTTGATAATGCCTCTGCACTGTTTAACTGTTTTTACCCCCGTCTCCTGCACTTGGTCCTATAGTAACATTTTACCCAGCACTTTTATCCTATTATTGTACTACCTGCTGTACTTTGGTTTGGATGGACTTGACTAGGTATCATGCAAGATGTTTTACACTGTCTCTTGGCACACGTGACAAAAACAGTTCTGCACCACAGTCCCCAAGTCTGCGTTTGTTCGCCCTGATGTAGGGGAGGCTACATGAGGCGCACTGATTGTAGTAGAGATGAGGTTAAGAGAGATGCACGTGAACCTTTGCTTCATATCGAACGGCTGTTTAGGACCCTGTATGGCGGTGTGAGAGCAAGTGTAACACTTTCCACAGTTGCAGCAGGAAGTACCCAGGGGTGATGGAGAGGTGAGTGAGGAGGCATAAGCATTTGTCTTCTCATCACCCTGTATGACTTACCTTCCTCCATCTGAAAATGATATTTCATCAGGTTGCACTTGTGCAAATAAACTTGAACTTGAACCTGACCTGCTCTTTTGGACCCTCTCCTTTTGTTTGAAATCTTCCAATCCTATGCCTCTGTCAGTCATGTTTTACCACTACCTGGTGTCACCAATCCCATGCAGGGTCCCTGTCCCACCTCTCCCACCTTGTCCTCTTCACAGTAATTTCTACATTACATTTCCTCACTCTTGATAAAAAAGTTTCAGCAGTTTTGTATTTTGACTACAATCAGTGTCCAGAGAAATTTGTCTTCACTGATGATAGAATTCCCTCAATTCACCTTCCCCAATCAAATGCTGTTAACTGTATCTTTATGTCGAATGTGACATGTGCATGGATTTGCAAGATACCTTCAGTTGTGATAGCCTGCGTTGTCAAGACAGAAAGTACACGGCAGAGCCATGGAGTATACAAACAGATTTATTACCTCACGATAGTGGGAGTGAGAAAGACCAAGTCAGGTAGACAATGTCACATTTGTCAATATCGACCCTCGCTCCAAGATCACAGTGATTTGGTACAGTATTTATGGTATATTTTGGCAGCACATTTCTCACAAATTGCTCAACAAGTTTCTTCGAAGTTGTTTGAGGTAAATTGTTCCAGTTCCTTATTAACATTTGTTGTTGTAGTTCTTTTTTATGTAAATTACTGACATCAAACAGTGACACACATTAACGGTTAATCCCATTTTAAGTTTCAGGTCTTTACAACATTTGAGGCAACATCTCGAGGGTTTGTCTTTATGTTCTGTATATTTTTGGGTTAAAGATTTAATTAATAAATACTAATTATCAGTTTGGAAACACACACATAGCAAAGGAAGCTTCCCTTTAGTGTTTGACACTGCTGTGTGACGTTTCTGCCTTCTGTACATGTAATTCTGACAGATCACTTTCAGTCAGTCGTTTATGATGGAAACAAGTTCTGAAAGACTTCTTATCAATACACAATTGGAAGTGGACTCTTTCTGTTAATATAAATGTGAATTTAGCTGTCTGAAAAGGCTAACAAGTCTGGTTTCAGTAAACATGAACTGTGGTTTGTTTATGTCAATTTTTTAAAAATCAGCAAGGCTAAGGAATCCTGTATTAATAAAGATAAATCAGTGGTTCTTTTCCTTAATAATTATCATTTCTGGATGACTTAAAAACAAATCAGTTTTCTCAACAGCCTTTCCTATTTTCTGAAAGATAGCTCAGTTTACTGGCACAACACAAATAGTTTGACACAAGGCCTGTTAAGAGTGTTTGGCAAGTCTTGAGCACTTGGTTGCAAAGGAAACTATGTATATCTATGCCTCAAAATTCAACAAAATTCTTCCCGTCGCTGTCCAAGAAATAGGATAATCATCTTCACGCTATTCTGAACCCTCAAAGATGATAAATAACAGAGAAGCTGGTGGAACTCAGCAGGTATTGATACCTTGAAGAAGGGCTCAGGCCCGAAACGTTGGTTATATATCTTTACCTCCTATGGGACCTGCTAAGTTCTTCCAGCATTTCTGTGTTTTTACTCAGAAATCACAGCGATCTTTCAGTCCTTCTTATTTAAAAACTTTCACAGCAAATGTGTCCGTGTCAAGTGGCTGTTTGCAGACAACTATCAACAACCAGATCTCTCTTTCTCTGGTTTGATCTGCAGCATTAATTACTTTTAGCAAAATGAAAATTTATACTGATGAAGTCACACACTCCAACAAACTTTCCATTGAGATGTTTTATTTTTAATCAGTTGTTGAAGAAATTCGCTTTGCAAGTCAGATATTTTGTGTGGAGGAGGTAAACTCTACAATTCTTGTTTTCCCAGCTCAGACAGTCCATTGCTCAGCATAAAGGCTAACACCACTACAAGTTAATAAAATTGACTGCTGCTGCTGTACGCCTCGAACAAGAAATCTTTACATGGAAACATGGAATTTGTTCATTTGCTAAGTTTTTAAGAATTTAGCCATTTGGGAAAATGGAATGAGAATTTATTGTGAAATGGAATAAACTTTAGGAGTCAGAAAATATGGAACAATTTTCCACTTCAAGACTTCTACATTGTTTCTTAAATATAAAGTGGCCCAATAAAAACAGCACATATTAACACAAAATTAAATTGAATTAAAATTTTATTTGTTCTGGATGAATATTTCAAAGCAACTGCTTTGACTTGCCACAGGGTAGAAAGTGTGCAAATTTTACAATGGCTAAAGATACAATGGCTACTATATGTTTTATCCTGCTTCCAAAATTTGTTTTCATTGTGGAATCTTGGAATCAAAATAAACATTCAGTCACCATTATCTATGGCAAATTTAGCATAACTAATCAAAGTTCTTCATAATCTTAAGAGCACCATTGGCTTTAAAAATTATTTAATCTAAAAATGATTAAAATATATCCTAGGATGTTCTGTGACAATTTTAGGAATCATTTACATTCCACAAACATATATTTATATTTAATATATATTTGATTTAAGCAAAATTTATTCTAATATTAAATAATGTTTCACTTTCCATTCCCCTATTTGATTCAAAGTGGAGATCACAGGTCCGTCTCCTCCCACATTAACTCAACAGCTCATGTGTCACCAGGAGTTTTAAATTCTTTCCAGATTTATATCACAAAGGATCCAATCATATAGAAGTAAGCTTTAATGTCAGAAAGCAGACCAAGCCTCCCATTCAAGGAGTTAAAGGGTCATTGCTCTGCTTCTGTTTTACAATTTTAGTGGGAGTGATTGAGGGTTGTAGAATCGCTCCTGTGTCTGACCGTGCTCTCCTATTAAAGCGGCACTGTGCAGCACAGATTTTACAATTACTATTCCCCAACCTCCAACAGTGACATCACATGATTCACTCCCCACCAGGTCTGACTCTTTCCTTGCGGAACTCTTCACATTAAAGCACTTGTCTGTCTTCTGTTCACCCTGCCGGAGTTGTTTTAACCCCTGTTCTGAAACTACAGCAATTTCTAAAATAAGAAAGGATTTCATAAGCAAAAACAGGAATGATCCCAATGGATTTCATTGAGATAATTAACTACAACATGTAGCAGCCATTATAACATACATTTAGGACAATTTCCTACACTAAAAAAAAATTGTGCCCACATTCAACTGTGTGGGCATAGCAGGTAGAAGCAATAACTTTGCAATGTTTTACAGTAAAATCCCCATTATCTGGCACATATGGGGATCGTGGAGGTTGGATTTGCAAATTTTTCAGTTGACTGAGAATGCCTAACTAATGTACCTGCATTAAGAATACGTTATTCTAAGAATCCATTAAGAATGATGCAGAATGCATCACTTTAAAACTAAATTATATCAACATCCTTCAATGTAGATCAGTAGAGGATTATCATATCCATGACTGCAAGTAAGTAAATTGTGTATGGTACACTAGATCACCCATTCTCAACAGCCCACCCCTTCCCCACCTAACAGCGGGGGGGGAGGCGAAGGCTCATTTAAGGGGGGGCCATGGACTGAAATCATAAGAAATATGGTTTTTATCTAGTGGTAGGAGAGAAGTATGGAAGAAACTAAACTTGACTGCTTCACAGGGAAGGGTCAATATAAACTTTGAACAGACTCCTAAGGGCGCCATACCCAAACAAAAAAGGGTGAGAATGGCTGTACTAGATAATAAAATGTTCGGGAATTTAATGGGTTTGTTACCATGTTAAAGGTTTCATTTTGGAAGGCCAAATGTTTCATCTATGCTTCCGATCCAAAATTTTATCAGAAAGATGTCACACTCAGCTGCAGTTGTAGGAATGCCCATAAAATTAACACTAAACATTATTGTTAAGTCCTTTGTGTGTGCCTTCAAGATAATTTATCAGCTAGTAACTTTAACAGATATTTTAATTTTTAAACTTCTATTTCATTGAATCCCTCACTTTCCATTAAAAATGAAGGGATTTGGGTCCAAATGGAATTACTTCCTGAATTCAAACTCTGAAATAAAAACTGGATTACTTATTATTAGTATACATTCTAATTCTGCTTTAGTTGGGGCCATCTTGTATTTTCATCAAAAAACTTCAGTGTCTGATAGATTCCTTCAATTCTCATTATCATAACATTCCAAAATTTCTATTCAATAAGACATGGCAAAATACTGCAGGTGCAGTAAATCTGAAATAAAATCTGTAATCTTGTCAATAATCAGAGCAGCTGATGGAAAGAGAAACAGAATTTATATTTAACAGAACTTTTTATGTTATGGAATAATTAGAAGGGAAAATTGAAGTAAAGATATAATAAAATGGAATGGAGTATTTGATGATTAATCTGATGATGTACAAATTAATGGGAGGAACATATGTAATAAAAGAGAGATTCGGGAAGATGTAAATGGTAACAGTTGAAGAATAGATTGGGCACAAAGCAGTAGAACTCTGAAAGAGTGAAGAAAGTTTCTATTAAACAGCTAACATGGATTAAGAAAATGAATTGGACAGATCTGTTTTTAATTAGCAAAACACATCATGTAATGTCGGACCAGGACTGTAAGGTGTCATGAAAATTTTAAAACGTTGCTTCATCAACAATTTGCTTTTATATGCTGTCAGAGTATTTTCTCAATAGGTATGCTATCAGGTAGAATTAGATCCTAATGTTCATAAGGCAATATAGAGGACAGAATACAACATGGTTGGCGTAGCAGTTAACACAACACTATTACTGTCCCAGCAATCGGGACTGGGGTTAGAATCCCATGCTGTGTATAAGGAGTTTGTATGTTCTCCCCATGTCTGCGTGGGTTTTCCCGGTGGCTTCAGTTTCCTCCCACCGTTCGAAACGTACCAGGGGTGTAGGTTAATTGGGTGTAATTGGACGGCAGGGGCTCGTGGGCTGAAAGGGCTTGTCACTGTGCTGCATGTCAAAATTAAAAATTTAAATACCTTAAATCAAAGTTTAAAATGCCTACCTAAGGAGAGGAAGTGAAGTAATTTTTACAGTGATAAGCAACAGAAACAAATCATGACTTGCTGGAAATCTAAATTGAAGGACTGAAAAATACAGCACTTCATAAAACATCTGAAAAATGAATGGAGAGTTTTTCAGCTACAATTTCAGGCTAAAATGTTGACTTTAAATGTTTATCAGCTTTAAATGTTTATAATTGTGCTTCAACAACCCGAGGGGTCTGGATGTAATAGAATACTGTGGTCAGCATGCATCAGATGAAATCACTAGAATACAAGATAACTTCATTAATATTATGAATAGGAATGGACAGACAGCATGAAGAAGAAACAGGATATGAAAGTAGATGCATTGGTGTCAGTTTAAACATATAAAAGCAGTGTTTGAGGCGACATTAATTCTATGATCATATAAAGGCCCTCAAAATAAATTCCATCTTTTTATCATGTAGAAAACATAAACAGTGAAATATGCTCATTTGCATCTTTTAATTGATTTTATATTTCAACTTAGAATGTCACAGGCCCTGAATAATATTGCATGTATTTATCAATTATTTTCTGAAAACATTATACATTTTTACAACAATCACAAGTAGTTGCATTTACTATCAACAAAGAGATCATACTGGTTTTGAAAATAAACTAACTCGCATCTTCCTAATGCTCATATGTTTTGGTCATGTCCCCATGTTAGAAAGATTTTAGAAAGCTATTTTTAAAACTCTTATCAATGATGCTGGTCATTCAATTACAAACTAACCCCTTTAACTGCTCTTTTTGGAACTACAGATGTAGGTTATAGCTTTTTCTACACTGTTAGCTGGAAGAGCTATTTTTCTTAAATGGAAAGACTCTGATTCTCCTACATATTTCAATGGCTTTCTCATGTTATGTCTTTCTTAAATCTATAACAAAAATTAGAAGTCATACTTTAGATAGAACTACTAAACCTGAAGAAACAAGGAAATCATTTATTGATGACTTTCATGGGATATAACTGGCACTATTCTATGAATGAACCCTTCCTTTCCAGATGTAATATAATTCCTGCCGTTTTTGTTATCTGTAGGTGTGGACCAGAGCTATGTTTTAAACTATTCAACCCATCACATCATTGGGGACAAGGGTGTGAAACCACTTATCCACAGTTGTTTTTTTTTTACTTTTTAAATTGTTTTGTTAGTAGATTAGTTGGGAGTTTTTATATATAATATAATAATTATTTTTTTATCTCTTTTTCCTTTGTTAGAATTATTTTCAGTTTGCAGCTGGATCCTTGACTTCCTTCCCAACCCTCCTCAGTCTGTGAAGATGGGCAACAAACAGGTCCCCCACGATCACACTCAACACTGGTTCTACTCAAGGATTCATATTCAGTCCCCTACCATATTCCCTCTATACCCACAGCTGTATAGCTAAATATCATTTCAATTTCATTTTCAAATTTGCTGATAACACTGCAGTGGTGGGCCAAATATCAAATAACACCGAGACACAAAATGGGAAAGAGATTGAAATTCCTGGGACATAGAGCCAAGATAACAACCCCTCGCTCAACGTCAATAAGAGGAAGGAAATTATTATTGACTTCAGGAGAGAGGGCAGAATTTACACCCCTGATCACACTAATGACACTGAAGATTAAAAAAAAATAGATAGAGCTTCAAGTTCTTAGGAATAAACATCTCCAAAGACCTGACCTGGGATGTGACTGTCAATGAAGTGCGCCAATGCCTCTACATTCTTAGCAAACAAAGCTCAGCATATCCCCTTATCCCTCAACAATTTCTACAGGTGCACCAGAGAAAGCAAACTTACTGGTATGGAGCGACTTTACTCAAGATTGAAAGAAGGTAGTGAATGCAATTAGAAAACCTCTCCCCTTCATGGGTCTATATCTCATACTGCTTAGGAAAGGCAGCTAATGTAATGAAAGACCCATCACATCATTGGGGACAAGGGTGTGAAACCACTTATCCACAGCTTGAAAACAGTTTCTTGCCTGCACCCATGAGGCTCCTGAATATTTACTCCATAACATAATGCTGCCCTTGCTTGATGTGAATTATAATCCTATACACTATAAATTGTACTCTTTATATGGCTTTATGAATTGTTGGAGAAAACCATTAATCTGTTAGTAGAAGAGCCCTTCTCAGTGCACTAAATATTTTGTGACAAATAAACTTCAACAAGATCCTCTCCCTTATCCTCCAACACTCCAGGGGAAGATGTCCTTGTCTATCCAGCCTTTCCTTTCCTTATAATTCAAACCTATCAGTCCAAACAACACTCCCTGCATCTTGAAACTCTTCTGCAAACTTTCCGTCTTAATATCATCTCTATAGCTGATGACCAAATGCTTTGCGTGTGATCTCAACAATGTCTTGTACTTTGGTAACATGATGTCCCTACTCCTTACTCATTGCCTTAGCTAATGAAGGCAATCATACCAAATTGTTCACCAATCTGTCTACCTATGTCACCACTTTCATCCATTTTCTACATTGTTCTCCAGTGGCCTTCCATTCACCGTGCAAGTCCTGCACTGGTTTATAATAAAGTGCAACACCTCGCACTTCTCGGAGTTAAATTCCATTTGACTTTACACATATCACTAACAACCCTGAAATCATTGTTTTGTCTCCTTATGAGTCAAGTCACCTTCATTTATCATTCATACCATGCTTGCATGGTAGACAAGAAAGTGTTTCTCCAAGACCACAGAGCATATTTACATAAATACAAGTTAGAATATAAGTTAAATTCATTTAAATATTAAAGCGTACACAATAAAAGTCCATGGTACATTATCCACATATGTTCTGGGAATTCAGGACCCTGATGGCTTGAGGGAAAAAGCTGTTGCTCAATCTAGATGTAAGGGCCCGAGCACTATGGTACCTCCTACCAGATGGCAGAAGGGAGAACAGATTACATGAGGGGTGTGTTGTGGAGTCCTTCACAATGTTTATTGCCTTTTGCCAGAATGGAGTGTTGCAGATGTCCTTCGTTGTAGAAAGAGAGCCCCCCAATGATCTTTCCCACTGACTACACCATCGGGTCTTGCGGTCTGAGGTGGTACAGCTTCCAAAACAGACGGTGTTGCAGTTGTACAGGATGCTCTCAATACATCCTCTGTAAAATGTAGTGAGGATGGAGGGTGGGAGATTAACTTTCCTCTGCCTTTGCAGGAACTAGAGGTGCTGCTGGGCTTTCATGGCTATGGAGCTTGTGTTAAGGGACCAGGTGAGATTCCCTCCAAGAAACTTGATATTCTTGACAAGAAACTTGATATTCTTGACAATCGCAATGGTTGAGCCAACAATGGTCAGTGGAGTGAGATCTCCCTGGGGCCTCCTGAAGTCGACCATCATCTCTTTTGCTTTATTAACATTCAGATACAGGTTGTTGGCTCCACACCAGTCTATTAGCGACTGCATCTCATCTCTGTACACTAACTCCTCATTCTTACTAATAAGACCCACCACGGTCATGTCGTCACTTGATGATGTGGTTAGAGATGTGTTTAGCTACACAGTTGTGGGTCAGCAAAATAAACAGCAGTGGACTAAGCAGACTGTTCTGGGGGACCCCCATGGTCTTGGAAATGCTGTTACCGATCCAGACTGCTTGAGGTCTTCCCGATAGTCAAGAATCAGGCACTGGGTATGATTGTATTAAAGGCCGAACTGGTCAATAAACAGCATTTGAACAAATGAGCCCTTATTTTCCAGATGAGTGAGGGCTAGATAGAGGACAGAGGCAATGGTATTGTCCATAGAGTGGTTGGATCTGTATGCAAACTGCAGGGAGTCAAGTGACGGGGCAGCAGGAGCTTGAGGTGCCCCATGATGAGCCTCTCAAAGCACTTCATGACTAAGAACATGAGTGCAACAGGATGGTAGTTATTGAGGCAGGACATAGATTACTTTCTTCGGCACAGGGACATTGGTGGCAGCTTCGAAGCACATAGGAAACCATGACACTTCTCAGGGAGATGTTAAAGATGTCGGAGAGAACAGCTGCCAGTTGAGCTGCACATCCCCTGAGCACTCTGCTGGGAATGTTATCCGGACCAGCAGCTTTCCGTGGGTTGACCTTGCCGGACACTCTCTTCACATCGGCCACTGCAAGACACAGCACCTGATCATTTGGAGGAGAGGTGGTCTTCTTCACCGCCACATTGTCTTTCACCTCAAAACATGCATAGAAGTTGTTCAGTGCATCTGGCAGGGAGGCATCACCAGCACAGACAGATGGCATAGTCTTGTGATTGGTGGTATCTTGGATGCCCTTCCACATGTGTCGTGTGTCCTTCCTGTCTAGGAAGTGACTATGAATGCACTGGGCATGTGCACGCTTTGCTTCCCTGATGACCTTAGACAGCCTGGCTCTTGCAATAGCTAGGGCTACCTTGACATCCACTCTGAAGGCAGTGTCTCAGTTCCTGAGTAGCACATATATCTCTGCAGACATCCATGGCTTCTGATTAGAGTGAGTAACGATGGTCTTGAGCAGTGACATCATCAAAACACTGGTCACTGATGCTGCATTTTTTCATATTTTAAGTCTACTTCAAGCATACAAAACCATGAGGCAAAACATGTCAATGAAAATTCATTTTCTACATTCACAGTTGGACTTCTTCCCTGCTGATCTTGGTGAAGTAAATGACAAACATGGTAAAAGGTTTCACCAGAACCTTGTGACCACGGAAAAGTGGTATCAGGACAACTGGAATCCATCAATGCTGGCCAAATATTGTTGGACAATGACATGAGAGGCATCAGATGCTAAGTACAAATGAAAATCAGTGGCAAAACATTTTAGGTCAGTTGTATTAATGCCATGTGTCAGCATCATTATGCAATGAAACATGCTAAATTCAATATAAGTTCATTTAATATTTCTCCAACTTCCTATGCGATACATCATATCTGAAATTATCTTTGTGTTCAGCTTGACATTAATCCCAATGGATGTAAAATATACTTGCAATTCTCTCTAACTCATTGAGGCATACAATCAAAGAACCAACTTCACTCCCAAGGAACCCAATTTTTCTCAATAGCCACTGATTAGAGCTGAAGAATTTTCCAAGAGAATAAAAGGTCAAATTGGTGTCCATCCCAAACTGTACATGGCTAATCTGACATTTTCCATCCTTTAGAGTTGGTGGATATTCCTTGGATGGGAGTGTGTACATTTTAATCAAATTTCTTCATTTTTTTAAATTTTTCACTCTCCCTGACTGAAATACCTTGTGATGGGGAGAGTTTTGTCCTTTATTTTAAATGGCAGTAAAATTAAACTTTTTTGGCACAAGTAGTGTGGAGTCAGGCCCTTCAGCACAACCTGTCCATTGTGATACACATATAAATGTCTCCCAAAGAGCAAAGTGACCATTTATTTTAATGATGTCAATTGAAAGGTGAATGTTGAATCCAAAAACAGTAAGAATGTCTTCAGTTTTTCCAAAAATCCATGGGATTTTTAAAGACCATTTAAGTAAACAGACAGAAAAGTTACTGTAAACATTATCTGAAAGACATTATCTCTTGCTAGCATTTCATAAGGTCTGTACTACATTATTAAGACAAGCTTAGGTTTATTTTATATTCAAGTCTCTGGAGCTGACTGCAAGCCAACAATTCTCTAATTTGCAGTGAGAACACGAGGTGAGCAAGGTTGACACATGCAGCAAGAAAAACAAGAACAAAAATAAACCTCCCTTGGACAAGAGCGGGGTGATGCACTTAAACAAGGGCAGCACTTGCATGGTGAATGGAAGGGACTTGGAGAGCATTGTAGAACAGGGAGAATTGGGAATACAGGTACATAGTCCCTTGAAAGTGGTGATACAAGAGGACAGAGTGGTGAAGGAGATTTGTGCATGCTTGCTTTCATCAATCAAACCATTGAGTACAGAAGAAAGGAATGTCGTGTTACAACAGCAATAAGAAATCCAACATATGTGTCATGTAAAAGGACCCTTAATTACTTGCAGTCTTTTGAGAACTGAGTTAGAGAAGAGCTTATTGTCTCAGTTACAAACATAAGGAAACATCAAAAAGAACTAAACTTTAACCATTTCATGATGGTAGCTTACCCAAAAGCAATGCTCAAGCTATTGAATTTGTGTGCCAGAACTGAGGTAAGAAGAGCATGTCAAATTTGACAACTTGTTTCAATCATGTAGTTGATGACAGCAAAGGCACTACTATATTAATTCAATATACATCAAGGTGACCATATTTCTTTCAGCACTGATTCTCCTGCTTAAAAGATAATTTCGTCTTCTTCTCATTCTGTCATTTTAGTGGGTGGAGGTCTGCGGTAGGCCCTCTCTGTTGTGTTCCATGTATGGTTCCCAAATTTGTTTGAATAATGTGACTTTATTTTTTTAATTATATGTTATTTTTTCCAATGGAATACATTTATTCATTTCTATGTACCATTGCTGTACTCTCAGGGTCTCTTCTGATTTCCAGGTTGACATTATACATTTTTTTGCTACAGCTAAGGCTATCATAATAAATCTTTTTTGTGTTCATCCAGTTTGAGGCCTAATTCTTTACTTCTTATATTACTTAAAAGAAAGATCTCTGGATTTTTTTGGTATGTTGCTTTTTGTGATTTTATTTAGATTTAGATCTTCCCAAAACTTTTCCAATTTCTCACATGCCCAAATTGCATGTACTGTTGTTCCCGTTTCCTACTTACAGTGAAAACATCTATCTGATACTGTTGGGTCCCATTTATTTAACTTTTGGGGTGTGGTGTATAGCCTGTGTAACCAATTATATTGTATCATGCGTAACCTCGTGTTTATTGTATTTCTCATAGTTCCGGAGCAGAGCTTTTCCCATATTTCAGACAAAATGGTCAATACTTAAGCAAATGTTTCAATGTTAAACTACTCCTGTGATGATCAATGTCATTGTAAAATGTTATTACTAACATTGAAATTCCCATCTTTTGAATTCCAAATCTTATCTGCTTGCATACATTCAATAGACTATGATAACTTCAGTTGGTTGTGTACAAGAGTATTTTAAATAAGGCATGTTTGAAAGGAACAGTGCGGGCTTGGCATATTTCTCAAATCCAGTGATAACAAAAAAAAATCTCATCTTCTTCCAAAATAAGATTCTTCTGTTCATTTCAAAATGCTGACTGTGAGAGGAAATGTAGTTTTCTCCAGAAGTTATGGGTTATTTTAGAACTCTTTCTAGCAAAATTGTTTTGTGTAATTTAAAAATGCTCTATAGGGTCCCTCACCCTCAAAGACTCCTTCAGCATCCTATACAAATCAGATTAAATATATTATGTATTCCATAAAATTTTTAAATCATAATAACAGGTGCTGCTTCTATTTTGTGATGACTGTCAGTTGATTAGTTCTGCAAATGAAGACAAGTAGTGCATCTAAAATGATTTTTATGTTTTGTAGTTTTTCTCTCTCACACGGAATACAATTAAATCCCAAGCTTTGTTTTGAAAAAGTAGTGCAATAATCTAGGTGACCAAGTCATTACATTAAAAACAACGATGGACAGTGAAGACGGATATCTTAGATTATAA
Source organism: Narcine bancroftii (assembly GCF_036971445.1). NCBI lineage: Eukaryota > Metazoa > Chordata > Chondrichthyes > Torpediniformes > Narcinidae > Narcine > Narcine bancroftii. The sequence goes on from NC_091478.1 coordinate 21,858,743, forward strand.
AAGATATAAAAGATCAGCTATTCTCAACCTTTTTTTGACTATGGCCCCCCTCTTTCCTCCCACCCCCCCTTCCCCCACCCAGGAATCTGCTCAAAGTTCATGGGCCCCCTTCCCTTACCAACTACATAAAAATATTTTTGTTGTGCAAGGTGAAAACAAGACTTTTTTCTGAAATGGCTGTGGTCCCCAGGGTGGCCATAGGACCCCTGTTGAGAATGGCTGATCTAGATGAACTGGAAAAGTGAACCTTGGAATGGCAGTTGGAATTTATCTCAGAGAAGGGTGAGGCATTACAGTTTCATAGGTTGAACCAGTGCTGGACTCGCACAACGAGTGGCAAAGGCCTTGGGAGTGTTGTAGGACAAAGTGACTTGGGGGTACAGGAGCATAGATCCATGAAAGTGGCAAAGCAGGCTGACAGGATGGTGAATAAGGCATTTGATATGCTTACCTTCATTGATTAGAGCAACCATTCTCAACCTTTTTACTGGCTACAGCCACCCCTTCCCCCCACCCCCCTTCCCCACTGGATTCTGCTCAAAGTTCATGGGCCCCCTTCACTGTGAAACAGTCAAGTTTAAGTTTCCTCCACATTTCTCTCCTACCGACTACATAAAAAACAAAATATATATACATATTTATAATATGTGCCTCCCCCACCAAAGGGGTTGGGGTGGGGCATAGGACCTCCATTGAGAATGGCTGCATTGAAGCATTGAGTGCAGGAGCAAAGATGGCACATTACAACTGTACGAGTCACTGACGATAATCATACTTGAGAGTATTGTGTGCAGTTTTGGTTACCCACCTGTACGAAGAGGAGTATACAAAAAAGAAAAGGTTCAGAAAACATTCAAGAGGACTAATAGGCTTGAATAATAAGGAATGGCTGGGACTCTTCTCCCTCAAATGTCAGAATCTAAGGGGGAGGGGAACATTACAGAGATATACATAGTCATGAGGACCATAAATAAATAATCAAAAGTTTTTTCTGAGGATAGACAAATCTAAAATTAAATGGCATTAAGTTCAGATGAGAGATTTAAAATGGACCTGAGGGGTATCTTCTTCACACAGAGGGTGGTGAATATATTGAATGAGCTACCAAAGTGGTAAGAACAACTTCAATGCTCGAAAAACCTTAAGCCTTTTAACATAGTAAAAAAATACAACTGTAAAATCGGAGATACTCCGCCCTCACATTGCTGACCCTACCATCATAAATGTTCTGGGACAAGCTCAAAGATACTGATATCGATCTTTCCAGGCGGTAGTCCCAGCGGAGGAGTGGAGGGATCCACCTCGCTTCATAAATGTATAGTGGCTGGCTAGGGGCGGGCTGATGACATTGCAATGATGGGGTCAGCCCACGACCCAGGACCTATCAAAGCTGTTTAATGAATCTATTCCAAACAGTTCGTGTCAGGCAGAGCCCTGGGTAATTCCTGCAGCATTTGTCTAATGAGCCTTCCTGAGGTTGTGCTCTCGCAGCTGTCTGTGCTAGTTCTCCCCCCTCGCCCCCACCCATGCACAAGGGGGAGTTTGTCTCCTCTCGAGGATGCATAGCTGGCTCCAGTTTTGGGCCGATCGTGCCACGGTCCTGGTCTCTAATGATCTCCCTCCCTCGATTCTCTCCCTCCTCCACCAGTCACCCAAGAGAGAACTCGGCAGTCGGGGGCCAGAGTAGGAAATGGAAGGCAAGTCCGAGGAGGAGCACCCTGTCAGCTTCACATGCTTGAGAGGTGGTGCTGAGAGGGTGCACTGGACACAGGGTAGAGCTGGCACGCATCCCCAAGGACCACAGGCACTCTGCTCTCCTGCTCTGGTTGGTGGTGGTTGAACTATGAACCTGCTTCACCCCCTTCCCCTCCCTCCAATGAACCAACCTAAATCATGTGGTCAAGATTCAACATTCCCATCAGCAACATTTCACCTGTCAGCTGGGGTGCGGTAGGTGGGAGGTGAGATGCAGTAAATGGCCTTCCCTCACACTCATGGATAAATCTGCCTCCCCTCCCCTCTCCCTCCCTCCCTCCAACCAACCAGCCTAACTCTTGTTGAAGGTGCCTTCCTCCCTCCCCCATCCCCAAGCGACAGTTCTGCAGTCAGGGGTCGGTGGGAGGGTGTGCTAGTTCACTAGTTCTCCTCTCCTGCCAGTCCTGGACCCTAAGAGCAGTTCCAGCTGTGTGGGGGATTATGGGTAATGAAGATAGCCATTGGTCTCCACCTATTTATGATGGATGGTGGCATGGCAACAGTCGTCCCGCCTACTGTGGTTCTGGAGGACACAACGAGGCACGGCTCTGCATAAAAGGGATATTGGAGCTGCCTTTTAGGGCTACTCTAAAGTGCAGATTTTTCTCCATGGATGGAGCCAGGCTCGAAATTACTTGCAGATATGAAGAGTAGAGAAGATAACAAGTTTCTAAAAAATGACTGTTTTGAAGTACATCAAATAAAAATAAATTATGATATGCAAATAATGACATGCAAAACATTTGTTCCATATAACCATATAATCATATAACCATTTACAGCACAGAAACAGGCCATGTTGGCCCTTCAACTCCACGCCGGTTCACTTGAATAACTCCACTAGCTCCCCCCTTCCTCTCTCTGCCCATAACCCTCCAACCCCTTCACCTCCATGTACACATCCAACCCTCTCTTAAATGACAGAATCTTTGCTTTTCTGATCACAGATATATAGGCTCACTGCCAAATGAAAAATAATGATGTGTTTTTCAGTTCTGAAGCAACAAAAACTGAATTGTAAGAAATGGTTGCTTTTAAATTTGAATTTTAAATTAAGTTTTTTAAAATCTAAATTTAGACATAAAGCACAGTAACAGGCCCTTTCAGCCCATGAGCCTGTGCCGCCCAATTATACCCAATTGACCAACAACCCCTGGTATGTTTTGAATGGTGGGAGGACTGGAGCCCCCAGAGAAACCCCATGCAAACATGGGGAGAACATACAAATTCCAGATTTGAACCCGGATCCCGATCACTGGTGTGGTAAAAACGTTGCGCTAAATAAATGTGCCCTGTGGTCAGATGCATGATAAATATTCATCTTAAGTATTTTGTAAACACTTGGTACAAAAGGACTGAAAAGTAATAAATAATATTTGGGTGACTCATTGCTGAGCAATGAGCATCTACACCAAGAGCCTTGTTATTTCCACTTAATAAATGGCATTTTTACATGATAAATGGCATTGCTATAATTGAATCGATCACATCAATGTCGGCTAGAATTTTAAATGACATACAATACTACATAAATATCATGGATAGTGTAAGAATTCACTATTCGATTTCCCAACACAGTTCGAAGTCTATAAGATAAACATTAGTAGTGTAATGCATATGTTAAGATGAACACAGCACTACCAACACACGAAACTCAATGTCACCCAGGCCAAAGCAGTTGAGTTGATTAATAATCTACCCACCATCATTCCATCACTTCCATATGGTGGCTACCTTATATCACCAAAAACTGGAACTTCTAGCATGTTTAAAAAAATACAGAGAATGCACTTGAAAACACTAACATTTCCAAATTCCCAGGAATCGGTCCTAATAAGGATATTTGTCACCTCTCCATCATTGCCAAATAAAAAATGTTCATCTTACACTGTAGTTCTGTGATGTACCTCCACTATATTAATCTCAGAAGTTCAAGAGAGTGAGGCACAAGGTGTAACTAGAGGCGGTTATGCCAGCCTGTAGAGCTCGTCGAAAGAACCAAAGACTTGTTGATCCAAACCAAGGCTTTTATTAGCAAAAGACCGGAGCTCTTCACAGGTGGCCGACCAGTCCGGAATGATCCGACCTGGCTAGGGACACAACCCTTTAAGGCCCAAACAATAGGTGTGGCTTAGCTCTCAGCCAATCGCTGTAAGCACAGTCTAGATACAGTAACTATATACACTATGTACATTGGTGATAGATCTGTACTATCACACAGCCATACCCAAAAATCAGCAGACCTTTTAAGGGAAATATCAGAACAATATATTCAAATAATGGCATTTGGTCATTGACACAAGTTGCATTTAAATGATCATAGGTCTTGATACCAACTTTTTAAAATTCAATCTATGTTCAGAATTGGAGACATGGGGTCAGAGAGGCAGACAGCATGGAAACAAGCCTTTGGCCCAACCTACCCAGGCCAACCAAAATTCAGATTTCAGATTTATTGTCAGAGAACATACATAAATCCTGAAATTCTTTTTCCTGTGGACACAGCAGAATTACCACTAATTGGTAGCACAATACAAAAAAAGAATCTGTACACAGCATATACATGTAAACAAATAAAGAACTGTAAACAGATAACGAATGTCAACAAATTGACTGTGCAACACAGAGAGAATAAAAAAGAAAAGAAGATCAATAAAGTGGACAAATAAGAGTCCTTAAATGAGTCTCTGATTGAGTTTGTCATTGAGAAGTCTGATGGTGGAAGGGGAGCAGCTGTTCCTGAGCCTGGTGGTGCGAGTCTTGTGGCACCAATACCTCTTTCCTGATGGCTGCGGTGAGAACAGAGCATGTGCTGGATGATGTGGGTCTTAGTGGGAAGGATTCTGTGTTGTTCTGGACTGTGTCCACTACCTTTTGGAGGGTTTTACACTCAGAGGTATTGGTGTTTTCATACCATACCATGAGCAACCAGTCACAACACTTTCGGCCACATCTCCGTAGAAATTTGACAGGGTTTCTGGTGTCAAACCAAGTTTCACCAACTCCTGAGGAAGTAGAGGTGCTGACGTGCTTTCTTCACAATGCCATTGGTGTGTTGGGTCCATGAAAGATCCTTCAAGATAGTGACTCCCAAGAACTTAAATTTGCTCACCCTCTCCACCTCTATTTCCCCAATGATCACTTGATTGTATATCTCTAGCTTTCCTTTCCTGAAGTCATCAATCAACTCCTTAGTTTTGGTGACATTGAGTGCAAGGTTGTTGTTGGTGCACCATTCAGCCAAGTTTTCAATCTCCATCATGTAAGGTGACTCATCACCTTCCTTTATACAACCCTCTACTGTGGTATTGTTGGCAAATTTGTAGGTTGTATTATTGTTGTACTAAACCACACAGTTGTAGGTGTAATGTGAGTAGACCAGGGAGCCCTATGGTGCTCCTGTACCGATGGTGATTGCGAAGGAGATGTTCTTACCATTCTTCACTGATTGTAGTCTGAAGATGAGGAAATTTCATCTAGTGTTAATTTCTAAGTCTTGGAGTTTGCTGATCAGTTTTGTGGGGATGACGGGGCTAAATGCTGATCTGTGGTCGATAAAGAGTATCCTGATTGATTAATGTCCCTTTCACATTAATCCCACCTGTGTTTGACCCATATCCCTCAAAGCACATTGTAGCCATGTATCCATCCAAATTTTTCTGAAATGTTGCAATAATACCTCCCTCAACCACCTCCTCAGGCAGCCCATTCCATACACTCACCACCCTCTGTGTGAACAGCATTAACCCTTTGTATTTAAATATCTCAACTCCCCCCCACCCAACTTTAAAACAAAGTCCTCTGGGCCCTACTCTGGGCAAAAAACTTTGTGCATTCACCCAATCTATTCCTCTCGTGATTTTTTTTATAACTCAAAATCATCCCTCATCTTCTCCCTTTTGCTCAGGCCCCTGAGTCACAGCAACCCCTTTTTAAATCTTCTCTGCATCCTCTCCAGCTTGATAACATCCTTGCTGTTGCATAATGTCCAAAAACAAAACACGTATTCCAAATAGGGCCTCACCAACATCTTATACAACTGTAACATGACCTCTCAATTTCTGTCATACTCTAACTTCTGAAGGCCAATGTGCCAAGATCCATTTTTGATCACCTGATCTACCTGTGACTCCTTTTCAAGGTTCTAATGTACCAACAGTCCAAGCCCTCTCTGCTCCACAACATTCCCTAGATCCCTACCATTAATTGTGTAGGCCTACCCATGTTAGACGTCCCAAGATGCAACACCCGACATTTCTCTATTAAATTCCACCAAACGTTCCTTTATCGACCTGCTCCACTGATTAAGATCTTAAAGATTTTTTTTAAATTCAACCTTTAATTACAATATATTCCATAGTGATAACTTTCTCTATATTTTTGCAGAAAACAACAGAGTTCTGCTAGCTTCCCTTTGTATCACAACATAATCCAATACATTCTTCCCACTGCCACCTTACACTGGAATTTGATCTGGGCTTCCTTCTTCAGGACATTTACCATAGCAATAAGAATACCTGGCCTCTCACAATGACGCACTGTTTAGTTCTCATGTAACTGACTCGTTGTACATTGATCCTTTTGCAAAGTGATGCATCCAGACACTGATTTTTTAAAAATGTATTTAAATTTATTTTTTATATAAATTTAAATTTAGACATGCAGCACAGTAACAGGCCCTTTCGGCCCATGTGCCTGTGCTATCCAATTCACCTACTACCCCGGTACATTTTGAACAGTGGACGGGGAGAATGTACAAACTCTTTACAGATGATGCAGGATTGCGCTTACTGTGCCGCTCTTTTATACGGAAGAATTTGACTGAATGCTCACATTTCACATTGAGATGTATCAGTGGTTGTTACTGGATATATTATTATGGTTATGGATAAATATGACTTTAAAAGAGATAGATTGTGGGGGTTTAGTGTAGGTCACTTCACAAACAGAGTAACACTTCACAAAAGACATATCATTTAAAATGCAAGAGCTTTGCTGAAGCTAGACATTAAGGCTCTGAGTGACTTTGTAGAGACAATGGAACTGCTTTGGAAAGAACTTCAAAAGGAGGTACAAATGGGCAATAAAATCCAAGCTCAAAGATACTGATAAAATCTTTCAAAGGTTTTTACAAGCAGAGAGAGGAAAAAACAAACAGGATTCTTCTCTTAGAGAGAGAGAGGTGAGTTCTCCAGTAGCAGTTGAGGCTGCAAAATGGCAAGCTGGCAAGCTTGATGAAAAACCCTATTTTGAAGACAAGTTGTGAGTTCTGAGTTCAGCCCGTTCAAAACCCTTGTAGTCCTTGCAAGAGAAAATGGCTGGCTGGAGTGTTTCTTCTGAAGAAAGGGTAACAAGAGGAACTCTGTGATGATCATTTGGAAAACCCACGATGGGGCAAGTTTCTTTGGTAAGAGACTGAAGTGACTGATCGGAGGAAATCAGTTTGTGCGTGTCCAACGAGCAACAAATACCTCTCTGAAACCAACAAGAACCTTCCTGAGTGGTAACCATTTAATTTTAAACACCAGACCCTGGTGAAGATTCATAAATGTTAAATTCTGTGCACAGTATAAGAATTGACTGATACCGGTGAACTTGATTTAAGAATTAATGATTGGACTGTGAAACAAAGAACTTTCCTGAACAAAAACACATGCGCTTAGAATTAGAAGGGAGTTAAGTTAGGTTCAGTTAATAGTAATAAATTAAAGTTTGATCCTGTTTTTATGTTAAAAGAAAATTAAAAGCAACTTTTGTATAAGTAACCATTGTCTCGGTGAATTTCATTTGCTGCTGGGGTTTGGAGTCCTCTGGGCTGTAACAGTGGTGCACAACATTAATTTTGTCTTCATTACTTGTCGTGAGTGCCGACTTTGGACAATCCATCATCTGAGTTAAACAGGACAAGTCTGTGATTGGAGTGCACTGCAACTGCGATTTCCTCGCCCGTGAACTGTCCATGGTGCTGAATTCACTCTCGATTCCCTTGGTCCTTGCAAGTCTGTTTGCCTCAAGTGCCTGCCCTCTATCCATTCGAAGTCATTGATGGGTTCCCTTTCCACCACCTTCATAGACAACGAGTTCGAGGTCACCCTTTCTCTCCAAAATGGAGCAAAACGACATCATCACTTTCCCTGACATGTCACATCGCCAAATCAAGACATCAAAAACTTTGACACCCCCCCAAAAAAATCATTTAGACAAACAAAAATGCTCCACTGTAATATGAAGAACCTGTTGCCTTATCCCCAAAAGAACCAAACTCGTAAGAAAGTAGAGTGTTCTTGTGAAGTTTTAAAACTAAAGCAGTCCGAATTCTATTTGGATTCGTATTTTCTGATGGAGTTTCTGATACTTTAATACAGAATAACTTCATAAAATATATGTACGAGTTGCAACACAATACCTTCATTTCTAGTTCCCAGGAACACAATCCAATGAATTTGCCAATTCAAGCAACGCCAATAAGTCATTAGCGATGGGTTCCCAACAAGTCAACGATTTATTCAATCATTTGTCATTGTTCACGGCCAGAAATGTCAGCATTAATGTTCAGTGCTCTTGAAATAAGGGGGCATCTGCACATTTAACGTGATTCCTCTTTTTTCATTTAGTTTTGCTGCGCATGGCAAAGAATTTACGGCAAACAGCCGCCACTCAGTGTCTTCTTCCCGACCAAGCCGGTGACACTCAGAACGTATCAATGGAGCTCATCTCGAATTCAGACCCGCACTGGTGGCCGGGGGGGGGGGGCTTGAATGATTGACGGATGTATGGACCAATGGGCACCCGCTGCACCGACGGCGATGCGCTCCAATGAAGAAGAGGGGCGGGGTGGAGGGCTGCTGAGGGAGGCAGGGACCTGTCGTCTTCTCTCGAACCTCAGGCATCATCTCCTCGGCCGGTGAGTGGATGGGAATTGTGTTTTTTTTTGGGGGGGGGGATTGTGTTGGGGAGGGGGTGGGAAGGGGAGTCCTTCGGATGCTTGACCCCCCCACACTCCCCTCTACGAGTCTCCCATCCTCCGGAGGATTTCAGGGCCCAGGGAGGGAAATACCGCAACCACCCTGGTTACCTTAACATTTTACCTCGCCGGCTTGTTCTTGATGAATCCGGATGAGCTTCGGGAGTTTTCCCCAGTCAGACGACGGGCGTGGGAGGGACAAGTTTACCCCCTGACAGCCCTGGGACGGGTGGCACCGCGCCGGCTGCTCGTGGGCGCATGCGCACAAGAGCCACTGCCCTGGGGATGCCACTGAAGGGTTGCCCACTGATTCACAGTCAAAGAGTAAGGGACAGCAGGCTCTTCGACCTAAACTGACCCACTTGGTATTGTGCCTTCGAGGCCATGATCAGTCCATAATGGCCTTTGAATGTCAACATTGTACCTGCTTCCTCTGGTTGTCAATGACCCTCTGAATGATAAAGTTGCCTCTTGGATCCATTTCAGATCTCTCTCTCTCTCTCACCTTGAATCAACATCACCAAACGATAGGAAAGATATCCATAAGATTGAAAGAGTGCAGAGAAGATTTACTAGGATGTTGCTGGGACTTGAGGAACTCTGTCACAGGGAAAAGTTAAAACAGGCTCGGACTTGATTTCATGGAGCACAGAAGAATGAGTGGAGATTTGATAGAGGCGTACAAAAATCACGAGAGGTATAGATAAAGGCTAATAAGTTTTCCCTTTAAGGTTAGATGAGATACAAACCGGAGAATATGGGTTATGGTGGGAATGTGGTATGAGCTGCCAGCTAAAATGGCAAATGTGGACTCAATTTTAACAAAAAAATTGGGCAGGTGCATGATGGAATGGATATTGTGTGGGTGCAGGTCAGTGGAACTAGGCAGAACAATAATTTGACACAGACTAAAGGGCCTGTTTATTTGCTGTAATGTTCTATGGCTCTAGAATCATCAACCATGGGGGGGAAAAACTGAGCATTCACTTTGTCCATGCCCCTCATGATTTTATACCTCTATAATGTCATACCCCCCCCCTCATTCTTCATCTCCCCAGGGAATAAGGACCTCATATCCTACTGGAAAATGTTGAAGATGAATTACCAGGTTGCTGCAGTAACAAGCTATCACAGAAGGGTTGCCCAACACTTTAGAAGTGAAGATGAATTGCACTAGCTTTTTTTCAATCATTCACAGTCAAACTGAACATTTAAGCTCCACTCCTAATTATGTTGACTCCCTAATCTCCCAATGGCCTTGAATTTAGCAGTAGAGGCAGAAACCCCTCTCTGCATTCACACATTTAACAAGAACAGGAACATCCACTGGCTACACTCACTGACACAAGTTTGGTTCGACTGAGTTTCATTCATTATCTATTTTAAGTAATTTTTCATCATTTTGAAAATGTAGCTCAAGTACAAAATGAGATCATTATTCAAGTGAAATTATAGTTAAAGCACGATGTTTAAACTAACGCTGAAACTTTAAAAATACATAAATTATTAAATAAACATTTTTAACATTTTTTATTTAATATCTACCAAGCACAGCACATTGATCTATTCTGGTCCCTTCCATCCCCTCAACTTCCTATTGTGGCTGAACTATTTCTACAGGAAGTATGGTCAAGGGATAGGTGGGACTTTCTCCTTAGCATCAAAGAGAAGGTATAGTTGGCACAAATTTTCTGGCCTGAATGCCTTGTTCCTTTGCTCTGTAGTTCTAAGACTGTAAATCACTGGTAACTACAAATACTGGTAGTTGCATAGTGTGTCGTGATCTACAGAACACAGCTTCTCAGAAAACTGCCCCACTTTAAGGAAACGTAAGTTTTTGCCACCAGCAACTGCCTGGTTATCCCACTGGGTTGCACTGCCTGAGGTGAACAGTTTAAGGGTGCTGACATTAGAAGGGAGGTGGGGGCAGGGGGGTGGGGGAAGACAGAATATCTGATACAGAGAATAAGTCTAGTGCAGTGGTTCTCAACCTTTTTCTTTCCACTCACATAACTAAGTAATCCCTATGCCATCGGTGCTCTGATTAGTAAGGGATTGCTTAAGGTGGTACGTCAGTGGGAATTGAAGGTTGAGAATCACTCCTCTAGACCCAATTGTTACTGAAATACTTTGCTTAAGAAAAATTGTCATTGGCCCATTTCCTTTGGAGTTATGAAACCGTGCACATAACAAGTCAATCAGGTACAATTAAAACAGTGGTTTCCCCACCCACATACCACCTTAAGCAATCCCTTTCTAATCACAGAGCATCTATGGCATAGGAAATACTTAAAGTGGTATGTGAGTGCAAAGCAAAAGGTTGAGAACCACTGCACTAGACCCATTCTCTGAATTAGATATTCTATCTTTCCCCCTCTCCCTTCTAACGTCAGCACCCTCAAACTGCTCACCTCAGGCAGTGCAACCCAGTGGGATAACGAGGCAGTAAAGAACAAAAGTGAAAACACAGTACAGTGCTGGAGAAACTCAGCATACTTTATATAAGCAAAGATAAAGATACATAACCAATGTTTAAGGCTTAAGCCCTTCATCAAGGTAAAGGACAAGTTAGGTCTGTGCAGATTTAAATGAGAAGTACAATTGGTTGAATGTGAATAACAATTCTTCCACAAATCTAATTTTCATATAGTTTACATAATGTATTTCCTGTAATTGCAATCTGCAAAATAATCTGGTGTATCAATGAACAATATATGATTGCGCTTTGCAATGTTTCGCCATTTATTAAACAAGTCTTTAGGCCTTTTTATGGTCAAGTAAAAAAAAGGTGATCTTTACCTTTTATGATAATAACCTATAATGCAATCCAATGTTACTGTAATGAAGAGCAGAGTCGGGAACTGTCTTCTAGAGTTGAGGGAGGTGGAACGAGTGGTGCAGTAGCATTGCCCGCCACTGTGACATCAAACATGTGCACCGGGAAGTGAAAGTGCCGAGTTTGCAGATGGGTCCAGCATTATGTTTTTACACTATTGACCTACTGAGTTTCTCCAGCATTGTGTTTTCACTTTGAAAATTGTGCTTGAGTTGTGGGCTGATGATGTCATCAGCACTCCCCTTTGCAGCCTTTTATGGAGTGACTACACTCCACCTTTAAGTGTATCACGCTGGGCGGATGGAAGGTGGAGCTTATTCCAGCAGTCCATTTGCCTTTGGACCTTTGAAAGAGGAAAGTGCAGCAATGTAAAGGTGGAGAATCTGTCTTTACATTCACCTTTTTTTTCCTCTATAAAAGATCATTTTAATCAATGTTATATCATCAAGACCATTGCCTTCTTTATGAATATTTGTTTTTTTCCACATTAAGAATTGATTTCCAGTTTAGGTACAGAATTGTGTTGTTTTATTCCTAAAAGAATTTTCTTCAGTTTATGAAATCTGAACTTGAATAAACAAGAAATGTTAACTTATCCTTTTTGAGTTTTATTCGGTGTATGTAAAACTATAGTTCTGCCTTACCTTTGATATTATGAGTAATGGATTGTTTAATTTGATTTGCAGGAATTCTTGAATTTATTTCAAAATAACTTTCCACTGAAAACTGAGGCAAAATGGCTGCAAATTTGGCAAGTATTTGTTATCTCAATAAACACATTCCTGGTCTCTATATTCTACATGGAACCATCACCAGTACCTTGGGGGAAAAAGATGTAAGGTAAAGATTCCGTCGTACTGTTTCAGACTTCAAAATGAAAGAAGTTGGCATATTCATCTCCCATGCCTGGTAACATAACATGAATTTATGCATTCCTGATTATTGATGAATTGTTGGTGGACTACACCAGCATGGCTCACTCATTTGACTCGGCAAGAAGAGAATTTACAGATACGATACACGTCAGCAATCATATTGGTAGTACAAACTCAGCAACGCGGTACCTGTTGAAGAAGCAACACAAACAATTGAATGGACAGCCCAGAGCAACCCGATCTAATTCACCCATGGGCAGGGTGATCCTTATCACTGGTACTTCTCCAATTGATGGTAAGACCATATGTGCCAATTAACATTACAATAATATGCACTTCACATTCCGTTTTAAATTGGATCTGGTTACATAGTTAATTAGTATCTTCGCTACCTTAATGCCTTTTGACATTAGTCCAATGTGTGGGGCCTGCCATTTGAAATTGAACCATGTACATTTTCAACACAGGACGATTCAGCCCATCTTTCCATACCCTCTGGAAATGAGCTATAGAGACAAATTCTGTTATCACATTACCTCAATCTTAGCCTGTGTCCTTTATTTTTAAGTTCTGGGATGAATCCAGATGAATTACCCTTTTGCAGGATGTATTTTAGCTGCTTCACTTTTTAGTGAAGCTAAGGACCAAGCTGCCTACCATTTGATATTAATTGCAAGAAAAATTAGTAATATTATTCAAAGTTTACAAATAACATATAACCCATAATTCCCTTAAGAATCCAAAAGTCAACTGACCTTGCACATGAAAATACTCAGAGACTGAGCATTAACTAGCTTTTAGGTGGAGAATTTTATAAGAAGATTTATGAGATTGTTGCTTGAGCTATAGGGAGAGGACTTCATTCCTTGCAATGTAGGAGGATGGGGGTTGATCTTATAAAGGTATACAAATTATGAGAGGAATAGATCAGGATAAAGCAGAGAGAATGAGAATCGATAACTAGAGGATGTAGATTTAAGGAAGGGGTGAGAAATTTAACAGGAACCTGAGAGGTAACTTTCTTTTACACAGAGGGTGGTGAATTTTTGGACTGGACTGCCAGGGAGGTGGTTGAGGTGAGTACTATTGCAACATTTAAGAAAAATTTGTGGAAATACCTGAATACAATGAGTTTAGAGTGATATCAGCCAAACGCAAGCAGATGGGAAATTTGGGCCGGCAAAAGCATGTTGGGCCTTAAGGCCTGTTTCCACATTCCGACTCCATGACTAATTCCAAATTCATTACAATTTCAACAATAAAATATTGTGCTTGGATAGAACCGTTTGTGGATTAAAGGAGCAGATTTACAAGTGCCACTGAAATAAGGTGTAATGAAGACTTGGTCAATGCGGTGGACTCGTACTTATCACCTCATTTCAATGGCACTTGTAAATGTCTGTATGCCAGGAACAAAAAAAATTCTCTGCAGAATTTACACTTTCAGTTTGTTTTAAAAATTCTTTTTTAAAATGTGGACATCAGGAATATAGACGACTAACCAAGTTCACTGATTATGGAATGCTGATCAGTGATGCGGTAATTGTACCCTTGGGAAACAAAAGATGAAGAATAAAAGCACTGGTGAAAAGGGGCAAAAATATAAAAGATATTTGTGATTATTGAATTGATTATTGTCATGTGTACCGAGATGCAGTGAAAAATCTTTGTTTTTGCACACTATCTGGTCAAGTCGAGCTATACTTGAATACAGAGTAATGCTGCGGAGAAAGAAATTCAATTAATAACACAGAAAGGCCAACATAATTTCACAAACAAGAGGTCGCTGGGATTCAACATCCTTCTCTGTAACTGGATTCTGGACTTCCCAACAGAAAGACCACAGTATATCTGGGTTGGTCAGCATGTCAAGCATCGTCAAGCTGAGCACTGGCACACCTCAGGGCTCTCTACTTAGCCTGCTTATGTTCACACTGCTGGTGTCCACTTAACTAGTGACCTATTGTTGACCCACATCTCACTCGTTATGAAGGCACAACAGCAACTGGACTTCTTGAGAAAACTGAAGCGGGCAAGGCTATCAGCCACCATCATGCCTATCGAGAACATCCTGCTGACTATATCACAGTGTGGTACAGTTGCTGGAGATAAATGGATTGGAGCTCGATCCACAGGACCATAAGAGTGGCAAACAGGATCACTGGAGTCTCCCTTCCAAAACACCCCCATCCAATCAACATATTCTACCAAGATCATTGTCTGAAGAGGGTGCAAAAATTCATTGAGGACCCCTACCAACTGCACCTGTCAGGAAAGAGATGCAGGAATATCAGGTCCAGCACCACAAGGCTGAGAAACCTCTTCCACCAGGGACAGTAAGAATGCTGAATGACCAAAGGAACCGCTCACATTAATCATCCATGACTTTCATATTTACAAAACAATATTTATTTATCGTACTATATGAATGTTTGTCTTCATGTTCTATGTCTGGCTATGTGTCTGCGGTTTTACGCTGAGGGCCGGTGACTGCTGTTTCATCGGGTTGTACTCGTGCAATCAGATGAGAATAAATGACTTGGCATTTCATTAGTCAAAATCAGAGTTTACTGTCTGTTAGTCTCATAACAGGGTGAAACTGTCATTGAATCTGGTATTGGACGTTTTCAAACTCCTGCATCTTCTGCCCAATAGGGGAGGATAGAAGAAAATGCGATCAGGAAGTAGTGAGTTTTATAACATATTGGCTCCTTTCCTGAGGCTGCATATTGAGACGATAAGGGGAGGCTTGTATAGTCGACATTTTCCAAGTTCTAGTATTTCCCAATTTCAAAACCTGTCATCTTCACAGAAACATAAGCGACGGTATTCTGAATTACCATGTAACTATTTATGGAGCGGAAACAGGCCATGTCGGCCTTTCGAGTCTGCACCGGTTCACTAGAACAACTCCACTAGCTCAAACCTCTCGCTCTCCGCCAATAACCCTCCAACCCCTCACCTCCACGTACACATCCAACCTTCTCTTAAATGACAGAATGGACACAAGTCTTCCCACCAATTTTCATTAATCATTGTACCCAAGTCTGACTCCTATTTCTCCCTCGACCAGAATAATCCTGGTTTTGGACCCTCAATTTGGAGTACAAAATATTCTAGAAATACCATCTTATTAATTTAATAAATCAAACTTCGTAGTTGAAGCTGTAAGAAGCTTTAATTCATTGATTAAAAATGGATGAATATTTTGCATAACTTCACAGTGAGATTTACATAACAATAAGTAACAAAGCAAACTGTGCAATGATAAGATATTCAACTTTAAACAGATATTAAAGAAATACAGGATGAAATAAAAGATGAAATTAGATGAAATCAAAGAAAAATATCTCGAGAACTTGCACCTCTGTCATAATTCTTTGAAGAATGAGATATAAACTCTCAGTCCGCTCAGATATTATGACATCATTAGTAACTCTGGAGTGATATGTATTCCATGAAGTGACTCTATACTAACTCAAGAAAAAACTGTTAAAGATTAAACTTTTAATCAGGAAGACTCTTCCTTAATGTGGGGAAATGCCTCATTGTAAAGTTGGAATTTAGGATCTGTGTAGGCTCTGAACATAACTTTGGAATATTTATCAAAGTAGGAGGAGGAATTATGGCTAGTATTTTATGCCTTTCTTTAAGTCAAAGAATTAGTTGCATTTATCCAAAACAGTAATATTTCATCTAAGCATTTTGCGGTTTTCATATTTTCTTAAAATAGAAGGTCTTTTGCCCTCAAGGAGTGCAGTTGCTTCTCGGATCATTCCCATCAATCCCATTCCCCTCACTTATTTCCCAATAAACTAATTACATCCTCCTTCCACCCAACAACACTCGGATTACTTGAAAGATTTCAAGCAACGTGGCTGAAGACAGGAACTTGCACCCTTATGTCATTTCTTTACTGACCTTACAGCATCCTCGTGTTTGTTCACAGCCACACTAAATAGAAATAGAAGCCTTCAACATGGTTTGTCCTGTATCCGAGTGCTTTCATCATGCTAATGGTATTTTGATTCCGTCACGTTCCAAAAAACATCCTGTCAACTTGCAAAAGACTCTGTAATTGCTTGCTGCATTCACGATGGGAAAGCTTGAAAAAAAAAACACAGATTTCTGAGAAGTTCTCTGGCTTGATTCAACATTTCCTTTTGCTTTCAAAAATCCATGACTTCATTATTAGTCCTGATATTGAAATTGCAAGAGAAAAACACTGAATAGATGCTCCAAGGTCAAACTGATGCTACTTACAAAATCTAGAAAAATGCCAATTCTACAGTACCGTAATACCTCATATTTCAAATGCTCACATAATGGAAAAACTAGCAAAATCCATTCTGCAAATCTCTTTCCTTTTTGGACACTCCTGACTGTACTCAAATTTTGTATAAAAGGAGTTTACAGGAATGTATCCTCAAATATTAGCTCAGGCCATCAAACGAGAGGTTGTAAAGGTTAAAACCTTGTGTTTTTGATTTGTAGTTAATTTTATGCCTATCCCTTTCTCAATACAAGTAATCTGAGTGTTGTTGGGTGGAAGGAGGATGTAATTAGTTTATTGGGAAATAAGTGAGGGGAATGGGATTGATGGGAATGGTCTGAGAAGCAAACTGCACTCCATGAGGAGTACAGTGTATTTTTTCAGCATGTTTGAAGAATAGTTTTGTTCCTTTACAATTAGCTCCTAAATAAAGGGTGTGAGAGTTAAGAGGTGTTTTCACTGCTCTCTGCAATCATAGACATGAAGTTAGAATCCACAGCCCAGAAATGAAGCACCCATTTACACCAAGCCTTTCAAAATCACACTTTATTCTTCCTACCTTTCCATCAACTCCCCCACATTTTACCACTCCCCTATATACATGGGGCAGTTTACAATAGCCATTTAACCTACCAATCTGTATTACGTACAGTCTTAGTTTCTGAATCTAAGGAAGGATATTTTTGCTATTGAGGAAATGCAGTGAAGTTTCTCCAGACTGATTCCTGGGATGGCAGGACTGACACATAAACAAACACTCGACAGGGTAGGAAAGCGCACTGGAATTTAGAAGAATGAGAGGGGATCTCATTGACACATTTAACATTCTGATGATTAGACAGGAGATGCAGGAAGAATGTTCCTGATGTTGGGCAAGTCCAGAACGGGGGGGGGGGGGGGGGGGGGGGGGCGTGCCACAGTCTAAGGGTAAGCCATTTAGAGCTGAGGTGAGTAGAACTCAGAGTTGGGAACTTGTAGAACCTCCTGCCACAGAAAGTTGTTAGGCCAGTTTATTAGCTGTATTAAAAAGGGGGATCAAAGGGTATGAAGATAAAACTGGAAAAGGATACTGAATTACTGAATTCACATAATCAGCTATGATTATGGTATATTGAATAGTGGTGCAGCCTCAATGGCCTGAATGGCCATCTGAACCTATTTTCTTTGGTTCCATATCCTTTGGATGTGGGAGAAAAGCCAGTAAACCCACACAACTATAGGGAGAAGATACAAACTCCACAGACAGGAGTGGAAGTCGGGATTGAAGATCACTCAATAGAACTGTGAGCTGGGTCTGTCGTCTCATTCTCATAAGGGAGATAGATAGAAGGCTATAGCAAATCTCTACAGAGATGCAGCAAATCTACAACAAAAACAGAAAATGCTGAAATACTCAGCAGGTCAAGTAACATCTGTGAAAAGAGAAATGGTAAATATTTTGGGTCCAATACCCCTCATAGACAGGAAAGAGAGGAAAAAATTAGTGTTCAGTAGCAAAGAAGGTGGTGAGGAAAGGGTATAACAAAATGAATATTTTTTTCACAAATTTATTTATTCGTTCAACAAGGTTATTACATACAGTAAAAAAAAGTTCATATTGTGAACAATAAAAAAATTTTATATATAAAAAAAAGAAGAGAAACAAAAGAAAGAACCCCACCTCCCCCCCCCACCCCTCTCAGCCAGCTCTCTTTAGGAGAGCCAAAGAGAAAAAAAACCTGAAATATATTTACTAAAATCTAATCAAAGTAAATTTAAATGTTAATATTCTGAATATAAAGACCACTTATTAAGAAAAAAAGAATAATTATCATGTAAAACATACGCGATTTTTTTTTCCATCAAAATGAATACTTCTGAAGGGGCTGGACCAAATGGATTACCGGTGGAATGCAAGTACATCATGCTTCTTTGTCTGTGCAATGTGTTAATATCCAGGAAATGGGTCGTGCCTGAAGGTCAGACTATACTAATATAAACAGAACACTGAAGCAAAATGATGATGGGTAGAAACTGTGAGCTCTGAAACAAAAAGAATCAAGGAGTTGGAGAACTTGATATAGAGTCGAGAAGGTTACAATAAGCCTGTACAGAAAATGGAGTGGTGTTCCTCAAGCTTACATTGGACCCTGTTGTAACAGCAGCCCACAGAGAATTGGTCAGACTGGTGAAGAATTAATGCAGCAGGCAACTGAAAGCTCAAGTTCACACTTGTGGACTGAACATGGGTGCTTGGCAGGCAATCGTCCAATCTGCATTTCACATGGAAATGCCAGTTCTTCATTGTTATGTTAAATTTGATCTAAGATTAGAATAATGCAATGAAGTGATTTTTTTTTCTCTCTCCACAGCTGGCACTGAAGACTGTGATTCTGCTGAAGCGATCCACAACATCACGGTGGGAAAAAGCCTCGATGGAAAGCTGGGATTTAGTGTCCGTGGAGGCTCTGAGCATGGTCTTGGAATATTTGTTAGCAAAGTAGAAGGAGGAAGTGCAGCTGGTAAGTGGTGTCTTACTAAATTATATCTTAATAAGTTAAGAATTGAGAAATGTACTATATGATTTTTTTTTGGCTTGAGGTCAAGTTGACCCTAGAAATTGCTACCTTTTACTTTAAAATTATTATTTGTTACCATTCTTTGCCTTCTTTAAGTTATCTTTAAGATATTAGTACCAAGCTTGTGTGTAAAGGAATGAACCATGTGAATGAGGAAATAATATAATACAAGTGTTAAGCTGTGAGACGTTTTTTTTGTTTTGTTTTTCTGTGTAGACCAAAGTGGCCTCTGCTTGGGTGATAAAATCATGGAGGTTAATGGAATCAGCTTCGAAAACATCACAATGGGAAGTGCTGTCAATGTACTCACTGGGAGCCATTGTTTACATTTGGTAGTAAGACGCTTGGGAAAAGTGCCAGGGATCAAATATTCTAAAGAACTGACCACATGGTAAGTAGGCAGTATGCTTAAACCGCCAGAAGGAGTGTAATTTGCTTTGATGTGGGCAGATGTTCTCACAAGCTCTTTGAGGTGGCTTCAAGTGACATACCTGAAAATTTTAAATTGAACAGAGGATTTATATTAATGAATTGTCAGAAATCCTTGGTTTAAATTTATGATGACTGTCCTAAAAGAATTCAAGATTTTGTTCTCAAAGTTGTGAATTGAAGGAATATCATCTACCAGAAATGAATTGGTGAGGCTTTCAACATCCAATGTGTCACGGCATTGCCTTTAAATTATTTCATTGTCCCTTGAAAATGTAGAGGAGACCATTTTTTTTCCATTTCATTCCAAAATATTAATTTAATCAGACAATTTCCCTCACCAAAAAGAAAACTTGAAGAAACTGGTAATCTGGAATGAAAATCAGAAGTGATTGGAATCATCTGAAGGCATGTGGTATCTGTGAATAGAGGAACAGAATGCCATTATTTCATTTGATCTTCTTCACAATTTGTACTAATCCAAAGCACAAATTAAGCCTCCCTGTGCATTTATTATTAATGCCAGTCCTAACTAACTACAAGCACTTGTGTAAAAGTTCCAAGCAATATTGTTCACTTAGCACTAATGCATAAATTATATCACTTCCAATATCTGTCAATGTATTCTAATTTTGTATACATGGTGTTGGAGGACGAAGAGAAGGACTGCACAGCATTTGAAATTTGATGAAGCTATTAGTGGATCCTTGATGATTTGGTCAGAGGGAGAAGATTACAGAGTTGTTATGAATCTCTTGCGTCAGTCAAAAGCATACGGGAGATAAATTTAATATGGGGAAATGTGTGATAAAAGTGTTAATGGGGAAATTCAAAGTATGTTGGGAGCTACAAATCATGGGATACGACTTTATAGGTTTCAGTAAATGGGGCTATGGTGGGCAGTCAAGCTGCTTCTAGGAATCAGATTGGAATTTTAAATGTATTAAGTAGTTTGGAAACATCTTGTATGTTTATGGCCTGTCAGGTTGAAATCTGCCAGCTGAAGTGAGATGAAAAAAGGACAGGGAGAAGGCAAGTTGATGGATACACAGTGTTTAGCTCTTCAGGAGGAGTGGTAATGTTTCTTCCTAGATCTCTGAGATTCTCCTTGTAAGTGCCTGGTCATGCAATTGGGAACAAGATGAACTGTTCAATCCTGTGAATTCTTGTATAACCATTCTTTGTACAACTGGAAAGGCAGTCTATCAATGGAGGTAAAGCCAGACTCATTTCCCCTTCTTTGTTAGTCGAATGATTCCTAATGGACAGCTCCTCCCTGAAAGAGTGGCAGTTAGTGCTGCTGCCTCCCTGTTCCAGGAACCTGGGGATTGACCATGACTGCTGCATCTATAGAGTTTGTATGTTCTCCCTGTGACCCAATGGATTTCTGCCAGGTACTCTGATTTTTCTCTAAAGATGGAATACTCTCTACTTGCCTACATAAATTGGCAATATGTATAACATTCATGCTTTTTGGGACTGATGCACAGGGGCTTTAGTGTGTATTATCTACAAAATGTTCAAAGTTCAGATTTATTGTTAGAGTACATATGTATCGTGCAGCCCGAAGATTCTTTTTTCCTGCAGGCTAGGCAGAGTTTCTACTTGTCGGAAGTGCAAAAAAACTGTACTGAAGAAAACATGCTTATGCAACAAAAAAAATTCAGTCATAAATAATGTGCAGTCTAAGGGGCCTTAAATGAGTCTCTGATTGGGTTTGTTGTTCAGGAGTCTGATGGTGGAGGGTTTAGCAACTGTTCCTGAACCTGGTGGTATGAGTCTTGTGGCAGCAACAAGAATAGAACATGTCCTCATGATGTCTATTCCCTGCGATTGCTGCTGCTCTCTGACGGTCGTGTTCCATGTAGGTTTTCTTGATGTGAAGAGAGTTTTGCTTGTGATATGTTGGGCTGTGTCCACTACCTTTTGCAGGGCTTTCTATATATCAGGCCATGATGCAGCCAGTCAGCACACTTTCCCCTACAATCTGCAATCTGTTGCTCAGGCGACTTGGACAGCACATCTTGATTGTGTGACCTCTGCTTCCAGGAAGTAAAAGGCAGCAGCTACATGGAAGTCAGGAGAATATGAACCAGACCTTATCGAGGGCTCAGTGGTGGAGAGGGTTGCGAACTTCAAATTGCTGGGTATCAACATCTCCGAGGATCTGTCGTGGATCCTCCATGTCAATGCAACCATGAAAAAGGCTCATCAGCGACTATACTTTGTGAGGTGTTTGAGAACGTTTGGTATATCACTGAAGACTCTTGAAAACTTCTACAGGTGTACTGTGGAGAACATTTTGGTTGGTTGCATCACTCTCTGGTATAGAGGTCCCAATGCTCAGGACAAGAAAAAAATTCCAGAGGGTTGTTAGTTCGGCCTGCGACATCACAGGCACCAGACTTCGTACCTATCAGGACATCTACAAAAGGTAGAAAGCAGCCTCTATCCTTGAGGACCCCCCACCACCTAGGCCAAGCCCTCTTCACTCTGCTACCATCAGGAAAATGGTACAGGGGCCTAAAGACGTGCATTCAGTGGCACAAGGACAGCTTCTTCCCCGCTGCCATCAGATTCCTGAATGACTTTTTGTACATTACTTTTATTTATTTAGTCAGGTGGTCGACGTGAATGATTGCACTGTGATACTGCTGTAAAACAATGAATGTCGTGACCTGCTCATGGCAATAAATTCTCATTCTGATGACCACCATCTGTAAATTCCCCTACCAATGATACACCATACTGATATGGAAATATCTATTGCTGGTCCTTCATTATCATTGGGTCTAAAAGTTGAAAATCAAATGAAATTTACAAAATGAAAATGTGAATCTTTGCCCCTTTTTGCTTGTCACTGAATCATGCAGAAAATCCTTGCAAGTGGATTTCACTGAAAACTGATCTGGCTGCAAAGATTTCATAGTGAATAGCTACAAAAGTTGGGATCAATGCTTGGCAACTAGTATAATTTTAGAGAGCAACTGGAGGAAAACATGCCCTCCCCAAAAGGAGTCAATCCCTTCAAGGATAGAAAGGGAGAAAATTTTACATTTTACTCTCAATTAACCTACATCCCTGGTACATTTCAAACAGTGGGAGGAAACTGGAGCCCATAGGAAAACCCCACACAGACACCGGGAGAACATAGTGCAGGATTCGAACCATCGTCTCGAACACTGGCACTGTAAAGGCATTGCGCTAACAGATACGCCAACTGTGCCACCCTGGAGGGAATTGATTAGGAAAGAATGAGAATCACCTCTGGATTTATTATTGTTCCTTCTTTACTTTCCTGAAATGGAGCCAAGTGTTACGTGTTTGAACAACTACTCTCTGCGGATCTAAATTTGAACTTCCTGCAACCAACCATTTTAACTCTCCAAACCATTCCATGTCTGTCCCTAGCCTCATCCACGTCCAGGGCAAGGCTAAATGTAAACTTAAGTAATAAAACATCATATTATTCCTAGACAGTCTTAAGCCAAATAGCATGAACATTTATTTTACTAATTGTAGGTAACCCCTAACCCCATCAGATTCCACTGTTCCTACTGTTCTTTGCCTGCTCCTGTATTGTATATTCTCCTGCTCCCTCCAATTTATTTCTGCCCCTACACTCCTCTAACACCTTCTGTCCAATACAATCAATGATGGACTCCATTATATACACAATTTTACCTATTGATAAAGGGATCACACCAAAACATTGATAGAAAATTTCTACCCATGGATGCTGTCTGATCAGCCAAGTTTCTCCACTAATTCTTTGTTTCCTCCTTGATGTATTCCATTGTTAACGTCCAAATGCTTCGGAGTAGTTACTGTTCTACATAAAATCTTGTGTGAGAAGTATTGTTTAACTATTTGGCTGTGCAAAGAATTACCATTTTCTATAGAATTCTGTTAATCTCACTGTGAGGAATTGCAAAAGTTGTGCTAGGTGCATCTCTAACTTTTAGGGTGACTTTCTGTTCTTCTAGTAAACTTTTGTATGGTGTGCTTGCAATTCAAGGGAGACATTTATATTTTAATATTATGACCAATTATGAAAACTGACTAGTTTTGGAACATTAATTGACAACTCAAGGGTTTGATTCGAGCACAAAATTAAACTCAAACCATTTATTTAAACAAGTTAATCACTGAATAAGAAAATTAAACTCAAACCATTTATTTAAACAAGTTAATCACTGAATAAGAAAATTAAACTCAAACCATTTATTTAAACAAGTTAATCACTGAATAAGAAAATTAAACTCAAACCATTTATTTAAACAAGTTAATCACTGAATAAGAAAATTAAACTCAAACCATTTATTTAAACAAGTTAATCACTGAATAAGAAAATTAAACTCAAACCATTTATTTAAACAAGTTAATCACTGAATAAGAAAATTAAACTCAAACCATTTATTTAAACAAGTTAATCACTGAATAAGAAAATTAAACTCAAACCATTTATTTAAACAAGTTAATCACTGAATAAGAAAATTATTAAACTCAAACCATTTATTTAAACAAGTTAATCACTGAATAAGAAAATTATTAAACTCAAACCATTTATTTAAACAAGTTAATCACTGAATAAGAAAATTATTAAACTCAAACCATTTATTTAAACAAGTTAATCACTGAATAAGAAAATTGTTTTCAAAATTACACTGCCATAAGAGCAATATTATCATGAATACTCAATTCATGTGAGGAGAATTAATTTACTGGGGAGGCACATTGGGACTATTTGCATGACTTGGCATTGCGTTGTATTTCATTTTGAAGTGATACACCAGTAATTTAATCCATAAATTACACAATACCATTTGGCATGATTTAATTACGATCTATTGACTAAAATAATTTTGAGGAAAAAAAGTTGACCGTTTGATTTTATGTAGATGAAAGATTTTATTGATGGTCTTGAACCAACAAATTTTCATTCCCTTAGAATCAAGTGCAAATGAAATATTTCACAACTGTTATGTGTTTTTGCATATCTATAATAAAAATCAGTATGTTTTTGCTAAATATTTTCCTAGTTAATATAATGGACATTGTAAGTACTAGAATATTATTTTGATACACTCTTGTTCTAATCCTTTTATGAATAAAGTATTTATTAATTATCCCATTGAAACTGTTTTAATTTTTTCACTCTGAAATCAAATATGTTTCAAACTTTTTTCCTAGTGGGCAAAAATACGATTTCTTTTGCTGCTTTAGGAGAAATTCATTCAAACTTCTCTGTCTGAGAGAAATATTTCCGATAAGATCACCTAAATCACACATTGAGGATGTTCTTGTGATGAAGCTTGCTGTTTTTGACCACTGGTATCAGAAGGAATAAAACCTAGAACAAAGAAGATGGAAGGTTGATTGTAGGAATCAGAGTTTGGTGGGATGGAAGGTTGAGGGGCCATGACAGAACCAAGAGAGTATGGAAGTAGCAAACCTTTTTTCAAATGATTAATATATTTCAGATTGCCAGATGGTCTGTGTCTCAATATGTTTTGACAATTTACTTCTGTCACACATAGACATCTTTTGGAAACAATTCCCATAAAGTGCGGCATGGTTGGCTTAGCGGTTAGCCCAACACTTTTACAGCGCCAGTGTTGGGAACTGGGGTTTGAAATCCATGCCATCTGTAAGGGGCTTGTATGTTCTCCCCGTTTCTGCATGGGTTTTCCTGAGGCTCCGGTTTCCTCCCACTGCTCAAAACGTACCAGGGGTGTACAATAATTGGGTGTTAAAAGAAGATTTCTGGTAATAGGATGGGGTGCTGAAGATCAAAATAGAGATTGGATAGGTGTTTGGAAAAATGATAAGTAAAAGTTGTGAAAATATGGCTGGCAAATAGGATTGGGAAAACAACTGGGTGCAGCAGAAAAGTGTCACAAGCAAATACTTGACAGAAAGGCCTATTTCTATGTAACTTCCAGTAATTTTTAAATGATCATGGATGTTGGCACATTTTGCTTACTGCATATAAGTTGTTTCTGATCTAGTAAGCCTTTTGTTTTTGACTATTAGGGTTGACACTACAACAAGGAGGATAATAGCAGAGAAATCTCGAAGTTCTGCAGACACTGTATCTGAGAATGGAGCCAGGAGAATTATCCATCTTTACACCAGTTCAGATGATGTGTGCCTAGGTTTTAACATTAGGGGTGGAAAGGAATTTGGCTTGGGAATATACGTATCCAGGTAAGATCCAGTTTTTGTTCAAGTTGCATGTAGAGTTGATTGGCATTTCGATTTTTGCCGGGTATTAAGGTTTTTAAAAAGTTATCTGATTGCTTTTCTTTAATGAAATAACATCAAACACAACTGCTGGCATATGCTATGCTGTCAGGGTTATAATTCTTTTTTATTTGTGGTGCCAACAATCATTAATGTACAGTTAGTTCCACTGTGTTAAACCTCCAATGACTAGTATTCAGTCCCAATCTTGGCTGGAATCATTTGCATTCTTCCTGTGCATGTGATTTCCCCCCAGGTGCACCAGTTTCCCCTGATTTCCAAAGACATGCAATTTGGTTGGTTTGTTGCGGTAGCGTTCTTGCCTTTGTCAGGAGCGGTGTCATCTGTTGCTGATGAAGTAAGCAATGCAACTGCAATGATATGGTTTACTGTATGTACTAGCCAGTACAGACATGGGCTGGTCCGCCCTCCTGATGACATCCTCTCCTAGACTCCACCTTGGACTCCTCCCTCCCCTGTGACCCAGACCATAAAGATCGAGTCACCTCTTCCTTCCCTAGCTTGGACCCGGGCCAGCAAGTCTTGTGTGTAATAAAGCCTATCGTTCCCCTCAGTCTTTGTCTTTGTAATTATTGGGGCAACTGGTAGTGCCCAACAGCGACGCGCAGGAGTATTAGCACACATGCGCGGGTGTGTTAAGCATCAGTATATGGGTGATCCCTGACACTCTCACTCTCCTCTTCCTGCATCTGAGATTCATCATTCTGAAGATTTTGAGCAGAAGTATTTTCATTCATGCCACCAAACGAACTTAATCGTTGTGACTAATCGTGATTAGATTGGAATTTGTAAGATATACATGAAGTGCTTGGTTGGAGTGTGGAATTGTAAATATGATCACTTCATGGCTGGTTTTATTTATGCAGTGGAGCATGCCATCAAAAATAAAGATTATTAGGATCCAAGGCAGATTTTCTCAGTTTGTCATCACAAAATTCATTCTACTCCATTCTGGAGAGACTGCAGAGATTAAATTAGCCAACAGCTATGGTGCAAAATGGGCTTCAAGCCGGCCATTTTACCCAAATTTGTTATATTTCAAGTTGGTGAGAAATAAATCACATCGGAGTTGCCTTCAATCTATTTTGGGTGTCTGGCGTTGACCGTTTCAATTGGTCCTTTTTTCTTTGCATAGTGGCTTTAGGAAAGTTTCTCGACATCATAAAGTCATGAGTCATTTACACTTTTTTAACAGACAACATTTTTTTATAAGCACAACTTTTGAACCTATTCCTTTCCTCTTGAAGACAAAGTGTTGCATGCGCATCAGGCATGTTCAGTATCTTGCCCGAGTAGCCCTTTTTAAAGGGTACGAATTACAAGAAGAGGTTGGACAAACTTTAGGTTGTTTTCTCTGGAGCACCAAAGACTGTGGGAGGACCTGATAGAAGTTCATGAGATGGATTGATAGAGTAAACAGTAAAAATGTTTCTCTTAGAGTAAAAAGCATCAAGTACAAGAGGATGTGGACTTAAGGCGAGAGCATGAAAGTTGAAAAGATGTGTGCAGGGCTAGTTTTTGCATGGATAATTGTAGATGCTTGTAAGTGGTTGCCATAGATAGTGGTGGAAGCACATATGATAGTCATGTTTAAGAGGCTTTTGGGCATATAAATATGCATGAATTAAGGATCCGAATTTATTATTATAAACGTGTCATGAAATTGGTTGTCTGCAGCAATTTCACAGGTGTCTGCGGTTCATTGTCCGTTCAGAAATCTGATGGCAGAAGCTGTTTTTGTCCTGTTGTGTGTTCGTCTTCAGGCTCCTGTACCTCCTTCCTGAAGGTAGTAGTGAGAAGAGGGCATGGCCTGGATGGAGAGGGTCCTTGATGATAAAGGCTGCTTTCTTGAGACACCGCCTCTTGTGGATGTTTTTGATGGAGTGAAGACATTGTTCCCAACTATCTGTGGCCTTTTCCTGTCCTGCACATTGGCACCTCCATACCAGACAGTGATGCCACCCGTCAGAGTGGCCTGTAGAAATTTGCAAGTCTTCGATGAGATACCAAATGGAGGGATGAAGATCATGTAAAGGCAAAAGATTTTTTAAGCTCAATTTGGCATAATGTTCAGTGTAGATCAAAGGGCCTATTCATTGCTGTACTGTTCTATATTCTATATATGCAAACTGAGGTAGCAAGGATGCAGATCAAAATAATGTTCCCATGCCCAGCACCAATAAAGGATCACTGTCAGAATCCTATTTTTACTCTACCCTTCACAACCCAAAAGTACCCACTGCTTCCCTGCACAGAGATTTAGCACAGCTAAATTACCTCATTTGCACTTTAGGAAAACAAATGTAACATCACAGATATTCTAATTGCTTGTGTTTATTTCATTGAATCCCATTTAATTAAAGATCATTATTTAATGGCAGAATTGATCCTGGAGGACTTGCAGAGCAGAATGGCATCAAAGTTGGAGACCAAATCCTGGCAGCCAATGGAATAAGCTTTGAGAAAATCACCCATAGCAAAGCAGTAGAAATCCTCAAGAGTTACACACACATTATGTTGACAATAAAGGTACGAAGCACCTTCCACATTAATATATGAGTGGAGAATGGAATTTTACACTTCCAAGATACTTTTAAGCAATCTGCAGCTCAGATTTACTGCCGCTGTTCCTGAAATAGTTACGGTACGAGAAGATCAACATGGAAAATATTCCCTTCTCCTAAAATTATTGGAATTTGGCAAATGGCATGTACATTGGCTAAATGCCAATATTTAACAGATAATGAGACATTAAATAGATGTGTTTATAAACAACTTGACAAACAGCTGGTTTAAAAAGTGTCCCACAAACCTGGTGTGTAAGAGTACTTTGTTTATGACTTATACTGAAATGATCATTATTATACCCACTACACTGAATACGCTGACAATGTATGGCAAATAACAAAATGAAAGCATTCTTTCATTAATCCTGCAGCTCATTCATTTTGCTGTGAAGTATTACTGGAGGTAATTATACCCTTGAGATCACAGCAATTGACAGTGCTTTCATCTGAAGAGATTAACAGATGGCAAAGTAAATTAAAAAAAACACAAATCTGGAAGCTGTGGAAACTCTGAATATCTTCCAACTGGAATGTCAGTTCTGGCCCTGCATTCACAAAATTGTGAATAAGGAGGGGGGAAGGACAGGAAACCGGGAAGTATGGGTTTTGTAAACCTCTTGTGGAAATTAATACCAGGACACCTTTTAAAATTGTTTTAAGTTTCCTGAACAGGCTGGTATTATCAAGTGGGAGAGCCATCTGAGAACCAGAGACAAGAGGAGGATACTGGGTATGAGGAAGCAATCTTTTGTGATTGTTGATGAGTTTGCATTCAGAGGATGACTATGGTCAAGCTTGTGTAGTTGGAGGAGGAATAGCAAGTCCCCTGGGGCAGAAGTGTAAAGTTGGAGGGAGAGCAGGCAAATAGAGGCGATCAAGCTCTGAACTGATGTTGGGTCAGAGGGTGATGAGATCATAGCAAGAGTGCACTCCTCAAGACAGTGATTCTGGTTGGGAGGTTATAGGAAGAAGTTAAAAATTAGTTGGAAAGAAAATATCATCTTAGGGTAAACACACACCAAAATGCTGGAGGAACTCAGTTGGTCTTGCAGCATCCATAGGAGATAAAGATATATTGGTGATTTTTCGGGCCTGACCCGTTCTTCAAAGAATAAGCAAAGAAAAAGGAAATCTCAGAGACCGTGTTGGCTGGGAGATGAGTACAGAACAATAAAAATTGTTAATCGGATATGATAAGGGGAGAGATGAGAAATTATTTTGTCTGTGTGAATGGAGGCAAAGGGAAAAAGGAAGAGAGATAGAGCTGGTTGAAGCAGTTGGGGGGGGGGGGATGGTTAACAAAAGCCAGAGAAGTCTATCTTAATGCCATTTGGTTGGAGGGTGCCCAGATGGAAGACAGACGAAAGATCACATACCCAGAGAAGAAACGTTATAGTTAAAAAAGATTGTGGTCACTGGAGAGATGACGTTAAGTGGGAGAAAACTTAAGGTCAGCAATTAAAGATTGCTGTAGCTTAGGATGGATGTCTGTGAAAAGTTGGTAGCAATTCAGAATAGATGGTCGTGGTGTGATGTGGGTAAACAGTCTTACTGGCCACAGAATCTCAGTAGCTGGTTGTGGGGAGGGAAATATGACTCTTGCTTGGAGGAAACATTCCTGACCAGCCTGTTAAATTCCACTAGATAGTGAACTTTTCCTTTTATCTGCTGGGAAATGAGTAAATATGTAAGGTTGTAAAAAATACTCAGGAGGTCCTCTGAGAGTAGATCATTCTCTTTGCTTTTGTTAAAGATGGAAATGGGAAGATTGTGGTTAGGTCTAAAACTGTTTTCTACTCTCTCAGCATTCCTGTCTTTGAGTGAAACTAAAGGAGTAATTTATGCAGTTTCTAAAATGTTCAAGACCAGGAAAACTGTATTCTATCACATCCAAATCTAGACAATCCAGTATTCTTAACAATATTATAACAATACATAAGAATACTTTACATATTTTAATATAATTTATATAACTTGAAACATAATGGCTGTAGTTCAATCACAGCCTCCAAAATGATTAACTGAAACTGCAACTCCAATGAAATTATAATATATTCAGTGGGGCTGTGAAATTTTTGCATTTCTTTTTATTTTGGACATTATGGAAAACAAAATTGCATTATGGATTAGGAATCTTGGTTAAATTTACTCAGATTCATTAAGGAATTAAGACTGGAGATGAAAGAGCAGAAGTTGGCAATCGAGGGGAAGGCTGTCAGAAACTGGAGGCTTAAATGCAATAGGATTTATGGGGGAGTGGGTTTAATGGTTACGGGAATGAGAAGACCCATAAACGTACAGACTTGCTTGGAGGTGTGGAGCACACCTGTTCCACTATGATAGCTAAATTCCATCTGCTTGATTAATTTGCTCCTGTCTCCATTTTGCTGTTGGGTTTTTAAATCAAATTCCCAAACACAGCTGAGAGTATGCTCTTATGCTGCTCTTGAGAACAGCACCCATGAATACCGGGCAATCTGTTGATGTCAGTACAGTAACAAGCATCCACGTGGCATTTTCAGGACGTATCTTAGATTTAGTTTTTAGCAGCAATTTCTGTTTCCTGGCCTGCTGCTTTGTTTGGAGTTGGTGGGGTGGGGGGGGAAGGGGGTAGAGTACAGAAGGTTGGGAGAGACAGGTTTAAGTTTTTGTCCTTAAGATGAGAACATTATCCTTGAAACATCACAAGCATTATGTTTTACAACTGCATGTTGGTTTCCTTGTTAAAATAGAGGGAAGTATTAAAGTTGCTGAATTAATATCACAATAGAAGACAAATAAACCCATCCCAGCCCTTGGATGCAAGTACTTGGGCTTCAGATTCACTTTTAAATACTATTTAAATGTGATAGGCATTTACTAAGCTTTCAGGCAGTGAGTCCCAACATCTACTTTTTTCTGTGGAAAAAGGGATTTTTCTCACTTCTTCTTGTCTGTAAATTAATTACTATGAACCTGTGCCTTTAAGTTTTGCTGAAGGAAATTGGTCATTTTCAATTGGATTTCATGGTTTAATACACTTCAACAAGTCTCCCCTCAGCCTTCTCTATTCCAAAAAATACAACCCTTGATCCTATCTTACCATGTAGCTAAGAAAATTCCAGTCCGAAAGCATTGCGGAGCTCTTCCACATATTTTTTCGTTTTATCACATTTTTTTTGTAACATGACCAGAAATGTATACAAAACTCTCAAGTATGGTCTACAATGGATGCAATTCTCACATATCTGATTTCATATTTCACATGTTAACTGATAAAGGAAAGTATCCAGTATGCCTTGTATTGACTCTCCCTGATACCTTTAACAATCAGTGGACATTTTCTTCAAGATCTCCTGTTCCTCTACATCTGCATCATCCTCCTATCCAATTGCATATTCTCTGAGTTATTGCAGCTCCCTAACTTTCTCATATTCTCTGGATTAAATTCCATCTGACATCTCTCTGTTCTTCTATATCAGTCTGAATAATCTATACCTTCCTACATTCTGAAATATTCTTCCTCATTTATCAATCACATAAACATTTTTAGATAATTTTCCAGCTTCTACTTTTTTTTGTCCAGGTCATTACCATATGCTACAAAATGATTGAATAGTCTGCAAGAATGGGGCCAATTAAAAATCCTAGCATAATAGGTTATTAGTAATTGTAGTATTCCATTATGTGCTGTTGTCATGTAATGTGCCCTATTTAACTTTTCACCTGGAAAGAGTGCTTCAGGGAATTTATTATTTAACAGCTTCTCAGATTAAGTTCTCTTCTAAATCCAGTTGGTGAAATGATTGATGTATTTCATGTATCTAAATAGGAGGTTGGCAGATATCCTGCGTACAAGGAAATGCTAGCTGAATACAGCTGGCTCACCAAATGTAAGTACAATGCAGAAGAGTCTCCGAGTGTTCCCATTCAAAGTTGCTTCTCAATTTTCTAATGCTTATAATTATATTTTATATTTGTTTTGTTTCATTGTATTTCCTTATCCACACGGCGTAAGAAATGTGAGACATTTTCCTTCCAGAATATAATACTGAAAAAAAGCTGCATATTTTATTGTTCATTATTGATCACCGTTTGAAAGAAATTAGTTCCACCAAACCTTAGTCCAGGGGTCATCAGCCCCTTCATGGAATCCTTGATCCCAGCTCCCGACAGGAGTGGGGACCCGGGCTCTACAATTCTTTCGACCCCAGAAGTTCGATCGACCCCTCCCACCAAGCATTTTTTTTACCCCCTTGGACAGTCCCATTGACCCTCCCAGGAGTCAATATAGGCCATTTTGGAGACTCCTACCTTAGACTCTTTCCATAATTTAAAAAGATGTGCACTTTTTTAAAGCATCTTTCCCATCTGGAACTGGAAGGACCTAGTTAAGTTAATCTGTCTCCATGTCAGTCAGTCATTGGGAATGCCATGGATAGACATACAGGGTACCTCCTTTCTCTTTGTCACTGGGAAAGTATCTTTATTTGAATAGTTATTCCAGTTTTTTTTCCTTACGATAGTTGAAATAGGGAACTGCCCAGGTTTCATTTTCCCACTGCCCCTTGAAGCCACAGTATTTGAGACTGGTTTGCTCTTGAAGTATAGGTGTAACAAATCATCTGAAGATTGTTAATCTTAAATCATACCACTGACACTACTTGAACATCCTGTGTCTTGAGATGACTGACAATCAATAGGCATAGCTATCTTCCTTCACTATTGGTATGACTGATCAATGAAGCACTTTTACCAATCCCCATTGACTTCAGTTTTGCTAGGATTCCTTGATACTTCTCTTGGCAAAATACTACCTTGATGTAAAGGTAATGCAATTGTTAGAAAATAAACTGAGTCTGAATGTATCTAAGAAAGGAAATGACTTTATTTTCCTTCCCTACAAAATAAGATCAATCTTCAACGGCTTCAAATCTTTCCTTCACTATGCAGCCAGAACTAGGACCCAGTCACACAAATTCAGTAAAGCACCCATTATCCACAATTCAGGCAGCCAGCAAAAAGACAAGGAAAATAAATAGGTAAAAATATGTTCAAAATTGGCATGCCTCACCATCAGTTCGCCAATCACACAGCCTCAAGCAACTAGAAAATTCACTTATCCAGCATCGATCAATCCCCATAGGTGCTGGATACTGTGGGTTTTACTGTTCTGTGGTTACAAAACCAGGTTGCATGTTGAAAACTCTGCCACCCCCAGACACCTTGGTCTCAAATCAATAGTGTGATGTAAAGCTTTCCACTTGTGACATTCCCCTCCACCCATACTTCTTGCTTCCCCGTGCCTTGATTTTCTGATCTGCACCTAGATAATCCAATGATCCTAGAAACTGACAGTAATCTGTAGTTTTGCTTTTATTGAAGTTGTATGCTTTTATTGGAAATAGGATGACAGTGCAGGTATCTTTCTAAAATTCTGAAAAAGAATTATTGAAGGAAAATCATTAAAACTTTTGTTCTGTAGATACCATCTTAACTGATATGTACAACCTTGAGTCTCCAGTGACTATTTCTCATCCTTAATTGCGGTGTCATTTTGTTTTTTCAGTGACAAATAATAATTCTCAGCGTTTTGGCTCAGACACAAATTCTTCCACTTCATCTCATTCATCTGGGACACCTTTGAGCTCCATGAGTGATTCTTTACAGGTCTTCCTTCCAACTACCCACAGTTCAACTGACATGGTAGATGTATGTATTTCCACAGAGGACTCCAAATCTCTGCAGTATAATGGCCTAGAAACAATGGAGACTGCTATACAGACAGACCTCCAGTTGTCTCCCTCCTCAAATATTGACGTTTCAGGTGAGCAAAGGACAAGAAAGGCGTCAAGAGAACGAAGCAGGACACTTGGCCGCACGGTACTCTTGAAGGAAACAGCCATTAGGTCAGATAGTTTTAAGGAAACTTGTGATAGACCAAGAACCTACTCCACAGGAGATTCCGCTGATGAAATTTTGGATTCTCCAAAAACAGCTGTGTTGATGGCCCTGAGCAAACCAAGAAAACCAATCAGTCGATCACAGAGTTATATTACTATAGGAGGTGAGTCTTTAAATGCACTAAATAGCAGATTTTTTTGTTTGTTTTGGCTTTCATTGGTTGCTTTGTCCTGTTTATTTTCAAATATATATACCTGTCTGTGAAAACTAAGATGGACTAATCATTTTTATGCTATCTCTGTGTGATCTACAGTATATTAATAGACCTAATGTCCTGGACAGTTACAAGATAAGAGGGGGGGGCAGTTGTTACAACAGAGGATTTAATTTTGTGGAGGCATGATAACTGGAGGTATTTAAGCTGAATGCACTTTTGAATGATAGGGGAATTGAGAGTTATGGAAAACTGACAGAGTCGAGGGGTTGAAACCAGCATAGATCAGTCATAATCAGATTGTAGCATGGGGCAGGTTTCTCGGTGGCCTGCTCCTGCACCTATTCTCTTGATTTGTTTCAACATGACCTAAGAAATAATGGAGAAAATGGTGAGACTTTCATAATGATTAAATTGAAAAACGCATCCGACTGTTGTGATATCAGCTGATGAATCAAGTGAATCAAGGTATGATACCTTGAGGAAGAGGCTCATCCGAAATGTTGATTATGTGTCTTTAGTGACCTGCTAAGTTTCTCCAGCATTGTGTTTTTACTTCAATCACAGTGTCTGCAGACTTCAATATTTTACTCTTGAATACAACTAGAATATATTTTGAAAGTATGAAATAAAGCAGTGATTCAATTACAGATAAATTTCTTTCAACTTTTAACTTTTATTTCTACAAATGATAATCTGTTAAATTTGTAGTTTATTTGTGCTAAATATCTAGAGCTTTGAATGACGATAATGATCTGTAATAATACTGCATATTCAAATTAAAAATTGCAAATGAGATATTTTAGTTCATGACTGATTGTTAAAGTTGATGTCCTTGAAATGGTCATGGTATTTGCATAGGATGATATGGGAGAGTGATTGGTTATAAAATGATGAATGATGATTATAATGTATGCTGTTCTTTGTTCTTTCTACTACTTAAATAGTTCAATTAAGTAATTTTTTTTTAATCGTATTGTTTCAAAGTCACCCCAAGCACAGATAGCTTAGTGGTCAGGTGTTCTGACTGACCCAAAACCAGTGCTTGTAAATCCAATTGTAGAATAAAGAAACGTAAAAGAGCTTTATTTTTCTTTGGGATTCAATGACTTGTAGGTTCCCCACAAGATCAGTTCAGAATATATAATACAGTTGAAGTAGGTGACCTTGAAAAGGAGATTAAACAGAGAACACATAACATTGTGGATAATGCAGTATTAAGTAGAAAATAAAAATGTATATGAACCAAAAGACATCACATTAGCAAAGTAATAGAAAATGTAGCAAAGATGAAAAAAGAAAATCAGTGGAAAAACTCTGAATGTGCTATATATAATAATAATTATGGAACCTTAACAACCTTGCAGGATCTGGCTACTTGCAACAATTTATACTAATATGGCACCTTCATCTTAAAAAGAGTAACAAGGCCCTTAGCCAGAGGGTCGTGGATCTGTGGAACTCACTGCCATATAGAAGCCAGATCACTAGGAGTATTTAAACAAGAAATAGACAAGTATCTCATTAGTGAGGGCATCAAGGGATATGGGGAAAAGGCCGGAAATTGGAACTAGTGTAGAGAAGCTTAGAGTAGATTTATGGAATGGACTCGATGGGCCTAGTGGCCTGGTTCTGTTCCTTTGCCTTGTGATCTTGTGAAAAGTACATGCTAAGTCAGAAAAGGAACTATTAGTCAGAGAGGGCCAAAGCTTGGTTAATGAGAGGATTTAAAGAAAAACTGAGGAAGGAGGAGGAATTTAAGGAAGAATTCAAGAACACAGGGTCAAGGATTTAAAGAAAAACTGAGGAAGGAGGAGGAATTTAAGGAAGAATTCAAGAACACAGGTCTGACTTGAATTGGAGAGGCGATTGAAGAGAGTTTATTTAAAAAAACACAATGCTGGAGAAACTCAGCTGGTCAAACAGTGTATTTAATGTAGCAAAGGTAAAAATATATAACCAACGTTTTGGGCTTGAACCGTTCATCAAGGTATGAACAAATGTTGGCGGGCGCCTGAACAAAATGGTGGGTGGGGAGGGGCAAGGAGGAGCACAGTCCAAAAGGCAGGAGGTAATCAGTGGATAATGGAGGGAGGTCACACCAGCAAACAGTGGGAGGGGGGATGGATCCGTGAATGGAGAGGGAAGGGGGTAGAGAT
Source organism: Narcine bancroftii (assembly GCF_036971445.1). Taxonomy (NCBI): domain Eukaryota; kingdom Metazoa; phylum Chordata; class Chondrichthyes; order Torpediniformes; family Narcinidae; genus Narcine; species Narcine bancroftii. The sequence continues at coordinate 21,895,523 of NC_091478.1, forward strand.
TAAGAGGAAAGAAGACAAAGGGTAGGGAGGAAGAATGGAAAGTAGGTGACCAAAGCAGGAGAAGTCGATGTTGGAGAGTGCCCAGTGTGGTTCCTCCAATTTATGAATGGTCTTGGTGGGACATTACATGAGCCCATGGACAGCCATGGGAACATGGGAGTGTGGGGCACGGAATTAAAATGGCCTCTAGGAGATCCCTGTCACTGATGCCATTGTACCTGTCACTTGTATTTATTTTATTTAAAAAGCCAGAATTCGAGTCACCCTAATGTTGCATGTGTGCAAGAGGTTATAGATTCAAGGTGCAATGAGATCATGAAAGAGAGTAAATATGGGAGCATTTGCACTAGCCCTACTTTTATCTAATTACTTTTTTTAATTCACTCTCCCATCTACTTAGATGATCTTGGCACTGAGAGAGTGAATGTCATACTGGGGTGTTGGAAGTCCCATTCTCTGGTTTCACTGATGTGAAACTCTCCAGTGCTTGACAATCACTTGACAACCTACCACCCACTGACAATCACTGTGGAAAGGATAACTTCCCAATATGAATTACAGCTGATCTGAGGTCTCCACTTTCTTTTGCTTTAACTCACTTTCACTTTTCTAGAGGACAAGAAGAAAAAGAAGAAGAAACAAAAGTCTTCTGAGAAAGGAACAAAACTGGAGCGGTCCAAAACATTTATGAACATCTTTTTTAGAAGCGGTCGATCTGGAAAGCAATCAGTTGAGCAAAATCCAAAAGAAAAGGACAAAGCGAAATCTCCATCCCTCTCCGAATCAGACAAAGGTATGCAAAATACTAATGTACCATCACCAGGAAGCTAAACCGTGTCGGCAAGGACATCAATTTTTCTAATTTTAGGTAGCCCCTGCCTCTGTACGGTTTCACTGTTTTCATCTCTTTTCGACCTCCTCTCATTCTCGCTTTTCTCTCTAACCTTGCCCCCTGCCCTCTTACAATGTCTCCAGCTCTCCCACCTACCTAATGTACTCTGTCATTTCTTGGAAGTACCCCTTTGCTATTTTCCCTCTTGATGTACTTGATATCACCCCTTCCTATATTGCCCTTGATAAAGGATCTGGACCTGAAATGTTGACCATGGAGACTGCCTGACTTTCTGAGTTCCTCCAGCCTCTCATTGTTTGCTCGATTCCAGGACCTGCAATTTTTGTGTATCTCTTTTGTAAATTATTGAATCATGAGTCATCAAAATAAATAACTGAAAACGCCTCTTTTTGACACTAAACATTTGAGTGAATATAAAATGTAATCTTCATTCTTGCATTTAAATGCTTTGCGGGTGCAATCATCCCTAACTCTCTAACGACTGTCAGTCCTACAATTGTGTGACATTGCACTAATTGATCAACCCCCCCCCCCCCCCCCCGCTCCCCCACCCCTTGCTGTCTTACAGCATTTAACTCCAGTCACCTAGCATCCACATTTTTAAATTCACAGTAAAGTAACGGGGCTGAATGATCTCCTCTGCTGAAATGATTTGACGATAGACTGACAATGAAAGCTTCGCAAAGAAAGGTCACCGGGTTGATTTCAGAAATGATGGAGTTATCTTTTGGGGAGAGATTGAGTAACCTGGGACTATACTGATTGAGGATTAGAAAAATGAATGGGGATCTTGTAGAAGCACACAACATTATGAAAGGTATAGATAAGATAGAAACAGGGAGGTTGTTTTCCCTAGCAGATGAGACTAGAACAAGAGGCTATAGCTTTAAGATTCGGGAAGTAGAATAAAGACAGATGCTTCTCCCAGACAGTGTTGAATCTGTGAAATACTCTGCCCAATGAAGCAATGGAAGATGCCTCATTAAATGCATTTAAGAGACAGATTTTTGAATAATAGGGGAATTAAGGGTTATGGGGAGCACAGGGGTAAGTGGAGGCGAGTCCACAGCTAGATCAGCCACAATCTTGTTCAATGGTGGAGCAGGTTCGATGGTCAGGATTACCAACTCCAGCTCATATTTCACGTGTTATGATTTAAATTCTAAACTCATTCACACAACAACATCGGCTCTATTGTTTTAAGGTTTTTTTTGCACCATTGGCTGAATGTTTATTTTTCCCTCAAAGTTCAGCAAATATACTCATGTGTTAAGGGCACCCGCTAAATTCAAGATATTGTTTTGTATTGTCAGCAACTCTTTAAGTTATCAAGAATTTTGTATCCCCTGAAATGTTTAAGTTAGTGGCAACACTATTACAGCACCAGTGACCCAGGTTCAAATCCAGAGCTGTCTGTAAGGAGTTTATACGTTCTTCTTATGCCTGAGTGGGTTTCCTCTGGTGCTCTGGTTTTCTCCCACCTTTCAAAATGCATGTGGGTTGTCGGTTAATTGGGCTACTTGGCTTGTAGGTCTGAAGGGCCTGTTACTGTTCTGAATGTCGACATTTAAAATTTATTGTTGTATGTACCAAGGAACAGTGAGAAATTTTGTTTGGCAAGTAATCCAGTTCATCAACCCATACATACTGCAGCATCAAAGGTTATGGGGAGAAGGCTAGGCAGTGGGGCTGAGTGGGATAAAAGATCAGCTCATGATTAAATGGTGGGGCAGACTCTATGGAATGAATAGCCCATTTCTGCTCCTACATCTTATGGTGTAATAAAAGCAGAGTTTTAGTGAGATCAGGTCATACAGAGCAAAAGAAACATAATTTTACTGGTGTGAGGTTCATAAGATTATGATAATGGGAAAGAAACTATAATCTGGTGATGTGGGATCTTCCATTCATGAATCTTCATGAATGGCAAGAGGGTAAAGAATGTGGTCAGTGTAGGGTGGTACTTTTAATATATTAATATATAATTTTAGTATGGCTCACATGAAAAACCAAGCAAAGCAATTAATGGACATTGTTCTATTTTGATCTTAAAAATCATTGGTAAAGTTTGGAAAATGTCTTTCTATATTCCCTCTAAATTTGGGCACTCCTAAAACATATGGATCAGTGAAGCTTCAAAAATGTTGCACTTCTCACACAGTGGATCAATATCTGCATAAAAATTAGATAATTTAAGTTTGGACATGTGTGTTTTATGTACCACCTTAAATTGTAATAAGCATTGACTTGTACAAAATGAGGAATCATTAGTCAAGCTGAGAGTAGAGTACCAATCTTCATCTGAAAATGTTATGCTCAAATCTTGTTCCCAATCGATCTTAATCCCAGCCTTTGAGGCTGATCTTAAATCTAAGTTTTAGACTTTACTAACAATGATAGCCAGACGAGCAATTTTATTGAAATGGAAAGATGACTCTTCACTTACCCATACTCGATGGTTGTATGATGTAGTGTCCTATTTAAGCTTGGAAAAAATTAGATACAACATTAAAGATAGAAAGTTTCAATTTGTAAAAATGTGGGGCCCATTCATAGAGGACATGAAACCCCAATTTAACATGACCCAATTTAACTTGAAATCAGATATAATGTGACCTGCTCCTGGGTCCAGGGCTTGAAGCAGGCCAGCAAGTGGTGGAGCACTGCACTGCGGAACTCTGGCAGCCAGCTGCTCCACAGGTCAGCAAGAGACGCGCACACCGGCAACCTCTCATCAAAAAAGAGAGCGGCCAGGCGGCAGTTGCAACAACGGCGGGTCGTTACTTGTTTCTCATGTGTGGATTAAGAGACTGTCTAATGTGGGCTGATATCGCCTCAAACCGTGCATCTTGGCGCCTCACAGTTCGGCGGGCAGCAACCTCCTTTGAAGAAGACCGCAGAGCCCACCCACCTCACTGACAAAAGACAAAGGAGGAAAAACCCAACACCCAACCCCAACCAACCAATTTTCCCCTGCAACCGTGTCTGCCTGTCCCGCATCGGACTTGTCAGCCACAATCGAGCCTGCAGCTGACGTGGACTTTTACCCCCTCCATAAATCTTCGTCCGCGAAGCCAAGCCAAAGAAGAAATGTAGATCCATCCATTTTTTTTGTACTTGTATGAGATGATGTGTTTTTCTCAAAATTTTATATATGTTTATATGTTAAACTCAATAAAAACATTTAAAAGAGAATATATACTTTTAATATAGCTTTTATATATGTTTAATTCATTGACTGCTTTTCCAAGCCATTGGGAAATGTTGGTGGAATCACTAGAGGGGAGGGGTTGCTTGTGTGATCAGCTGAGCTGCATTCATAACTCTTTACACTTTCTTGCAGTTTTGGGTGGATCATTTCCCATACCACGTAGTGATGCATCATGACAGGACCCTTTGAATACATGCATCTGTAAACATTTTTGAGGGATGCAGATGATGTGTAATTTCATCAACTAGTGTATTTTCTTGGCTATTGCATTGAGGATGGACCAGGACAGGTCATTGGAGATGTTTACTCCTAGGGTCTTAAAGCTTTCTACTATTTTTACCTCAGCATATTAAACCAGTCACAAGGAGTAAGCTGCACCCCTCTTCCAAAGGTCAATGGCCAGCTCCTTAATCTTGGTGATGTTGAGGGAGAAGTTGTTGTCCTAGCACAAAGCCATTAGACTCTCTGTCTCCCTTCTATATTCTGACTTATCATTGTTAGGGATACTGCCTTCAACTACAGTGTCATCTGCGAGCTTATAGGCAGAGTCAGGGTAGTGTTTGGTCACACAATTGTAGGTGTACATGGAGTGCAGTAGGGGACTGAGTATGCAACTTTGCGAGGCACTGGTGTTAAGGGTGATTGTGAAGGAGATGCTGCCACCAGTCCTCTGAGATTTTGACACAAGAAGAATATAGTGCTTTTGGAATTTCTTGAAATGCCCAGATACATTTATGTAAGTTGTACCATGGGATTTCATTGGAAAACTGGCTAGAAGGTACTGTCCAAAAATCCAGAATTTTCTTTTTGGGTTTTTGCAGTGTATGATGCACAAACATCTGGAGCTCTCATAGTGCAAACGACACATGCCTGGATTAGCTTCCGTAAACACGACTGGCTTTTGCTTGGTTTAAGGATGGCATGAGCCACACATGTCAAAACAGGACTGCGATACCAGAAGCCTGCTTTGGAGCAACTTAAAGGGATTCTGGAAACAGGCTTCAAGTGGGAAAATTTATTCGTGATGGCAGCTCCAGATTGACCCTGCTTCTCACTGAGCCCTTCCCCCACACCCTCCCTCCAAAAAACTAGCCTCAGCATCTTCTTGTTTCCTTCCACTCAGTGAAAGAGGAAAGACCTCTGAGTATGTTAGAGGTGCAGACGAGTTCAAATGTGCACAGTTTGACGAACAACAGGGGACCCAGCACCGATCCACAAGTCATCCACCTCTATTCTGGAAAAACAATATCCCATTACCACCCTCTGATTCCTTCTAACAAGCCAACTTTGCATCCAGTTGGCTATCTCAGCCAGGACCCCAAGTGATCTCAACTTTTGGAACAGACTGCCAAATGGGATCTCGATAAAGTCCATTAGAAAGCATCTACCTCCTTATTCTCATCAATTCTTTTAGTTACCTCTTCAAAAAAAAAACACAAATTCATGAGCCTTGATTTCCTACACAATGTTAAGCTGAATATCCCTAATCAGTCCTTGTTTTCCCAAATCAGATAGATCTTGCCTCTCAGAATCCTTCGACTAACTTGTCCACCACTGATGTCGGGCTCGCTGGCCTGTAGTTCCCTGTCAGTATTTCTTAAATGAAGACACAACATTAGCCACTCTCTGGTATATCACCCTTAGCTGAGGAAGGTACAAAAATCTCTGCCTCAATGATTTCTTGTGAAACATGAAAGTCTGCAGACCTTGAAGAAGAGCTCAGGCCCAAAACGTCACTAAAATATCCTTACCTTCGATGGATGCTGTGAGATGGGCTGAGTTCCTTGAGCATTTTTGTGTTTCGCCCTTATTCCCTGCTTCCCGATGTCTTATGATAGACTTGATTAAGCCCTGCAGATTTATCCTTCCTTATGTGCCACAATATCGCCAGCACCATTTTTTCTCATATCAATGACATCACTTTCTTTTCCTAAAATCCCCAGCTTCTACTCTTTTGCATTCCTGTAAATTCTTGAACTAGAAATCCAAATGAATATTCTTGCTTGTTCATTTATTGTTACAGTGCAAAGTGACAATTGTTTTTACTTGCTATTCTTTTCATTTCAGTAACTGCTGTTCAGAAGTTTGTCATCAGAAGTCTTAAGCGGGGTAAATATTTGCAGTATCCCTGGTGTCAAAAAAATGCTTTTACAATCATTGGAATTTCTGTGAAATCTTTGGTTTTCTCTCTTTTTTAATATTTTGTTTATTAAAACCATGATGCATATGATCTAAACACCTACAATTAATAGGTAAAACTTAAAATAATACATTCATGATATATTTAAACTAACCCCTCCCCCCACTAACCTATCCCAAGAAAAGGAAAAATAAAGAAATAAAGAAGAAGAGATTGAACATAACCATGGATTAGAGTACATTAGGGTAGACTGTGCAACTATGGGGTTCAAAAACTCAAGCCCATATAATCCAAATAAGGGCTTCAAGTTTTACGATAGAAAAAAATAATGATCACATAGATTATATGTTATCTTCTCCAACGAAATACAAGACCTCAATTCCATATGCCATCTCTGAATGCTCAAATCAGTCTCATTTTTCCAAGTAATTGCCAAATATTTTCTAGCTACTGCTAATGGTAATCTCAAAAATGCGACGAAATCTATTTAATCTTAATTCTAAACTCAACCTCTTAATATTACCCAACAAAAATAATAAAGGATCTAATGAAAGTTTCACTTTCAAAATAACTTCTAAGAGTTCCTTTAAGTCTATTCCAAAAAGATTTAACTGTTTCACATAACCAAGTAGAATGTAAAAAGATCCTACTTCCTTATGACATCTAAAACATAAATCTGAAAGAGTTAAATTATATCTCCTTAATTTTTCTGGGGTTAAGTGTCATTGATGAATAAAATCATAATGAACTAACCGATACCTTGCATTTATAATTTTAGTCATACTATCCCTACATAAACTCATCCAATCATCCTGAAAAAAATAAGTATTCCTAAATCTTTTTCCCATTTCAACTGAGATTTATGCAAATCCATCTTAATCATTTTATTCTATAATAAAGAATATATCTCAGATATAAATCCCTTCTTACCACCCTCTAAGTAAAATTTCAAACTTAGTTTGTTTAAGTAACCATAAAGTATGTCCAAGTATGTTCAGTTTTCTCATTATTCTTCAAAAATATAAAAGCACTAGTGGTTCCATTAAAAAGAGGGCATAACCTGTATATAATTTTTAGAAATATTGTCTGTGAAGGAATTCTGTTTTTACTCCATTGTTTATTCATTAATTCACAATGAATGAGCATCAACTTTGCTCAACATGGTTTTTTTGTGCTTTTCTCAATCTGGCAAATTCTCTGTTGGGTGAATCTATGCATGGATCCCTTTTGGATCATTAAGTGATTTAAGTCTTTCTTTCATATGAGTTTTTCTTCGTGAATCTAATTAGATTATTTTTTCTTTCTAAATTGAGATAAAGAAAGGGGCCATCGCTTTAAAATTTTGAGCTCTCACAAAGATCAGAATGGAGTCTCCATGACAGAAATGTATAGTCACTGCCTGGCAGTGATTGAAGACATTGCAAGGAAACTGTTGAATCAAGATGAAGTCAATGCCATTTTGCGTCACTGTAAGCAGGTAATTCCTTTAAATGTCAGTCTTAAGATGAGCTACAGATTCAACTTTTGTCCATTATTTCCTCTTCCTCCACTGTCCCCACCACCAAGCTCCTAACCTTTTATCACTCTTCTCATTCTGTACTGGTCTCCCACATGCACCCTCTGAAGTTCAAAATACCCAAAGGGCAACTATCCCAATTATATTCAATCCCAATTAAATTGTATCTTCCTATCCTTGCTGATTACCTATCATTTTAAATAGAAAACTCTTTATCTCGTAAATTTCTCCAGGCACACAGTACCATGGCGTCAGAAAGCCAGGTTCAATCTGGACCTTGCTTGCTGCCTGCATGGAGTTTGTGTGACCATGTAGGTTTCCTCTATATTCTTGCATTTACTTACACATCACAAAGGCCTGTGAGTTGGTAGATTCATTGGCAGGTGTAAATTGCCCCTAGCAGGGAGGTGAGTGATGGAATGTGGGGAGAATAAAATCGGATTAATCTAGAATTAGCATAAATGGGTTATGGTGCTGGCTCAGTGGGCTGAAAAATTTGTATTTTTCCATTACTATAATGTACAGAGAACACAGATGAACATTGCAACAAATGACTATTTTTGTTTATTCATACATATCAAATTTAGTATTGTAGTATCACACTGTTGAATAAAATGCTGAGAAGTATTGCTACAAATATTTTCAGAAGAAAGTTAATCAAAGCTCTGAAATCCATCTGCTGCAAAATGTACTCTTGTAGTACCCTGAATATTCAGCTAAACACACACAAATATTTTGACATGCTCTCCTCTTCAAATTGTACCATAGACGGAGCCATTGATGGACATGCAATAAAATCATAACTTCTTTATTCAGGTGTGTATCAAATATAGAGAGGACTTCATTGAAACCTTAACATTAAAAATTTACTATTATTGTCTAATCTTCCACTAGATGGCATTAAAATAATATTTCATGGATTATAGGGAAAAAAATATAAAATAGACATTCAGGTCAAAGCGACTGTGCTGTGAATTAGTCTGCATTCAGTGCCAGAATAATATGTCCCCTTTTACAACTCCCTCCCTTTTCTTGAATGACACCTGAAAATAGTTGCTCCTGGGTCATTCTTAACAGCTGGATGTAAAGTAAAAATTATTACCATCTGTTTGGAGATTTCCAAGATGGAATACAAGGTGTTGTTCCTCCAATTTTCAGACAGCCTCAGTTTGGTAGTACATCATCCACCATGTCAGTGCTGTAGTGGTGTGTGGAATTAAAATGGTTAACTACTGGGAAGTCCTTGCTGTTGCAGCAGACAGAGCACAGATTTTCTTGTAAAGGCTACAAAGTAAAAAGCCAATTTTTTCACAAAAAACATCACTTCAACTGCACTTCCAGCAACATGATAGTGGCAAGTGTGCGTTCGACGTTTCTATGTGAATGTCTTAATCCCATGGTATGTTCCACATTGCAGAGTGCAAAGTTTCTCCTTTGTCTCTGCACCAAATCAAGTATTTTGTTAATGCTTTTGCTGTATTTATCACGATGTATAGGGCTAGATTATAACTATCTTGACCTGTGCATTGTTTGACCCCAGTCAAAATGGGAACTATGGTCAATGCACCCTCAGATTGAATTACCCAACCATTAGTGTCCTTGCTTTCAACTTCTGAGGGCCTTAATCCTGAATTGTTATGTGAAACATGGAAGTCTGCAGAAGCTGTGATTCAAATGCTGGAGGAGCTCAGCCAGTCTTTCAGTGTCATTAGGAGACAAAGAATATATTGCCGACATTTCGGGCCTGAGCCCAAATAAGCAGAATGAGCAAAAAAAATGAAATCTCAGAATTCCTCCATCTCCGTTGCATGGTTAGTGTAGTGATTAGCTGACACAGGACCAGCAATCAGTACCAGGGTTCGAGTCCAGCCCTGTCTGTAAGGAGTTTGTACATTCTCCCCGTGTCTGCATGGGTTTTCTCCCACCCTCCATGGACAGGATTCCTCATTCACAACTTCCACCCACCAGCCTCTGCATCCAATTCATCCTCCTCGCCATTTCCTCCACCTGCTTTGTGATCCCACCACTGGACACTTATTCTCCTCTCTTCTCCACCTTCCGCAGGGATAGATCCTTCCGTAAGTCCCTTGTCCAGTCTTCCCTCCCCACCAATCATCACCTTGTAACCTACCCATGCTCCACTTGCGCCCACTCCTCCACCCTCACCACCAATCTGGGCCCCAAACACTCCTTCCAAGTGAAGCAACATTTCACGTGAATCTGCAGGGGTCATCTGCTGCATCCGGTGCTCCCGTTGTGGTCTCCTCTACATTGGAGATACTGAGCGCAAGCTGGGAAATCATTTTGTTGAGTACCTCAGAATCCATCCACCACAATAGCGTAGATCTCTCAGTGGCCACCAATTTTAATTCCCTATCCCATTCCTTTGCTAATATGTCTGTCCATGGTCTCATGCACTGCCAGACTGAGACCACCCACAAATTGGAGGAACCACATCTCACCTTCTGACTGGGCACCCTCCAAATGGATGGCATTAATATCTGGCTTTCGTTTAAACCCCCCTCACTTCTTTTCCTGTCACCTTCCCTCAGCTCATTCTCTCTCTCTCTCTCCCTTTTCCCTATCCCCATGCTAGTACAAACATAATCAATTCTCCCCTTATCACATCCAATTAACATTTTTCTTGATCAGCATTATGAGATTTCCTGGGTTTTTATTTTGCTTATTCCTTGAAGAAGGGCTCAGGCCCGAAATGTCAGCAATATACCTTTATCTCCTCTGGACACTCAAAGACCAGCTGAGATCCTCTAGCATTTCAGTGTGTGTGGTGGAACGTGGTATTGTGGGCATGTTCTCCACTGATCTGGGCAGGTTGGCCCACCTGCTGAACTGGTAATTCCTCCCCTTAAGACCCTCAATAAAGGCCAAGGGCCCTAGTCTCCTCCCTCATACCTGCCCTTGGACTTGAGCCAGTCTTTGGCCTTTGGCCCTTACTTCATGTCTGTGAGTGGTCATTGATCGCGCTACAGTGTTTTTTTTTCTTGAATTCTTATCCCAAATACCTCTTCCATTAGGAAGTTGTTTTTAACTTTATCTCCTTAATCAGCTGGACTGGTTGCAGATGAAATCTTTTTATTGGAGCTTTCTGTCCATTTACCTGTCCAAATGACTTTTATTCATTACAATTGTCCTACTTCATCTGGCAGTTCATTCATTCATTACCTCAATTATTCACTGTCTTGTAAGAAAAAGATGCCTTTCTGGTTGTTTTTAAATCTTTCATCTCTCATCTTAATCCTATACCCTTTTGTTTTAGACTCTCATGCTCTGAGGAAAAGACTGTGCTATTCACCTTATTTATGCCTTGGCTATTTTTAAAAAAAAACAGCCCAGTAAGAACAGCAAATCACTCGCAACAGTGTTTAAACAACAACAAACAACAAAAGGCTTTTTAAGCATTAAAATAATGTTTAATTCTCACCAAATAAATTACTGGCTGCTGCCAATCACCAACACTTACCCACCGAGGCCACACTCCAGCCGCCAGCAGCCCAAGGACCCCAGCCAGTTTGGCTCCAAAAAAAATTTGGATAAATGAAGATTTCTGATTCGTTTTAGATATCCTCATTTATCTGAAGTTCAAAAATTTTTTGGGTTAACTGCCAGTTTTGGAGAATCTGATTTTGGGTAATTGGAGTGGTACTGTACTTCTTGTTGCTGGTGCAAAGTTACAAAAATTTGCATTAATTCCCTGTGTAGTATGTTTCAGGTGGTGGGGTGGAAGATCTGGTGAGGCCTCTACTGTATATATTAGATAAACCTGAGAAACTGCTGACCCTGAGGGAGATCAGGTAAGAGGAAAAATGCAATGTAAGATCCAGCTCTACAAAAAATGTCATCTTTGTATTTAAAAAGGGCAAAGTCTTGAATAATATTTATTTGTAAGAGGATAACCTCCATACTGAATGTAAACGTTTGTGACTTAATGATCATCAGAAGTTGCATGCACATCAGAATGCTCATCGACCAGTGGACCATGCAAAATTTGAACTTCATAACTCCAAATACGATAAATTCTTAGTCATTTTGCTACATCCTGCTCAGAAGTGGTTTGAGTTTTTCTTGTGTAGAAACAGGTAACAACTGTAATAAGTTGAAAAAGGAATAAGTTTTGCAGGTTGATGCTTTCAGGGATTCATTTTTTTCCGAACTGAAAGCTTTTTTTTAAGATCCTATCTGAGTAATAAATTTACAAATAAGTAATGTGGTGAGACATGCAGTCTATTTGTTTTTAAGTACAGATGTAGAAAGCAGCTCATGAAAAACTCCATTAGCCATTTTCATTAGATGTTCTCTTCCTAAATGCATCATTAAAAAGTCTATGTACTTTCCTCAATGGTGTCCGTGTAGATGTGGTTCGGTTTGAACCTTAAATTTGTGGCCCAGAGGCAGAAGTGTTTACCACTCAGGTAAAGTTGACAGTGCAGTCAGTGAGTTCTTCCAATAATTTAAGGCAGTATTTATTTATTCAAGCATATCGCATACCAAAATGCCTTGTCTGATTGCTCATTTTAAATATCCTGAATTTTCATATGTGAACATTTTTGGTCTTGGTCATTTTGACGATCTAATTATGAAACCTGCACCTTTTCATCAATTAAAGGCCAATTTATGAAAGAGCATTGATAATGTTAGCATTATACATTTTCCATGAGACAAGATGTACAAAATGCCTGTGTTCTTCAACTGAATAATTTTGAGGCTGCCTCATTACTGAAGAAAATATTTGACTTTGATTCCAAGAACTTGCTGTGCATTATTAAACCAAGCAAATTTCTTTTTGTTTGAATTTTTTGATGGTCCTTGCCTGCAAATCTTGCTTCACTTAATAAAGATACCCATTTTAGAGAGCACTGATTGATTCTTTGTGTCTAAGAGATGTGTGTCACTCAAACTTGTCAACCATGGTTGAAAGTAATTCAGCAGGGAATATAGGTGTGTTACCTCTTCAGCAGGGTTTGTCCTCTCCACTAGAAAACTGATGCAGTGTGAAATTGCTCCAATTTATATCACCACTCATTGGGTAAATGATTAATGCCATTGTCAATGAAATGATAGAAAATTGAATAGCCTAAGACACCATTTCCAGGATCTCTGTGAGATTTTAAAAGGGTCAAAGAGAGATTATTTATTAAGTTTGCTGTGTCCAACATTCTGTTTGTGTCTGGATGGAAAAAAAAACATTTAGCAGAGTGTGTGGCAGGCTGGAGCAATTGTACAATCTTAAAATTTGGAGCACTCCAGAAATATAAGACATAGGAGCAGAAATAGGCCATTCAACCCATCGAGTCTGCTCCACCATTGAATCATGAGCTGATCCATTTTCCCACTAAGCCCCACTGCCTGGCATTCTCCCCATAGCCTTTGATGCCCTGGCTAATCAAGAGCCAAACAATCTCTGTCTTAAATACAGAACTGCAGTGGCAGCAAATTCCACAGGTTTACCACCCTCTTGCTTAAAGAAATTCCTCCACATCTCTGTTCTAAATGGACACCTTTCAATCCTGAAGTTGTGCCCTCTTGCCAGGAGTGATGCCCAATTAGCCTACACCCCCGGTATGTTCTCATGGGCTAAAATGGCCTGTTACCATGTTGGATGTCTAAATTAAAAATTAAAAGGTTGGCCACCCCGTCCTAGACTATCTCACCATGCAAATATTGCTTGAATCTGTCATAAATATGATTTGATTTGTGTTGTTAATCACAGCTTCTAATTCTGCATGTGTTTTTAAATAAATATCCTTCAGATTCTTGTAAAGTATGCATTTTATTGTCTTGTTTCCAAAGAACTATCATCGGACCCACTGACCTTGGGAGATTTGACAGCATGGTGATGCCTTATGAACTTGAAGCGTATGATATTCTGAAGATCCGAGCAGGTGGGACAGTGGTGATAAGTTGCAAAAGAGTGATCACTATTATGAGTTTGGAGAATTAGAAATTCTCCAGAATTGCACATAGTTTCATTTTATATTTGAATGTGGCAGAGGGACTCCAAGGGCAGCCTGCATATGGAATAAAAAAAAAAGAAAAAAAAACAAAAAAAAAAGACTGTGGCTGAATATATTTTGAGTCTATTGTGCATAAGTTGAAGTCAATACATCCACATTGAGGGTTTAACACATCTTTTTAAACCATAGGATGATTAACTATCTTCTACAGCTTCTTCCAAGAGCTTCAATTTCTCGGGAGTAAATATTTCCAGTGACCTGGACTGATCACATCAACAAGAAAGTGCACCAACACCTCCACTTTCATTGAAGGATAAGCCAGTTCAGCATGTCCCCTATCTACCTTAATAATTTGTATGAGTGCACCATCAAAAGCATTCTGTTTGGATGCATCTCACTAGATCTGCTCTGCCCAAGATCAGAAAAAGCTGCTTATAACATCATGCAAACCTCCCTCCCCTCCATCAGCTTCATTCACACTTTCCGCTGCCTCGGAAAGGAAACCAATATTCTGGAGGACTCATCCATTCCAGATACTGTTGGGAAGAAAATTCAAGAGTGTGAGATCACATACCAAATGGTTCAAAGACAAAAACAGATCCACAGCAAACAGCCTTCTGAATGAACCTCAGAATAATGTTCCGTCCTGCCTTTGCAATATACCAATTAGTCTTTTCACTATAACATTTCACAGTAATGTGTTCGTGCTCTTAGACTACTAAATGTATGTGAGTTGATCAGCTGGACTGCTCGCAGATGAAATCTTTTTGTTTGAGCTTTCTGTCCATTTACCTGTCCAAATGACTTTTATTCATTACAATTGTCCTACTTCATCTGGCAGTTCATTCATTCATTACCTCAATTATTCACTGTCTTGTAAGAAAAAGATGCCTTTCTGGTTGTTTTTAAATCTTTCATCTCTCATCTTAAATCTATACCCTTTTGTTTTAGACTCTCATGCTCTGAGGAAAAGACTGTGCTATTCACCTTATTTATGCCTTGGCTATTTTGAGTACCTCTATAAGGTCACCCCTCAGCCTCTACACTGCAGGAGAAAAGTCTTCAGCTTCTTGGTCTCGCCTTATAACTCAAGCCTCCAGTCCTGGTAATGTTCTTCTGAATTCTCTTTGCACCCTTTCCAATTAAGTCACATCCTTTAATAGCAAGGTTACTGGAACTGCACACACTACTTCCAAATGGGGCCTTACCAACATCTTGTGCAACTGTAATATGATGGCCCAACTCCTGTATTTGATGCTTTGCCTGATGAAAGCAAGTATGCCAAGTTCCTCTTTTCCATACTGTTTCTCTATGCCCCCACTTTCTGGGAACTGTATACTTGTATCCAGTTTCAGCTAACAGATTTGGGGTTGGAATATTAAATTGTGTGTCTTGGTGCTTAGACAGGCACTGAAGTGTCCAGCATTGAACACCATGAAGGATAAGAGATTATAACTCAAAGCCCTGTAACAGAATCCTAGTTGAAGTTGGGAAAAATTGTGTCATTACATGCAGGTGGAGGGTCAAGACATTTGGGGGTTAGATCCTTGGAGTGTTTCCTGACATGCTATGGGTTTTAAAGTTTGGAGAGTCTACTAAAGAAGAGGTGCAGATTGTCTCGATGACACTTTTTAATATTTGTCAGCAGGATCTGGCCAATTTCCCCCATTCTTTTCTCAGGATTTAGTCATACACCACAGAACAAGTCCTTCGGCCCAGCCTGTCTATGCTAACTTAGCCAAGGCCTGTCATTGATATCTTCATCTGAGAAGTATGATGAGTGTTGACTCCCCAAGCCCAGGGACAAATTTCAACCAGACTTTTGTGGGTTTTGCTGAAAATGGACCCAGACTAATCTCTCTGGGTCAATTAATTTCTATTCCTGATTATAAAAAGAAACAAAATAGTTTTCAACACAAACCCATTATTCCAATTCTGACCTTAACTGCTTTATTGTGAATGGGTTGTTTTGAACATGTTCATTATGACGCTGCATGAATTTTGCATATTATATATTACTGTGCTGCAGGGTTATCTTTCCAACAACTGAAACAGCATGAGATTTTATGCCTATTTCAGAAATTATGCTTTAAATGTATCTGTGAATTAAGCAGGCAAAAAGAAATGAACATATCCTCAAGGTCACAGTTTTTCCTCCATTAGAAACTAATGGAAACATGCAGTCAAGTCACAGTTTCCCTTTTGGTTTGTGTTTCTCTTTGCGTGCTTCTTTCTGAAGTCCAGTGTGAATCAGACTAAAGTTCACATAATTGATCAAAAAACAGGTTAAGCAAGAAGGGAGTAAAACTCGAAAGTCTGCAGGTGCATTGATTGAAGTAAAAACCAAAATGATGGAGAAACTCAGCCTGTTAAACAGCGTGCGTAGGAAAAGATACATAACTAACCTTTCAGGCTTGATCCCCTTGTCAAGATGCCGTTTTGGTTGGCGAATAGGATGACCCTGAAATTTCCACCTAAAATGTAGGTTTTGAGCAATATTCTTTGTATGATGACCCACCCCCACCACAAAAAAAAATCTGGCTCTTGCTGCTAACCAGTGGATGCAGTTAAAAGCAAACCACAATATTTTAATTAAAAATACAGTATGTTGGAATATGGGCGAAACCCAGAGTAACTAGGTGAAATCCCACATAGTCACAGGGAGAACATCCAAAAAATACCATGTAAAAGTTTTAATTTTATTTTAAATGTTTGTTTCAGAATCGTTCTATACAATTGCAAATGATCAAATGTAACAGGCCATTTTAGCCCATGAGTCTGTGCTGCCCAATTAACATACACCCCTGGTACATTTCGAATGGTGGGAGGAAACCAGAGTCCCCAGGGAAAACCCCTCACAGACATGGGGAGAACGTACAAACTCCTTACAGACAGCACAGGATTCAAACCCTGGTCCTAATCACTGCCGCTGTATAGGCATTATGCTAACTGCTACACCAACCTCGCCATCTGAATGAAATAGTGGGGATAGGGGCAGGGATAGGAGCATAGGCCCACAGGCAAAAGGTAATAGGTGGATAAGGGATGGAAGGCACAACAACAAGCAAGGGGAGGGGGGGGTGGCTCTGTGATTGAAGAGGGAAGGGGGTGGAGAGCTGAAGAAAAGGAGACAGGGATAGAGGGAGAACAGGAAATTGGAGAAATCTATGTTAATACCATCCTGTTGCAGAATCCCCAGACAGAAAATTAAGTGTGCTCCTCCAATTTATGTGGCCTTAGTTAAGCAAGTTGACAACACAGTGTTAGAATCTGATGAGGTAAATTCAAAGATCCTTAAGTGAATAGAGGACGAAATGGAAGCCCTAAAAATTGTACTTGGGAACTATATTGTGCCTTGTATATCAAATGTTTTGACAGTAGCTGAAGGAATGCTCAATTTCAAAAAGGGAAATAAACCTAAATTGTCAGGTATATTAATAGTCAGGGTGAGGAAAATGTTGGAAATTTAATTAAAGATAAAATGATTATTAATTAGGAGAAGATTCAGAATCAGTGATACAGATTTCACAAAATGAAAACTATACTTAACAAATTTGGAAAAAGTTGCATAATGAAGCAGTTAATTTGTTTGATGACTTATGTGACTTTCAGAAAATGTTGGACTAGGAATACTCTCATGTTGTGATTTCATGTGTTAATTTTAGCTAAAGATGTGTGCTAATTATTACTGGCTGCTTCATGCATGCACCTTCCAACTGCAAATTCAGTCTGAATCACTATTGGAAGTTAGCAGAAGAAAGGCCTTGTCTGTCTTAAGATGCTTTTACTGTTGGAACTTTGATAGGAGAGAATTTCACTGGCAGGTTACCTTGCGCAAAGCTGGTACTCGTGGAACTTGATGCCTGGTAATTTATTCTCAATGTGTGAAGTCGATGGGTTTGAATTCCTGAAGCAGAATACAATGTGCAGCTGGCATTCTACATCCATTTAGTGCTCATGACTGGAGCCAGTTTCAATCTGGTTTATGGATATTGATTGAGGGATAAATATTGGCCTAGATTCTGGAGATAACGTCTGTCTCTAAAATAATGCAAAGGGATCTTTCATGTTTCTAAAATGGATCATTTTTGAAAGATAGAACCTCTGGCGTAAAACATTGGTGTAATGTTGGCTAGAATGTCGGCCTGGATATTTGTGCTAAAGTGTCTGAAGTTGGATTTGAACTCTTAACTTTCCAACTCAAGGGAGCGCTCCATCTGAAACCTTGCAAGATATTCACAGTTTTCTGTGGCAGAGTTATACCTAATTTGAAATTCAGTGGCATAGTAAATCATTTCAAGACCTAAAGGTAACTGCAAGTAGTTATGGACATGAAATAAACCAAAGAATTTCAAATGAAAAGAATGAAATAGTGCAGTGAATAGAAATTTAAGAATTGTGAAAAAGCTAAAGGCCTGTGGGATCAGTTTTGAAGAGTTCAGATAAATGTATCAACTGGGCAGAACAGTAGCACAACTCTTAGACCACCAGGGAGCATATTCAATACTGACCTCTTGGTACTGTCTATAAGGAGTTTGCATGTTCTCCCTGTGACTATGTGGGTTTTCACCTGGTTACTCTGGGTTTCGCCCATATTCCAACATACTGTATTTGAGTTGCCAACTGCAAAGTTGCCTTAGCCTGGAGGAGTTGTGTTCACAAGATCACGAGAGAGGAGCAATTGTAGGCCCATTGGCCCATCAAGTCTGCTACACCATTCTAATCATGAGCTAATCCATCCACTCAAAGCCCAACACCACAGCATTTTCCCCCAATACCCTTGATACTCTGACTAAGCAAATATCTGTCAATCTCTGCCTTAAATACACCCAACGACCTCACTACCATAGCCTCCTGTGGCCACAAGCTCCGCGGACTACAACACTCTGATTAAAGAAATTTTTCTGTGTCTGTTCTAAATTGATGCCCTTTTATCCTGAAATTATGCTCTCTTGTCCTAGAATCCCCTACCATGGGAAGCATCCTTGCCACATCTACTCTGTCCAGGCCTTTCAGCATTTAAAATGCCTCAATAACATCCCCCCCTCATTCTTCTGCACTCTAACGAGTACAGTCCAAGAGATGATAATCGTTACTCATGTACTAATCCTTTAATTCCTCGTATCATTCTAGTAAATCTTCTCTGAATCCTCTCCAATGCATCTTTTTTCAAATAAAGTGCACATTACTCCAAGTGAGGTCTCACCAGTGCTTTATAGAGTCTCATTACATCCCTGCACTTGTATGCTATCCCTCTAGAAATGAATGGCAACATTGCATTGCTCTTCTTCACCACCAACTCATCCTAGAGGTCAACCTTTAGTATATCCTATCCCAAGTCCCTCTGCACCTTGGAATTTTGAATCTTCCCACCCCCCCCCCATCAAAATAATAGTCTGCCCATCTATTTCTTCTACCAAAGTCCATGACTTCACTTTCCAACATTATATTTAATCTACCACCTCTTTGCCCATTCTCCTAATCTATCCAAGTCTCTCTGCAGCCTTTCAGTATCCTCAGCACCACCTCATCTCCCACCTATTTTGGTATAATTTGCCAATATAGACACAAAGCCATCTATTCCATAAATCCAAATCATTTATATTCAACGTAAAGAGAAGAAGCAACCCCTGCAGAACACCATTGGAAACCGGTAGCTAACCAGAATACCAAACTTTATTCTTACTCAATGTTTCCTGCTGACTAGCCAAAGCTCTAGCCATGCTAGTATCCTTCCTATAATTCCATGGGCTCTCATTTTTAGAAGCCTTGTGTATGGCACTTTGTCAAAGGCCTTTTGAAAGTTCAAATGCACAACATCTCCTGTCTATTCTACTTATGATCTCTTAAAAAAAAATTGTGAGAAGTTTATCAGGCATGATTTTCCTCTAAGGAAACCATACTGACGTGGACCTATATTTCCATGCACCTCCAGGTATTCTGTAAGGTCATCCTTGACAAAAACTCCAACAGCTTCCCAACCACTGATGTCAGACTAATGGTTCTATCATTTCCTTTCTGCTGCCTCGCTCTTTTCTTAAACAGCGGAGTGACATTCATGATCCTTCAGTCCTCTGAAATGATGCTAGACTCCATTGATTCCTGAAAGATTATTACCAATGCTTCCACAATCTCTGCAGCTACCTTCTTCAGAACACAAGGGTGCATTCCATCCAGTCCAGGAGACTTAGACCATTCGGCTTTCCAAGTACCTTCTCTCTTATAATCTTAACTGCACTCACTTCTCTTACAAGAGGAGCCATGAGAATCCAGTATGCTACTAATGTCTTCCACAGTGAAGACTGATCCATTCATTCAGTTCCTCTTCCATCTCCTTGTCTCCCATTACAATTTCTCGTATGGTCACTCTTTTACTCTTTTTATATGTTTATTTTTAAAGTTTTTTTTAAGTGTCCTCTTTGATCTTGTTTCTTTTCCTTTCTAATCACCTTCTTTAAAAGTTTCCCATTCCTCTCTATTATCTTTGCTTCCTTGTATGCTCTCTCTTTTCCTTTTACTTTGGGTTTAACTTCCCTTGTCAGCCACAATTATCTCATTTTCCCTTTCACAACTTTCTTTTCGGTCTGTGCCTGCCCTGCACTTCCCTCATTTCACGCAGAAACTCCAGCCACTGGTGATCTGCTGCCTTCCCCATTGAGAGTTTTTCCCATCGACTTTGGCCAGTTCCTCTCCCATGCGACTGTAATTTCCTTTACTCCACTGAAATACCGACTCATCAGACTCTAGCCTCCTTTTCAAATTTCAAACCCAATCATATTGTAATCACTGCCTCCTTAAGCCTTCCTTAATCTTAAGATCCTTAATCACCTCTAGTTCATTATGCAGCACCAATCCAGAAATGCTAATTCCTTTGATGGGCTCGTCAACAAGCTGTCCCATAGGCATTCAACAAACTCTCTCCTGAGGTCCTGCAGGTACTGACCTTACTCTCCCAATCTATTTTCATGTTAAAATCACCCATAACTATCATAATGCTGTACTTTTGACCGCCTTATTTATTTCCAGTTGTATTTTGTAATCCACATCCCGCCTATTGTTTGGGGGGGCCCTTATATAACTGCCATTAGTGCCCTTTTGCCTTTACCATTCCTTAACTCAACCCATAAGGACTCTACCTTTTCTGATCCTAAGTCCCTTCTTTCCAATGATTTAATATTGTTGCTTACTAGCAGAGCCACGCTGCCCTCCATCTCCTTGCCTATCCTTACAATACACTGTATATCCTTTGTCTTTTAGCTCCCAATGACATACATACTTTAGCAATGACTCAGTAATGGCAACAGCATCGTACTCTCCAACCTGTAGCTGTGTAGCAAGATTATCCACCTTGTTTCTAATGCTGTGCACATTTAAGTAGAATACCTTTAGACTAGTTATACACTGTATATCCTTTGTCGTTCAGCTCCCAATGACATGCATACTTTAGCAATGACTCAGTAATGGCAACAGCATCGTACCCTCCAACTTGTAGCTGTATAGCAAGATTATCCACCTTGTTTCTAATGCTGTGCACATTTAAGTAGAATACCTTTAGACTAGTTTTTGAATACATTGGCTATTATTTTGTTTCGTCACGTGCCGGTCATTCTTGCTGCACACTATCTTCACTTGACTATGTTTCCCCCTTCTTCAATCCTAGCACTCTGCTTCCCATCCCCCAGCCAAATTATTTAAACCTTTCCAAACAGCTACATTAAACCCGCCTGCCAGGATATTGGTATCTCTGGGTTCAGCTTTAATCATCCTTTTTGTAAAGGTCGTACCTTCCCCAAAAGAGATCCCAATAATCCAATAATCTGAAGTCCTGCCTTCTCCACCAATTTCTCAGCCACACATCTTTCTGCCTGATCTCACTATCATGTGGCACAAGCAGTAATCCTGAGATTGCCACCCTGGACGATCTGCTTCTCAGCTTCCTCCCTAATTCCCTCTTCAGGTTCTCCTGACTTGACTTACCGATGTCATTGGGACCAACATATACCAAGAATTCTGACTGTTCTTCCCATAAACATAGTATTCTCTATGAAATTATACAAAAAGGTCTTCAGATGCTAGGGTCAAGTTCAATTCACAAACATGCTGGAGAAACTCAGCAGGTCACGCAGCATCCATAGGAAGTAAAGGGTGACCCACATTTTGGGCCTGGGCCCTTCATCAGCTACAAGCAAAAGCAGGCAGGCTCCTGAATGAAAAAGGAGGAGGGAGGAAGGGGCAAGGGGAGCAGCACAGACTAGCAGTTAAGAGGGCAACGTAGATGGATCCAGGGAGAAGGGTGAAAGAGGGAAAATAGATGAGAAATGAAAGGGGGAAAGAGGGTAGCTCTCCGAATGGAGGGGGAAGGGGTGGGGAGTGGAAAGGAGACAAGCACAAGGAAAGAGAGAGATTTGGAGAAGAGGGATTAACAGAAATTGGAGAAGTCTATGTCACTGCTGTCTGGTTGGAAAGTGCCCAGACAAAAATAGCATGTCGTTCCTCCAACTGGCAGTCACCATGTCAGCTCGACCTTTGACAAGTGCTGACTTATCTGCTGGGTGTTTCCAGAAGGTACCAACCAAGACGGTGAAGCTAACAATTGTTTTAAAACTAACAGCTGGAAAAAAATGTCCCAAATCAATTGAAACCTAACAAATCAAGATAAGGGTCCAAACATATGTGGGGGAGGGGTGAGTGCTGGCTAATTCTGTTTCATTGCTGGAAGAATGCAACAGGAAGTGTCTCCAGTATGACTTTCTCTGAGTTAAGTTAAAATTGTGTTGTTAACATTATGCATAAGCTGTAGGATCTAATACAAATTACATTCAACTTCCAAAGAAGGGAAGAATGCCAATTGGAGAGGGCAAAGAAATAGTAGAAGCAAATCCTAAGAGGAAATCAGAAAAATATGTGAAGAATGAAAAGAAATAACAACCAAAGAGTTAGATTCTATGTTGTGAAATTTTTATCTATTTTCTTTAAATTTTTTAATAACTTTAGCTCCAATTCACTGTGAATTTTAAAGTTAAGTTTGTGTTTTTAAATTTTGCACTCTGTGTTTACACTATTACAGCGCTAGCAACTCGGGTTTGAATCTGGCGCTGTCTGTAAGGAGTTTGTATGCTTTTCCTGTATTTTGCGTGGGTTTCCTCCAGGTGCTCCAGTTTCTTCCCATTGTTCAAAGCGTGCAGGGTTTTGTAGGTTGATTTGGATATTTAGGTGGCAGCCATTCATGGGCCGGAACATGTCTAAATTTTTTTTAATTATATGATTATTAGAATAAAAGTGCATTTGTAACAGAATAATAAAGGGAACTCAAGAGCTGAAATAATCCTCGCATAATATTACTGAGTGTTTTAGCACATTCTTAACACCCATGAAATAACTTTTGCACTTCATGAAATTTTTGTGATGTTGATTAATTGTCAATGATCAATTTTTAAAATTCTTCCAGGGAGATCTCCAGTGCTTAGGCAAGCTGACTATGGCTTCACCCCAAAGAGACATCTGATTACACCAGTTCCAGGTTAGTAACAATTTCTGATTAATTAATGTCCAATCTGTAGGATTGCATCATTAATGTCAGCTACTTAATTTAACGCTTTGGGCTCCAAGTCCCGGTTTTCCGGGGCTACTAATGAGAGCATATACTCCGTGTCACGGTTTTCAAGAACTGGTTTTATACCCAAGCACGTATTGTATGTTGTGACTGTAATGGTTTACCATTGACCCAGTCCGGAGTATATATGATGAAAGGTTAAAAATGGCCAGAGACCATAGGGTTAAAATTGCTGCACACTTCCACAAATTTTGTTTGCTTTTGGCAGTGGTGTGATTGAAATCTTGTGCCACACCACTCGTGTTCCTCAGGTTTCATATCAAATTCAAAAATAAAATTACTCATTTTGGTTGTAGCTCCTTTTTCATCCAAATGGACGCCTGATTTATCTGAACAATACAGGTCCAACAGCTGCTCCATTCAGGGAAGCCAATTTCTCAGAAGGCTGCTGGAGTCGTGCAGTGAGACTCGTTACTACAGACAGTAGGCTTAAGTTTGCTGTCAGTGACTTCCCTTTGATGTTTGAAAATTAGCTGAGGTCAAAATGATGTCAGATATTTTGCAGGCATCTATAGTGTACGTGGTATAGTGTACGTGGCATGCTGAGGAGAAAAAAAATAATATGCTTCTAATTCTAATAATAACTATCCATTTTTTTTTAACTGAACAATGGTTTAGAAGTAAACAATTACTCTCCCATATTCTTCAACTGTTACAGTTGTTCATGTTTTTTTTATCTAAAATATTTTCTTCCTATAGATTACAGAGGTGGCTTCCACTTAAAGCCATATCAGGATTATGAAAAGGAAAGAATGATGATGGAGGAAATAGAGAGGTTAAAGATCTCCACTGCCACCCAAATAGAAATTAATCCTAAACCATTCACAGCTTTGGAAGATGTCCCCGTGGATAGGTGTGACATAGACAATACTTCATTTAAACATGTATCACACAGTCCAGTGAGGTCAAACTGGCTGCTGGCAGAGTCCTACAGGACTGCAGTACTAGCTTCAACTGCAAAGCAAGTTGCCAATGCAACCCATTCTGAGATGTTGGGCAAAACTGGAGGAGCGACAATGTCAAGCCATCGCAAAACTGGAAAAGAGAAAAATAAAGACTCACAGTTGTATTCACTGGTGAATAAACCTAAAAAAACAAGGCCTGTTTTGGATCAGTTGTTTAGAGAGGTTCCGCCCAATTGCAGTGGAAATTTAGAAGGAGTGAACACAACCATAGATGGTCAAAATGATCTCAAGGAAGAACTAGTCAAAACAGAGATTGAGGAATTCTTGGAAAATGGTCATGAAGAAAGAAAAAGTGTCAATGAAGGAACAGAAACAAGAATAGAAAAAAGTACTGAAAATAAAATACAAGAATATGACCTGGTGACAGTCAAAGTCTCCAAGATGAAACAATCATTAGGTATGGACTTAAGCGATTCAATTATTCTTTGCTCATTTCTTCTACATTTTGCATTTTATACATTTTTGCATTGCAAGAGCTTGATCCTGATGAATGTCATTCCACGAGCACTGTCCATCTTAGCATGTGCCTTATCCAAGTACTTGTGGCAAATCTATAGGATTAAATGGTGAAAAAAAAATAAGTTGTTCTCTTGCATTGCACACCACACTCACCGATCCACACACCAAATGCACCACACAATTTTATTTTCTTGTCCTACCTCTGGGTCTAATGTCATGTACCAACTGCTGTCCCAGTGAAATTTGGACCAGGAATTAACTGTAGGACTTTGTTTGCTATATAATAAACCCACACCTTGCCATTCAAAAGGAGACGCAATCATCTGGAGTTTGTTGTTCATACACCTGCTGAATGGCATGAGTAGAAACTAAGCTCTTATTTGTCATTTTAAGGCTGCTTGCTCAACAGTGAGTTTTTTTTTGTAGTTTCTTGGCTAGAGTTTCTGCTTGATTTTCAGCCTATGACTGATGAGTGCCCATCTACCACCTCTGGCAATGCACTGTGACTTTGGCTAAATATTAATGAAGATTAAGGATAGCCACTCTTGCTCCAATTATAAATTTAATTATAAATTTAAATTCATGGAAATTAGGAGAAAATCTTGTTTCTTTGTGGAGGTATTTGACAGTGACGTGGCTCGTTTTAATATCTAATTGTTACAGCAGTTTCTGTCGTGCATTTTACTTGGGGAATAGATGTACCAGATAAATTATAAAGAGATTTAATTTTTAAATGCTTGCCCAATGAATTCTGAGAGGAGTGGCAAGTAGCAGCAACTCAGCTCCATGATCTACTTATTTCTATAAAGTTAAAAGCATAATCTTAGCTATCGTTACAGGAAGATGGTGTCGTTTGCTATTTGCAATTCTGCTGATGTGCTAAAACAAACCTTGATGCAGTGTCTATGATCCAAGTACCAGTCTGTTCTTTCTGTTGTTGGCTGTGTGAATTGAGGGAGATGTTTGTGAAGTGTGGAAGTCCAAGGAGGTGAAAATAATTACTGTGGACAAAAGTGCTGGAGAAACTCAGTCGGTCACGCAGCAAGAAAAAGGCAGTCAACGTGTCGGGTTTGAGCCCTTTGTCGGGAATGTTGAAAATCAGTAAGATGTCTGAATAGGTGGGGCAAGGGGGAGGAAAGGGATAGTAGATGGATGCAGCTGGGAGGGTAGAAGCTGAATAGTGATGGGGGAGAAAGCAGAGGTCAAAGAAGGATAACTCCTGATAGGAGAAGGAAGGGATGGGGATGAGGAGCTGGAAGAAGGGAGACAAAGGGTTAGGGAAATAGAGAGGCTGGGGTGGGGAGCGGGTGTTTAACAGAAATTGGAGGTTGATATTGATGCTGTCTGGTTGGAGACTGCCAGGCAGGATATAAAAATTGTTGTGTTTGGAAGAGTATCAGGTTCATTGGGTTCACAAGGAGATGAGTCTGGACACCAGAGTGACAATCACACGTAACTTTAATGAACGCACAGGAGACAAAAGGGAGAATGTCAAACAGTACTCGCTCACTATATTACCTAAATAATGATATAGACATTCACATCGGATCTAGGTTGGACTCTAATACCAATGGCTGCCTATGCGCACACTCACTCACTCATTCCCTGATCGATCACAGTGCTATGGCTCAGCTTCAGTGGATGTCCACAGTAGCGACCTGGCATGAAGTGATGTCTGGGGCTTGGACCATGAAGCAGAGAGAAAGAAATGTGCTATGCATCGATGTTTTATACAGTTCTGATCTGGGTGTCTAGCCAATAATGACCTTGGATGTTTCAAATTAGCCAACAGCAAGGAGTGCACTAGTGGATGGCTGGATTCCTACCTTGATTGACAGGTGATGTGACTTCCAAATAAGTGTCAGAAAGGGAGGACACGTGACCACACATGATCCACAATATTCCAGACATGCAGGATGGCCACATGTTTTTCCACAATCAACACATAACAGGGGGCAGTGTTTAACAGAAATTGGAGGTTGATATTGATGCCACCTAATTGGAGACTGCCAAGATGGAATACAAGGCAGTGTTCCCCCAACTTGCAGGTGGCCTCAGTTTGGCAGTACATGAGCCGATGGATAGATATTTCAGTGTGTAACTGGTGTGTGGAATTAAAGTGGTTCTTGCTGTTGCCGCGGACAGAGCAAAGGTGTTCAATGAAATAATCTCCCAGTTTGCATCCAATCTCCCTCAACCATTGGGAACACAAGGGGTTCAGTAAATGAACCCCACAGATTTGTGTGGCATCCAGAGGAAACATCCTTCCCATATTGCTTGTCTCACTTTGTTAGAAATTTGACATAGTAATTGTTTAATTTTTATCTTATTCTATAAAACCTTGGCATCCTCTTTCTGTTTTTCTGAAAAGTTCTGCTTCGGGCCATAGAAAATACAGGTAAATGAGGTTAGAACAATATTCAAGCTGATTTATGTTCCATTTGGCTGAGTTCAAAAATTATAACAATTTTGCTTATTTTCATGAATACAACATTTGGAATATAAAATAATTCTGCTGTTTTGACATTTAATTTTAGGAATCAGCATTTCAGGAGGCATTGAGTCTAAAGTTCAACCTGTGGTGAAAATAGAAAAGATTTTCCCAGGAGGGGCTGCATCTGTCAGTGAAGCACTTAAGGTAACACAATCATTACACAGAGATAAACCAAATCTATGTCTGTTAGAATGTTCTTTGAAAGATTAATGATACATTGTACAATTATAGTGATATTCTACAAGGTTTGTAGAATCTGTTCCCACAGTAAAAAACATGTATTACATGTGTTGGTGTTGCATTAAAGGATGAATGGTTTAAGATAAAATATTAATCACAAGATCACATGATTATAGGAGCAGAAGTAAGCCCATCAAGTCTGCTTTGCTGTTCTATTATGAGCTGATCCATCCTCCCACAGCCCCACTCCCCAGCCTTCACCCTATAACCACCGATGCCCTAACTAATCAAATGCCTATCGATCTCTGCCTTAAATACACCCGATGACCTTGCTTCCACAGCCGCCTGGGGCAGCATTCCACAGACTTGCAGCCCTCTGACTAAAGAATTTTTTTCCACATCTCTGTTTTAATTTATCCTGAAGTTGTGCCCTCTTGTCCTAGACTCGCTACCATGGGAAATAACTTTGCCACATCTTACAATATTCAAAATTTCTCTATTAGGCCCCCCTCATTCTTCTCTATTCCAGCGTGTTCAGTACAAGAGCTGACAAACGTTCCTAATATACTAACCTTTTCATTTCTGATATCATTCTAGTAAATCTTCTCTGAACCCTATCCCTATCATGTCTTTTCTCAAATAAGGTTCCAAAAACAGTATACAGTACTTCAAGTGAAGTCTCACCAGTGCCTTGTAGCGTCTCAACATTACATCCCTGCTCTTATGATATTCCTCTAAAAATGAATGACAACATTGCATTTGCCCTCTTCACCACTGATGCAACCTGTGTAGAGAATTGTTAGCCTCCTTGCTACAGCATGAACCCCACAATCTCTACACCTGGAGGTTACCTTTAGCACCTCCAAATTTTGAATAGTCTGCCCATCTATTTCTTCTACCAAAGTGAATATTTGTTGCATCCTCAATTGTCTTTAAAAAAAAATATTGTACAACTCCAGCTTTAAACTTAGCCCCATTTCATTGATCTTTGCAATTCATTCTCCATCACTGAATGTCACATAAGTGCAAATTAGAATTATCTAGCAGTCAACCTCTAAATTAACAAATCAGACTCTAAAGTAACATAAATCAGTTACATAAAATGTCTTTACACCTATTATCACACATTGTGAAAATCTTTCTATCCCGAACGATGTTTTACCAAAAAGGGACAATTTTAGATTTTAATCAGTCCTGATTCCAACATGCAAGAATAGTTTGTGGCCAATTTTTAACTGGTGATGTGATTGGATTATGGATACCACCGAGTAAAATTATTTTCCAGATATTAGTCCAGATGGTACTGAGTTAAATTGCCTAGATTTTGGAATTAAAGACTGGCGGTTCCACTTGAAACTGGGCAGAAAATTACAACGTCCTTAGGACCATTAGAGATCGGAACTGAATAATCGTGGCTGATGTTTTCTTCCTCTCAACCCCATACTCCTGGCTTCTCTATATAACTTTTGATGCTATTGCTAATCAACCTCTGCTTTAAATCTACTCAATGACTTGGCCTCCACAGCAGTCTGTGGCAATGAATTATACAGATTTACTATCCTCTGGCTGAAGAAATCGCTCCTCATTTCTGTTCTATTATTCCTTTTATTCTGAGGCCATGCCCTCTGGTTCCAGACTATCCCACTACTGAAAACGCTTTCTCCACATCCAGTCCATGTTGGCCTTTCAATATTCAACATGTTTCAATAAGACCGCTCCCCACCCCACCAACATCCTTCTAAATTCCAGCAAGTACAGACCCAGAGCCATCAAACGGTCCTCATACCTTAACCCTCTCATCCCTGGGATCATTCTCATAAACAACCTGTGAACACTCTCCTAATACCAGCCCATCCTTCCTTGAATATGGGGCCAATCTGTTAACAAAACTCCAAATGTGGTCTAACAAATATCCTATAATGCCTCAGCGTTACATCTTTGCTTTTATATTCTAGTCCTCTCAAACTGAGTGCAAACCTTGCATTTGCTTTCCTTACTACCGACTACAAGTTACCCTTAAGAGACTGCTGCACCCCTTTGGGCCTCTGCTTTCTGAATCTCCCCATGTAGAAAATAATCTATTCCTTCTGCTAAAGGTGCATGACCACATGCTCCCACTGTATTCCATCCAATTATACAAGCAAAAATCCGAAGCTTTAACTCGGAGGATTGCAGATCCCAGTACAACTGCATTCTGTTGTTGGACTCCCTGTTTAATCTTGCAGAAGAGCACAAACTTTCTCGATTGCCTGGCACAATTTCCAAGACCCCCACTGAGCCTGTGCAAATCTTGCACTGCCCATTCATTTCAATTAGGAAGAAATGGTTATGGACCAAAGGGATTGTTTTTTAAATGTAATTGCAGTAAGCTGATTTGAATATAGTAGCGATGGTTTCCTTTTTTTATATTGTATATGTTTGAAATTTCCAATTTTGTTTTAACAAATTACTGTTTTTAATTTTTGGATGTATTTAAATGTTTGTGAATATCTGGATATGAACAAGCATTCAGTCTCTTTCATGGCTTTTACAATCAGTAAGTCTGAGTGTAGGAATTAACCAGCTCTGAAAGCAGTAGCCTTCCTGATCAGCTGGTACCCAGCTTCCTAGCTAAGACTGGGTTTCAGTGGCAAGCTTAGGCAGGAACACGGTGGGTCGAACATCATTAGTGGGAGAAAGAGAACAGTCGAATTGCAGGGCTTTTTTCTGTGCTCGACCCACCGAGTCCCTGCCACAGATTGTGTTTAGCTTCAAATTCCAGCATCTCCCATCTCTGATGTTTTTTCAGCTTTAGCTGCCTGCCGATCAGTCATCAGTCAAGGAAGCAATGAAGTTATTAACCATGGTCTGAAGTTTAGTTGTTCTAGGAGACAAAATTAAAATGAATAAACTGTAATCAGGGACACTGAAAGTTCCAGAACTTGAATCTCTTGTTAATTTTGGTTCTCCTTTGTGTTCTGCAGTTATGCAATAAAACATGAAGGGTGCTAAGTTGTATTAATTTGATGCAGTCAGAGATTGAGCTTGTTAAGGAAATTGATTGTTCTACTTTCGAACCTGTCAAAAATCTGACCTTTTTTTTAGAGAGGCTTTGTTTACAGATGTTAGTTTCCATATCCTGGAGTTTTTAGAATATTGTATTAGCTGTACTGCTTACTTCACTTAATTTTGCATTGCTGTGAAGAACTTCAAAGCATTGATGCTCTTAATTAGAGCTAACACCATTCTATCGCAGACCATTAATACTATACGAGTTTGAAACCATCAAGCATAGTCACAAGGGAAGGCTGGAACACTGCAAATGTTCAAGTTACTGTTTCCCCTATGATGTTCAGGTCCTCAGCAGAGCAATTTTCACTGGTAATGGAAACTGGCAAGACAAAAGCATTCCAATTCAACTCCTCGTTGCTCTGAAATGTCAATGTTGTAATTGCAATCTATGTGGCATCTGTCAGTAATGTAGAATGACAGCCTAACATTTGATCTATCAATTTGCACAGTGGGTGCACCTCTTTCTGTGACTCCAACTAGCTGACTTTGCGTTGACTTCTTACAGCTGGTCGAAAGATTTCCAGGCTAATAACTGCTGACTTCCCAGCTCCAATGGGAGTCCATGTGCTCTTGGCCAATTCCATCTCCAGCTTGCGGAATGCTGGATCTCCAAAGAGCTCTCGAATTTATGCCTGGTCTTGTATCTATGGCTAAGTGAGGTTCACATGCATCTTCCAACCTGTGATGCAGCTTATTGATTAATAACCATGAAGCCCATAACATAATAATTGAAGAGGACATACTTGTGACAGCCCAACTTTCTGATTATCACTTTACCTCACCCTGCTCACTTACATCATTCAACGAGGAAAACTCATCCTTTTGTTCCTACAAAATTCTTGGGTAACTGAGAACTGGAAGCATTGATGGTAGTTAACGGAACATACAGCAAGGTAACAGGCCCTTTTGGCCCACGAGTTCATGCCACCCAATTACATCCAATTAACCTACAACAAACAAACTCCTTTCAGACACCACTGGGTTAGAACCTGGGTCGCTGGCGCTGTAACAGTGTTGGTCCAACTGCTACAGCTCTGTATTGGAACAGGGAATTTTTTATTTGAAGTTTGTTCAGAGGGAGAAAAATACTTTACAAATATAAGATTCTAAATAGGTATTTTTAATAAAGACATTAATTATTGTACTAACTGACCCTTCCTTATATTTTGAGGAGAGCAGATATATTCAGTTACATTTTCAAAAGAGAAGGAATATTTTTCAAATGCTAAAAATTTTTTTTTTTAAACAAAAGTTTAAGGTTCAAGATTTTTTTTCTCTGTGCCCCATGATCACAAAATGTATTTTATGGTTTTCCGGTGACTTTTTTTGTGGAATCAATATAAGAGTTTCTTTTTTTAAAAAAGCAGAAAGAAAATGGGCTAGAAATTGCAAAGCATAAAGTATTACTGTTTAGGTGCATCCATGCCAGATTTGTTTAGGAAGCAAAAGGCATCAGGCACAAAGCTAAGTAGGTTCAGGCCTGGTCAGTACTTCGAGGGGAGATGACCTAGGAACACCAGGTGCTGTAGGTTTCTGTGAGGGGCGCTGGGTGCAGTGGCAACACTCTGTCTTCCTTACAGTATGTTGCATTTTATATCTAGTATTATGTGACAATAATGGAACCTTTAGAAATCAACTGTCTTCTATGAATTCTTGGCTCCAATTCGCAAAGAGTGAATTTCAGGTGGCGCTGAAGTTACAGTCCTGAACTGTAACAGGAACAAGGAAAGAGAGTTGATCAACAGGAAGAGGTTTGCTTGGGGTCATTCAAGAAGATAATCAATAGAAACAGTTGGCTGATCATGGAGGTGATAGGGAGTGCTGATGGAAGAAGTGGTTCATTTGAGGAGAAAATATGGAAGAAAAAGTTGAAAAAAATTATCGCGAACAATCTCAGCTCAATTACTTATTGTCACATGAACCAAGAAACAGTGGAAAAGCTTTGTGTTGCATGCTATCCAAGCAAATTGGCCTATAGCCAGTAGAACAGGTGGTGCAAGAATAAAAAGTTCAGCAAGGTGGATGACAGAAGCGATCACCAAGGAAGAACAGTTTAAAAAGACCTTCTCAAAAGAGGATGAATGCCTGTGATTTTCCCAACACAAGATTGGGCCACTTAGAAAAATGCACACCCAGTTGCAGGCCTGCAATACACTGTGATATGTTATCATCCAAATGACATTGAGACAAGGATTTAATGTTATTTGGTGTTGCTATACATAGCTTCTTCCAAGCTTGTGCCCGTATGCACCTTGGACTTAAAATAGAATTCAAGTTGCACTGAGCATCCACATGCTCTTTTGTTTAAATTCTAATAGATAGCACAAAGATTTTATGATGTGTGATAAATGTTGCTTTCCTGTGAATTTTGTAATGAAAATGCATTCATGAAAATGAAAAAAAGTGAAGGTAACTTAAATATTGTCTTCGCTTGATTTCAAGTGCTTGTTATTGCATAAGAATCACTTGTACATCTTCATCCTTCTTGACTGATCCTCTTGTTTTTTGCCAATGCAATTTGGTTTCCAACAGCAAATGCCAACTTTTCAATTAGGTTGGAGTAGGTGAAAACTTCAGTTGTAAACTGCTTACAAAGTTCCCCTCTTCAGTAGGGTAGACATAACCGGCAGTATGTTTGGAAGTACCTCAGTTGTGCTTTCAATTCCTCAGTACACTGATCATCAACTATTAATCCCCCCTTCCGGCCTGCTCATTCATCCAAACTTGCTGCACTAAAAGGAAACCTTGGGTAAAACTACCAGAAAACTGTTGATCACTTGCATCCTGGACTGCTCGTTCTTGACAGTCAAGAGTCTCTTCCATTCACAACTTGTTAATATTCTCAAATCGGTGCATCCAAGTCCAAGATCTTAACTACAAGGCAGACCTAATCCAAAGTGAGATGATGCTGAAACCAGCCTTCGTTATCTTCGTCTCCCAGATCAGTGTATCCCATATCAGCAATACTGACTCTTTTTTTCACTACCAGTTCTATTAATTTTTGATTTATTGTCAGAGAACAGACATGACATCACATACAACCCTGAGATTCTTTTAGCTGTCGGTGAGGCAGAATTACCACTTATCGGTAGTGCAAAAAAAACTATACTCGATGAACACGTTAACAAATAACCATATAACCATTTACGGAGCGGAAACAGGCCATGTTGGCCTTTCGAGTCCGCACCAGTTCACTGATTTTGTGCGCCCTCTTCAGGCATTGGTCCCGGTAGATCTTCATCTTAAATTTTTCCCGAAGCCTATCAAAAGAAAAATCCCATCTTTAAAACAATCCACTAATACTTTAATACCTTTCAACTGCCAAATCTTTAAATGCTGATTTTTCATCAAAAAGGATATTAATTTATTCTGATATAATGGAGTTTGTAATGAAACCTTATCTCCAGTCCCAATTGCCAAATTTCTTTTATACCAAATATCACTTAGTTGTCATAGTACTGGCATGTTATAATATTGCAAAAGATGAAGAGTTCATCTAAATATAAATATGAGTATAATAGAATCTGCAATCTCTGCTAATTCCACTTTAGCCCAGGTAGGAGGTTGATTAACAATGTAAACATACTGACAGTGCAATATAGACAGGAAAAAAAAATCAATAGAGAGTAAATGAGTCCCTGATTGAGTTTGTCATTGAGGAGTCTGATGGTGGAGGGGGAGCAGCTGTTCCTGACCTGGTAGTGTGAGTCTTGTGGCACCTAGACCTCTTTCCTGATGGCACCAGCGAGAACAAAAGTATGTGCTGGGTGATTATTGATTTTTGCTGCTCTCCAATGGCAGCATTCCCTGTAGATGTCTTAATGGTGGGGAGGGTTTTGCCTGTGATGTCCTAGGTTGTGTCCACTACCTTGTGCTGGGCTTTCTACTCCAGGGTATTGTTGTCCCCTTTCCAGACTATGATACAGCTGGTCAGCACATTTGACACCATATATCTATAGAAATTTGCCAAGGTTTCCAATTTCATTCCAAACCTCTGCAAACTCCTGAGGAAGTAGAGGTACTGACATGCTTTCTTCATCATGCTATTAGTGAGTTGGATCCAGGAACAATTTTCCCAGATATTAATTTACTCTTGCATCAAATTTACCCAGCATTAACCAAATCAAATGATGTCACTTCCATTTAACCCTGAATGTTGCTGTTCCACTGTCAATCTCCTCAGTGCTGCTTTCTTTAGCTAGAGCCACCATGATGATCATGAAGGTGCTTTTCCCCTTCCCACGCCCATAAACTGAGATTTCTCCAAAAGTGGCAATACGTACTGCCACTCTGTTACAACCCTTACCATTTTATACATTTAACCAATTATTTCCTGTTTCCTTTGTTCATAGCATCTGGCCATCCTACTAACCTTAATCTTTATGCTATAACTTGTAACAAAATTGGCTCCCTGCTCTTATCCAAACAACAGTAGTTACTGCATATTATCTCCAGCTCCCAACTTGTTCTATTCATTCCTAACTTATTATCCTTTGACAACATTTCTGCCACTCCTGAAAGATCCTAAAAGATTTCTAGAAATTTTCATCACCAAAATCTCTATATTTCTCCAATTTTTCCATCAAGCAATTTCATAAATTATTTTTAAAAATATGCCACATTTCCTTTCACCTCTTGTTGAGATGTCTCCATTCAGCTTCTCTTTGCACCAAATTTACTGCAGGGTGGAACCTCCCCATCTTCAAAGTTCACCTGAGGAGGCCATTTCCTTCAGTATCCACAGCCCACTGAGGCACCAAAACTGGCACCAGTCTCTGAAAGAAAAGATGATGTTAAAGTCTACCTTCCAGTATCAGAGTTAATGTTCCTACATTCAGAAAAACTTGGCTGAATTCACCTACAGCTTTTGTAAGGAAAGATATCGTGTTTAGGTTGGACATTTAAATCTCTGGAAAACCAAAAACTATTGGAAGGACAAAACTCCTGCCACCAATTTCGTCCTCTTCCCAATAATCTCTCAAGCTGAATTAGCTATTTCTACCTTTTTGACCTGAAATTTTCTTGGCCATTGCTCTTCCTGATTAAACTCCCTGTGAAAGCTCATTGAATGCTGGAAGCTTATCAAATTATATCTGGTCATGATGGACATGCATGTATTGTGTAAATACATCGTGGCCATCTACTATTGAAGATAGTATTCTGAGAATGTCAGTGTAGCAGACACTGACATTAGGTTAGCATTGTACAGTATGTATAATGTGTTTGACCTTTGATTGGAGTTGTGCCAGCACTGAAACAGTTCTTTTGCATTCTGTTTAAGTACAGTGCCACTCTTTCTGGTTATGCACATCCTATAAGCTAAGAACTAAGTCTTTGGCAAGAAACTGCATTGGATAGTTACACAATTTTTTTAATAAATAAACTCTATACTAGATGAAAAGAACTAAAATAATTTTGGTTGAAGTCATGGTGAGACACTGTCTGGAGTCAAACCTGTGACTTGAGATCACTGTGATGGTTTGTTAAACTATCACATGACTCCCATGAATAAAGGAATGTGGCTTCAAACGAGACTACAACTTAGTTAATATTGCTCTCTGCGAGCTTCAATTTTCTTTCAATAACTGAGGAGTCAGTGTGTCTAATAATTGTTCTATAGCGAAGCCTTTGTTCAAATTTTATACAACATAATTAGTATCTAACTGGCTATCTTGACACATTGAATGGTTACTTAATTAAGAATACAGTGGATGTAATTCACAGTCACTGAAAGCTCGGTAAGAAGTGAATCAGCAATGAGGGTGGATTGAATAGCAGGATGCATGCAAATTTAATAAGAAATCTCCAATTTAGAATACTATTTTCAGCTAATTAAAAAAATATATATCTATGTCGAAGAAAGATTCACAAATTTGGCATTTAAAACAAATACTTAGTTAATTGGAGTGCCCTTACGTCTTTGTTCCACTGGATTAATCAAATGTCACATATGTCTGACAGTGATAGTTTTGCTTCGGGTAAAGTGGTATGCTGATGTAAAGTCTTTGACATGATACAAAGCATTTATCAAGAAATTTATTATGATCATGAAAAAATATAAAAACAAAAGGATCCTAAGAAAATAAAATTTAAGGATTTCTTTTTTTTCTTTTCTTTTTTTCTTCAAAGATGTAACGATACAGTTCCTGAGGTAGCTGGGAAAGGCATAGAGTGCAGATATTTCACAACCCTAATACCATTAGTCTCTTGAAGCTTTATATTTAATGAGATTGGCCAGCAATCAACGAGAGGGGTTTTACTTACAGAAAATAAGGCAGCTTGTGGTAAATTTCCAAACCACACAGGGAAAACCCAGCAGATCCACAATCAACATGAGTAACATTATCAGCTTTCATCATGAATCATTTCATGTCCCGATTCTCCTCAACATTTGCATGGATGACTGCACCAAATTGTTGTATATTAAGGTTGGTTTAGAAATATGTATTTAAAGAAAAAGAACAAGAACAAATTTTTATGTATAATCAGAATGACTGTGTATTTTTTCTTAATACTCGAGTGTTCATTCTATTCAGTTTGTTAATCACACTACCTAACTGATCTCCCACTCTTCATTTTTAATGATATCAAGGCCAATTCCATTCAGTCTCAATTGGGGGAAAAAAAGCTGATTTAACATTAGCCCATTGTTTTCTTAAATAGAATTAATCTCCTGACTGTGGCATTGAAATCTATTGTATTAATTTATGCAATATATATAAATTGGCAAAAGTAAAGGAAAAAAAATTCAGTAAGGACTCCAGCAACCTTGGCCAAAACCAGAAAGAAACCTGAAGCTTGCCAAAAAAAAATACATTCACAGTCGATGATAAAGTA
This sequence comes from Narcine bancroftii, assembly GCF_036971445.1. NCBI lineage: Eukaryota > Metazoa > Chordata > Chondrichthyes > Torpediniformes > Narcinidae > Narcine > Narcine bancroftii. The sequence continues at coordinate 21,932,814 of NC_091478.1, forward strand.
AATACTTAGTTAATTGGACAACTTTTACATCAGTGATTGTTTTACATATGATTTAACCAATGCCAAGTGTGCCTGTGACTTTGGTTTCAATTGTGCACCTAAACATCAACAGTTTTTCAGAGAAAATATTTTTTTATATTGTACAAGACGAAAAAAAAGACTTGTAGAGATGCCTGAGCATCTCTTCGGATGGAAAATGCAAAGTAACAAAGAACTTTGATAGAAAAGTAATGCACAATGAAAATATGGGCTCGTATTAAAGAGCTCTTTCTACCAATGAACCACATTTCTACTTTTATCTCTGTCCTTTAATTTCCAAAGGTGAATCAGATTATAATAAATGATGTAAAATCTAAATTACACAATGATATTTTGTCTCTGGAAGAATTAGTGATTTCTTCACCATTTTGCAATTTGATTTTGCATTGGAATTAAATTTGTTGCATGGGAGGTCAGAATATACAAGAAAATAGGAGCAGGAGTGGTCCTGCAAACCCCTCCAGCCTGCCCTGCCATTCAATATGATCAAGACTGATCTATGTTGATCTCAATTCCTCTTCATGCCAGTTTCCCCATGACTCTCAACTCCTCAATCTTTCTAATATGTCCAAAAATCTGATGTCTGCAATTCTTGAGTTACTATCCTATGAGAGAGTAAATTCCAACACACCTCAGTTTTAAGTAATCACGTAATGAGTTGTGAGAGAGTGGCTGTACAGACTGGAGATGCAGGCTGCTAGCTCGGGTATCACAATGGAATGTTTATTTAAAACCCGCGTGCTTGCTTTTCAGGCTAAGAATCAGACCGCGCATACGTCTCACCGCTTGCGTCACACTGACACATGCGCGCACTCCAACTTCAGGCCTGGACCAGAAGAGATGGATATGCTCCACCATCTTTGCCATGGCTGTCCCGCTGACCACGCGTAACAAGCAGGGCTGGTTCGATCCCAGCACATCTGTATGTTGCCACACAAACCCCACCCAGCACCAGCAGATGGCAGGTGTGGCTGCTTCGACAGCCTGCCTCTGCGTGCTGGCTGCTGAACTCTGACCGCCTGGGAAATGTCCAAGTGTGCAGTCTTCAGGTGAACCACAGTGAAAAGCTCCTCTCTGTCCCCAATTTCCAAGGCAAAAATGGAACCTGTTCTGTGGAACACTATGTAGGTTCCCTTGAAGATGGGGCTGAAAAGGTGGTCTGTGACCACCCCTTCTTACAAAGACATAAGCACAATTTATTAGGTTGCGGGGAACATGAGAGGGAAGTTGCTAGTGTTGTGACGGTGCAGTAAGTGACAGGGACCTCAGCTTTTCCCTTAAGCACTCTAGGGTGCTCCCTGAGTCCTGGATTGGGCCAGGGACAGGAACTGACCTGGGATGGTGAGGGGCTCCCCCATAAAGTAACTCGGCAGTCGAGGTGTGTTGGTCGACTTTGGGGATTCTATGGATACCCAGGAGGACCAAAGGGAGTTCGTCTGCTCAGTTCAGACCCTTGAGTCTTGTCATTAGGGCTGATTCCAGGCCATTGGACTGGGGGTGATAGGAAGTTGTGTGGTGTAGCTGAGTCCCCAGGTGTTTGGAAAGTTCACCCCATAAGGCGGATGTGAACTGTGCACCATAGTCAGTGGTTATGTGAACTGGGACACTGAAACAGGAGATTCAGGTGGACAAGAAAGCCCTGGCGCATGTGTCGGTGGCTATGTTGGGAAGGTGGGTCACCTCTGGCCTCCGGGTGAATATGTCCACCATGGTGAACAGGTAGCAGTATCCCCTTGAGACAGGCAGGTGGCCCACAATGTCCACGTGGACGTTTGAATCTGCGTGAGGCAGGCTCTACTGCTGGATAGGTACTCATGTGCGTCTGCACCTTCATCTGGCAAGTCCACGCATGCTCTTGCCCACTCTGTACAGATGGAGGAGTGCGACAAACCGTGTATGAGGTTGAAGACGTTTTTCTGGCACTTAGCTGGAACCACTGGTCAGAGGGTTCCTGTTGAAACGTCACATAGGATGGTATTATTATTCGTCCAAGGGGAGGTCCTGCAGTTGTAGGCCTCTGATGGCCGTGCGGAAACATTCTGTGTCGGGGTTGAATTGTTGTGGCCGGGCCAGCTCGTAAAAGATGCAAAAGGGCGCACACTGCTGGCCTGGCGAGGGCGTCTGCAACTATGTTGTGTTTTCTGGAGCAATGGCAAACGGAGGTAATAAACTGTGAGATGTACGACAGGTTCCGCTGTTGGCAGGCGGACCATGAATTCTAAACCTTGTGGAAGGCGAAGGTTAACGGCTTGTGGTTGGTGTAGACCGTGAAGGGCCGGCCTTCCAGGAAATAGCAGAAATGGCGAACTGCAAGGTAAAGGGCAAACAGCTCTCTGTTGAAGGTGCTGTACTTGCGTTCCAGTGGATGGAGATGGCGGATGAAGATTGTGAGTAGCGTCCACGTGTCATCCACTAACTGCTCGAGGTCCGCACCCACAGCAGTCCCAGATACGTCAAACATGAGTGTTTTGGGTGCATCCATCCGTGGGCGCACTAGCATAGTCAAACGCAGCAGAGTCTCCTTAGTACCTGTGAAAGTGGCTGACGCCTCATCTGTCCAATCGAGGTCTCTGGTGGAGGCAGTCAACAGGTTGAAGAGGGAGCGCATGATAGCAGCTGCTGCAGGGATGAATCTGTTGTAAACATTCATCATCCCCATGAATTGCTGAAGGCCTTTGAGAATGGATGGCCTTGGGAACTGGTGGATGGCATTGTCTGGGAGTGGCACCGCATCATCTTTGGTGATACAGTTGCCAAAGAAATCAATCTCCCCGCGGCCAAACTCACATTTTGCGGGGTTGACGGTGAGATCGAACATCCTACCACATCCATCAACCTTTGGAATGTCTGTGCGGCATTCTTCAGGCCAAATGACATCCTCAGGAACTTGAAAAGGCCAAATGGAGTGATGTCGTCTGGGTGGACCAGGGTCTGATGATACCCCCGGATCAAGTTGACTTTGGAGAACAGGTGGTGCCATGAAGGTTGGCCGTGAAGTCCGGAATGTGAGGCACTGGGTAGCGGTCCAGAACCATAGCCACATTCAAACGATAGTAGTCGCCGCAGGGTCACCAACTGCCTTTGGCTTGAGGCACCATGTGAAGGGGTGAAGCCCACGGGGTGTTGGATCTATGGACAATGCCAAGCTCCTCCATGTGAGAGAACTCCTCCTTGGCCAGTCTGAGTTTGTCCAGTCCCAGCTGGCGAGCTCTCGAGTTGGTCGCAATGTGGTGCTGGACGCTGTGGTTGTGTGGCGGTGAACTGTGGGCACAGAATGGTCAGGTAGTCAGTGAGCAGGTGGGTGTAGCGGTTACCTGAGGTCTCCGCAGCAGCTAGCAGGGTTGCTGGCTCATCAGATGTTCCGAGGGGTACCATCTTAAAGGTCTCCACATGGTCAAGGCGTCTGCAGTGCAGGTCCACCAGTAGCGAGTGCACCTGAAGGAAATCTGTGTCCAGCAGGGGTTTGTCCACTGCCGCTAGCGTGAACTGCCATTGAAAGACTGTCTCTCCAATGGTCGAGTTGTTGGCTGCTTGTAGAGTGAGAACGTGTGGTCTCTGGCGCTTTTCCAGTGAAGTCTATGGAATGACGCTTATCTCAGCTCCTGTATCAACAAAGAACCTGCGGCCTGAGATGCTGTCCCATACATAAACCAGGCTGTTCTGCTGGCCATCCGTCACGGCCACTAACGGCAGCTGTCCCGCTCATTTCCTTGAAACAAGCAGGGTTGTCAACATTTTCGTGCCTCAGCCCCCCAACATTGATGATAGAAACACAGATGTTGATCTTGGAGGCTTGTCTTCTGGGCGGACTCGTGCTGCGGCCTGGTCACCTGATTGACCATCTCGGAGGTCTCACGTTTGGTGCGGTAGAGGATGTCGGTCACTGAAATCGGCGTCCATGAGCAAGAGCCTGAAGTCCTCCAGCATTTGTTCCAGGAAGGCTTGCTCAAACATCCCTCTGAAACTTGTACTTAGATAATAATCTTTGTATCAATTCCTCTTACTGGGTGCATAACCACGCCAACTCACACCTCTCTGGGACATGGATTCCAAGGAGAACAGGTAAACTCCAAGCAGACAGCACCCAAGCTTAATATCAAATCCATTGCACTGGAACTGTGAGGCAACAGTAATACCCATTGATGGTGCTCTGATCTTGACGTCTTGTAATAGTAAACCTTCTCACCTGAACTATCTCCTTGGTTGTTTTCTTGATCTGGTTGTTAACCATTTCCCCTCTGACTGTTCCCTCTTCAGTTTATATGTTGACCTTGTCCTGAAATGTGCAGTCCACGCCACAAATGACCTGATTTGTGAACCACTGTGGCATCAGCTATTGTACACAGCGCTCAAACTCCTCCAGCTAATGGCACTTCTGTCACTTGCAGTTGGCCGGGAGATGAAACTCTGCCTGGATCTTGTATGTTTGAATAAGGTTGTTTCTCAGATGAGTAATGCCAGCAGGTGCTTATAGTTTGATTTGACTAACAAAGAATATATTTAAATTATTATTATTAGATCACTTACTACTTAGATTATCTGGCATTTAAACTAAATATTTGCTTCAACTTGCTGGGGGCTCTACTTACTGTCCTTTTAAACTCACCAGGACTTTTCCCCCAGATCCTTTATCTCACCAGTTTCTGCACCCTCTTTAAATTCACCAGCGAGGACTCTGTTTGCCAAGCTCCTTTCAACATCTCTGAACAATTAGAGGAATAAATGTTCAGATTATCAGATCCCAGTGTAACACCAAGACCAATCTGCTTTATGATTTAGTCATTATTCTGCAATCAGTATGGTGTTATTTGCATGCATAACAAGTTTGCTCATTGGTGAATGTGCTCTTTGGAGAAGGATGAAGGGTGATCTTATATACAAGATGACAGGAAGCTAGAGGCTTTTTCCCAAGACTGAAATGGCTAACATGGGGCGGGGTGGGATAGATTTAGGATGTTTAGGCTTGAGTATGAGAGCTAAGTTCTTCACACAGAGAGTGGAGGGGGCATAGAATGCATTGCCAGCAACAGTGGTGGAGGCAGGTACAATAGGATCTTTTAAGAGACTCCTTAGATAGGTACATGGAACTGAGAAAAATGCAGGGCTATAAAGTAGGGAAATGCTAGACAGTTGTTAGACTAGGTTTTTGGTGGACACAACACTGGGCTGAAGGGCCTGTACTGGGCTGTGGATTTCTGAGGTAAGAGATGGATGTGCGCTGCATTTAATTTGAAGAGGCAAATCACATTTAAATTAAAAATAATAGTAGATTCTCTGGGAATCTGGCTTAATAGTTGCCTCTGTTATATGTAACAATATATAAGCTGTTATTACCTCTAAAACCATGCTCACAACATTGGATGAGGGTCTCGTAAATTAGAAATGACAAAATACAGAAAATATTCAGAGAAAGAATATAATTTTGTTACAGTTGGAAAGCAATTTATTTTACGATTAAACATCTTTCTCCTTCAGCCAAGCCTGTTTGGGCTTATTACTTATACTGCACCCTCTATAGCACCCACTTCCTTGCTGTAATGTGACCAGAACTGAACACCGTATTCTAAGTGGGGTCTAACAAAGGTTGTGGTTTCCTATGTGAAGAGCTTCTCTTTCTCTTACTGTAAGGGGCACTGGGGAATATTAAAGGTGACTCTTTGTCTGTCTTACAGCAGACCAAAGGAAATTTCATGTAATATTGCATTTTCTGCTTTATTACATGTCAATAAAATAATCTTGAACTTTTGTAAATCCAAGGTGGTGCCAGAATGTGGCCACTGTTTTGTGAGTTGGCTTCACGGCACATTTTTAAAAAAGTATTTCACTGTAGTTTAGTACACATAGCAGTAAACTATTCAATTCAAGACATATTTGAACAGCTATTCAGAGGGAAGGAGAAAGTGATGAAGATCAAATAGAGGGAAGAATCGGATAGAATAGAATTAGTAGTAGCCTTTTATAAACCAGGAGTTTTATGAAGATGCTTGGGCTTGCTGCTTGGTTGAAAGAACAGCTAAAGGAGTAAACAGCATGGAGACTGAGATATGAACATGAAGAAAATAATACTGTGAGCTGATAGATATTTAAAGATTAAGATGAGGACTTTGATGCCTCTCTAGTGCAAGGATTTGTGAGTGGTATCCATAAAAATTATTTTCATGGACTATTGAGCAATCTGAAAGAAATCTAATGTATAGGGGGAACAGAAAAAATGAGATCAGAGTCATTCTCCACCTCAATTCAACAAGATCATGGCAGATCGTCTACTTCAAAATAATTTTGTTATCCTGTCCCATATCCTGTGATTGTACTTGGACGCAGAAGCCAATCAGTCCCAACTTTGAAAGCAAGGAACTGCTGTGCGTCCCCAGCCCCAGGGAGTGGAAAATTCCAATGATTCGCTCCAATTTCTCCTCAGTCCAAAATGGCCTGATTCTGACAGTGATTCTTGGCTGAGGAAACATCCTCCTTCCATCTACCCCTCTGAATTAAAGAGGTCATTTTTCTAAATCAAAAGAAGAGACCTAGCCTACTATTTTTTTCTATTGCAGACCTGCCTTCTCAGAGACCAATGTGATTTTTTTTTTCTTTTTGCAAGTACATACTTCTCAGCTCAGAAATCTAAATTGTACTAATATTTTGGTTTGAATTCACCACAGCCTGATTATAATTATAGAAATTACTCTTGTACTCAAATCCACCAGTAATCAAAGACACATTCCATTTTCTTTCTCAACTTTCTGTAACAATACCTGTATTGTTAGCGTTCTGTGACTTGTGCACAAGGAAACCCAGGTTCCTATGAACCTGAGCTGTTCTCGTCATTTAACAAATCTTTCAGTATTTAATAAACACTCCATGTTACTCTTATTTCTGCTTAAGTGATAATATTTCACTCCACTTGCCACATAGTTACCAATAGTTCACCTTGTCTCCATTTTTCCAGCTCCTCTTTGTGTCCTCTTCTTTGCTTGCATTCCCATTTAATTACATGTCATCAGCAAAACAAAAAGATAAATAATTAGCTTTAAAATTAGAATTAGAGTTTGCAGTTAAAGTGGATGATATGGGGATACCAATACCCCCAATATTGATGTCCCCCTGGTACAGGGACACCAATATCCCTGAGCGTAAAGTCCTTCAAAAGGTAGTGAACACAGCCCAGCACATCACAGGCAAAAACCCTCCCCTCCATCAACAACATCTACAGTGAGTGCTGCTGTTGGAGAGCAGCAACAATGACCACAACTCATCACATCCTCTGTTCTTGCTGCTTCCATCAGGAAAGGGGTATAGGGGCCACAAGACTCGCACCATCAGGTTCAGGAACAGCTGCTACCCCTCCATCATCAGACTCCTCAACCACAAACTCAATCAGGGACTCATTTTGTACTTTATTGATTTTTTTATTACACAGTGAGTTTGTTTACATTTCTTTATCTGTTTACATTTGTTGATTTGTTTGGTTTTTTTTTACATTACCAATAAGTGGCAATTCTGATGTCATACATGTACTAGTCTCTGACAATAAATCTTAAACCTGATGCTGCAAAGGAGAAAAATGGAGTGAATGAAACAGAAAAATGCAGTCCGTTGACGTTCCTGATTGGTATAGATTATCGGTCATATTATCACCATCAGTCCTGGAGTCAGAAGTAGATACAGACCACAACAAGACATGTCCTTATTTTTGCAAATAATGAAATGAGGTTGAATCATTTGGCTATTGTCTTTGCAGCTTTATGAACTCTACATGCAAATATGACAGATTGCAATTTATTAACAAAAGAAGAATGATTAAATATTTATCAATTATTCATGATGGTAATTTCAGGCAGTGCCATTTTAAAGGTTGGGAGTAGAAGATGTATTGTTTAATTACTGCAGGCCCATTTGCTTGCGGATGCAGTTACCTCCCCTTGAAGGAATATAATCTGTGTTAACATTTGGAGTCTGCTTGACTAAGGTCTTGAAGGACAGGGATCAATCCACAAATACTTGTTAGCTACATAAACCAAAATAATCATTGAATTAAACTGGGCAACAGCAATATCTAAATTGTAATATAATTTAAATAGTGCGGTAGCAAAAAGGGCAGAATAAGAATGAAAAATAGCACATTTTGTAACCGCATTGTATAAATAGGGATTCTCTGGACTGGCAGCCACACTCAGTAATTTAATCAAATTGAGAGCTGTTTCAATGAGGTAAAATTACCTCTCTGCTCACAATTAAAAGATTAGATTAAAATGATAATGCCTGTGGATGTTAGCTAATTATAACTATTGGGAAAGGAAGATAACAGCCCTGCAGATCCCAAGGGGATCTATGGCTGTCAGGAAACCTGAACTCCCTTTGAAGAATCATTATCCTGTATGTATTTGTCTGAAGGCAGAAAATTACATTGGGGGTATTGTTTGATGTGCAGGACTGTTACTTAGTTAATTTGATAACCTCACTGCAGCTGCTTGAAATAGCTGTGGTTAAAACTGACCAGAGATTTGTGACTTGAATTATCAATATCTCAGTGCATTCTAAGAACTGTAGATAATGGTTCCATGCACTTCATTCTGTTATTATTAGAGATTGTCTGACCCAAGGTTTTTTGAAGAACAGGGATAAATCAACAAGCATTAGTGCTGGGTAAAGAAGCCTATTAACCCTGACATCCTGTTTAAATTACAACATCCAAGAAGAATAGTACCCCTTAAATTGCTATTGTGAGATTGCTGTTCCATCTGTAACATTCTACTTTCAGATTTTAAAAAATAGGCTGAGATCACATCCTCTACCCTCACACTGCAAAATCCTTCTCTGCCATTAATCAATTTATCTCAGTATTGCAATGTAAACCCAGATTAATCAAATATTTTTCTTAAAGCTTTCCTTTGGAGGCAAGATACTGCTGAATATTCTTGTTCAGCCAAAACCTAACATCATTTCCTAAGATATTTCCAGTTTGTATTTGATCTTTGTCACTACATCACTTGAAGTACAAGAATAGCAGGAAGGTGGTTTGGGGATAAAGTTCCGGGGCTCTTACTATTGTTGCATAACCTTTAGGAATTGATTTGCTATATAGACTTGCGTACAGCATAGTAACAGGCCCTTCTGATCTACGAGCCCTTGCCGCCTAAATACACCCAATTGACCTACAACCCCCGCCCCCTCCCCTTTATGTTTTGAAGGGTGGAAGGAAACTGGAGAACCTGGAGGAAACCCATGCAGACATGGGGAGAATGTACAAACTCCTTGCAGACAGCATGGGATTCGAACCCAGGTCGTTGGTGCTGTAATAGTGTTGTGCTAACCGCTACTCTAACTGTGTCACCCTTATCTGTGGCAACACTTTCTTCTTTGCTCTGGCAAAGCACTGATGAGGAAGAGTTCATAGTATCATCCAGAAGACAGACCAGTCTTTTGGTCAATGAGTGCACTAATCCTAGACTAGTTTTATTTTCTCTCATTCCCTATCAACTTCCACTACATTCTATTATCCACCTGCAAAATAGAGTTATTAACATTGGCCAATTAATCTATAAATTTTCTTGTCTTTTTTATGTGAATAGAAACTAGAGAATCAAGGGCCAACCACAGGGATATCATACAAACTCCACAAACTGGGTGCATGAGGTCAGGATCGAACCTGGAGCTCAGAGGCAGCAGCTCTACTTGCTGCACCACTCTGCAACCCTCTGTTGTGTGGGGAAAATAAACAGTTTTAAGTGCAAGAACAGGTCACCTGCAAGTTGGAAATAAGTTTCCCTTTGCTGGGTCACAAAGGACTACAGCATGTCAATAAAATCTGGAATGTCCATTAAATAAAGCTTTCGCACAGGCAATTTTATGTCAAGTTCCCATAACTTTGGCTTTAAGACGGAACTGGACCCCCCATAGATTGAAATCTACAACTCCCTTCTGTATCCATCGTGTAAAAAAAAAAGTGGAGCTGCTATAATGGCAGCTGGTGTTGGTAGATACTTGGGAGAGCAGGGAGCAGAGAGCACTGTTCCACAGCGTCCTGCCTCCTCGTACTTATGCTGACAGATCAGTACAGGCTTTAAGTGGCCTGTTAAAGGAGTTGGCTTTTTTTTAAATCCTGTTTTTTTTAAATCAATGCTGAAGGTGTGCAGCATACCACAAGCAGTTGCAGGCACAGTGGAGCAGTGGTCAGGCGCAGGGCACCAGAAATGGGGAGAACACAGAAGACGCATGGCAGACAACCTTACAGGAAGGTGACCATGGCAGTGGGCTAGTGAGGGGCTCAGCAGCGGGAGGACCCACAGAGGCTGTGGTCTGTTGGCGACTTGTGATCAAAGAATCCTCACAGGCTCTGGGCTGCTGGAGACAGGCTCGAGGGAACCAGTTATCAGAACTGGGATTCAAGCGGGTGCTGAGGAAAAGGAGCACTCTCAAAGGACTTCGAGCGCTGAAGGCTTCCTGATCGTATCGGAGGTTTAAATCTGGGGTTCAGGATTTTAACTGGAGTCTGTGTGGCTGCAGGAGCATTGGAGATAAATCCATGGACACAGTCTTTTGCTTCTGCTTATTGTTAGGGGCGCCAGGCAATGCTCCTGGCAGTCTCTTTGTTTGCCTTGAGCAGACAAAAGTTTATAGAGTCTATTATATTTTTAATGTATTATTAAATGACAATAAAAGGAATCTTGAACCTTGTTTTGGACCCATAGAGCAGCTTCATAATCCTTTTTTGCCCCAAAGTGGACTGGGAGGTAGCAGAAGCACTCAGAAGGATGGTGCCTGACACATTGAGAGCAAGGCTTAATCAGCCGTGATTCTTTTTGAAGCTCAAGTCAACAGCTGTCCCCTTTATTTATTTGGGAACCATCATTCAGTAGACAATAGATTAACAGAGGGCCCTGGTTTCACGCTGCGTCACATTGCGGTAGTCTTTTTATTAATGCACTCTTGTCATTACATACTCCTAATTTGGATTTTTTAAACACTCGGGTGTAAAAATGTCTGGCAAAGGCAGACTTATTTTGGGCCAAAATATTCTTGGGTAATTGGTACTCGATGAAGATCTGATAATTCCACCATAATTGCCCCTGACAGGCCTCCCCGGTGAAGTGATAGTACTGCACAGAACAGATTTTACTTCCAAATCAGAAAAATTATGGAAATTGGCACTTTAACCCAGCCGTTCTTAACAGCCTGGCCCATCTGTCACCATGGATGCTAATGCATTTTTGCATTCCTTGTTTTAATGCATCACTAACAAATAAAATGGATGGAAATAGGATTTCTGTTAACTTTGAAAATTACAATGATGGTTGAGGCACTGATTTATAGAGAAAGAAACCAGGCATTAATAGTCTTTGGGCCATGCTCCAATTTAGGTTTTTGGATTGATTTAAGAGTGGTAGGTGAAGTAATGTTCATTCAATATTATGAGTAATTTCCATAATTCACTCTACTTTCAAGGACATCCTGCTGACAAATATGAATGATTGGGCGGGGGGGGGGGGGGGGGTTGAATCTGTTCTCTATCCTTTGAAATATCCAGAGCTCTTTTCTATCAAATTAAACCGTACACTGAGACCTTGTTAGAATGCGATTCGTTAATCCATGGAATCGCTTATAGCGCGGGTGTCTGTGGACCCCAAACTTTATAAACGAAAGTGCTTGACCTGCTCATGTTCACCACCTTTGTGTTTTTTACTTCAACCACGATATCTGCAGTTTTACTACATGGAGGCTAGACTGGGTATGAATTGTTCCTGAACTGAGGAGGCAGTAAAGATGGTAACCACTTTGGTGGGTCTCCAGCTGTAAATGCATCTGTTCCGCGACTTGGCTGTAATGCGGTTTGAAATCTTGGACCACAACTACTGCTTTCTAATGAGGTTTTACTGTACGTCTCATTGAGACCCTGTACTTCAAGGTAAAGGAATGCACAATGTATATTGTAGAGATATTTAGCTATTTTTCCAGTACCTGTATTTCTGACCAAAAGATTGGGAATCTCTCCCAAGAGGATCATACTTGAATTTCCATCCCTTCAATGACTATCAAGTCCAGTAGAAGTTCATATTTCGTTTCTACCCTCCTACCTGTATCCAGTGCTCCTCCCCTTGCATCTTTCTCTCTCCTCCACTTCTCCTCTCCCCTTCCCCCCATGTTTTTATTCGGGTGCCTCCCTGCTTTAGCTTACAGATGAAAAAGGGCCCAGGCCCAAAATGTTGGTTACCCTTTACCTCCAGGGGATGCTGTGTGTCCTGCTGAGTTTCTTCAGCACATTTGTGTACAGCGGTCAACCCCATCATCTGCAGACTTTCTTGTTTAATTTTGTTATCCTTCTTCTAAGTAAATGAAGTTTTACAACTTCTGTAAAAGATATTTTGTTCTTATTTTCGTTTACTGTTCCATTAATTGATTTTTAACCATAAAATAGATTCTGATGAAATCAATTCTGTTGATTTATGGATTCCCAGGGTTTCGGTTAGAACTGCTAGCCCATGTTATATTGGAAGCAGTGCCATATTTGCGTTAGAGTGTAGGATGTCACAGCCATTTTCAATACCTCACTGCAGTGGTTCCCACAGGGTTCAAGACAGCCACCATCATCCAGGTACCCAAGAGGGTGGCAATAACTGGCCTCAATGACTACCGTCCTATGCCACTGGTCTCCACCATTCTGAAATGTTTCAAGCGCCAGGTGATGGAACGCATCAAAGCACACCTCCCAGAGATGCTGGACCCATTTCAATTCGCCTCTAGAAGAAACCGTTCCACACACGATACTACAGCCTTATCCCTTCACTCCGTCCTGGTCTATCTAGAAAACGACACTTCATGTGCCAGGCTGCTGTTCATTGACTTCAGCTTGGCATTTAATGCTATCACTTCAGGAGAAGTTGTCCTCAATGGGAGTCAATGCTCCTCTCTGTAACTGGATTCTGGACTTCCTAACAGGAAGACCTCAGTCTGCCTGGGTCAGTAGCAGAATGTCTAGCACTGTCACATTGAATACTCGCATGCCTCAGGGCTTTTCAGCCCACTCCTGTTCACACGACTGATCCACAACTGCTTTGCCAGAGCCAGTTCCAAACAGTGTCATCAAGATTCAGAGTCAGATTTATTGTCAGATTTTTTACATGCCATCACATACAATCCTGAAATAGTGTTTCCTGCAGGTGAGGCAGAATTACAACTTATTGGCTTGCGAAAAATAAACTGACTCAACGTATAGAAATGCAAACAAACTGCAATACAGAGAAAAAAACCAGTAAAGAGAAAAAGTAAGAGACCTTAATATCTATTCACGTTCCTTCCTTTCTAAAAGTTATAGCAGCAACAGGAGGCCATTTGGCCCTCAGTTCTTGATCCTCCAAAATATTCTGTATGGAATTGAAACTGGAAGTGAGTTCCTTCAATCTAACAGTTCCTTAAAATTGTGGCAGCATGTAACTTTGTACCCATTTTCTACAAAATCTCCATCTGTGTCAATTCCCTTATTATTCCCCAGAAACCCATCTAGATCTGAATGAACTCAATGACTGAGCTTCCAAAGATTCACCATATTTTCATTAAAAAAAAAGCTAATTTCATATCTTGCATGTATCTAGCACATTGAGCCTTGTGAGAGTTTTGTTAGTTTCTGTGATGTGCTGCGGCAACAGTAAGCAGACACAAACTCGGAGACTGTACAACAGGCTTTATTTGTCTTAAAGTCTCTGCTACAGTAGTGGCTGTGATGGTGGCTCCCCGAGTGACTGCTCAGGAGAGGATGGCTCAGGACTATAGCTCGGTTGGATGATTGACAGTCGGCTGGGTGGAGTTAGCCCCCTAGGGGTCTATTCAGGTTGGCTGATTGACCGCCGGCCAGGTGTGGTCTTCCTGCAGGAACAGAGATCGCCCCCTGCAGTAGGCTAGTGGTGTATCATTACAGTTTCAATATTTTCTATATAATTCTGGAGGGGGCATGGGCCTAGTCGACTCAGTTTCTTATCATCCATGGAACAAATCTAATTCACTGTCTTTATACTCCCTCTATTGCCAGTGTATTCATTTTTTAAGGTAAGGAACCCAAAATACAAACCTTACATACTTATGGACATGCATTGCATTTAAGGTGGGGGGGGGAGGGGGATCATTTAAAGGAGATGTACAGGGCAAGTTTTTCAAGCAGAGAATGGTAGATGCCTGGAGTAGTGGTGGAAGCAGATGCAGTAGTAGAATTGAGAGGCTTCCAGATAGATCCATAAATATGTGAGGAATGGAGGGATATCTATTATGCGTACGTAGCAGAGTTTGAGTTTAATTTGGGTATCATGTTCGGTGCGGACGATGTACGCCAAAGGACTTGTTCCTGTGCAGTACTCTTCTAAGCCCGCACGCACTACTTCAGGAATGCTCTCACAAGACCATGTAAGACATCTTTGCTGTAATACTTCAGTCATATGATTAAAAAACCGGTGTATTGTTTGCTCATTCCTAATTGCTTGCTTCACCATAATGTTCACTTTCAATGACTGGTATAGAAGGACACCCAGGTCCCTTTGAGCAGCAGTGGGAGTCGAGTTCATTTATCATCTGATTGTCCCAGTTGCCCACTCGCACCATTTAGAAAATATTCTGCTGCAAAAGAAACTTCATATTTTTCCACATTATATCGTACCAGACATGCTCTCACCCACTCAATCAGCCCTCTTGAACCTTCTTTATATCCTCCTCCCCATTTATAGTCCTCAGGAATTTTTTTAAAAACACATCTGGTTCCCCAAATCAAATCCCTGATTTAAAAATGGGATTAAAAGTAATGATCCATGTTATACCCCACTAATCCAACCTGAAAAAGAATACCATTGCCTACTCTTGGTAGGCAGACCTTTGGGGGAGGGTCACATGCTTCCACTACAGCTCTCGTCCTGAGGGATTTAATTTTAATTTAGACATGCAGCATGGTAACGGGTTCTTCCACCACAAACCCCCCAAAACTCCAATGAACCAACAGCCCAGCATGTTTTTGGAGGAAATCAAAGCATAAGAGGAAATTCACACAGAGATGGGAGAACGTACAAACTCCAGTTTTCAACCCGGGTTGCTGGCACTGTAATAGCATTTCATTAACCGCTGCACTAACCTGCGCTGCTCTGATGTGGCTGGTGGAGACAGTGCTGGATCCACAGACTTTTTAAATCAAAAGTAGACCATTCGCGATAAATTATTTAGAAAAAGAGCTCCGTCCAAGGTCCTTTTGCAGCCTGCTGTCATGTCCATACATTTCCATTACTGTACATTGTTACGTTTATTTTCTATTTAGCAGTATTGCCACCACTGGAGCACCTTGTTGTTACTCCCTCTCAATTGTTTGGTGGGCTTCTCCTCATTCTCAATGCCCGGTGATGGAAGGACTCTAGACTGTGATCCTTACTCTGTAAGTGCAGCACAAATGGGGGTGGGGGGTGGGGGGGTGGTGAACGATGTCTACTCCTCCTGCTATGGGCTCCCTGTGCTTCCATCAAAGTGACACCAATGCTCAATTCCTTCTGTTTCAGGTAGTTTTATTAAAGTGACTGAAACACAATAGGCTGCAAATGCTGTGATTGTTGTTAATACACTAAAATGCTGCAGGAACTCAGCTGGTCTTTTTAGCATGTAAAGGAGACAAAGATCATCCCTCTTCAAGGGATGCCTGCCCTGAAGAAGTTCTCCTCAAGAAGGGCTCAGGCCTGAAACTTCAGCAATATATCTTTGACTTCTTTAGATGCTGAAAAGACCAGCTGAGTTCCTGCAGCATTTTGGTGTGTTTACTTGTCTTATTGAAGCCTTCATTGGTTTTGACCTGATTCTTCAATGAAAGAGTATTCCTCAAGCTTTTGTTCCAGGTGCTGTTTATGCGGAACTAGTTGAATAAATAAGATTGAACACTAACTGCAATCTGTTGTTACCTTGGTGCAGGCTGGTTATGAATTGGTTTCAGTGGATGAAGAAAGCCTACAAAATGTCACACACCGACAAGCAGTGGATATAATTCGCCGATCCTACAGTAACAAATCGCTGGAGCCAATGGTGTTTGTGGTTAAGGTACCCAAGAACAGTTGAAGACTAAATCTGTCAGGACATGATAGATTTCTAGGAGTCTAATTCCTGACTGCCACTCAGTGCAGAAATGAAAAATGTCATATTTTGATAAGAGTTTCAATTTATTTGAATCTGTGAGCCTCTTCAAATGCTGAAACCTTCAATTAAGAACCATCTGGATTTAAAAGAATTTGCTAAAATTCCATACATTGGATGGACACTGTGTAAAGGAATACTCTGTAAATACATAGTACAGATCCTTCACAGGTGCACGGTCTTTAAATCATTTTGTGGTAAATATATTACACTTTTGTAAATAGGAAGTAGGAACAGGAGTAGGCCAAAAATGGCCCATCAAGCCTGCTCCGCCATTAAGGCTAAATAGTTTATGTATAATGTTATAATGGAGTATAACATCTATCACAGAGCACCAAAATGTTTAAAGGTTGGACTCAAACTATTGATTTATTGATTAGCTTAATTTGGATGGTTTATGGGAACTGTTGATCTACCGTCTAGGACTTAGTTCGTGTACACAAAAGACCGCCTGATAGTTCTGGCAGTAACTCCCATATTTTTGAAAACTATTCCACTTGCCTGTGGCACTTAAAAAAACTTCATTTGTATGGATACAGTTAAGATCTCATCTTGAGCTATTCAGAACTCGTAGAGAAACATGAGCCAATGCTATTTACCAAATGCTCTTTTGGGCAGAGAAATGTTGATCTTGGTAGAAGCTCCCCCTCTCCACATTGTTCCTGCCCCTGCAGTTCACATTGGACCTCAATGAAGACTTGACAACATTGTTGCAGAAAAGAAATTCCTTGATGAGGGAAGTGTGGTTGATGTGATCTGGATGGACTTCAAAAAGGCCTTCGACAAGAATCCTCGTGGGAAACTGGTCCAAAAGGAAAAAGCCCAGAGATTCAAGGCAAGTTGGCACATTGGAGCCAAAATAAGCCTGATAATAGTAGATGGGGAAGGAAGTGGTGTTTTTGTGAATGAAAACCTGTTAACACTGGGATCAATGCTGGGGCTCTTACTCTTGTTACATAAGACCATAAGACATAGGAACAGAAATAGGCTATTCAACCCATAGTCTGCCCTGCCATTTAATCATGAGCTGATTATTTTCACATAGCCCCACTGCCTAGCCTTCTCCCCATAGCCTTTGATGCCCTGGCTGATCAAGAATCTATCAACTTCTGCCTTAAATACACCCAATGACCTGGCCTCCACAACCACCTCTGGCAACCGCCTGGTTGAAGAAATTCCTATCCATCTCTGTTCTAACATCAATCCTGAAGTTGTGCCCTCTTGTCCTAGACTCTTCCATCATGCGAAACAGCCTTTCTACATCTACTCTGTCCACGCCTTTCCTGGAATCATCCTAGTGAACTTCCTTTGAACTCACTCCAACATTAGTCCATCTTAAATGAGGAGCCCAAAATTGCTCACAAGTAAGGTCTCACCAATACTTTAGGAAGCCTCAACATCACATCCCTGCTGTAATATTCTATTCCTCTTGAATGCCAGAATTACATTTGCTGCCTTCACCTCCATCTCAACATGCATATTAATCTACAGGCCCCTATGCATCTGGGTACTTTTAATTTTCTCCTCATTTAAAAAAAAATAGTCTGCCCTGTTTATTTTTTGTTGTATCGAAGTGTACACTTTCTGACATCATCTTTCATTTCCCATTTCTCTGCCCATTATCCCAATCTAAGTCCTTCTGTAACTGTCATGCTTCCTCTACACTACCTCCTCCTCCACCTACCTTCGTATCGTCTGCAAGCTGGGCTACAAAGCCGTTCATTACATAATCCAAATCGTTAATATCCAACTTTTTTTTTAAAAAGCAGCCCCGTCACCGGCCCCTGTGGAAACACCACTAGCTATTGAAAGCAGGTGATAGACAGGAACTCTTATATTTGGATATTTATTATCTATCTTTTTTATTTATTATAACCTTTCTATATTGGAGTAATTTGTTATACACTATTAGTTTTTTTTTACAAAACTACGTGTTTGTCTGCAGCACATAAGAATTTTGGTGCATATGTATGAGGCAATAAACATCATTACATGATTTGACTGTGACTGTCAGTCTGATTAGTAAGTCACAGATTATATGAAAGTTGGTAGTCCAAGAGTTATGGAGAAGTTCTCTATGATGACCAAAGTTCATAGAATGGAAAATAGACTACATGATGGGAAGATCCATGGCCGATGCAATGTGAGTGGATAAATTTTGGGAGGATTAGACTGCTTCAGTGAGTACCATCGCTCTGTCTGCTGCGATGATCTCCCACTGGCAACTCATTTCAATTCCCCACCCCATTCTCATGCTGACATGTCTGTCCATGGTCTCATGCATTGCCAAACTTGAAACCACGCGCAAATTGTTGGAACAACACTTCATATTCCATCGGGGCACCCTCCAAGCAGATGGCATCAACACCCATCCATGGCCTCTTGCCTGTTTTCCTGTGCTCCTCCCTCTCCCCTCCTACTCTCGCTTTTGTATTCCGGCACCTGCCTGTTTTTCGTTCATACCTTGAAGAAGGGCTCAGGCCTGAAACGTTGGTTATATAATCTTTTCCTCTTATGGATCCTGCGAGACCTGCTGAGTTTCTTCAGCACTTTTGTGTATTAACTGCATTTTGTATTACATAGAACATTACAAGCCATTTAACCCTCGATGTTGTGCCGACCTATATATTCCTACCAAAAAATACTATTCTAACTTGAAATCCTCTATTTTTCTTTCATCCATATGCATGTCTCTTAAATGTCCCTATTGCATGCCTCCACCACCACCCCTGGCAAACCATTTCAGGCACCCTCAACTCTCTATGTAAAACCAGATGTCTCCTCTAAACTTTCCTCCCTGAACTTTGTATAGATCTCCTCTGGTGTTTGCTATGGATATTGCTGTGAATTTCAGTGCATTAACTAAGATGTTTAGACTGTAGTTAGGATCATAAAAGTTGACTTGATGATTAATTATATCAACCCAATGGTTAAGACACACAACTAAGGAAAAGAGTTAGATATTGTTGTCCCTGCAACTTAAATGCCATTACCTCCACTCCTAATGGGTCAGTGGGACCAGAGAAATGGTATTATGGTACAGGTTACTGTCCATCAGGAGCAAAGTGCAGCCCTCAGTGAACAGAAAACTATATTGTGGGATCCACAATTGGCAGATGTGGATCTGGATTACAGCAAAGCTGCAATTCCTTGTCAGCCAGATCACAAAAAGAATTCCACTAGGATGGTGGAGTGTGAAAGCTCAGTTCTCCCGAAGGATGTCAATATTTCTCCTTCCACTACTAGTTCTCAGCCAATAGCTTCACCAATGCCATAGTGAGATGCTGCAGCTGGTAACTACATCTTATATGCAGATCATACAAAGGTAGATGGATGAGCAGGTAGTGATGAGAAAACAGGGTGGCTTCAGGTTAGGAGAATGGACAGAGAAGTGGCAAATGAAAGAACAGGAGTGTGATGTTGAGGCTTTATAAGGCCCTGGCGAGACCTCGGAGTATTGTGAGCACTTTTGGGCTCCTCATTTAAGAAAGGAAGTGCTGACATTAGGGAGGGTTCCAGAAAGAATGATTTTGGGAATGGAAGGGTTATCTTAAGAGGAACGTTTGCTAGCTCTTGACTTGTACTCGTGGAATTTAAGAGAATGAGGGTGATCTCATGGAAACATTTCAAATGTTGAAATGTTGAAAAGCATGAACAGAGTAGACAAGAGGGCACAACTCCAGGATTGAAGGATGTCCACCTAGCACAGAGATGCAGAGTCATTGCCTCAACCAGAAGGTGGTAAATCAGTGAAATTTTTTGCCACAGGCATTGTATATTTAAGACAGAGATCGATAGGTTCTTGATTGGCCAGGGCATTGCATGTTACGGGGAGTGGGGCTGAGTGGTAAAATGGATCATCACATGAATATATGGCAGGGCAGACGTGATGGGCTAAATTGCCTTTTTCTGCTTCTATGTCTTATAGGACAAGGGCTCATTTTGGTCATCCATAATGAACTTTTGCTATACCCTCAAGAAAGAACAAACACCCTTCCACTGGACTATTAAATTCATTGCCATATGTGCCAAGTCAACCCGGACATACTACGATAGTACAATATAATAAAACAAAAGGGCAGGGTGTGGTGTTACAAGTGCAATCACTGGCAGATACTTTGCAATGGTGGAAGGCCAAAGAAAGCAAACTGGAATGCAATTCCATGGAGAAAGCATGAGGTTGTTTTGTTAATCATTGCTGTTAGAGTAGTAAATTTCATTTTGGTACGTAATTTGGTGACATTTAATTGGAAAGTTATTTTCAGTTATCAAATTGTCAAGAAACCATGCTGTTACCCTTCTATTTACCTTTAAGAAGGATGTGCAACTGATGCCTGTTTATCGAGAGTGTCAGGGAGATGTATGTTTGACCTTTATAAGCTGAACGACTAATCCCTTCTCAACGGTCAGAAGAACAGAATGGGAAGTGGTCCTTCCCCCTTTCTGATGAAGATGATGAGGGCAGCTATTGCCTGGGAATTGTTCAATGAAACCCAGGTTAATGTAGGCTTTGTAAACCTCATTTGTTTGTTGTCAGTTCAGGCTCCCTTGAAATGAAATCCTATCCCTGGCTATCTGGAGATACAATTCATGTCATTCATCTTGTGTGAGAAATTTCAAGGTGCCTCATTTCCACCCTGCACCTTTATCTAATCCTGAGATCAAAACCTTCAAAATTCTTCAGTGCAAATACCCCAAGCAGAAATAAAATAATTTGGAGTTTACATGAAATAATTGTCACCTTAAAAAAAAAACAACTTCTAATGGTATCGCTTATTGCAATTGTAGTACACTGTGGATGTATGGGTATTATTTCAAGAATATGTACTATTACATGAAATTGCCTTCTGCCTGTAGTAAGGCAGAGTCACCATTCGTGTCAACCAGTGCCCCTTACAGTAAGAGAGAGAAGTAGAAAGAGTCCCTTCAGTGTCACTGAGTGTCTATGGATTTGTCTCCAGTGCTCCTGCAGCCACACAGGCCCCTGTTCGATCCATTGGCAACCCAAGCTCTTGCCTTTCCATTGAAGTGTGCACTATAATGAAGTTTATGCTCCAAGGCACATCAAGCAGCATGTCTAAATGCAAATAAAACATGAAGAATGAGTAAATCCAGTAGACAACACCAGTAATTCCGTGGAAGGCCCTGAAGTATTTTGTTGATGACAGCTGTAGCGAGCACCAAGTATTCTTTATTCACTCACTCCCATTAATAATGCTGTCAGAAATCTATACATTTTGTAAAGACAAATAACAACCCCTGGACCCTGCCTAAAACAGCTGCATCTTGTGTCATAAATTCTACTACTAGGTAAAATGTGTTGAATTCCCCAAGCGATCCTGTTGCAAAATATGAAGGTTCCCCATTCTCGGAATATCCAAAATAACAATTTAGAATGCAAAGAATAAAACTACAGCTGCATTTTGAAAGCTCTTCATCCACTCAGTGTTCTGACAAAGCCATTGTTCTCTATTGAGGCTTCTCTCATTTTGTCTTACTGGGAATTAATGTACCAATTCATGTACAAATTAATGTACAAGTTTTTTTTATTCCTGTGACAATTTCCCCTTCCCCCCCCCCAATACATATCCAACTTTATGGAGTTAAACAGGAACATCTGCAGATGCTGGGGTTAAGTGAAATACACAAAATGCTGGAGTAACTCAGCAGGTCACACAGCCTCCAATAGGAAGTAAAGGGTAACCGACGTTTTGACCCTTCATCAGATATACACCCACTTTTATTTTACTTTTCACTTTGTAATTTATCATTTCTCAGCCGAAGGATTCAGTCGAGTATTTTGAACCATTGCCAACAAAGCAATTGGAAGGAGATGTTAAATGGAATCTCCCCAACTTTTCCAACTGTATACACAAGGCCCTAGCCTTCACTAGTAACACAGCCCTGTGACCAACCCCAGAATGCAGTGTTGGAAAGGCATTGCATCAGAGCATGTGGAGCAGCCTGAGAGTTGGAAGAAAACAATATTTGTTATCTGGCAGGAGTTTCCAAGCACTTATTATTCCTAGTAAATGGCCAATGTAGAGCAGCAGATTTGTTGCAGAGGGTTCATTGGTTGACATTGATCAATCATGTGTGTCAATGCTCATGGGGAAAGCAATGCTGTCTTCATTCGTAGTCAGAGAAGATGTGAGAATCTCAATTGGAAGGATATGTTTGCACTAAAGAAGGCACAAGGAAATACAACAGGATGTTGCCAGAATTGGAGGACCTGAGATGTGAGGAAAGATTGGATAGGCTGGTCTTGTTTTCCCAAGAGAGGAGGCGGCTGGGGGAGGTATGTAAAATTATAAAAGACATAGATAGATGGAATCTTTTTCCCATGCTAGGAATGTCAAAAAAGAGGTCATAGATTTAAGGTGAGAGAAAGGGGTTTAATGGAGAAAAATTTTTACACATGTGGGTATCTGGAACTCATTGCCAGA
Organism: Narcine bancroftii; assembly: GCF_036971445.1. Lineage (NCBI taxonomy): Eukaryota > Metazoa > Chordata > Chondrichthyes > Torpediniformes > Narcinidae > Narcine > Narcine bancroftii. The sequence goes on from NC_091478.1 coordinate 21,955,439, forward strand.
GGAGATAGTGGAGTCAAGATACAATCATTACTTTTAAGAGATAGACAGGCATTTAAATAGGTAAAGCATACAACAAATAATGCAGGCAAATAGGATGAATATAAATTGGCAAAAATGGTCGACATGTATGTGCTGGGTTGAAGGGCTTGTTTCTGTTCTGTATGACTCTACAAGATAGGGTTACTAAGCTGGGGGATGGGAGGTAGAGGAAAATGAGTGGATGGTGTGGATGTGGAAGTCAAGGAAAGGAAGGGGTGGTGATGAGGGGACAGAAGGAGGAATGGATAGTGAGGAAATGTGCAGGGAAGGGAGGAGGGAAAGGGTTAGAGCCAAAGACAGGGGCACTTTCAGAATGGATGGAGGCATTTTCTGCTAGTCAAGAAAAATGGGAGAAAGAAAACAAGAAGCAGGTTAACCTGATCTCAGTCGGAAAAGTGATGTACCCAAACTTCAGGGCGACATGGTTAGTGTAACACTGTTGCAGTGCCCTCGACCGGTATTCAAATCCGGTGTTGCCTGTAAGGAATTTGTACGTTCTCCCCGTGTCTCCATGGGTTTCCTCCAGGAGCTCCAGTTTCCTCCCACCTTTCAAAACATACCGGGAGTTGTAGGTCAATTGTGTGTATTTGGGCAGCACGAGCTTGTGGTCAAAAGGGCCTGTTACTGTATTGTATATCTAAACTTAAATTTAAAACAGGTCTCTTAGAAAACAAGTGAAAAGCAAAACACTGCAGTTGTTGGTAAACTGAAATAAAGACGACTCAGGTCATGCACTAGTTGCCGATTTCCTCAATCCAGACCTCATTTTGCATATGTCACAATTAAGTCTTTGGCTCTGATCAACCAATCAGGTGGAAGGCTTCTCACAGAATATCAGGAAGTAAAAAGTTTTATATTTAAATTATAATTTTTTTTAAATTTAGACATACAGCAAGGTGACAGACCATTTCATCCCACAAGTCTGTGCCACCTAATTTATACCCAAATATATTTTGAATGGTGGGAGGAAACCGGAGCCCCCAGAGAAAACCCATGCAGACACGGGGAGAACCTACAAACTCCTAACAGATAACCTGGGATTCGAACTCCGCTCCTGTTCGCTGGCACTGTAAAGGCATTGACACTAACTGCTATGCCAAAATTAGAATATAATCACAATTTTAATTATAACTGGGATATTTAAGTAACGATGGGGCTCCTTTTGGATTAAGGGAGAAGCTGGACACAAATTTTCAGAAAAATGTTTTCAGTATCCTACAATTTTTAATTGTTCTGAAGGAGTTAGCATCCGTACATTTTTGTTTAGGGTCAGGGAGGTTGGTAACAGTAATTTTGATTTAGGGTTCTGCTAAAGCCTTCACCTACTTACATATAATTGGATAAAGCTTTGAGGTTGCATTGGTTTGCATTATGAGGGAAGTGCTCACAGCCAATCAGTCACGTTGAGCAGATTCCATCTCCAAATTTAGTAAGGGCGGACCATGAGGGTCAACATGGTATTACTGATAGGGACACCCATGTTTTCATGGACAACAGTGTGTTGTGGAGTTTGCTGTGTTTCACAGACCGACACAGCAACCCTGCCACTATTGCCACAAATTCTGGAAAGACGACTCACTATCAACTGGATATACAAACAAAAATGTGCGTGTTGAAGTAAAATGCCAAAAGCTCCAGACACTGTGAAGTAAAAGCACATGGTGGAGGAACTCAGCTGGTCAACGAGTGTGCTTTATGTAGCAAAGATAAAGATACATAACCAAACATTTCAGGCTTGAGCCCTTCGTTAAGCTATAAAAAATGTTGGCAGGCACCTGAACAAAATGGTGGCGGAGGGGCAGGAGGAGGAGCATGGTCCCAAAGGCAGGAGGTAATAGGTGGATAAGGGAGGGAGAGCACACCAGCAAGCAGGGGGAGGAGGGATGTCTCTGTGAATGGAGAAGGAAGGGGGTGGAGAGCTGGAGGAAAGAAGACAAAGGGAAAGAGGAAGGAGAAAGGAGAGTAGGCTGGCAGAAACCGGAGAAGCCGATCTGGGCTGTAATTATTTCCCCCCCCCCCTCCCCACTGTTTTCTGTGGTATGTATTTGGAAAATACATCCTCGTATGTGTAGTCCCCTGCAGGAAGCAATGACGTGGACCGCTGAGAGTTGTTCAGCAAGGATTCTTCTTCTGGAAACACTACACAATTGGAAGCCTGAGTTGTATATTGTACAGAATAGAAAGGTTGCTCTTTATTCAAGAGTTATAACTTTCACTTGGCATATTATGAGGTCAGGATGATAAGTTGAACCATAAAAGCCGAGCCTAATTGTGTTTGTAGACAGCTCTGAGATTCACATTGTTGCTGCATTAAGTACAATATATGCTGACGTGCTGTGGGAAAATGCTATTTTGTTTTCAGTCATTTTATTTTGCTGATGACAGGTGATGAGGAAAAAAATTACAGTCATGTCAATTGCACAGTAAACTCTTACCATTAAATCACCTGCATAAATTGCATGATGAGCCAAAGGTTTGTGCATCCTTTAGTATTCACCAGGCATGTATATTAATGACAACAATGGTTTCCTTTTATTGTGACTTTAACTACTTGCGCATGTCACGTTACACCTCACTGGGAGACTGTCAATCTAAATTTCATCGAATCATTAGATGATGAAGGATAGATTTTATGCAGAAACTTCTAAAAGGTGAGAGAAGTGGCATGGAGGTTCAGGAAGAAAATGACTGAGCCTCGAGCAAGATGTCAGTCTTTAGATAATTCTAGAATTTGAGGGCATAGGTTGAAGTGAGAGGGGAGAGATTTTTTTTTTTAAATTTTTTATTTTTCACACCATAAATCGCATTAACCATGATACACACTTTTTCCTTTTTACACATATACAGTGCCATTTTCTCTCCCCCCCCCTCCCTCCTCCCATCCCACCCTCCCTACCTCCCCCCTCCCGTCCATTTAAGGTATAAAATCTAGGATACATTAAACCAGTCAGACAATGTTGTCATTCAATAAAAATACACCAGAAATTCCACTGAGTTCATTCTTTTTATTTCCTTTTCCTTCCGTTAACTTAGGTAGTGATTGTCCCCGGTAGGTTTTCGCTATTGTGTTTAATGTAAGGCTCCCATATTTGTTCGAATATTTCAATATTATTTCTAATGGAATACATTTATTCATTTCTATATACCATTGTTGTATTTTCAAATTATCTTCCAATTTCCAGGTTGACATAATACATTTTTTTGCTACGGCTAGAGCTATCTTAACAAATCTTTTTTGTGAATCCTCCAAATCAATTCCAAATTCTTTGTTTTTTATGTTACTTAGGAGGAAGATCTCTGGATTCTTTGGTATATTGTTTTCTGTTATTTTATTTAATATCTGATTTAGATCTTCCCAAAATTTTTCTACTTTCTCACATGTCCAGATTGCATGAATTGTTGTTCCCATTTCTTTTTTACATCGAAAACATCTATCAGATACTGTTGGGTCCCATTTATTTAACTTTTGAGGTGTAATGTATAGCCTGTGTATCCAGTTATATTGTATCATACGTAACCTCGTATTTATTGTATTTCTCATCGTTCCAGAGCATAACTTCTCCCATGTTTCCTTTTTTATCTTTATATTTAAATCTTGTTCCCATTTTTGTTTAGTTTTACCATTTGTTTTCTCATTCTCCTTTTCATGCAGTTTAATATACATATTTGTTATAAATCTTTTGATTATCATTGTATCTGTAATCACATATTCAAAGTTACTTCCCTCTGGCAAACTCAAACTGCTTCCCAATTTATCCTTCAAGTAGGATCTCAACTGGTAATATGCCAGCGCTGTATCTTGAGTTATATTGTATTTATCTTTCATTTGTTCAAAGGATAAGAATCTATTTCCTGAAAAACAATTTTCTATTCTTTTAATCCCTTTTTTCTCCCATTCTCTAAAGGAAAGGTTATCTATTGTAAAAGGGAGTAACTTGTTTTGCGTCAATATTAGTTTTGGCAATTGATAATTTGTTTTATTTCTTTCTACATGAATCTTCTTCCAAATATTGAGTAGATGATGTAATACTGGAGAACTTCTATGTTGTACCAATTTTTCAACCCATTTATATAATATGTGTTCAGGTATCTTTTCCCCTATCTTATCTAATTCTAACCTAGTCCAATCTGGCTTTTCCCTTGTTTGATAAAAATCTGATAGGTATCTTAATTGTGCAGCTCTGTAATAATTTTTAAAGTTTGGCAGTTGTAAGCCTCCTTGTTTATACCATTCTGTTAATTTATCTAGTGCTATCCTCGGTTTCCCCCCTTTCCATAAAAATTTCCTTCTTATTTTCTTTAACTCCTTGAAGAATTTCTCTGTCAGTTGTATTGGCAATGCCTGAAATAGGTATAATATCCTTGGAAAAATGTTCATTTTAATACAGTTTATCCTTCCTATTAGTGTTAGTGGTAAATCTTTCCAATGCTCTAAATCGTCCTGTAATTTTTTCATTAGTGGATAATAATTGAGTTTATATAGTTGGCCGAGATTTTTGTTTATTTGTACACCTAGGTATCTTATTGCTTGCATTTGCCATCTAAATGGTGATTCCTTCTTAAATTTTGAGAAATCCGCATTATTCATAGGCATTGCTTCACTTTTATTTACGTTGATCTTGTAACCCGACACTTCTCCATATTCCTTCAATTTCTTATATAATTCTTTTATTGATAGTTCTGGTTCTGTTAAATATACTATAACATCATCCGCAAATAAACTGATTTTATATTCCTTGTCTTTTATTTTTATCCCTTTTATATTATTTTCTGTTCTTATCAATTCTGCTAATGGTTCTATAGCTAACGCAAACAATAAAAGGTGATAGTGGGCATCCCTGCCGTGTTGACCTGCTTAAGTTAAATTGCTTTGATGCATGTCCATTTACTGTCACTTTCGCTAATGGTCCCTTATATAATGCTTTAATCCAATTAATATACTTCTCCGGTAAACTGAATTTTTGCAATACTTTGAACAAGTAATTCCATTCTACTCTGTCGAAGGCCTTCTCTGCGTCTAAAGCAACTGCTACTGTTGGTGCTTTATTCCCTTCTACTGCATGAATTAAGTTAATAAATTTACAAATATTGTCTGTTGTGCATCTTTTTTTAATAAATCCAGTTTGTTCTAGATTTACCATTTTCGGTACCTGTTCTGCTAATCTGTTTGCTAACAGTTTAGCTATTATCTTATAATCTGTGTTAAGTAAAGATATTGGTCTATATGACGCTGGTGTGAGTGGATCTTTCCCTTGCTTTAGTATTACTGTAATTATTCCTGTTTTACATGAATCTGGTAAGCTTTGTGTTTTATCAATCTGGTTGATTACTTCCAGGAGGGGCGGAATTAATAAGTCTTTAAATGTTTTATAAAATTCTATTGGGAATCCATCCTCTCCTGGTGTCTTATTATTTGGTAATTTTTTTATTATCTCTTGTATTTCTACTATTCCAAATGGCTCTGTTAATTTATTTTGTTCCTCTATTTGTAGTTTTGGTAGTTCAATTTTAGTTAGAAATTCATCTATTTTCCCTTCTTTCCCTTCATTTTCAGTTCGGTATAATTGTTCATAGAATTCTCTAAAGTTTTCCTTAATTTCTTTTGGATTATATGTAATTTGTTTGTCTTTTTTCCTTGATGCCAATACCATTTTCTTAGCTTGTTCTGTCTTAAGCTGCCATGCTAGGATTTTGTGCGTTTTTTCACCTAGTTCATAATATTTCTGTTTTGTCTTCATTATATTCTTCTCCACCTTATATGTTTGTAGTGTTTCATATTTTATTTTTTTTTCCGCCAATTCTCTTCTTTTAGTTGTATCTTCCTTCATTGCTAATTCTTTTTCTATATTTACTATTTCCCTTTCCAACTGCTCTGTTTCCTGATTATAGTCCTTCTTCATCTTGGTTACATAACTTATTATTTGCCCTCGAATGAATGCTTTCATTGCATCCCAAAGTATAAACTTATCTTTCACTGATTTCGTATTTATTTCAAAATACATTTTAATTTGTTTTTCAATAAATTCTCTAAAATCCTGCCTTTTAAGTAACATGGGGTTTAATCTCCATCTATACATTCTTGGAGGGATGTCCTCTAACTTTACTGTCAATATTAAGGGTGAATGGTCCGATAGTATTCTAGCTTTATATTCTGTTTTTTTTACTCTATCTTGCATACGAGCTGATAACAAAAATAGGTCTATTCTTGAGTATGTTTTATGTCTAGCCGAGTAATATGAATACTCCTTTTCCTTTGGATGTTGTTTCCTCCATATATCCAAAAGTTGCATTTCTTCCATCGATTTAATTATAAATTTGGTTACTTTGTTCTTTCTGTTAATTTTTTTCCCAGTTTTGTCCATATTTGAATCCAAATTCAGGTTGAAATCCCCTCCTATTAATATGTTCCCTTGCGTATCTGCTATCTTCAAAAAAATATCTTGCATAAACTTTTGATCTTCTTCGTTAGGTGAATATACATTGAGTAGATTCCAAAACTCCGAATATATCTGACATTTTATCATTACATATCTCCCTGCTGGATCTATTATTTCCTCTTCTATTTTAAATGGCACATTTTTACTAATTAATATAGCTACTCCTCTTGCTTTTGAATTATACGATGCTGCTGTTACGTGTCCTACCCAATCTCTCTTTAATTTCTTGTGCTCCAATTCAGTTAAATGTGTTTCTTGCACAAATGCTATATCAATTTTTTCTTTTTTCAGTAAATTTAGCAGTTTCTTCCTTTTAATTTGGTTATGTATTCCATTAATATTTAAAGTCATATAGTTCAACGTAGCCATTTTATACTTTGTTTATCTTCCCTTTCCGTTTCTCGATCATTACCTTTCCTTCTTATCCATTTCTGTTTTCTTGTTTTGAACCCTTTATAAGACAACATTCCTAAAACATCAAACATTTTCCTTATTCTCCTATTTAAAACTTCTTTAGCCCCAATCCCCCCTTCCCCTCCTGAGTTGTCCTTTATCCCTTGTCAGACAACCACATCTCCCCTCTCCATTTGGATTTGCGAATTCACTCGCAAGCGTCAGCTGGTTTTGCAGTGACCGTAACTCCTCCCCACCCAGCTCCCCCCAGAAAAGATTTCACTTTTCATATGTAACAAAGGTCACTCTTTTAATTCCCTCCTTATTCCCTCTATTCCATTTCCTTCCCTTATTAATTCTTGTCTATACTATCTATATTTTCCTCTAAATACGGATACATTCATGTATGCACATTATACATATACACACAAATACCTCTTTACCCACATACATATAAATCGTGGTCATTTTTACTCTTATTACATGTCTTCATCTCTCTGTTTGTTTTGTAGTTGTTCTGCAAATTTCCTTGCTTCCTCTGGATCCGAGAATAGTTTTTTTCCATAAGATCGTTTTCGATGTATTGAACTCCTTCTTCAGGAGTCAAAACTTATGTGTCTTTTTAGTTCGCAGTCTTTTGTACTCTCATTACACGTCTTCATCTCTCAGTCTATTTTGTAATTGTTCTGCAAATTTTCGTGCTTCCTCTGGATCCGAGAATAGTCTGTTTTGCTGTCCTGGAATAAATATTTTCAATACCGCTGGATGCTTTAGTATAAATTTATACCCTTTCTTCCATAAAATCGCCTTTGCTATATTGAACTCCTTTCTCTTCTTCAGGAGTTCAAAACTTATATCTGGATAAATGAAGATTTTTTGCCCTTTGTTGCCCTCTCTTACTTTTTCCATTGTTTTCTCCAGTACCTTTTCTCTTGTAGTATATCTTAGGATGAAAGCCTTCGACACCGTGAGCAGGAAAGGGCTTTGGCAAATACTAGAGCGCATCGGATGTCCCCCAAAGTTCCTCAACATGATTATCCAACTGCACGAAAACCAACAAGGTCGGGTCAGATACAGCAATGAGCTCTCTGAACCCTTCTCCATTAACAATGGCGTGAAGCAAGGCTGTGTTCTGGCACCAACCCTCTTTTCAATCTTCTTCAGCATGATGCTGAACCAAGCCATGAAAGACCCCAACAATGAAGACGCTGTTTACATCCGGTACCGCACGGATGGCAGTCTCTTCAATCTGAGGCGCCTGCAAGCTCACACCAAGACACAAGAGAAACTTGTCCGTGAACTACTCTTTGCAGACGATGCCGCTTTAGTTGCCCATTCAGAGCCAGCTCTTCAGCGCTTGACGTCCTGCTTTGCGGAAACTGCCAAAATGTTTGGCCTGGAAGTCAGCCTGAAGAAAACTGAGGTCCTCCATCATCCAGCGCCCCACCATGATTACCAGCCCCCCCACATCTCCATCGGGCACACAAAACTCAAAACGGTCAACCAGTTTACCTATCTCGGCTGCACCATTTCATCAGATGCAAGGATCGACAATGAGATAGACAACAGACTCGCCAAGGCAAATAGCGCCTTTGGAAGACTACACAAAAGAGTCTGGAAAAACAACCAACTGAAAAACCTCACAAAGATAAGCGTATACAGAGCCGTTGTCATACCCACACTCCTGTTCGGCTCCGAATCATGGGTCCTCTACCGGCACCACCTACGGCTCCTAGAACGCTTCCACCAGCGTTGTCTCCGCTCCATCCTCAACATCCATTGGAGCGCTTACATCCCTAACGTCGAAGTACTCGAGATGGCAGAGGTCGACAGCATCGAGTCCACGCTGCTGAAGATCCAGCTGCGCTGGATGGGTCACGTCTCCAGAATGGAGGACCATCACCTTCCCAAGATCGTGTTATATGGCGAGCTCTCCACTGGCCACCGTGACAGAGGTGCACCAAAGAAAAGGTACAAGGACTGCCTAAAGAAATCTCTTGGTGCCTGCCACATTGACCACCGCCAGTGGGCTGATATCGCCTCAAACCGTGCATCTTGGCGCCTCACAGTTTGGCGGGCAGCAACCTCCTTTGAAGAAGACCGCAGAGCCTACCTCACTGACAAAAGGCAAAGGAGGAAAAACCCAACACCCAACCCCAACCAACCAATTTTCCCCTGCAACCGCTGCAATCGTGTCTGCCTGGTCCCGCATCGGACTTGTCAGCCACAAACGAGCCTGCAGCTGACGTGGACTTTTTACCCCCTCCATAAATCTTCGTCCGCGAAGCCAAGCCAAAGAAGAAATATCTTAGGAATTTTACTAAAAGAGATCTTGGCTTTTGTTGTGGTTGTGGTTTAAAGGCCAATGCTCTATGTGCCCTTTCTATTTCCATTTCTTGCTGTAGTTCTGGACATCCTAGGATCCTAGGGATCCAATCTTTTATAAACTCTCTCATATTCTTGCCTTCTTCATCTTCCTTAAGGCCCACTATCTTTATGTTATTTCTTCTGTTATAATTTTCCATTATATCTATTTTCTGAGCTAACAGTTCTTGTGTCTCTAACTTTTTTATTAGATTCCTCTAATTTCTTTTTTAAGTCTTCTACCTCCATTTCTACTGCTGCTTCTCGTTCTTCCACCTTGTCCATTTTTTTTCCCATTTCTGATAAGGTCATATCTATTTTATTCATTTTCTCTTCTGTATTGTTTATTCTTCTTCTTAAATCATTAAATTCTTGCACTTGCCATTCTTTAAATGACTCCATGTATTCTTTAATAAGAGAAAGTATATCCTTTGTCTTGCCTGCCTTTCCCTTCTTCTTCTATTTCACTGTACTCTTCCTCTTCTTCTTGGTTGGCCATCTGTTGTTTCTTTGTTGTCTTTTTCTTCTCTTCTTTCTTGTTTTCATTGTCTTCTATGTTCTCCTCTTGCTGCAGGTGTTCTGCAGCTGTCATTGCCGGCTGTGGAGATCGACTCCCCAGCTGGTCACCCCTCCCGTCGGTGTGTTTTTTTGCATGCGCATCGCGCATGCGCGGTTGCGCACTTTTACTCGGCTCAGCGAGCCATTTTTGTAGTCCACTTTCTACCGACCTGAGGGAGCGGGTTTCTCTCTCCACCGCGGGCCTCTTCGAACAGGTAAGGCCTTCTCCTTCTTCTTCCGTTGTCTTCTCTTCCTCTCTTCTTACTGTTGGTTTTGATTTTTCTTTTTTCGTCGCCATCTTCTTTCCACCTTTATACTCACTTTACTTTAATTTTTATTTTTGTGCCTTTGTGTTTTCCTGTTTTTTCCGACTTTTCTGGAGAGGGCTGGAGTTCACCGTCCGGCCACTACTCCATCACGTGACTCCTCAGGGGAGAGATTTAAAGAAAGATGAGGTGCAGCTTTTTCACTCAGCAGGTGGTCCGTATCTGGAACGAGGTGCCACAGGAAGCTAGCAAAGTGGTGCAATGACAAGATTTGATGAGGCATTTGGACAGATATGTTATTTGGAAGAGTTTAGAAGGATATGGTCCAAATGCAAGCAGATGGGATAAGCCCTGAATGCCAACGAGGTTGGCATGGATGAGTTGGACCAAAGGGTCTATTCTGCATTGTAGAATCTCATGATTCTGTGACTCTGACACAGCTACCATTTGGTGGAGCACCAAAACAGTGTTCCAACAACTGAACCATCCTTTTTTCCAGGGAGCGCAGCTTCCCCTCTATTGTGGTCCATAGAGCCAGCTCCTGCATTTCCGCCAGTTATTCATTCTCACCACTCTCCCCCAAACAGATTAGGTTCCACTCATCCTCACCTTTCACCACATCACCCTCTACATTCAGTACATCATCTTTCTTCTTTTCTGCTAGTTGATACTACACCTCATCACCACCTCTCCGCACGACTCCCTTGTCCACTCATCCCACCTCACCTCAACCCCTGGTGCAGCCACAGGAGGTGGACACTTGCTTTTACACCTTCTCCTGTGCCACCAGTCAGAAACCAGAACTGCCCTTCCAGCTGAAGCGTAGATTCCTGTGCACCTCCTCCAACTGTATCTACTGTATTCAGTGCTCCTGAAGTGGTATAAAAACCTACCAGTGGTGGATGGCATTCTTTGCATGGATTGGCAACACAATTGAATTGAAATTGTAAAGAATATTTCAGTGTATTTAGCACATAGAACATTATTGCACAGTAGAGACCCTTCAGTCTACAATGTTTTGCCAACCTATGTAAATCTACAACAATCTAACCCTTCCCTGCATCATATCCATACCCCTCCATTTTTCTTGTATCCTTGTGGCTATCTAAGTCTTTTGAATGTCCCTATTGAACCACCCTCGACTACTACCCCCTGCAAAGCATTCTAGGCACCCACTACTCTCTGTAAAAAAAACTTACCCCATCTCCCCTAAACTTTTCTTCAGACACCTAAATGTTCTCTGGTATTTGCTATTATCATCCCAGGCTAAAGGTGCTGGCTCTCCACCCTATCTGAGCCCCTCATAAACTTATCTACCTCTATTTAGTCATCTCTCATCCTTCAGTGCTCCAGAGTAAAACCTTGCTTCGTAAGACCAAATTCTATGGTTTAATTGCAACATTTAATGTGGTAAAATGTAACAGCACACAATCAAACAAAATTTAGCACTGATAAGGTGTTGGGGACAGATGAACAATAGCTTAAACAAAAGGGTAGGCTTCAAGGAGCAGGCTGAAAGGAGGAGAAATATTTAAGGAGGGAATTCTGGAAGTAGGCACTGGGTTCACGGTTCCTAACTAAAGATGAATGCAAGTGGAGGATTTTTGAGGTCAGAACTAAAACTGGCTGAAAGCATGGGAGGTTAGATATAAGCAGGAAGAGTTAAACCAAAGCCTCGGTGTTTGATAATAAACCCTGATTAACATATGACACAATCTTGTTGCAAAAAAATCTTCATCAGTAAATCGCCACTAAACATAGATCATTTCAACATTTTTTATTTGTTAGAAACAATGATCTGTAATCATTTTTATACATGAACTGTACAACTTGAAAAAATAAGTAATCTGGAAGTAGATTCCACAAATGCCATGGTCAACGACAAAACAGAAAGGACAGGTTGGGCTGCTTTAAAAGTGAATGAAACATTTATTGTGAATCCTCCTAAATAATCTTGTCACAAGATCCACATTTAAATACAAACCTTGAAAGAGTCCATACAAACACCAACTGTTAAAAGTTTATGACTATCAATCCCAGTATTATTTACAAAAGCTTTCAAGATTGTATAATGCACAGATCATTTATAACATAGGGATCAATTACGTGGTTGTACGCAGTAAACTTCAATGAAAGAGATGGGGAAAAATCAATTTTACAATCTTCTTGGTCGGGAGGGCTGAGAATGAGACTCAAGGTGACTGATGGAGAAAATAGGGGTCATGTTTTATTGTCTATTATTTCTCAGGATGTGATGTCAGGAGTTCTGAGTCAATCACATGGGAGAGTATACAGTTACATCAAGGATCAGTGGGTATGAATGGCAGGTTCTTCTCCCATGAAGAATATTAATGAACCACATGGGTTTTAAAAATCAAAATAACACTGCAAGATTACATCATCATGAATATCTTTCCTCTTTGAGACATGAAGGATCTCAAGAGCAATGGCAAAAATGCTTAACAAATAGCTTATAATATTGTTTATAATGTGTAAATCAGATCATGTTTTTTTAAGCGAAAAGATATTTGGCAGCTTTCAGTCTCCATGTATCATTGCTCGTCATTTTCGTGTATTCTGGAGCGAGATCATCTGACAAGAGGCTAAATTCTTCCCTCCTTGGAAGGGGAGGATCAGCATTCACGGTCATTTTAAAAGAAAATTGAGAAAAAAACATTCAGCACAGACATCATGGGCTGAAGGGCCTGTTCCTGTATTCTGCGTAAATGCACATGCTAGAAATCTGACACGTAGCTGGAAGTATTTCAGGTTGACGATGCTTCATCAGAACTTCTTTCACAGATGTTGCCTGACCTGCTGAGTGTTTCCATTATTTTCTAACGTAAAGCCTGTTCTTTGAAGAGATTGTACAGAACAGGGTCAAAAAAAACAAACTTGGAAGAAATACGCAAAGGAAATGGCCTCCAAATGTTCTTCAACAGCTTCATCTCCCGTCATTTATCGCCATGAGCCAAGTCACATGACCACACCCTGGCAACCACACACTGACCAACAGACCTTGACTTCTATCTTCTGTAATTTTTTAGAAGATGAAACTCTTTCTCAATGTCCTTCTAACTTTCCCCTGGTGGTCAAGTAATCTTTTTTTCTTGGGGATTCTCCGAAAATCCAGGGGAGTTAATGAGCCCTGTTCAACCACCAGGGTTGGTGGTAGTTGACATCAATTGTAGCTGGAATTTTAAATTAAAATCTGAAACTGCTACAGCTTCGGTGAATGTGAAATAAAGTCCGGAAATGCGCGTTACCAGCACTTTTGTACATGGCACGACAATCGCAGCGTCCACAGACTCTCCTGTTTAATTTAAACACAAGCCTGATAGATTGAGATTGCAATTTGTTTTCTCAATGCAAACTAAGAAAGGCTGACATGATGAAGGGAAATAAAAAGGTGTGTGATTTAAATAAAAATGACATATTTAGCATTTAATAAAGGTCAGAAAGACCTTCCAGCTAATTCTTGGTCGGTTCTAAGCATCTGGCATTTTGCATTTGCTTTAAAATTCTCTTTTTAGGTGGTGTTCTTTTCCATGTTGGAACACTGACGTTTAATCATTAATCAGAGCAGAAAAGTGGGCAGCGGCGTAGAAAGCAGCTACTTTCACAGTTGTACGTGGTGCAGTGAATGTGTACATCTTAATAGGGCACTAAAAAGTGATTAGATTTAGCTTCTAACTACCAGGAATATCTGGATGAAGAGCCATAAAAGTGGGACTCAGTGAATGTCTCCTATGAGGAGATAACACCCTGCTTTAATGGATTTAAAACAAAGAGACTGGTGAATTAATAAACAGGACATGAACTCCTGTAATGAGAGCACACACATAATGGAGCCCTCTGTGAAGTGCATTTGGACTTGCGGTGTAGATTAAAGGAGGCTCCATTAGATCATGCAGGACCCTGCAAAGCCTGTTGTCTCACTATCCAATTATAGCATCAAACCTGTTTTCAATTGCTCCACTAATGAAACCATAGAAATGCTAAAGAAGTCACCAACTGCTCTCAACTGTGGGGCTCTGCAAGTTGGCAGGGGCTCTCACTTGCTATGAATGAAATCACTAATTCCCTTCAGCAAAAATGCAGATTTGGAAAGATCCTTACAAAGATTTAATAAAACAAACTACTGGCAAGAGTTACTTGCACTAATCGACTATGTTTGAATCATCACCCGAGCAGCCGGGGAACTTCAATTCAATGAGTAAATCAAAAATAAAAAATTTTTAAAAAAATCAATGAGTAAATCTGGGAGGGGGGGGGGAAGAGTGTGCAACTACAGTTTGTCTTTAAAGTCCAGTTGGTTCACCAATGGCTTTGAGGAAAGGAAATCTCCCATCCTTCCCCAGTCTGGCCTTTGTGTTAACCGCTATGCTATTACAGCACCAGCGACACAGGTTTGAATCCCGGCACTACCTGGAAGGAGTTTGTACGTCCTCCCCACGATTGTGTGGGTTTCCTCCCACCTGTCAAAAAATGTATGGTGGGGAAGTGGGGGTTGGGTTGTAGGGTAACTGGGGTATTTGGACCGCTCGGGCTCCTGGGCCAGAAGGGCCTGTTACTGTGCTCTACATCTAAACTAAAAATTAAAATCTACAGTTGAGTGCAATACATAAATGTGCTGGAGAACTCAGCAGGTCATGTAGCATCCATTGGAAGTAAAAGGTAAAAAGGGGCTCAGGCCTGAAATGTTTGTTACCTTTTTTGCATCCTGTGATGCTTTGTGAACTGCTGAGTTTCTCCACCACATTTGTATATCGGCCTTTGTGTAACTTCACACCCAATAATGTGGTCCACACTTAACTCCCTCCCCAGTTATGGAAGTTCGAGTAAGTCTGGCATTTCTCCACCAATTCAATTAAGTCTGGCATTATTCCCTAATTACCCAACACTTGAATAGAGCTGGCGAACCACATTACATCACTTATGGTTCAAGAGGGGACACAGAAACGTCATTGTAAGTTCTCATTTAATGGTTACCCCTTTGCTAAGGAGCACTTCAGCAGGTCATAATTAAATATACACAGGCAATGAGACATGGAATTGAGAACCTTCAGCCACAGATGTCTCCTGGTCTCACCTCATCCAGCAGTCTTTATCCACTCACACATTCCACAAGCTGCCAAGGCTGTCCTGTGGAAGGAGGGTGTGGGAACCACTTCAGAAATGGTACAGAAGTGACTCCAAATGTTCTGACCTTGGCTGAACACAGGCCCCAGCTGTTTATTGGGCTCAAGTTGTTTCTGAGCCCATTCCAAATCAATATTTTCTGCAGCCTAGCATGAGGTTTGAAGGTCTGCATTGGATGGGTTTGGGGGGGGAGAGGAAAGAGCAGAGCCAGAGAATCCTCAATCAGCCCAGCACAGAGGTGTTGAGGCAGGACCCCAATGTCCGCAACATTCCATCGTCTGTAGCGCAAGCACAATTTGTTCGCAAGGGCGCTCAGTCTAAAATAAAAAGTTAAATCTGGATGCTTTTGGTTTCAATTCAGCCCAGAGACTTTGGAAAGGAGATGGAAGAGGTTAACCAATGAAACAAGCAAGTCTGCAGATTCTGGATGAAATAAAAATACAATGCTGGAGAAACTCAGCAGGTCAGACAGTGTATTTTATATAGAAACAATAAAGATACATAACCAACATTTTGGGCTAGAGTCCTTCATTGAGGTATACCTTGATGAAGGACTCAAGCCCAAAACATAGCTTGTGTATCTTTATCTTTGCCATATAAAGTACACTATCTGATCTGTTGTTTCTCCAGCATTGTGCTTTCATCAGGATGTTGCCTGGATTAGGTACAAGCTATAAGGCTGGACGAGCGAGTTGATAGGAGGCTGAGGGAGACTTGATAGAAGTTTAGAGAATTAGGAGATGTACTGATCCGACAGACTTCCCATCCTAAGCCACCAGAGGACACATGAGAGTTCGGGGACAGTGGCAAAAATATCTCAAGGTCTCTGTTGATGATCGCACCACAAGGTGACAGGGTCAAATGTCCGAAAGCTTGATCAAAAAGGTAGGTTTTAAGGAACATTCCTTTTTCAAGAGATTAAGTACTGAATATTACAGAGCTTAGGGCGTGAAGACGCAGCTGACAGTGGTGGGTGAGAGAAATTGGGGATGCAAAAGAGGCCAAAATGGGAAGAACTTCAAGATCCCAGTGTTGGGTGACTGCAAGAGATGATAGAAGTAGGGAGGGCCAGGCCGCGTCAGAACCTGAGAATGTTAGACCAATACTAGCATATCGGAATGGAATCTTGCTCACCAAGATCAACACGGTTAGAGCAGCAGTTCACGAGACCCTATGATAGCGTCAGCAACCTGGGTTGAAATCCGCTGCTGGCTGTAAGGAGTTTGTATGTTCTCCCTGTGATCTGCGTGGGTTTTCCACGGGTGCTCTGGTTTCCTTCCCACGTTCCAAGGATTGGCAAGTTAGTTGGGTGTGTTTTGGCGGCATGGGCTAGAAGGGCCCTGCTACTGTGTTGTACATCCAAATGAAATAAGAAGTCAGAGCAACAAATAATCTGATGGAGGAAATCAGGAGGCATCAGTGGGAAAGAAAGAATTGTTGCCTCTTCAGGCTGGAGCCCTTCATCAAGGAGATTATAGTCAGCCCAAAAATGCCATAGTTAAACGAGAAAATGTACTCACTAGATGTCAGAGAAAGTAACTGGGATGTTTGAGGGACTTAGGCCAATCTAGAAACATGTCTTGGTAATCAGTCAATAACGAACAAAAACTCAAGAAACCCTAAACTTTTGGGCAGGAAGAACCTTGACTAGTTTGGAGAAACAGCAGCTGCCACAATTCGGCCCCTCCAGCCAATCGAATCTGTCATAGATGGACAGCAACAAAACACCAGTTAACGGCTTGGATGTTTAGTTACTGAACCAGCTGCAACGGTTAGAAGTGAGTTACGGGGAAGTCAAATGTAACAATCCTTAATACAGACTAACCCAAGTACTAGTGACAATATTCATGAGGTCTCATTCTCACATTCGCTCTTGTCACATACAAGCCCCTGGGTTGGGTGGTAATGGTTGGCTGAAGCTTTCAGGAGGAAAGTATTCGTTTAAAGTTATTTCTTTTTCATGGCTAAAACTTGGAAAGCACATCATCATTAACAAACTAAAATGGTTGAGATAGGGAATTAAACCAGTAATAATTTTCCAGATAAAACATTGTATATTGCTGTGCCAAAACATTTGCAGCAATTTGAGGATATTCTGACATACAGAAAGGTTTAATTTAAATCCATAAATAAATCCAATTCTCCCCTTGAATCATTCTTGACAACTCTCCCTCCCCCTCCCCCAACACCGCACGACGACAGAGCTAAACTCTACCTCGCTCTCTTGCCCTACCACAGTTGGAGCTCCCAGGGTTAGCACATCGTAATGCAGTAGGCTGACACCCATATCAAAGGATGCCAACCTGGGGGAAGTGCTTGAGTGAAGGAGGAGGTTGATGCATTGGCCTGCAAACTAACCCAAAGTATCAATCAGTTCTTCTGAAAGAACTGTGAGTGGAACCTTTTTCTAAGTGGCTTGTGAACTGCTTTCAGGAGGAAGTTGCACTTCTGTGCAGTTGCTAAATCCTGGCTGAACTTAATCCCAATGCTATGCAAAGATATAGTGCATCTGGTTGTGGGCAGACGTGAGGGTGGGGAGGTTGATGGTGTTCAAATTGAAGCTGGTGGAAATCTCACCAGAACAAACTGCCCCATATACTTCTCTTGACAACAAGTTGGCGTCAGAGAGAAAGATGTAGGATTTGTCTTTCCCAATCCCATTCTCCTCTATAACGCTGGTTTACGGTCATTGTCATGTTTCAATTTCCCCAAATGAGACTGGCTTAATCCTTGAGGGAACTGGGGATATTGGTTTCCAAAGTTTGTATCAGAACTCACTCTCTCTCTATCCAAAATCAAGCGCAGCCATACATGGTCAGATCACACACAATGAATCCTGATAAAAAATAAGATCTCTGACACAAACAGTTCAGACAGATAATCCACTATATTAAAATAGAAATTTGACAGAACAATCCAGTTCCTTTCTATCCACAAAGGAAATTTCCTTCATTTTTACGCCATTTTATAAAAGGTGCTCAGACATCTTTTGCAGGAGCACATCACTAAATAAAGTACATTTCCAAGTATTTATTTTATAGGCCTCCATTATGATGTAGTCGTTTTCCTTTCGGTAATCACTTGTTCATTTTTTTCTGACTAAAGTTATCTTCGCCCACTGAACAAATCGGCCTAACTTGCAGTATCCCTTAATGGTAAATAAGTGACAATGATATTCTTGTGAAAGGTCAGTGATGCCTCTGGTATATCTAGGGTATTGAGACATCTATCTGTTTGAGTTGGGTATAGATGTAACAAACCACTTCTCTGCAAATATGAGCTGAGTGTATTGCTCACCAGTGTGATTGATCAAACTGCTTTAATTTCATGTTTACCTCCCAAAGCTCACACTGTAAGAGATTGGAAAGAACCTACTGGGAACATTAGTGCACCCCTGTTGAAGCAACAATAGATCGAGATGTCTGATTGTGCCTAGAGGAAGATTATGTCAAAGCAGTCGTGTGTTCTTTTATTTATAAACATTGGAAATAATCTAGAACAGGTTAGAGAATTATGATTGTTCATCATGTCTGTGTTATATTTATCTAACACAAAGATTTGGCAAAGGTGGTTTTGTCCTTTATTAAAGTCATTTTTAGATTTCTGTGGCCGTGATCTCCTCAAATTGAATATCTTCATTTCCCTCTTCAAGCTCGCCCAATTCCCTGGCTTCCAGTTCCAAACTGAGTTGCCTCATTTCTCTCTCTAGCTCCCTGTTCCTCCTGTACATCTGGATGTAGTTGTACTGGAGCTGTTTCTGGTATCTGATCACCCTCTCCTTCTCCCCTTGCCACGTGCGTCGTTCCACCTCAAAGTTCTGCAGCTGGCTCTCACTCCTCCTCCGCTCATGGACGAGCTCGGCCCTCAGCTTCTCCACTTGCCGCCTCAAGCTCTGCTGGTTGTCTGCCATTTGCCTCTGGACCTTTGCCTCATCGCTCTCGTACACCAGGAAGGTGTCTCCCCGCTCGGCGTACGGACTACTTGCACGTCTCCTGTTGCCCAGGGCCTCTCTCAGCCCAGCCGACTCCTGCTCCAGCTTGCCCACCTTCTCTCTCAGAAGTTCTGCCTCGTTCTTCTTCCGCTGGAGCTCATTCTCACACACCTCCAACTCCAAGGTCTTTGTGTGAACCGACTCTCGGAACTCGTGGATCTCATCCTCGTGATCCTGAAGCTCGGCTCGAATTTCACGGAGTTGAGCTTTCAAGGAGACAATTTCATTGCCCTTCATGGCTAGATCAGCCTGGGAGTCTTTTAGCTGCTGCTTCAAAAGCGAAATCTCCCCTGACTTCTGGCATACCTATAGTAAGGGGCAACAACAGGAAAAGAGATCAGTTTTGGGAACTATTCCGGGGAAATAACTTTATCGTGCAGGCTGTGAGATTGATAACAGTATCCTGTAACCCCATGGGTCTCTTATAAATGAAACGAGTAAATTATTCTGCAATACTTATACATCTTTACATATATATGCATTATAAATTGCTGTGTATTTATGTGGGCACTGTGGTCTGGAGAAACGCTATTTAGTCTGGTTGTATAAGTGCAGTCAGATGATAATAAACTTGAATTTAGTTCCTGACTTTGTCCATTGGGCTGAGTCATTGGGTCTATTTAAGCCAGTAATTGATACTTTCTTGATTGGCCAGGGCATCAAAGGTTATGGGGAGAAGGCCAGCCAGGCAGTAGATCTGAGTAGGAGAACGGATCAGATCATGATTGAATGGTGGGGCAGATTTGATGGGCTGAATGGCCTATTTCTGCTCCTATGTCTTATGGTCCTATCAGGTCTGCATCATGTTTTCCTTTCTTGTTTTTCTCTTCCATTTGTCATAGAATTTGTCATGAGTCATAGAATTCTACAGCATGGAAAAGGCCCTTCGGCCCAACTTGTCCATCCAAGCTAATCCCATTCGCCTGCATTCAGCCTGTAACCTCTTTCAAATCTGGAACTTCTAAGCATTTCCTCACTGGAAAACTAACCAAGATCATGGGGACAACACAGAGACAGAGGGAATGAAAAGGTCGAAACAGCACCACGGAAAAAGCATGTGGAAAAATAAAAGGCTGGGGGGGGGGGGGGGAGATGAAACTAGGATTGAGGTAGCGTGGAAAGTAAAAGGAGAATATACTGGATGGAGAATTGGAGCTTTGAAGAGTATTAACAAGAAAGGATGAAGGGAGATAAAAAGGTGTAATACAAGGAAACAGTGTGGTATTCCAGGGCACTGGAACTTTCTTGCCATGTTTTCCACGCAGGGTCTGAGAGGCAATGGCAGAGCTACAAAAACAGTGCAAAAAAAAAAAAAAAAAAAATTCATAGTCCAGTCCAGCACCAATACAGGTCCTTTGGCCCACAATGTTGTACTGATTTATATAAATCTTCCCTGCCATCAATCTAATGCCATAGGTGCTCTGTGGTTCGTAAGAGATTACTTAAGGTGGCATCTGAGTAGGAAAAAAAAGCTTGAGAACAAACCCTTCCCTACCTCACAGCCCATTAAACTTCTTTATTCCTTAGCAAGAGAAATTCAACTGGAGGAATTCACCACGTCAAGCGGGGGTAAAGAAATGGTCGCCGGTTCAGGTCTGAACCCTTCATATTAAAAGGCTGGTTATATGATCAGTAAAAATTAAATGCATTTTGTTTTGACACTTCACGTTGTGAATGGTGTTCCTCCCTCTGGTGTAGCCGTTGTGTCTGGCACTCATGAATGGCTCCCCTCCTCATGACTTTACTTCAATGTGACCCTAACTAGAGATGGGAGGCATTTTCTTGGTGGCTGTCCGTCTAGCTTAGCAACATTCTTCCTTTCTCATTTGAATCTCTGTGACTACGGTCTCCTGTTCAGAAAGTTGATGACTTTCCAAGAGGGGGTTTGGCACCATCCTGCTCATCAGCTACACATATGTGTCAACACTCCTACCTCTCAACGTGCACCAGCAGCTTTCTCTGAAGTAGCCAGTGGATCAAGCAGAGCTCGTGCTGGAGTGTGGTGGGGAGAAGGCAGGGAGGACAGCAGCTACATCATGGAGAAACAGCTGAATGCCTCTGTCCCTTTTTACTTAAATTCTCCCTCATTGGATCATTCCACACGAGACATTATTCAACAAGGGCAGGCCTAGCCAAGATCAGATAGTCCTCTTCTCTCACCCATGTCCTCTCACATCCTCTTTTAACAACACATAATATTCCAGCTCCGCACTCTCATTCTAGACAGCATTAACATTGACTTCTCCAATTTCTGTTAAACCCGGAGTATCCCTTGGTTTCCTTTCCTCCAGGTCCCTACTCCCTTTCCTTCTCTGATCAGAGAGCCACCCACTCTGCCAATCAGCTCTTTTCTCTTCCACCTTCCCACCTGTATCCACCCACAACCATGAAGAGGTCCTTAATGAGCTCCGTTTACACCACAATGCCAAACTCTTCTTCCGTACAAAACTCCACCTGCGACATCTTACCCATTAGCCTGTGCTCCTCCTCCTGCCCCTTCCTCCCTCTTCTCCTCCCCTTCCCCTCCCACCTTTTGATTAAGACACCTGTCTATTTTTGCTTATATCCTGACGAAAGGGACAGGCCCGGAATGCTGGTTAACTTTTACTTCCTATGGATGCCGTGTGTCCTGCTGAGTTTCCCCAGCACTTTTGTGTGTTGCCCTTGACCCCAGCATCTTGCTTAATCCCCATTACCTAGTTTCCTTCCCCTCTCCCACCTAATCTTTCTGCCTAACACATATATTCTCCTCCCACTGTTTCCATCTGCCCACCATCCCTCCTTTACCTGGTTGTCCCCTTCACCTTCCCTCCTTGTCCAATCTGCTTGTCTCCACTGACCACCTCCCAGCCTGTCACTAGCTCCATCCTTCCCTCCCATCGCCTGCCAATCAAACCCTCCTTGACACATCCACCAGCTCCTGCCTCCACCCTGCTCCCTCACCCTTTTATGCATACAGTCCAAGTAATGAAGTGTCCAAAGTCATGAGAGGAATAGATCAAATGAACACAGACAGCACTTTGCCCAGAATAGGGAAAAATCGGTAACCAGAAGACATGTTTAAAGTGAGGAGGTGGTGGGGGAAGAGATTTAACAGGAACCTGAGGGGTGCCTTTTTTTTATATATAAACAGAAGGTGGTGCATGTTTGGAAAAGGCTGCCAGAGGCAGGTCCAATTGCAGTGTTTCAGAAGAAAATTGGACAGATATTTGGATAGGATGGGTTTTGGACCATAAGACATTGGAGCAGAAATAGGCTATTAAGCCCATCAAGCCTGCCCTGCCATTTAATCAGTCCATTTTCCCATTCAGCCCCACTGCCCAGCCTTTTCCCCATTACCTTTAATAACCTGGCTAATCAAGGGACCTATCAATCTCGGTTTTAAATACACTAGGGGGATATGGGCCAAACTGAGAGAGTTGAGAAGAGCATGAGTGGAACATTTTGTTCAGTATTAGCAAGTTGGACCAAAGGGCCTGTTTCCACACTCTATGAGTCTAAAGGGTGTTGCCCGGAAATGTCAACCATCCCCCTGCCTTAATAAATACTCCTTAACCTGCTGAGTTCCTCCAGTAGTTGGTTCTGATGTTCCAGCATCTGCAGTCTCTTACTGTAACTCCAGGCAAGTGCATCTCACAAACTGATGGATTTGGATGAGGAGAGAGGGGAAGTTCAAATGGTGCATGGGCTGGCTGCGCTGAGTGGCCTGTTTTTGGTGCAAGTCCCAACTTTCCCATCCTTCACCTAAGCTTTACTGGGATACAAAACGACACTGTCACACTGCTTTCTGCTCAATGATCTTGCTGTCTTTGTGCTCCGTACCAACCTTGTCCCGCCTGGCTCCAGCAAAGCCGTCAAACACCAGTTTCCATTCATTTCTCACCCATTCTTTATTGGACTTTCTCCTCAGAGTTCATATCAAGCTTGGAAAATGTTGCCAAGTCCATCATGGGCACCAACCTCCTGTCCCCTGAAGCACTGCCTGAAAGCAGCCAACAGGTACAGAAGCCTGATGTTCAGCACCTCTTGTTCAAGAAGTTTTTTTTTAAACAGACACAGAACACAACAGAAACAGGCCCTTTGTCCCACCTATTCTCTGACTAGTCCAAATAAAGCTAAAGCTTCCATTATTGTAACATAATACTACATTTGGAATGTTACATACATTTTAACTTTTGTCTACCGTAAGGAAAACAGAGAGGCTCCATTTTGTCCAATGCCCCTCACAGAAACCTGCACCATCTGGTATTCCAAGGTGGTCTCCCCTCCAAGTATTGACCAGTCCTGAGCCTGCTTACTTTCTGAGATCAGACAATCTCAGGCACATTCAACTTAAATCACGTGCACCCGGACCATAGCCCTCCTGTCCATGTACCTATCCAAATTTTTCAAAATTCGAGCTCATGACCTGTGAGTTACCTCCGTTCAGCTGGCATCTCATTCTACACTCTCACCACTGCCTGTGCAAAGATACTCCCGCTAATGTTCCTTTTAAACATTTCCCCTTTCACCCTTAACCCTTTAGTTCTTATCTCACTCAACCTCAGTGAAAAAAAGCCTGTTCGCACTGATATCTATACCCGTCAAATCTCCATCAAATCTCCCCTCATTCTGACACTCCAGGGAATAATATCCTAACATGTTTAACCTTCCCCTATAACAATCATCAGGCTGTTGAACTCTACCCTTCAGGGTAGAGTGCAGACCTTGGGCCAAACGTGGACATTGGGCCGAACGCGGACCTTGTTTACCTCCCACTTGGTCTCCTCCAGGCGCGGCCCCAGCTCCGTCTGTTCCTTCTCAAAGGAGGTGCACTTCTTCTCAAGCAATTCGCGCTCCTGCAGCAGCTGGCTAAAGTCCTCCTGCAGCTTTCTCTTTTCCTGCTGCAACTGGCATACCTGCAACTGCAGCACCTGCTGTGCCCGCTGGGCCTTCTGTGCCCCCTGCCGCAACTTGGCGGCACAGCTCCTGCGCAGCTCCTCTGTCTCCTGCTCGCAGCGTCTCCGCTTCTCCTCGTGGATCTGGCAGAGGGCTGCCTCGTTCTCCTCCAGGCTGTCCCTCAGCTGCCGGAGCTCATCTTCCCGCTCCCGCAGCCTCTCCTCCAGCTCACGGACCCCCGGCTCCCGGCACAGGACTGGCGAGCGTTCACCATCCGACAGCGGCGCGGCGCGCCCACTCAGCGAGCCCGTGCTCTTGCTGCTGGACGACCGCCCGCTGTCCGAGTTGGACAGGCCATTCAGCAAGGCCGTGCCCCTCTCCTGGAAGCCACGTTGCCCTCCACCCGCTTCGAGGTCGATGTGGCCCGTGGACGAGCTGACTGTCTCCAGCTGCTGGCTGCAACCCGTGCTGTAGGTGGGCAGGCTGGACAATGAATTCCTCCCGGAATCCGACATGGTCCCCGACGCGCTGCGGCCACAGCCGTAACTCTGCAGCGAGTTCCGCTTCTCGCCACAGTTCCCCGACCCCAGCGAGCTCCCGTTGAATACAATGTTCAGGCTCCCTTGGCTGTCCAACAGCCCGTTAACAGGTCGAGGAACAAGGTACTGGACGGAGTTCCTGTTCTTGGGCATCACAGGCTTGAATGCCGTCGGGCGGATCAGGTTCTTCTCCACGTTCTGAAACACAACAGGATACAAAGTCACACAAGGAAGGTACAAGAGATCACACACCGGCAGGAGATACCATACTGCCCCTTCAGAGTTGCCTCACTAGTATCGTTGAACAGGAACATCTGTGGATGCTGGGTCAAGTGCAATGCACACACATGCTGGGGAAACTCAGCAGGTCACACAGCGTTCATAGATAGTAAAGGTAACCAACATTTCAGGCCTGGGCCCTTTGTCAGATATGCACCCACCTTTATTTTTGTAATTTATAATTTCACAGCTGAGTATTTTAGACCACTGCCAACCAGCCCTGCAAAGCAACCAGCTGCCGTGAAGAAGGAGATGTAACATGGAACCTCCTCAACTTTTCCACTTGTATACACATTCCGGACCAGGCCCCTTCGTCAGGTGTATGCAAAAATAGGCAGATGCCAGAATAATAAGGTGGGAGGCGAGGAGAGAGGAAGAAGCACGGGCTAACACTGGATACAGGTGGGAGGGTAGAACAAAATAAATCAAAGAGATAGCTCCAATTTCTCTTTCCCTGTCCCTTTATCTCCAGCTTTCCACCCCCTTCCTTGCCCCTTCCTCTCTCCTCTCCTCCTTCCCTACTCCCAACATTTGCGTTCAGATGCCTGCCTCATCCCTTGACGAAGGGCCCAGGCCCAAAATATTGGTTGCCCTTCCTGTGGATGCTGCATGACCTGCTGAGTTTCTCCAGCATGTTTGGGTACTGCGCTCACTTTCTCAAAGAAGCCTTGTATTTCGTTGCCAAGTCAATCCCTGAGCACTGGCTTAACGCGAGTGGGCACATTCAGCAAGATCCCACAGGCAGAAACATGATTAGGCTCGTCGGTCAGCTGCTGAGGGGCTGAATGGGAGTCCTGCTCTCCTCTCTAATTAGCACCGAGGGGGCCTTTGATCACTACCCAGGGGAACAAGGGGGAGTGTGTGGGGGGGGGGGGGGGGCTTCAGCCTACCATTCTACCTGAAAGCTGGCACCTGTGACAATTCAGCAGCCACATTGTATTTCATGGATCAGTGCTTAGTTAATTGGAGGAGGCCAGGTTTCAGGGGGGCAGCCCCTCCCTTTCCCATTCACAGTATTTCCTTGCTGCTCTGCACCTTTTTTAAGTTGCCTCTATTGTCATGAAATAATTCATGACCTACTTCAACTTTTTTCTGTCATAAAACAAGGAGTGGCCATGAGGATTGCCCGGCACCCCCAACAATAAAAGGAGAAGCAAGAGAGAGTCCCTTTAGTGACACTGAGTGTCCTTGGATTCGCCTCCAGCGCTCCCGCAGCCGCACATCCTGTTCGATCCATCGCCAACCCGAGCTCCAGATCCAAACGTCCGATACGATCAGGAAACCTTCATCGCCCGAGGCCCTTTGGGAGCCTTCCTTGCTCTCAGCATCCTCTCGAATCCTGATTCCGATACCTGGTTCCCTTGAGCTATTCTACAGCAGCCCATGTGGGTCCCCCAACCGCGGTGCATTCCCTCCTGCACACTCCCATCGATACCACCGCCACCCCCACCCCCCACCAACCTTCCCTTTGATCCTGATTGCCACCGGGTAGCAAATCAACCAGTCGCTAATCAACCTACCACCGCGTCCTTTGGGATGTGGGAGGAAACCAGGAGAAACTCCACGCAGAGATTAGGATCAAACCTGGGTCTCTACATTCAAATGCACCTGCCGCAATGAAGTACCCACCCATTTCCATTAGCAGACTTTTGTAGTGTGTGAAGTAGGTCAGTGCTCCTCTGTTATCATAGGCTAAGTCTGGTTCTGCACTGAGAAATTTAAACCAATACCATTTTACCACAGGGCTGCATTAATACTGAGATGTTTGGCATCACGATATGATTGGGTAATCAGCAGCGAGGGAAAAGAAGGAGCTAATGGTACAAGATTCACAGAAAGCTGCAGGTCTCAAATGATTTAAAGTAATAGCAAACAACTCGCCAACAACTGTACTGATTTCCGGGGCGAAGTCGTCGGAATCACCACAAGCACCCTGACATTTCAATGAACTCAGGGAAGATGATGGATAATGATTATTGTTTTTTTAAACTGCCGATGCTAGAAATATAAGCAATTTTTTTTTAATACTCAAAAGGAGAGACAATGATGGGCAAATTTCTGAGGAAAGGCCATTGGCCTGAAGCGTGAACTTTGTTCCTTTCTGCCCCAATGCTGCCTGACCTGCCAAGTGTTTTCATCTTTTGCTAATTGTTTTAGCGTTCTGGCATCTGTGATATTTTGGGTTTATTTTAGTAATTTCTGATTATAACTGCAATTATTCATTGAAATTGCAAGCCTACCTATTAAGCGATTCAGTGGATTTGCAATAACATTGATCCCCAATGAAGATATCAGAAAAAAAATTAAATTTCAGTTATTGGCAAAGTGAGATGGTTTTTCTTATTGTCAACACAAACTGTTTAAATTTAAAAGTATGAAAGAGAGAGTGAGCAAGAGAGAGAGATTTAATTTAATTGCTTATTGTCACGTATGTATTGAGATATCGTGTAAAACTTTGTTTTTAATCTGCTCTCCAGGCAAGTCAATCCATACTTAAATGCAGCGGGTATTGTAATAATAAAACAAAATTCAGGGTGTAGCGCTATAGTGAATCAAGAATATAGGATATGGAGTTGGAAAGTGCAGGATATTGAGAAAAATACAGTTAAAACAGTGCAAGGGCATAATCTTTTACCAATGAGGGGTCCATTTAAGAGTCTGATAACAGCTGGAAAGTTTCCAGGAAAATCTAGAGGATTGTACTTTCAAGGTCACGTATCATCTGCTTGATGGAAGGAGGATGGGTCTTTAATATAACATTGATGAAGGTAGAGCAATGGATATAGTGTATATGGATTCAGTCAGGCATTTGACAAGGTTCCCCATGCAAGATTCATTCATAAAGTAAGGAGGCATTTAATCCAAGGAGGCCTTACTTTGTGGACACAGAATTGGCTTGCCCAGAGAAGGCAGAGGATGGTTGTAGATGGATTGTACTCTACACAGAGGCCAGGGACCAGTGGTGCTCCTCAGTGATCTGTTCTGGGACTCTCCTCTGATTTTTATAAATGTCCTGAATGAGGAAGTGGAAGGGAGGATTGGTAAGTTGGCAGATGACACAAAAGTGGGTGATGTTGAGGTTAGTCTGGAGGGTTGCAAGCAGATACAAAGACACATTGGTAGGATGAAGAGCTGGGATGAGAAGTGGCAGGTGGAGTTTAACCTAGTACAGTGTGAGGTGGTTTGGTCAAACTTGAAGGCAGAATACAATGTTAATGGGAGGACTCTGAGTGGTGTGGATGAACTGAGAGATCTCAGGGGGTCCATGTCCAAAGGATCCTCAAAGTAGCTCCACAAGTTGCTAGTGTCATTAAGAAGGTGTGTGGTGTGTTAGTCTTTGTTAACTGTGGGATAGAGTACGAGAGCCACGAAGTCATGTTGCAACTTTATCAGACCTTGCTAAGGCTCCATTTGGATTTTGTGTTCAGTTCTGGTCACCTCATCACAGGAAGGATGTAGGTGCAGAAGAAATTTACAAGGATGCTGCCTGGATTGGAGCGCATGCCTTAGGAGGATAGATTGACTGAACTTGGTCTTTTTCACCTTGGACCAATGGAGGATGAGGGGTGAACTGATAGAGGGTGAACAAGATGATGAGAGATAATGAACGTGTGGACAGCCAGAGGCTTTTCCCCAGGGCTGAAATGGCTAACGTGAGGGACAGTCTTTTAAGGTGCTTGGGTTAAGTACAGGGGGGATGTAAGAGGTAAATTTTTCACACACAGAGTGGCCATCCTGTTGCCAGAAATGGTGATGGAGGCAGGCACAATAGGATCTTTTAAGAGATGATTAGATTGGTACATGGGACTGATAAAAATGTAGGGTTATGGATTAGAGATATTCTAGCTATTAGACTAAACACAACACCATCAGGCTGAAGGGACTGTACTGTGCTGTAGACTTCTATGCTCATGTTCTCCTGGCAGCTTTCCTGAGAGAATAGGAAGTGTAGATGGAGTTGAGGGAGGGGAGTTGCTTTGTGTGATGGCCTGAGGTACGTTCACAACTCTCTGCAGTTTCTTACATGGAATGGGTGAGAGTGAAGGAAAGGATGAAGGGCCAAGGCAATGAGGGAGAGGGAAGGTGAGAGAGAGGGGAATGGAACGAGAGTGACGGTGGGAGCTCCAGACTCAATGTCAAGCCTTTGTTATCGTCTGTGAACCATTCCTGGAGCTTCATTTTTGTGGTTCACAGTGCCATCTGCACTCAATTACAGTCATCTGTGCTCTCATATGGGGTGCATTTTGAAGGAAAAATATAATTCAAAGCTGGGATTGTTATTTTATGGAAAGTTGCAATGGCCTCAGGGATCCTTGGTGATGTTTGAAGCAACATCTCTTGCAGGAGCTGCTTTTATAATTCTCCTCGACACACTGTTGACATTTGGACACAACAAAGCATTCATGGGACTACAATGTGCTGGAGTGAATGTCATCAGATAGAAACTCACAAGGTATTTTCTTAGTTGCTACTTTAATCTGCCCATTTGGGATAATACAACAGCATGGGATTTTCATTCAAACTCCCACTGATCTATCAATGCCAGGTTGGTTAAGGCGGCCCATGAATCAAACCACTTTGGGCTTATGTAGAACTTAGCCAAGATCACTGGGGTCTCGCTTTCTTCTTCTGACAACATTCGCTAAAAGCACTGCTTAAATAGGGCTGAGAGAATTATAGAGGATCCTTTCCATTCAGCACGTAGGTACCTTTGACGCACTATGATCAATGAGGAGGTACAGGAACATCAAAATCAGGACTTCCAGGCCAGGCTGGGAAATAGATTCTTCCCAAAGACTGTTGAACTGAGTAAATTATTCCAAAATATTTATGTTTTTATTTTAAATTATATATTTGTGTGGGGCCGTGGGTATAAGTTTCTCAGTGCGTCTCCTGAGCCCTTCCTGCCATTCTCTGCCAAAACCAGCTGACATATAAATAATACATATTTTACATATAATTTAACTGTATCTAAGCTATGCAGATAATACTTAGCCTTAAATATTATGCATATTTAATTTCTAATTATAGACTCCCCTACAACATCCATTCTCCCAAACCTGATATAAAAAGCTTCTCTCTCCTTTAACCTCCTCACAGCCACTCTATCCATTTTGTCACATGGGGATATGATCCTTGCCTGCTACTCCGAGAAGTGCCAGCAGGTATTAGGGTGTATAAATTAGGGCGTATTAGGGTGTATAAATGAGCACGTATAAACCCTTTGCTCAATAAAAGGGTCAACTTGCGACGATCACCAGTGGCTCAGGGTATCCATTGT
This sequence comes from Narcine bancroftii, assembly GCF_036971445.1. Classification (NCBI taxonomy): domain Eukaryota; kingdom Metazoa; phylum Chordata; class Chondrichthyes; order Torpediniformes; family Narcinidae; genus Narcine; species Narcine bancroftii. The sequence continues at coordinate 21,985,606 of NC_091478.1, forward strand.
TTCTGCCATTCCCATTGAGCACCATTGCCACTGGCTCACAGGGTGAAGGCCTGTGGCCATGACTACACAACACAGCTTATGGCCATGTTCCCGAACAGGCCTCTCGGCATCACCCTACCTTCTCAAGCTTGCCAGACACTGGAATTATCTTTGGAGGTGGACCCCGTACATTTCCGTTGACCAACCTCCCTTCCCGCAGGTCCTCGGGGTCGCTGAAGGGACTGGTGGGTGACTCCATCATACTCCAGCCTCCATTGCGGCGATCTTCCTTTAAGTGCGCAGAGTTCCCGTTCTGTTTCTTGGCCGCCATCCCGCCAGCGCAGTCCTGAGAATAGCCATTTTTTAGGTGGACATCCTGTTGCCTGAAAATGTGCTGGAACTGGCCGGTTCTCCGACATTTGCTGCTGTACTCCGTGGCCTTGCAGTGCTTGTCATGGTAGTTACGGCCCGAGACGAGGCTCCCAACACTGCCCATGGTGTTCGGCAAGATCGGCGATGGCACAGAAGTTTGCAGCTGGGTCCCACAATCTGGACTCTGGTGCTCAGAAGCTATGGGCATTGCCTGAACCATTGCCATGGTGATGATCTGTCACAATGTCCAATGTATATGGGGTCCCTAGCAACCAGAGAGAAAAAATTATCATAAAACTCAAGATCTCTACAACATACTTTAATCATTTCAAAACACAGACATCTTGCATTCATATTATTAGCTAACACCCCAAGACTGATAACGTGCTGGTGAAATAAACACCACAGGAGCACGGCAGGATCCCATGAACAACAACATATTAACAGCCTGGCAATACAGGGGGAGTTTTTAAGTATTGAGCAAGACATTGTGATAGCACGCTAAAATGTTATTGAGCTACTTATAACACTTTCTTGAGAGATCTGGTAGTGGGTCTCTGACTTCTCATCCCAATGGCAATACCTCAGACAAGGCTGCACTCTCAGTACAGCATGAGGTGCTTAATGGTCACGTACCAAAATAGAGCAAATATCTTTGTTTTCTGTGCTTTTTAGGAAAGTCAACTCATCCAGCATATATAACCACATAACAATTACAGTATGGAAACAAGCCCTATCGGCCCTTCTAGTCCTCACCAACTTGTGAAGCTCCACTAGCTCCACCTACCTGCTCCCTGCCCATAACCCTCCAACCCCCTCACATCCATGCACTCATCCAATCTCCTCTTAAATGACAGAATTGATCCTGTTGCAACTACCTCCTCTGAAAGGTCATTCCACTCTGAGTGAAAAAGTTTCCTTTTATGTTACTTCTAAAGTTTTTCCCCCTAACCCTTAACTTATGACCCCTCGTTGCAATCTCCCCTACCCACAAGGGGAAGAGCCTATTCACATCTACTCTATCCATTCCCCTCATAATTTTATTTACCTCTATCAAATCCCCCCTCAACCTTCTACACTCCAATGAATAAAGGCCCAGTCTACCCAATCTTTCTCTGTATTCTAAATATTGTAATCCAGGCAACATTTTAGTAAATCTTCTCTGCACCCTCTCTACCTTATTGATATCCTTCCTATAACTTGGAGACCAGAACTGCACACAATATCCCAAACTTGGCCTCACCAAGGCCTTGAACAGTCTCAACATCACCTACCAGCTCCTATATTCTGCTATGATTTATAAAGGCCAGCATACCAAAAGCCTTCTTCACCACCCTCTCTACATGAGACTCAAACTTCAAAGAATGCTGAACCGTTATTCCAAGATCTCTCCGATCCTCCGCATTCCTCAATGCCCTCCCCTTCATCTCGTATATCTTATTTTGGTTATTCTTCCCAAAATGAAGCTTTTCACACTTATCTACATTAAATTCCATCTGCCATCAAACAAATAAATACATCAGACAACCAAGTTGGGGTTAGTGTTTCAAGAAGTCAAATAGTGCATGATCTCGAGAGAAGTACATTTAAATGAAATAGGGCCAGGACATTAGCCTCTGCCATTTAAGAGTCTGATAACGGTCAGAAAGAAGCAGTCCTTGAATCAGGAGTAAAGCACAAAAGTCAGCAGGACACCATGAATGAAGAATAACACAATGCTAGAGGAGGAATATCAGAAAGCACAAGAAAACTTCTCCAGCCCTTGCCTCTACCCACCCCCACCATTTTGTTCGGGCGCCTGCCTACATTTTGCTCTTACCTTGACAAAGGGCTCAAGCCCAAAATGTTGGTTATGCATCTTTATCTTGCTGCATAAATTACACTGTTTGGCCTGCTGAGTTTCTCCAGCGTTGTGTTTTTACTTGAATCTGGAAGTCTGTGTGTTCTCACACTCAGGTTTTGCCCAGCAGAAGGGCGGGGAGAAGAGTCCATAACTGGGGTAGGATGGGCTTTTTAAAAAAAAACCTTATCAGCTTTTCTCAGACCGCAGGAGGCACAGCTGGAATCGATGGAGGGAAGGCTGGCTTGTGTGCAGGTCTGAGCTGCGTTCACAACTCTCTGCAGTTTCTTGCGGTCTTGGGCAGAGCTGTTCCTGTCTCGAGGTGCCACACACCCGGCAGTCAAGTTTATTGTTATCTGACTGCACAAGAGAAACAACATTCTCCAGTCCTTGGTGCAAAACATGCAGACACACAACCAGACAGACACACATACAGACAAATTGTACATATGCAGGCCAAGTATTTTATCTATAAAAATAAATAAAGAAACATTGGTTTGCACAAATGAGTTTCGGGTGGTGAGTGGGAGCCATTCATTTTCTGGTGCATCTGTAAAAGTTGGTGACATACCACGGGGACATGCTGGATTTCATCAGGCTTCTGGGGAAGTAAAATCTCACCAGAGATTTCTTGGTTGTAACATCAACGTGGTTAGACCAGGACAGGCTGTTAGTGATGAGGACTTGAAGCTCACAGAACATGCAAATACCACAAAGACAGCACCCGAGGGCAAGACTGAACCTAGGACTCTGGCACTGCAAGGCACCGGCCCTACAAGCTGTGACACTCGGGCTGTATTTTGGTGAAATCAGCCCTGTTTCTAATACAACCTGCATTATCAAAGAGCCCCTACTGCACTGCCATGTGCTGGTCAATGCAACCACCCTCACCAGGAGAACTAGAGGTTAGCAAAACAATCTAGCACCTGTCAACAAGCCCCTTTGTCATCAAAGTATCATTAAAAAATAATTCATGTCATAGGCTAAGTGTGTTTCTAACTCTCCACCGTTCCCTGTGGTCTTGGACAGAGCAATTCCCATACCAAGCTGTGATGCATCCACTCCCCAGTTTGATCCAAGAATTCCTAGCAGAGCAAAGTGATACCATCAGTTTGACAGGTCTCCTGACGTTAAGAGGGATGGCAAAAAGAATCCAAACCAAGTTTTAACTTGGCAGCTCAATGGCCCTTCACTGAAAGTACCTCCATCACACACAGGCAGGAATAAGATGAATGATGTGCCATCCCTCCCTGCTCACCCTCACCCCTCTTTCGTCAGAACAGTCTATCAAGGGATGATCCTGTCAAGAGCCTGCCTGGGCAGTATGGTTGGCATGGCAATTAGCCTGACACTATCATATCGCCAGCGACCCTGGCTCAAATCCAGCGCTGCCTGTTCTCCCTCCCCCCCCCCACCCCCGTGACCTCCATGGGTTTTCTCTGGGTGCTCCGATTTCCTCCCACCTCCAAAAATATACACGGACACGTGTTTCAATGTCTGGGATCGGCTTCTAAGGTGGTCTAAATAGAACTTTAAAAATTTTAAAAAGAAACAGCCAGGAGCAATCAAGCTCGGTTGGTTGTGGCACCTCCACGTCCATCCCGAGCTGAGGTGGACCAGAGTACTACATGCTCGTCTGTGCTATACCTAATCTGGAGTGTGCAAGGTCAAAGCAAGTTCTGTTCCTGAACTTGCCAAACTGCACCTGATATTAGAAGACACATTCTGCTTAAAAGAAAAGAAAAATACTTTACTGGTGAGGAGGCAGGCAGTTGACCAAGATATTCGTGAACTTCAAGGTGACCTTTGGTGACATCACATAAGAGGGTGATGCAATTAAAATTGTGCTGCCTGTTGTATAATGCTGACCCCAGTGTTTTAAATAATTCATTGACTGGACGTCATGATGAAATGGTCAAAGCTGGTTCAACAGCTATTTGTTCCCATATTTTCTATATGAATTCTGGAGGCATTGAATTTGCTTGACAGGGTAAATGCAGGGATGGTAAGCTTTGAAGAGGAGATTTGCCAGCATATTTCCTGGATTGGAGAATGCAAGGTTGACCAAGCTAGGGCTTTTCTCTTTTGAGTGACAAAGGACATAATGGAGGTATATAAGATTATGAGGGGGTTAGATAGGGTGGACAGCCAGCACCTTTTTCCTGCGGTGACAATAGCAAACACCAGAGGGCATCTGTATAAGGTGAGTGGAGTTTAGTTTCGGGGAAATGTCAGCGGGAAGTCATTTTTCATACACAGAGAATAGTGGGTGCCTGGAATGCATTGCCAGGGTTGGTGGCACAGGGGCCAACAGAGACATTTAAAATATTCACATGGATGTAAAAAAAAAGGTTATGGGTGTGAGGGAGGGAAAATTAGACTGTTCTGGAGTAGGTTTTCCTGAGGTCAGCATGGGCTGAAGGGTCTGTACTCCACTGCAATGTTCTATAGCAGGGGTGTCAAACTCAAATTCACGGAGGGCCAAAATTAGAAACTTGAACTAAGTCGAGGGCTGAACTAAATATTTATTGAAAATTTTCAACAACATCTGCATGTTTTCTCTTCTTTCAACATATGTAATGTTAAACTTTTTCTTGTTAAAATAAATGTTTAATAATAGTTTTGGATAAACTCTGTCATTGTCATTGGCCCATTTCCTTTAGCGTTCTGAAACCGTGCACATGACGAGTCAATGAGGGATGATTAAAGCAGTGGTCTTCAAACTTTTTCTTTCCACCCACAGACCACCTTAAGCAATCCCCTACTAATCACAGAGCACCAATGGCACAGGGACGCGAGTGGAAAGAACTGTTGTATTGTGGTAACTCCACATCTGATTAGGTTAATTGTTAGGCAAGTGGTCAGAGAAGGACCCCCCCCCCCCACCCCAAGAAAGGCTTAAATCACAGGAACAAAATAAGCTTCCGTCTCACTGCTCCCAATCTTACACACAGTCCTGATGTGGAATGTGGGGTCGCAGCTCCACGTTCACCCGAGTTCAGGTGCTGTCTGTGTGGAGTTTGTACGCTCTCCCCTTGTCTTGGACCAACAGGTCGGTCGCCTGACGAAGGCACCCGAACCCCCCGTTGAAACGCCGGCGTCCGGGGTGGTGGAGGAATTGGCTGAGAAGAGCGCGTTGCTCCCACCCCCCTCCCATGGTTGGAGAGGGATTAAACTGCGATCTCACGGCGCCGGGCTCGTCTCCAACAAAAGGAGCGGGAGGCAGGGTCCGCCGCGCACGGAGCGAGGGGGAAGGCATCGCCAACGAGACGTTCGGTCCGGCGTCGCCGCTGAAGCGCAGACCCAGCAAGGATGGTCCCCAACTCCAGCCGCGTCTGTGTGTCCGGGAGCCGGTGCGACGCTCCGATCCCCGGGATTCGGGACTCTGAGATCCCTCCACACCTCCTGCGTCTTCATTTTCACCTTCAGTGTGCATGCGCTATACTGGCGCGGCGGCCAGCGGGCCAGTATAGCGCATGCACACTGAAGATCATATTTAATATGATCTTGCGGGCCAAATATAATTATATCGCGGGCCAAATTTGGCCTGCGGGCCAGAGTTTGACATGTGTGTTCTATAGTGTTTACCCAGCTTGGTGGTACAGTGGAGTGAATTGGAGGAACAACAACACATCTTCCATTTGAGCACCCTCCAACCGAATGGCATTAACATCGACTTCTCAGGTTAACGTTAAAAAAAAAACATCCCCCCCCCCCACCCCGGTTTCTTTTCCACGAGCTCAGTCTCTCTCTCTCTTCCCTTTTCCCTCTGTCTCCTTTCACAGAGCCAAAATCAATTCTCACCTTTCCTCTTATCATATCCAATTAACACCTTTTGTCTGTTGGTCTGGACTCCTCCCCCTCCCACAGCCTTTAATTCAGACACCTGTCTTTTTTCACTTACACCTTGAAGAAGACCTTAGACCTGAAACATCAGTTATATACCTTTACCCCCACCCCCCCAATATGGATAATGTGAGACCAGCTGAGTTCCTCCAGCATTTCTATCTTTTGAATACAGTGGAATCTCAGTTTCAAAATAAAGGATCAGGTATTCATATCAGAGGTGAGAAATAATGCCTTCACCTAAAGGGTAGAAGATCCTTGAAAGAGCATTGTGGAGGCTCATGTAGTCAGGACAGAGATGGATAAATACCATGTGGTAGGAGTTAGTGCAGGAACATCACTCTGAGGTGAATGATCAAAGCCACGATCATACTGAACGGCAGTGCGAGCGGCATGGCCACCTCTGCTCCAACTTCCTAAGTTCTCCCGTGTTCCTCCTTCTCACCCTGACGAGCTCATACCCAAAATACCATTGTCAGAAGAAATGATGGGGCAGAGTAATTAATTAAAGCCTACAGCTCATTTATTCCACTCACTGCTCACCAGGACTGCTGACGTGCGAACTTCTTCCCATTACAAAACAATTAATCTGGAAGGTTTAACATCCTGACCTACAGACAAGAAGCACATGTACTTCTGAGATACTTCTGGTGGGCGGATCAGGGTTTTCGTTCGAAGGGCTGGCTTGAAGACAGCTCCTTGTTCTTTTGTCTTTGGTGTCATTCAGTTATCTCAACTGGAATGCAATCACATGTTGATTTCTCAGATGGGAAAAGGGTACCACGTTGCTTGATGTTTTGGGAAATTGCCTTCGGATATATCATGTTACAGAGGAGAGACCATTCTCAAATTGGTCAAAGATGCATCCTGTTTCTGAGTACTTCTGCTGAGAGAGAGAGAGAGAGAGAGAGAGAGAGAGAGAAAAGAGAGAGAGAGAGAGAATGAATGAATGAACTTGAATTGTGTTCCCCGATTCTCTCTCCTGGTGAACTGGAGGATATTAGTACAGCTGTTAATTATTGCCCACCACTAGGTGAATAAGCCTCCACTGTCCACTTGGTAAGTCCTCCTGGTAAATTGCAGTACAGGCTGCCTTCAGAACTGCCATGAAAGCATTCGCACTTGGGATTTTGACCTCTGCTACAACATTGACTGCTGAGAGGGGAGTAAAAAAAGAATGACCTGATCAAGATAGAGAAAAAGGAAAATCCAAGTTCAGAGCATGGATTAGCTCATTCACCACTCAATCCTGTTGTTACACATTCAAAGTTACAAAAACAGTTTCTTCCCTTCCAGCATCAGATTTCTGAATGGACAATGGACACTACTTCACTTTTCACTTTTGTTACACTAATTTTTTTTTAATCCTATATTTATGCAATTGTCATTTATAGCAATTTTACACCTGTATTGCACAATACTGCTGCCATAAAACAAACTTCATGAAACATGTTCATGACAATAAGTAAAACATGAAAGTCTGCAGACTCCATGATTGAAGTAAAAACATAATGCTGGAGAAACTCAGCAGGTCAAACATAAAGACACATAACCAACATTTTGGGCTTGAGCCCTTCATCAAGATGTGAAGTTAACATAATTCTGGTTCAAGAAGATCTGGCTGATCTGACTGTAACCTTAATGCTGTGTTCCTATCTTCCAATAGTAAATTTTCCCCTTCCCGTTCCCACCAATAAAGTATCTATCTAGTCAGTCACAAAACAAAAACCCTCCTTGAACCTCCCTTGGAGGAAGAGAATTCCAAAAAATGCTGATCATCTAAAAAGCTACATTTCACTTCATTTCTGCCTTAAATGCATCATTTTTAAACAGTGAACCCAAGTTCTAGGTTCTCCCATAAAATGAAACAGCAACTTCCCATCCACCATATCAAAATTCCTCACCCTTTCATCACATTCCCTTTCACTTTTCTAAACCCCAGCAGGTTTTGGCCTGGCCAAAATTTCCTCCTAAGACAACTTGGCCATTCATGTATTAGTCTAGTATTCATCCATCAACTGCTTCCAATGTATTAACATCCTTCCTTGAACAAGGAGAGCAGTACTGTGCACAGATGTAGTCTCACCAATATAAAACAAAGCACAAACAATTCTACCAGGAGAGGTATCCAGGCCAACTGAGCACAGGTTGTTTTCCAAATGCAACAGTTAGATATTGTCCCATCAACAAACCTCTCACCTCTGGTTTGGTGGACTTGTCCTTTATCTCATGGGCAGTGACTGGAGTGTCACCAGTGGGGAGACTTTGAACCATTCCCATTCAGAAGCTTGAACCTTGAGAATGAGAATGAATCTAACCTATAAAGAGAATATCGTTGATCATGCATGGCAGAAAATTGGATCCTGCCACTTGCCTGTTGAAAGCTCGACTTTGTAGAGTTCAGAAAACGTGCAGCAGGTTTGCTTTGATGTGGGCCAAATCTCCACTTCCCCTCTAAGGAACCATCAGAGGGGAAATTGTTCTGCAGCAACAATTCCACTCCACTGGAAAAAAGATCCAAGTTTGGCCAGATGCTTTCCTGGAAGTTTAATTCAATCGTCCTGTCAACCATCCCCTTTTGAAAAGAAGAATTAACCAGAATTTTTTTTTCCCCAATGGTAATTGAGAGGCAGCTGTTAATTTAATGGTATTTTTATTTTTGCTAACATACGTATTACCAAGCAACAGTCCAGTGCCATTTTCTTCCCTTTGTGGCCTAATAATTCCCCTGTTCCAAACTGCTCCGATATCACCATCCTGAATATATGAACCATTTGATTCACACAGATTTTTCAGAAAGATTCAGACCCACAGCCATGCTTACAAAGCCTCTCCAATTCACTTGCTGAAGGGAGCTGGCACATCGGGCAGTTATTGTCTTTAGCACCGAAGATGCCACAACTGTGAGTGTCAAGGCCTCATTATTACCATCAGGAAAACTCAGCTGAAACAAGCCATCAGATGAGCAGCAATGCCACCCACAGGACCGGTCTCTGCGCTTGTACCCCTCTTACAAGCAGCATTAGCCAAATGTCCTTTCTCACCAATCCCCTACTGGTTCCCCACCCAACCCCTCTCACCCTGTCTCACCAACCCCCATCTTGACAACATTTTACTGGAGCATAATTGGGAGTGTCCAGTCTGGCTGCATCATTGTGTGGGACAGTAGCTGCAAAGCATCAGACCAGAAGTCAATACAGAGGATCGATCATCAAAATGGCTGAGAAAATCACTGGGGTCTCCCTTTCCTCTATTGGCATTAACTGAGTAAACAGTCCTCAAAGAATTGTTGAGAACCTTTTCTATCACCACACAATGTCAATGTCATATTTCCATCAAGGAGCTGGTTCAGGAGAATCAAAATCAGGGCTGCCAGGCTGGGAAAATACCTTCTTCCCTCAGGCTGTGATCATCCCAAAAAATTTATACAAGTTTTAAATTGTATCTTTATGTATATATGTGATTATTATGTGCTGTGCATTGTGTGTGTCTTCTGTGTTAAAGACAACATTGTTTCAGCTGGTTGTATACGTACAGTCAGATGATAATAAACTTGAACTATACCAAGGCAGCATGGGTTGGTGTAGCAATTAGCATACGCTGTTACAGCGCTGGCTATTACATCACTAGGTTCAAATCTGGTCCTCTCTGTAAGGAGTTTGCACGTTTTTCCCCATGTCCGCATGGGTTTCCTCCAGATGCTCTGGTTTCCTCCCAGCGCTCTTGTTTCCTCCCACCTTTCAAACGTACGGGGTTTGTAAGTTAACTGGGATTTTTGAGCGGCGCATGCTTGGGGGGCCAGAAGGACCTGTAACTGTGCTGTATGTCTAAATTTTAAAATTTAAAGATTCAAGATCTCAAGATTCCTTTATTGTCATTTAATAGTACATAACCTGTAATATTAGTGTCGCCCGATACCCCTTATAGATCGAAAGAGAAGCAAAAGAATCACTGAGTGCATCTTCCCCTCTGCGCGCTCAGTCCTGTTGAAGGGTTCTGACCTGAAAGGTCGACCATGCTCTTTCTCCTACTGATGCTACTCGGCTTGCTGCACTCAAGGTGGAACAATTTTCTCAGCGTTCGTTGTTTTTGCTTACCACACCACCTGCTCTGTGTTTTATTAGATTTTCAGCTCCTGTCACTGGGAACTGGTAATTCCTTGGTAATGACCTTACCAAGGCCATAAACTTGCAGGTTTCACTCTTTCAATTGAGGGGAGAGGAGAAACAAGGCAATGTATTTAATTTTTTTAACCTCTGCATTCAACGTCTGCAGAATTATAAAGCCCAGAACACACAAAACAGTGCACTGCTCTGAACCAAGGATGAAATCCAACCTGCTGAAATTCTATCTGGAGAACACAACACTCTCAAAATAAACACATCATGATTAATTTAAAGGAGCCAGTACTCATTATTCCCCACCACTTTACTCAAGTTGCAAATATGTCACGGGATCCACTAATTAAATATATGGCTGTCAACAGTCCAAATATGAGCCACCTATGAGATTCAAAGTTCTGCATGATGGTCCAGTTATCTTAACAATTTGGCCGCACCTCACTCCACAAAACCCAATGCCACTTCTTCTCACGTTAAATGACGACTTCACCCACCTTCCTGGATCCCCCGGAACTCTTCAGGGCCAAGTTGAAACCTGCTGTAGTGGAGGAAACCATGCCACCAACATCATTACTTTTCTGCTTGGCTCATTAGTGTGGGCCACTCCCTCACAGTTCCAGCAACTCTGCTTCAATCTTGTCCAGATTCAAGGCCAGGTTCTCTCCTACAGTTATCAGGCTCTTAAATAGAGCTCGCAATGGTTTTTAAAAAAAAATGTGATGATCTTGGATTGCTCAACTGTATATTTCTTTATCCTGAACTCTGACTTCCTGCAACACCAGAATCTGGACTTTTGTTTTATTATTGAACTACCTACTGTACTTAAGTATAGGGAGATCTGCCTGAATAACATTCAAAACAAAGATTTTCACTGTTGTCTGTGACAATAAACAATTCAATTCGGTTCAATTCTAGTGTGTCTGTGTGGAGTTTGCACATTAACCTTCTGACCACAGGGCACTCTCTCAGGTGCTTGTGTTTTTTTCCCCATGTGTCCAAAGCATGTGGGTCGGGAGATGATTGGCTGTTGAGCGTCGCCCCTACTGTAGGGAAGCAGGATGGAGTTTATGGGACATGTGAGAAAGAGAACAGGTTACGAGGAAATAAGTGGAAAGTGGGACTGATGGTAATGCACTGAGGGCTAGCACAGACCCAATGGGTCAAATGGCCTCCAAGATTGTAAAATAATTAAAATCTTGCATGATCCTGAAACCAAAAGATTGTCTGCACAATAGCAAAATCGCGAAGAGAACTATGAATATTTAGTATCTATATTGTTATTGTCTTATTTTAATCCAAGTCCAGTAAGTATACAGATTGCACCTCTATTAACCGGTGCTCTATGGTCCAGGAACTCCTGCGGTCTGGCACTTTTTGAATCTGCTACCATTAGTACAAACTCCTTAAAGACAGCACGGGACTCGAACCCTGGTCCCAATCACTGGCACCGCAAAGGTTGTATCTACCGCGATCGGGATACATCTATGTGCCTCAGATACGGTTACCACACTTCAACGAATGTGTTGCATCTCTTCCATAAATTGTAAGTGATTTTCTCCAGGGGAATGCAACACTGTATTTCCATATTCCAACATGTGATATTTAGCTGGGAGTCACCCTTCCATGTAACCACTATACACTTTCTGGCGACAGACAAGACATCCTTCACAAACTGAATTTGATGTTTGGACAGTACTCTAAACTGTACTTTCCCCCAACGTCCCCTAGAAGGTACAATTCCGGATCCTGTGAAAAATCCATCTTTGTAATGTTTTTTCCCTCCAGTGTCTCCCAGGTCTTCCCAGAAGGATCTCACCTTGGTACACAGCCATATGGAGTGGACAAAGATTCCAACCTTCACGCTGCACCTAAAGCACATTTCTGAAATTTCTGGCTTTGAGTTGTGTAATTTTTAATTGGTGTGTGGTATAACTGATGCAAGAAATTATATTGCATCAGCATGTATCTGGCATTAACAATTCCCATCAGGCTATTCAAACATAAATCTTCCCACAATTGTTATGCCCAAGTCCGACTCCCATCTTTCTTTCCCTTGATGTAACCCGGGTTTCAGATCTTCACTTGGATTATGGAATTAATCTTAGAGATTAATATTATTAACTATACTTCACTCTATAGCCTACATTGCTTGACTTATTGTATACCATTCCCAACATTTTTGCTTTATTTATTTAATATAGAACATTAAGCAAAGTACAGGGCCTTTAGCTCACATTGTTGTGCCAACCTATGTAAACTTACTCAACAACAATCTAAATTATCCCCACCTTACATTCACAACTCTATTTTTTCCTACATCCATGTGCCTATTGAAGAATCCTATGTCCCTATTGTATCAGCCTTCACCGCCTCCCCAGGCAATGCATTCCAGGCACCCACCACACTCTGTGTAAAATACTTCCCTCTGACATCTCCCCTGAACTTTCCTCCACTTTCCTATTGTGGCCCCAGGAAAAAGCTGCTGGTTGTCTACCCTATCTCTGCACTTCATAATCTTATATACCTCTATTGAGTCATTCCTTATCCTTTGTCACTCCAAAGAGAAAAGTTAACCTTCATATGGCATATTTTCTAATCCAGGCAATTTCCTGATAAATCTCCTCTAACACCCTCTCTAAAGCATCGACATCTGTACCGTGGTGAGGCAACCAGAACTGAACGCAACATTTGTTAATTTATTTGTTTATTTTTACTTGCTGTGTGACTGACCTGTATGCCAAATTAAGTTTCTTTTTACTCAATTTAATTAATTTCAATTTGTCAACTGATGCATCATGAAGAAAGCACATCAGCGCCTCTACTCCCTCAGGAGTTTGCGGAGCTCAATGTGAAATTGGAAACCTTGGCAAACCTCTACAGATGTGTGCCGGCCGGTTGCATCATGGTCTGTTATGTGGGCACCAATACCTCGGAGCAGAAAAGGTAGTGGATACAGCCCAGTACAACACAGGAAAAACTCTCCCCACCATCGAGGAAATCTACAGGGAATGCCGCCGTCGGAGAGCAGCAGCGATCGTCAAGGATCCACACCACGCAGGACATGCTCTGTTCTCACTGATGCCGTCAGGAAAGAGGTATAGGTACCACAAGACTCACACCACCAGGTTCAGGAACAGTTGCTACCCCTCCACTGTCCTAAATAACAGACACAGAGACTTATTTAAGAACTCTTATTTTGCATGTTATTTATTATTGATTTTTTTCATTATTGCAATTTGTTTACATTTTTTCTTTGTTTACATTTCTCTCTTTTGTGTACAGTATGCATCGTTTTCTTGAGTACAGGTTTTCTACATGACCAAAAAGTAGAAATTTTGCCTGGCCTGCAAGAAAAAGAATCTCAAGGTTGTATGTGACGTCATGATTGTACTCAGACGATAAATCTGAACTTGGAACTTCTGTGTTAATTGCTCATTAACGTGAAACTTCCTGCAAAGGAACTTTGTCCCTGGGGTGGGTGACATTGTCCTTATGAAAGGGTGGGAATAGATCATATTGGATGCATCATTATTTGCAGGAACATCCACTGCAGGTTACATCTTACAGACCACAGTGGGGGCTGGGGTGGGGGAGACTCAGGCTAGTCTCTCTCAGTATCAGGAACACAGGAAAAAGTCCATTGTACATCCCCACACGCCAGAGTCGGCATTACAACAAATCTAATCGACAAGTAACTGCGAGATGATGTGGGGGGGGGGGGGGGGGAACTGATTCTTCGGAAGCATCAGACTGGGATGGGGATTGGCGGCAGTAGCATCAGAGCTGCTGGGTGGGGGCACAATAATTCATCTTGGGGGGGGGCATGGCCCGTGAATGCCCACTCATGACGCGGGCCCTGCCATGTACACTGAGTTGGGGATGGCAGATTCCAGCACTGGTACAAAGGGAAGGGCTTGTATACATGGCAGTGGCAGACTGGGCTGGGATTGTGCATTGCAGGTAGGTGGAGGTTTGTAATAGGGTGAAGCTTTTAAATCTCGACTAAACTGATAATGATCCTTTACAAATAGCCGAACCAATGCACCTAATTCTCATTTGCAGTGCTGGTCACAAACTCACATTTCCAAGAAAGTTGAATTAAAGGAACAAATTAACTAACAAAAAAAGCAATCTGCTGAAGGAAATTAATTCATGCCCAGCTGTGAACTAAGTGCTTACAACTGATGCACCTAGTCACATTGATCAGTGAGGAATATTCCACTTACCACGTTTAAAAATGGGAAAGTTAGCTTCTTAACTTAGTGCTTAGAGTCCACTCCATTCAATTATACAACTAGATAGAGCTCCTGAAGGAGGTTGACATTAATATCAACCTTCTACAGGAGCTCTTTTGAGAGCATCCTGCCGGCTGCATCACAATGTGGTTGGTTGCTGCGGAGAAATGGATCAGAGGTCAATCCACAGGACCATAAGAGTTGAGGAGAGGCCCCCACTGATGCCATCTACTGGGATCGTTGTCTGAAGAGTGCAGGCAAAATCATTTGGAGAACCATTCCATCCTGCCCACAGCATCTTCCAACTGCTCCAGTCAGGAAAATGATACAGGAGGATCAGAGCCAGCACCACCAGGCTGAGGAACAGCTTCTTCACGCGGGCAGTGAGAATGCTGAGCAGCTCACACAAATTATCAAGAAACTCTCATATTCACAAAACAATATTTATGTATTTATTTACTTGTGCAGGACAAGTATTCATATATACAAATAAATATTGTTTCGTGAATATGTGTGTTATCTCTGGTTGTGTGCCTGCATGTATTGCGCCGAGGACCGGAGAACGCTGTTTTGTCGGGTTGTACTTGAGTAAATCAGATAACAATAAACTTGACTTGACTTAGCCACAGCACTCGAATCATGCCAGACACCTGCTTCATCCAACTGTACAACTTATTTTCCAAGTGAGTTTAATTCCTTACCCCCATTGATCTACTTCCAAATTGTTGATTAGATGTTCTCTATTCAAACAGACTTACTCCTCCCTCTTTCTCATTCACTCCTCCAGGAACAATGTGGGAGATGTGTTAGAGGTATATAAAATTATGAGGGGTTATAGAGATAAAATGCCAGCAGGCTTTTTCCACTGAGGTTAGGTGAGAAAAGACCAAGAAGAGCAGCATGGTTTGCGTAGCGGTTAGTGCAATGCCTTTACAGCGCCAGCAATTGGGACCAGGGTTCGAATTCTGCGCTGTCTGTCAAGAGTTTGTACATTTTCCCTGTGTCTGCGTGGGTTTAACCCAGGGGCTCTGGTTTCCTCCCACAAAATGTACCATGGCTGTAGGTTAATTGGGTGGCACGGACTCATGGGACGAAATGGCCTGTTACATGCAGAACCTTTGATAGTCCCGGAGTAGCTCCTGGTTAAGTTAGCACAGGTGGGTTCAAGAGCCTGCAAGGTGTTGGATAAAAAATGTTCTTCAACTTAGAGGTGTTAGTCTTCAAGCTTCTGTGCCTTCTTCCTGAAGGGTGCAGTGAGAAGAGGTTGTGACCAGAGTAATGAGGATTGTTTACGACATTAGCTGCATTCTTGTGGACAGAGCTTCACATGATGGAGCTCAAATAAATATAAAATCCACCACCAATTTAAGGGTCAACTGGTTTGCAAAAAAAAAAAAACTACATTCACCTTTCATTGATGCTCTGTGGTTAGAAAGGGATTACTTAAGGTGGTAAATGAATGGGGAAAAAAAAGATTGAGAACTACTGGTGTAAACGAATGGTATTGCCTTGTTTCCATGCTGCCCGACTTGATGTTCCTTCCTTTCACTGCTGTCCTCCTGAACAGTTGTTGATGCTATGTACCAGTTCCAACCCAAACCTGGACCCTCATCCAACACTGGATCCAGATGTGACACAGCCAGATGAATCTTCAAACAGCTGAACTCACAAGAATCCTACTGCCCGACTTAACGGTGCCAGATTCACACACAGAACTAACAAGAACAGTGCCAGCCTTGTTGTACTTCAAGCTTGTAGCAAACTGAGGTGCAGCCAACGCTATCAACCGTGAATTGAAAGATTTATCACCTCAAAGATCAGTGGACATTTTTCCAGTTAGTTAGCTCCCTGCACTGAAGTTGCAACTCACGTACATTACTAGTTTATGCCCCCTTTGAACCTCCTGGCATTTTTAATCTTCCTCTGGACCAAGAATACATTTCATGCACTGGTTGGCCCTTTCACTTTTTAATTTTAATTAGCATTGAGGACTGAGTGAACCTCCTTTGGTCGTCACTCAGGATTGACAACGACTGACTTCCACTCGAGTTCTAAGAAGTGGAAGATGCTCTCAACATGTGTGTATCACTCAACCAGTTATTTTTCCACTCACTCTCAGGACTTACTCCATTTTCCTCTGCTTTGAATTTAATTAGCTGTCATTCCTACAGAATACCATTTAATAGTTTGCACCTCTTCGCTCTGAAGACATTTTTATTGTCAAGGCACTAAAGAAATATCTTGACACTTAGATAATCAGTTGGTATGGTAATTTATAGTGAGTCTCTCCTTTGGTGTTCTGATTACCTAATAATCTTTCTCCACATTATTTGTATTGTTAATGAATCTTGTTAATGAAACTGCCAAAATGTTTGGCCTGGAAGTCAGCCTGAAGAAAACTGAGGTCCTCCATCAGCCAGCTCCCCACCATGACTACCAGCCCCCCCCACATCTCCATCGGGCACACAAAACTCAAAACGGTCAACCAGTTTACCTATCTCGGCTGCACCATTTCATCAGATGCAAGGATCGACAATGAGATAGACAATAGACTCGCCAAGGCAAATAGCGCCTTTGGAAGACTACACAAAAGAGTCTGGAAAAACAACCAACTGAAAAACCTCACAAAGATAAGCGTATACAGAGCCGTTGTCATACCCACACTCCTGTTCGGCTCTGAATCATGGGTCCTCTACCGGCATCACCTACGGCTCCTAGAACGCTTCCACCAGCGTTGTCTCCGCTCCATCCTCAACATCCATTGGAGCGCTTTCATCCCTAACGTCGAAGTACTCGAGATGGCAGAGGTCGACAGCATCGAGTCCACGCTGCTGAAGATCCAGCTGAGCTGGGTGGGTCACGTCCCCAGAATGGAGGACCATCGCCTTCCCAAGATCGTGTTATATGGCGAGCTCTCCACTGGCCACCGTGACAGAGGTGCACCAAAGAAAAGGTACAAGGACTGCCTAAAGAAATCTCTTGGTGCCTGCCACATTGACCACCGCCAGTGGGCTGATATTGCCTCAAACCGTGCATCTTGGCGCCTCACAGTTTGGCGGGCAGCAACCTCCTTTGAAGAAGACCGCAGAGCCCACCTCACTGACAAAAGGCAAAGGAGGAAAAACCCAACACCCAACCCCAACCAACCAACTTTCCCCTGCAGC
The DNA here is from genome assembly GCF_036971445.1 of Narcine bancroftii. NCBI lineage: Eukaryota > Metazoa > Chordata > Chondrichthyes > Torpediniformes > Narcinidae > Narcine > Narcine bancroftii. The sequence continues at coordinate 22,003,163 of NC_091478.1, forward strand.
CGCTGCAACCGTGTCTGCCTGTCCCGCATCGGACTTGTCAGCCACAAACGAGCCTGCAGCTGACGTGGACTTTTACCCCCTCCATAAATCTTCGTCCGTGAAGCCAAGCCAAAGAAAAAAGAAAATCCCTGGGTAGAATCTATACATACTTATTTTTTCTCTCTCTTTTAGATTGTCTGTTAATCTATTTATAGCCAAATACACACACACTTTTGTTTCCATGCAAGTAATTAGACCTCAAAGAATTATTGGGGACCCTTTCCATCCAGCACACAGTATCATTGTCCATCTACCATCAAGAAAGTAGAACAGGAACATCAAAATCAGGACTGCCAGGCTGGGAGACAGGTTCTTCTTGCAAGGAATTGATGAACAGTATCCAGTAACCAAATATTTCACCCCAAAATATTCAAAAATATTTATTTTGAATATTTATGTGATTATTATGTACTATGAATTGTGTGTGTGTATGTGTGAGCACCTTTATTTATCGTTCATACCATACTTGTATGGTAAAGACAAGGTAGTGTTTCTCCAGGACCATGGAGCAGATTTACATAAATATAAGTTTGAATAGAAGTTAAACACATTGAAATTAAAATATTAAGACATATAAAGTTGAAGTCCACGGTACACTATCCACATATGTTCTGGGAATTCAGGAGCCTGATGGCTTGTGGGGGTGGGGTTAAAAAAAGCTGCTGCCCAATCTGAACGCAACATCCTGAGTGCTACTTTACCTCCTACCAGAGTCTCCGAGTGCCCATGGACTCACCTCCAGCTCTCCCGCTGCCTCTGCAGCCGCACAAGACTCCAGTTCAGTTCAAACCATGGGCAGCCCGAGCCCAGATCCAAACCTCCAACACGGTGAGGAAGCCGTCAAGAGCCCACGGCCCTTCCAGGCCCCTTCTTGCCGTCAGTGCCCTCTTGAATCCCGGTTCTGATCCCATCCAATAAGCAACACTTTTGGCAAAGCACTGGGTATCAACTGAGATTTTTGAGCTCCAACCTCTGGTGTGGACCTTGAACCCACAGACTTATAACTCAAAGTCAATAGTGCTGCCAATTGAGTTACAATTAATATCTACTGAAACTGACTGAACCTCAATGGTGTTAAAAATGTTTTGATTCTTTTAACTAAAAAAAGATAGATCAAGATCAGTTGTCAGCTTTTTGAGGTGTTTATTTTGGCTTGTTTGTGGCAAGCAGTCTTAACCACTCTAAACAATCTTGGTTTCCTAGTTTACATTGACTGTATAAAGTCTCCCATGAAAATAGTTTCTCCGTTCCCACTGTTTTTCACAGAGCTCCTTGTTCTGCTGACCTGGTAGTGCATAATATTCTTCCAGCAATCACAAAGAAGGCTCACCAGTGGCTATACTTTGTAAGGAGCTTGAGGAGATTTGGTACATCACCAAAAACTCTTGCAACTTTCTACAGGTGTAACGTGGAGAACATCCTGACTGATGGTATCATCTGGTATAGAGGTGGCAATGCACAGGACAGGAAAAGACAACAGAAAGTTGTCCATCATGGCGCCGGCTGAGTTCACATCAGTCTTCACTCCATCAAGGGCATCTAGACGAGGCGGTGTCTTAAGAAAACAGCCTCTGCCACAAGGACCCTCACGCCCTCCTCACACTGCTACCAGGAACCTGAAAACGAACACCCAGCACCACATAAACAGCTTCTTCCCCTCTGCCATTAAATTTCTATCTCCTCTATCGCTTCGTTTTTGCAGTAATTTATTTATTTTTAAAATGTAATTTACAGCAATAATTGCATTGTAATGCTGCCGCTAAACAATGCATTTCATGACAGGTTCGTGACAATAAATTCTGATTCTGAAACGACATTTCCATTTCCAACAGGAGGCAACTTCTCAAAGGGAGGGAAGCTGGATGGATGTCCTGTTGAATCTTTAATAAACGAGGCCATTAATTCCCAGGACAGATCCAGCGATTGATTGCATTAGTTGCAAGGTCTAGCATTGTTTTGGCAAAAGCAAATTGCCGCGTGATAAAGTGAAAGAGTGTCCTTTTCTGCATGAAGACCTCATTGCATTTTAATGCATGTTGAGGATATTTGCCCAGTCTGTCATCCTTCCTCATTATCTCCTTCTGAAATATTTCAATTTACTGCAGAGTAATTAGTATTTCAAATTCAAAAACAATTAATGTTACTTCACAAAGTCATCTTTTATAACCTATAAGTAGGTTTATATGTCACTGTTTATTGAGCTCATGTAATTAGATTATTTTATGCCATCAGGTCCACTGGAGCTCAAATGTTTCCTTGTGTTGTCTGCTCATTCTCCCAGTGATACTGGCATAGTTACTTGATTACCTGTGCCCACTGTATACTAGATAAACCCCTCCCTCCCTCTACTTTATTTTAAAGGACTGCCTAAAGAAATCTCTTGGTGCCTGCCACATTGACCACCGCCAGTGGGCTGATATCACCTCAAACCGTGCATCTTGACGCCTCACAGTTCAGCGGGTAGCAACCTCCTTTGAAGAAGACCGCAGAGCCCACCTCACTGACAAAAGACAAAGGAGGAAAAACCCAACCACAACCCACCAATTTTCCCTTGCAACCGCTGCAACTGTGTCTGCCTGTCCCGCATCAGACTCGTCAGCCACAAACGAGCCTGCAGCTGACGTGGACATTACCCCTCCATTAATCTTTGTCCGCGAAGCCAAGTCAAAGAAGAAAGAAAGAACGGTAAAATCACCATTATCTAGAATTCAAGCAACTGGCAGAAAAAAAATCATGGTTAAAAAAATACAAACATCTAAAATTGGCACCCCATGTGGTTAGTTCATCAATCGTGCAACACGAAATCTCAAACAACCGGGAAATACGCTATTCCAGTATCCACCAATCCCCATAGGTGCCAGATATTGGGGTTTTTACTGAATTTGCTTAAGGGATGTGTCCACCACTGGCAGTATTGGTATTGCCCATAACCTCAGGAGGCAGCTAAAAGTGCCATACTAGGTGGCAGTGATTTAAGAGAAAGGGAAAGGATAATTTACAAAAAATAGAGACCCAAAAGCTGCAGGTACTGGAATCTTGAGCAAATATTAAAAATAAAATCACTGGAGGAACTCAGGGGGTCGGACAGCATCGATGGGGAGAAATGGTCGGTCAATACTTCGAGACGAAACTATCAAGACAGCAGCTAACGCAACACTATTACTGCAATGGCAACCAGGCTTCAAATCCGACGCTGTTAGCAATGAGCTTGTACGTTCTCCCCATGCCGGCGTGAGTTCCTCTGGGCGCTCCGGTTTCCATCCACCCTTCAAAACGTACCGGGGTTGTAGGACAATTAGTATATGTGGGCAGTAGGGATCATGCTGTATGCCTAACATTAAAAATCATTTAAGGTAAAATTACATATATAAAGGGGGGGAAGAAGCTGGAGGAAGAGCTCAGAGGGGGGAAACCTGGGAGCCCATGGTGTTTCTTTTACTACAGTCATTTTGATTAAGTATGCTCTGCTTATACAGGCTCATGAAAACAAATGTAGTACTAACTGTTGAACAAGAACTACTGAAATACTTGAAGGAAAGTAAAATTACAGAGCAGTGAAGAAAGAAGACCGGAGTACAATTAAACTGTCCTGGGGCCTCCATGTCAAAACCATCACGTCGTGGGCTCGCCAATGGCTATACTTCATGAGGAGTTTGAGATTCTTACAAATTTCTACCATGACTGGTTTCATTGCCGTCTCATAAGGAGGTGGCAATGCACAGGGCAGGAAAAGACTACAGAGACGTGTGAAAGCGGGCACAGTATCACAGGAAATCAGTCTTTGCTTCATCGAGGACGTCTACAAGAAGTGGTGTCTTAAGAAAGCAGCCTCTATCCTCAAGGACCCCCACCATGCAGACCATGCTCTCTTCTCACTGCTACCGTCGGCAAAGAGGTACAGGAGTCTGAAGACAAGTACCCAGCGGCGCAAAGACCGCTTCTTCCCACTGCCATCAGATTCCTGAATGGACACTACCTCAGCGTCTCCTATTTTCTCGCACTATTTATTTACTTTGAAATGTAATTTTATAGCAATGTCTGATGCTGCAGCAAAACAACGAATTTCGTGACCTGCTCACGACAATAAATTCTGACAGCTGAACAAAAGTGCCAATCCAAATCCGAAAGGTCCAAGGTGCCATGCTCCAGATAAATTAATTCCCAACAATCAACAATGCATTTCAAATGCATGACCAGTAAAACATCCCCAACTTCTGCAGCTCAGTATCTTTGGCTTGGCTTCGCGGACGAAGATTTATGGAGGGGGTAAAAAGTCCACGTCAGCTGCAGGCTCGTTTGTGGCTGACCAGTCCGATGCGGGACAGGCAGACATGATTGCAGCGGTTGCAAGGGAAAATTGGTTGGTTGGGGTTGGGTGTTGGGTTTTTCCTCCTTTGCCTTTTGTCAGTGAGGTGGGCTCTGCGGTCTTCTTCAAAGGAGGCTGCTGCCCGCCAAACTGTGAGGCGCCAAGATGCACGGTTTGAGGCGTTATCAGCCCACTGGCGGTGGTCAATGTGGCAGACACCAAGAGATTTCTTTAGGCAGTCCTTGTACCTTTTCTTTGGTGCACCTCTGTCACGGTGGCCAGTGGAGAGCTCGCCATATAATATGATCTTGGGAAGGCGATGGTCCTCCATTCTGGAGACGTGACCCATCCAGCGCAGCTGGATCTTCAGCAGCGTGGACTCGATGCTGTCAACCTCTGCCATCTCGAGTACCTCGACGTTAGGGGTGTGAGCGCTCCAATGGATGTTGAGGATGGAGCGGAGACAACGCTGGTGGAAGCGTTCTAGGAGCCGTAGGTGGTGCCGGTAGAGGACCCATGATTCGGAGCCGAACAGGAGTGTGGGTATGACAACGGCTCTGTATACGCTTATCTTTGTGAGGTTTTTCAGTTGGTTGTTTTTCCAGACTCTTTTGTGTAGTCTTCCAAAGGCGCTATTTGCCTTGGCGAGTCTGTTGTCTATCTCATTGTCGATCCTTGCATCTGATGAAATGGTGCAGCCGAGATAGGTAAACTGGTTGACCGTTTTGAGTTTTGTGTGCCCGATGGAGATGTGGGGGGGCTGGTAGTCATGGTGGGGAGCTGGCTGATGGAGGACCTCAGTTTTCTTCAGGCTGACTTCCAGGCCAAACATTTTGGCAGTTTCCGCAAAGCAGGACGTCAAGCGCTGAGGCAGGCCCCTCCAGCCCGGGTAAGAAACCTGCATAGGAGAAGGCCACTCCGATATAAAACCTATGACCCAAGGACCTCGCTGCCACGTCCCAGCTTGCTTGGCCACGGCACACGAACCATGGGTGTAAAGGGTGGGGCCAGTACTGCGCGCACTGCACTCCACCTAAAAGCTCCTTTGCGCAGGCCCGAGGACAGGTCCACGTCCTCCCCCTCCACGTCCTCCCCCTCCACGTCCTCCCCCTCCACGTCCTCCCCCTCCACGTCCTCCCCCTCCACGTCCTCCCCCTCCACGTCCTCCCCCTCCACGTCCTCCCCCTCCACGTCCTCCCCCTCCACGTCCTCCCCCTCCACGTCCTCCCCCTCCACGTCCTCCCCCTCCACGTCCTCCCCCTCCACGTCCTCCCCCTCCACGTCCTCCCCCTCCACGTCCTCCCCCTCCACGTCCTCCCCCTCCACGTCCTCCCCCTCCACGTCCTCCCCCTCCACGTCCTCCCCCTCCACGTCCTCCCCCTCCACGTCCTCCCCCTCCACGTCCTCCCCCTCCACGTCCTCCCCCTCCACGTCCTCCCCCTCCACGTCCTCCCCCTCCACGTCCTCCCCCTCCACGTCCTCCCCCTCCACGTCCTCCCCCTCCACGTCCTCCCCCTCCACGTCCTCCCCCTCCACGTCCTCCCCCTCCACGTCCTCCCCCTCCACGTCCTCCCCCTCCACGTCCTCCCCCTCCACGTCCTCCCCCTCCACGTCCTCCCCCTCCACGTCCTCCCCCTCCACGTCCTCCCCCTCCACGTCCCCCCCCTCCACGTCCCCCCCCTCCACGTCCCCCCCCTCCACGTCCCCCCCCTCCACGTCCCCCCCCTCCACGTCCCCCCCCTCCACGTCCCCCCCCTCCACGTCCCCCCCCTCCACGTCCCCCCCCTCCACGTCCCCCCCCTCCACGTCCCCCCCCTCCACGTCCCCCCCCTCCACGTCCCCCCCCTCCACGTCCCCCCCCTCCACGTCCCCCCCCTCCACGTCCCCCCCCTCCACGTCCCCCCCCTCCACGTCCCCCCCCTCCACGTCCCCCCCCTCCACGTCCCCCCCCTCCACGTCCCCCCCCTCCACGTCCCCCCCCTCCACGTCCCCCCCCTCCACGTCCCCCCCCTCCACGTCCCCCCCCTCCACGTCCCCCCCCTCCACGTCCCCCCCCTCCACGTCCCCCCCCTCCACGTCCCCCCCCTCCACGTCCCCCCCCTCCACGTCCCCCCCCTCCACGTCCCCCCCCTCCACGTCCCCCCCCTCCACGTCCCCCCCCTCCACGTCCCCCCCCTCCACGTCCCCCCCCTCCACGTCCCCCCCCTCCACGTCCCCCCCCTCCACGTCCCCCCCCTCCACGTCCCCCCCCTCCACGTCCCCCCCCTCCACGTCCCCCCCCTCCACGTCCTCCCCCTCCACGTCCTCCCCCTCCACGTCCTCCCCCTCCACGTCCTCCCCCTCCACGTCCTCCCCCTCCACGTCCTCCCCCTCCACGTCCTCCCCCTCCACGTCCTCCCCCTCCACGTCCTCCCCCTCCACGTCCTCCCCCTCCACGTCCTCCCCCTCCACGTCCTCCCCCTCCACGTCCTCCCCCTCCACGTCCTCCCCCTCCACGTCCTCCCCCTCCACGTCCTCCCCCTCCACGTCCTCCCCCTCCACGTCCTCCCCCTCCACGTCCTCCCCCTCCACGTCCTCCCCCTCCACGTCCTCCCCCTCCACGTCCTCCCCCTCCACGTCCTCCCCCTCCACGTCCTCCCCCTCCACGTCCTCCCCCTCCACGTCCTCCCCCTCCACGTCCTCCCCCTCCACGTCCTCCCCCTCCACGTCCTCCCCCTCCACGTCCTCCCCCTCCACGTCCTCCCCCTCCACGTCCTCCCCCTCCACGTCCTCCCCCTCCACGTCCTCCCCCTCCACGTCCTCCCCCTCCACGTCCTCCCCCTCCACGTCCTCCCCCTCCACGTCCTCCCCCTCCACGTCCTCCCCCTCCACGTCCTCCCCCTCCACGTCCTCCCCCTCCACGTCCTCCCCCTCCACGTCCTCCCCCTCCACGTCCTCCCCCTCCACGTCCTCCCCCTCCACGTCCTCCCCCTCCACGTCCTCCCCCTCCACGTCCTCCCCCTCCACGTCCTCCCCCTCCACGTCCTCCCCCTCCACGTCCTCCCCCTCCACGTCCTCCCCCTCCACGTCCTCCCCCTCCACGTCCTCCCCCTCCACGTCCTCCCCCTCCACGTCCTCCCCCTCCACGTCCTCCCCCTCCACGTCCTCCCCCTCCACGTCCTCCCCCTCCACGTCCTCCCCCTCCACGTCCTCCCCCTCCACGTCCTCCCCCTCCACGTCCTCCCCCTCCACGTCCTCCCCCTCCACGTCCTCCCCCTCCACGTCCTCCCCCTCCACGTCCTCCCCCTCCACGTCCTCCCCCTCCACGTCCTCCCCCTCCACGTCCTCCCCCTCCACGTCCTCCCCCTCCACGTCCTCCCCCTCCACGTCCTCCCCCTCCACGTCCTCCCCCTCCACGTCCTCCCCCTCCACGTCCTCCCCCTCAAAAGATGCTCACAAACTCAAGCTAGCATGCTGGAACATCAGAACCATGCTAGACAAGACTGACAGCCACCGACCTGAACGTCGGTCTGCCCTCATTGCACATGAACTCCTCAGACTTGACATCGACATAGCCGCTCTCAGTGAAGTCCGCCTGGCAGATGTAGGCAGCCTCCAAGAACGCGGCGCGGGCTACACACTCTACTGGTCTGGCAAGCCTTCGGATGAACGACGCCTATCTGGTGTAGGCTTCATGGTCAAGAGCTTCATTGCCTCCAAACTCGAAAACCTTCCGACAGGCCTCTCGGACCGAATCATGTCCATGCGACTCCCACTTCAAAACAAGCGTCACATCACCCTCATCAGTGTCTATGCTCCAACCCTCCAGGCGGAACCAGCAGAAAAGAACAAGTTCTACACCGACCTGCGCAACCTCATCCAACGTACCCCTACAGCCGACAAGGTTGTCATCCTTGGCGACTCCAACGCTCGTGTCGGCAAAGCTCAGTATACAACACTGACAACAAGCTGACAATTGTTCTCAAAAGCAGATGCAGATGGAGAAGAGTCTTTGCTCGGTCTTTCACCTCTCAAAATAGAATGGGCTGCCCAAAAAAAAAATCAAACTTTCACTCCACTTCACATAGCAATGACCAGGTCCCTCCGCCACCTTCCACCAGGTGTGGAGCGCCGGATCAAGACAGGAATCCGCTCAAGTATCCCTGCGCTCTGGGAAATTAAACGTGGGCATTCACTGTGCTGGCTATTGTTGAGGTCACACAGCATCCACTAGAAGTAAAGGGTAAGCAACATTTTAGGCCAGGGCCCTTCATCAAGGTATGAGCAAAAACAGGTAGGGGGAGGAGGAAAGGAGTGAAGGGGGGAATGGGGTAGGGGGCAGGGGAAGGGAGTACAGGGCAACAGGTCATAGGTGGATACAGGTGGGAGGATAGAAGAGAAAGGAAAAGTGAAGGGAGTGGGTAGCTCTCTAAAAGGAGAGGGAAGATAGTGAGGAGCAGGAGACAAAGAAATAGGGAAGGGGAAGGAAATCAGGAGGTCACTGTTATTGCCGTCTACTTGGCGTGGTTCCTCCAATGTGCTGGCAGCCTCAGTTTAGCCTCAGTCAATGCACCAAAAGTACTGTTAGCAGTACGCACGCAGACAACACATCTTCTGCCTCTCCCTCCTTGCGTCAAGCAAGGCCCACCCGTCACAGACCACTGTTGCATCCTTAATGAAGGAGAAGAGGGAGTATCATGTCATGTACAGGCACTGTGTTTTATATTGACAGAATAGGGAGGCTAATTGGCATTGAAAACAGATGAAGCGCCAATCAGAACATTTCATGAAGAGGTCCTTTTCCAATCTTGTCAAGTCTTATTTATTTACTCCCGGCTATTAGTAAACCAAACATGCAGATGAAGCAAATATTTACACACATTAAAATGCAGCACCATAAAAGATGACAGATTGAACAAATTCACACTGGTAAATTGTAACCAAAATACTTTAATCACAGCGGTGGATGCAGGGGGTGTAGAGTATATCGAGGAGACATTTGCCCTATATGTTCGCAGTGTCTGTGGCACTTCCAGAACTCCTGGTTTAATTTCTCAGGCATTATAAACCAATTATTCAAACACCTTCATCTTTCAACTCCTGACTAATTAAATACCAAGCTGTCAAAAGCAAAGCAATGTGTGGAGATGTTCGCTTTCAGAGAGCTCGCAGGGATGGGATTTTCCTTTTGGCCCTGAAAATCAATGACTTTGATGCAATTCTTTTTCACCTGCACCGATCCAGAAAACAAGGAAGATAAACTGAGACTCGGCCCAGGAGACCCACTCCAAGCACCCAGGGCCTTCATAGCCCAAGAGGTACAAAGAAAGGCCATGTAAACAGAGTTACAGGTTCAGGTCCCATCATCTTCTTTACAAACATTCCAGAGCAATTCACATATGCCTGAATGGTGTGGATGTGATCGAGGCAAGCAGCAGCCAGCAGGATAGCAGTCTGTGCAGCCAAGCCAGCGGGAAGGTGTACATGTGGGAAGACAGATCAGACCTCACACTTTAGGTGGAGTTTAACAAGAAAGTTTCCAGGTGCTTGGCTCAAGTGGAATACACAAAAAGAGCTACATAGAATATGACAGGGCAATACAGGCCCTTCGGCTCTCAATGTTGTGCTAACCTATATAAACCTACTCAAAAGAACTAAACCTTCCCTACTTCATAACCCTCTATTTTTAAATGTAATTTTATAGCAATATTTGTACTGTAATTCTTCAACAAAACAACAAATTTTATGACAATAAAATTCTGATTTTTCTTTCATCTATGTGCACGTCTAAGAATCTTTTAAATGTTCCTATTGTACCAGCCTCCACCAACCCCGGCTATGCATTCCATGCACCCACTACTCTCTGAATGGAAAAACGTATCCCTGACATCTCCGCTAAACTTTCCTCCTCTCAACTTGTGCAGATATCGTCATCCCAGGAGAAAAGTGCTGGCCGTCCATTATGTTTCTCAATCTTGTAATCCTCTATTAAGTCACCTCTCATCCTTCTTTGCTCCAAAGGGAATAGCCCTAGTTCTGTTAACCTTGCATCAGAAGACATGGTTTCCAATCCAGACAACATCCTCTGCACCCTCCCCAGAGTTTCCACATCCTTCCCGGAGAAACTCAACAGGCAACGCAGCATCTATAGGAAGTCAAGGGTAACCAACATTTCAGGCCTGGACCTTTCATCAGAAATAAGGGAAAAAAAAGCCTTAATAAAAATGTGGGAGGGGCAAGGGAGGAACACAGGCTCATAGTTAAGTGAATACATTTGGGGGATACAGTATATGAGGAAAAAAAGCTATGACGTGATAGGGGGACAGAGAGGGACAATGGCCTAGCCTAACTTTCCTCTCCTTAACCTAACAAATGGCACTTCTTTAGATGTGGGAGGAAGCCAGGGCAAATCCATAGCTCACGGGAAGAACATTCCAAATCTGCACCCGAGGTCAGAATTCATCCTGGGCTGCTTTTGCTGCAGTATGACTTACAGGTCCACGCTGACACCCAAAGATTCCTGGGATGAGACAGCGGCTTGTCAATAGAGACTAAACGGGTACCACATTGCGTATGGGGATTGTAGATTAATTGGGGTTTTTGGGCAGCACGAGCTCATGGGTCAGAAGGGCCTGTGACCATGCAGTATGACTAAATTTTAAAAAAATTAAATGTGAAAATGTTAAAGTTAAAACTGGCGCTACACTGAACAGAGCCGAACGGAAGCAGTCTGGCTGCGATGAGCTTGGAATAAAATAACAGCAACAATTAGCTGCGTTTACATTGTATGTTGTTGCCTCACTGAGAAGCTGCTTCATAGTGTGGCGGTGAAACTGAATATGCTGTGGGGGATTACAAAAGTTCAGCCAGCTTCAGGGGAGACACGAACTTAGCTATAGATGTCCTGCTCATCCAAACTGTGTTGGAGCGTTTAGTGAAAACAAGGTCAGAGAAAGAAGAGGAACAGACAAGAGGGAAGGTCTGTGATTTGGACTCAAGCCACCAATAAACTCAGATGCACATTGTCTCTCTCACTGGTTTTTCAGGTCTGGTCCTAAGGTCCTTGCAGATAAGATTTGTGGGAGGAATGCAACACCATCCACTCTGGATTGAGTCTTGAACCCACGACACTCAGACTCACACTCAAGAGTCAGGTCCATTACCAAGTACATTTGTGTGTGAGGCTCTTTCTCCCTCCCTCCCTCCCTTTCTCTCTCTCCCTCCCTCCCTTTCTCTCTCTCCCTCCCTCCCTTTCTCTCTCTCCCTCCCTCCCTTTCTCTCTCTCCCTCCCTCCCTTTCTCTCTCTCCCTCCCTCCCTTTCTCTCTCTCCCTCCCTCCCTTTCTCTCTCTCCCTCCCTCCCTTTCTCTCTCTCTCTCCCTCCCTTTCTCTCTCTCCCCCTCCCTCCCTTTCTCTCTCTCCCCCTCCCTCCCTTTCTCTCTCTCCCCCTCCCTCCCTTTCTCTCTCTCCCCCTCCCTCCCTTTCTCTACTCTCTCCCTCTCTTTCTCTCTCCCTCCCTCCCTCCCTCTTTCTCTCCCTCCCCTCTCCCTCCCTCTCACAAGTCAATGTGAACTTGTTTACATACACAAGTAAAAGTTGGCTTAAATATCCAACAAGCAAAGATAAAAGGAGAAGGCTTAGATGTTGCAGAGACCAGCCATTCAAATATAAATACCAGATGTCTTTGCCAGGAGGATGTAGTCCAAATACCACTAGCTCTATATACAGAACCATAAACTGACCTCATCTGATAAAAAAGTGAACATTGTGACATTTTCTCATTAAGATGCTTATTTTCCAAACTTTTCAGATGTTAGGAGGTAAAGTGGCAAAGCTCTTCTCAGTCCCAATTCAGCTCTAATTTATCCCCCTTCACTCTGCTACCATCAGGAATGAGGTACAGGAACCTGAAGACAAGCACCCAGCGGCACAAGGACAGCTTCTTCCCCTCTGCCAACAGATTTCTGAACTGATGATGAACCACAAACACTACCTCACTTGGAGACGGAGCTATACATATCTTGAAGAATCGTTGGAACAACTCCACAATAGATCCAAAAAACTGATCCTGTGCCACTTTCACCCTCCTTGCCTGCCCCTGTCAGTCTAAACTTTTGTACTTGAATCTCTGGAGCAAAGATCAAACCGACAAATCTTTTGTCTCAAGAAGCAAGTGTGCTATCCACTAGGCCAATCTCTCCAGAGTCTACCATTGTTCTGTTTAGCAAAGGGCAGATCAAATCAGATTTGCTGACATTACTTAGAGTATCTGTGGGAAGATGAGTAACTGGAAAATCTGGGCAGTGAAAATGGCCAACAGCAAGAGCCTCTGGGGAGCAAGCTAATTCACTGGATTGGAAACACTCGGAGATGTTTCTGAAAAAGTACAAGCATAAAATTTTCAGGTCCTTTTGCCTTTGGCTAGGCTGGCCAGTTGATCCACAATAAATACGATTTGTCAAGTTTAAGCAAGTAATAAAGGGGAATGTATAGATCCACACAAATCTCAGAAGACAATGCTGGTTACCCACAGAAAGGAGTAGTTTATTATTATGGTAAACTCTGCATTCATTTAACAAGGAGTGACGTCAGTGCTGAGGATTTAAATGGTTTTCAGAGTCTTGTGTTGCCTGCACTTACAATTCACTGGTGACACCCAAGGTTAAGAGGCAGATTTATTTTTAATAACATTTTATATTTATGGGCACCTTGTCAGAATGCTCCCTTTCAAGAGTGCTCCAATGTGCTTTGCAGCCAAGAAAATACCTTTGAAGTGTTTTCACCGCTGAAAAGTTGGAAAAGTGAAAGAAACGGGCGCACAGAAAGCTCAGACGGAGCAAAAAAAACAATAACATCAGAATAGTCAGGTGTTTAGAAATGCAGGTCGAGAGTGAAATATTGGGCAGCAGTGAAAACAGATCCCTGCTCACATCCAGTTAACACCTTTTGTTGATCTGGATTCCTCCCCCATTGTTTGAATTCTGAGACTTTCTGATGTATCCTGCTTCTAATTCTTTTTCCTTGGAGGAGGGCTCAGGAAAATATCTTTGTCTCCGAGAGAAGCTGAATAGGCCCAGGTGAGCTCCTCCTCAATGTTTTTACCTCCTCAATGTTTTTACCTCCTCAAAGTGCATATATCCACGGGCTCCTCGACCCGGCCGAACAGGTTGGGTCTTTGTTCACTCTCTCACCTGACAGACAGCAGCTCCAACAGTGCAGGACTCCCCAACTAATTACGGCTTGGATTTTGCTTGCATGATCCTCTGGGGTAGGACTTGAACTCACAACCTTCTGACCCAAGGGGCAAGCACATGACCCACTGAGCGGCTAATGCAAAGTCCGGGAACCACTGCAGGAAAAGGTCTCTGTGATTTGACCTTCCTGCATTTCATTCCAATTGTTATTTGACTCGGGAGGGTTGGCCACATTCGAGAAAAACTACCGGGCCCAACAAGCACGATATGCAGTGGGGCTGACCATGCAAAGCCCAGGCAATATTTGCCTGGCTATTCTGCACACCCGCCCTTCACCACCCCACCCCCCCTCCCCGCCCCCACTTCCAGCCTCAAACTGGTTGCAGCAAGAAGCAGACACACTCGTGTCGGCTGGAGTTGGCAGAAGGCAAACAGCAGTCAGACTGCTTTGTGTGCAAGCTTTCAAGACCGATACAGTTCACTCAGAGGGCAGCAGAAACAGACTGATCAGCTCAAAACTTTCCATCACCCTCCACATCCTCAGAGACGTCAGTGATGTGATACAGTCCAGGGACCTCTGAACAGGAATGTGCTTACACAAGATTCAGTGATCTTCACATATTACGCTTAAACACACCCTAGTTGCTTCAATGAGCAGTTTATGCTCTGCTCCAAAGAGAAATGGTAACTACTGATCTCATAAGAACACAAGTAGAACAATACAATATAGGCCCTTCAGCCCAAAAAGTTGTGCTGACCTGTACAAACCAAATCAATGTAATGTAATCCTTTCCCATCTCATACCCATAACCTGCTATTTTTCTTCCATCTATGTGCCTATCTAAGAGTCTTTTCAATGTCCCTATTGTTCCAGCCTCCAGCACCATCCCTGGCAATGCATTCCAGGCACCCACCCACTCAGTGGCACGGTTAGCGAAATACTTGTACAGTGCCAGCAACTGGGGCTGGGCTTTGAACCCCACACTGACTGTAAGGAGTTTGTACGTTCCCCCCCATTTCTGCATGGGTTTCCTCCGGGTGCTCTGGTTTTCTCCCACCATTCAAAAAAAAACATACCGGGGTGTGCGTCAATTGCGTGGCACAGGCTCGTGGGGTTAAAGGGCCTATTACCATGCTGTAAGACTAAAATTAAAAGAAAATTCTCCAATCACATTAACCCAACATTCTCTGGTGTTGGTTATTGCTGCCTCTCAGCATCTTATACACTTCTAATATATACATCATCTGTTGTTCTCAAGGAGAAAAATCCCACCTTGGTCAATCATTCAACACATTCTCCGATCCAGGCAATATCCTGGTAAATCTCCTCTGCATCCTCTCTGTAGCTTCCACATCCTTCCTAATCATGAGGCGACCAGAACTGAACTAAGTGTGGTCTAACCAGAGTTTTATTAACCTCCTGGTTCTTGAACTTAATCTCCTGACTCATGAAGGCCAGCACACCACACACCACCTTAACTACCCTATAAACGCACAGCAACTTTGAGGGATAATATGGAGTTGGACCCCAAAATCCCACTGTTAAGAATCCTGCCATTACTTCACACTCAATTTCGACCTACCAAAGTCCATCACTTCACACTTTGTTTAGATTGAACCACTTCTCTGTCCAACTCTACATCTTGCGGGAGCGGGAGCAGAAGTAGACCAACTGGCCTTCTCCAACATTCAATAAGATCATGGTTGATCTGGCCATGGACGCAGCTCCGTAGTTAGAACTGTAGAACACTACAATACAGAAACAGACCCTTCAGTCCATCTACTCTGTGCCAAACAATTTATTCCGCCCAGTCCCATTGGTCTGGACCATAGCCCTCCATTTCCTCCTGTCCAATCTTCAATATCCAATTGACCCTGCATCCATTGCCTCTGCTGGCAGCTCATTCCACACTCTCACCACCCTCTGAGTGGAGAAAATCCCCCGAACGTTCCCCTTAAACATTTCACCTTTCATCCACGTCCTCTAGTTTTTTTCTGACCCCACCTCAGTGGAAAAAGCCTGCTTGCATTTATCTGATCAGAATATTTTTCAAACCAAGAACAGAACACGCAGTTAAAAGGAAAGAGGGAACGTTTAAAGGAGATGTGCAATTTTTTTTCTTTATTCAGAGTGGTAGATGCCAAAAATGGGCTGCCAGGAGTAGCAGTGAAAGGAGACATGATTGTGGAGTTTAGAGGCTTCTAGGTGATCACATAGAGGGAATGGAAAGATATATGCAGACAAAAGAGGTTTATTTGAATTTGGTGTTGTGTTCAGCACAAACATGTGGTCTGAGGGGCCTCATCCAACACGTTGCTGTTCCATGTTTAAGTGATCCGTAAAGTACAATGATAAAGTATCCTGGCAGCTTCAGATCTCCCACAATTACAATCCTTAATCCCAGACAGGCAAGTGGGAAGAATTTGATTCCTTCTTTAAAATGGTGTCGGACACTGCCACAGAACTGATGCCACCTTTCCTTGCACTGACAGTCGGCTACTCTAAAGCACCGCTTCATATCATGCCAGTGAGTTGGGCAAGGTTCCCATTTGCACCTTGGTTTCAAGTGTCATTCAGCTGCTCCCAACGGGAAAGAGATGCAAGAGTATCAGAGCCAGTGCCATCAGGCAACTTCCCGCAGGCAATGAGAATGCTAAACGATCAAAGGAAGTGCTCACCCGAGAGCACTTGAGAGTCTCATCTTTGCTAAACAAAATTTATTTATTTTTATATATTTGTCCTGCGTATATAGTTTGGCTGTACATGCGTTATGTCTGGTTGTGCGTCTGCGTGTTTGGCACCGAGGGCCGGAGAACATTGTTTCATTGAGTTGTACGGGTCCCTTTCGATGACTTGGCTCCTGTGCCCAAGCTACTGACATCTCCGGGCTATGCAAATTTAATCCTGCACTGAAACCATGGTCTCACACCAATGCACAAACTTAGATCACACAAATGGCAAAAGCCACAAACAAAATAAAACACCCGTCAGCAAATTCACATCTGAACGCTGCAGTTACAAAATTCTCACTCACTTTGTCTTGCCCCCCATTGTCTAAATTAACAGATCCACAAATATTTTCCTGAAATTTCCCACACAGCAGAGTTAGAAGGCAGGAAAAATGAGAAGGTCCACACCTGCTAGGTCTTGTGCCCTGCACAAAGGTACCGCAGCATCCAGGGGAAGTTTAAAAGGTGTCGGCGTTTTGGGCCTGAGGCCTTCCTCAGGAGTGGTAGGATTCTACAGGGGTAAGAGTATCCCTTTTTCTCACTGTGGTAGTGAATGGTTTCTACTACAAATACACTTGATATAGATTTACTAGATGATATAGGAGATACTGCAGCTGCCTTCAATCCTGAATTTAGGAGCTGACTGTGTGGAGTTTGCACAATCTCTCTGTAGTCACGTGGGTTTACACCAGGTACTTTGGCTTTTTGGTTTCCTCCCACCCCCCCCCCCTTTCAAACAGGTTAATGGCAAAACAAATCAAAAAGGAAGTTTATAGGCCCGTGGGGGAAGAGGACAAGTCACAAGGGCAGTGGTTCTCAACCTTTATTTTCCTCCACTCACATACCACCTTAAGTTATCAGTTACTAACCACAGAACACCTATAGACTCAGCCTTATCACCAAGCAGAAGGTCTACTGTGCAGTGGTCCTTACGCCAGCGAGACCTGGACTATCTATAGCAGGCACGCCAAACAGTTCAACCACTTTCACCTGAGCTGTCTCCGGAGACTCCTCCACATCTGGTGGCAGGATAAAGTTCCCGTCACGTATATTCTGGAACGTGCTGGGCTCTGCAGCGTCTATACCCTCCTGCTGAAAGCTCAAGCCAGGTGGGCTGGACATGTGGTCAGAATGCCAGACAGCCGATTGCCTAAGCAGCTGCTGTACGGAGAACTGTGTCAGGGCAAGCGCTCAGTATGGGGGGGGGGCAGAAGAAACGTTACAAAAACTGCCTCAAAGCATCTGGGTGTTGACACCAACACGTGGGAGATGCTTGCCCTCGAACGTCCAGCTTGGCGCAGCAAGGTCACCACAGGAGCACGTGGAGCTAAAGTCAGGCACATCATCAAGGTGCAAAAAAAGCATGCTGTGCGCAAGGCCCAAGCAGCATTCACTGCTATGACAGCACCCACCCACTTGTGTCCCACATGGGGGCAAGCCTTCAGGGTTAGAATTGGCCTCACAAGTCACCTCAGGACGCACAGCCACCAATCTTCCATTTGACTTTGAAGCCATGGTTATCTTCGACCACGAAGGACGAACAACAACAACAAAATGATGACACGAAGGACGAACAACAACAACAAAATGATAACTTAAGGTGGTATGTGAGTGGAAAGAAAAAGGTTGAGAACCACTGGTATAGGGGAAGAAGGAGAAGAGATATGAGGCTGGTGGGATTACTCCTCCCAGGAGCTGGCATTGACCCTGTCGCGGTCTCAAACGTACCTTTGTTGGGAGTGGTGCAGACTACCACTGATGACATAATAGCGTGCATGCACGGGCGTGTGAAGCATCGGTATATGGGTGATGAATCGCAGGTGCAGGAGGAGGAAAGTGAGAGCATCAGGATCATCCGTGCGGCAGTGAGCCAATGAGAAGGTCAGAGGAGTTTAGCTGGGTGGTGTTCGGGGAGCTGAAGAATGCAATGATGTGTCCAGGGAATAATGAAAAGAAAGTTGACTTCACGGTGCGCTGAAAGAAACAAATGAGTGTATTCTTCATTTGTTTGTAAGCTGTGGTTAATCAGTTGCAGTTACAACCCAAGGGTTGAACGGCTTCCATCTGGAATCATCCTGCTGCTCTGCTACTTGAGCCTCATAAGGCATAAAAACAGCCCCTTCGGCCCAACTTGCCTATGCTGACCAAGCTAGTCTCATTTGCTTGCCTTCGGCCCATATCCCTCTAAATCAGTGGTTCTCAGATAGTGCGTCATTAAAAATGTTAACTATTTTAGATACAGACGAGTTTCTTACAGAGCTGCTTTTGATTTGAAAATATTGCTAAGTCATTGCCACTAGTGGGCCGTGGCATGTTAGGCCGGAAGCCTGGTGGACCTTTGACTGATAAAGGTTTAAAAGCACAGCTCTAAGCCAACCTTTGTTTTGGCTATAGCCCCCTTAGGACTTTTGTTCAAAATTTATGGGCCCCCTTCCCCTTCCCTGTGATGCAGTCAAATTTAGTTGGCTTCTTACATACTTCTCTCCTACTGACAACATAAAAAACATTAAAAATATTTTATTATTTGAGTCCTGACCCCCTCCCCATTTAAATGTGCTGTGCTCCCCCTCCCCTAAATGTGCTGTGGCCCTGGGGTGTGTATGGCCCACGTCGAGAATGGCTGCTCAAAACCATTCCTGTCTCAGGGTCATTTAAACATCATACTTTTCCTCATGTTTACCACTTCCTCCAGCAGCCTTGTATGACATATGCACCATTCTTTGTGAAAAGGGCTGTCCCTCTGGTCCCCTTTAAATCATTCCCCTCTCATCTTAAACCAATGTCCGCTAATGTTATATTCCCTTACACTGGGGTTCTCTCTCTCCTTTTCTATGGCCCTCAAGATTTTGTAAACCTTCGCCTTCTACGTACCAAAATTGCATAATATCACTCTCAGCTTTCTATACTCCAAGTAAAAGTGCCCCATTTGATCTGGTCTCTCCTTATAACTTGTCCTCCTTTCCCAGGGAATAAAGCATCATCTACCTCAGGGAATGGTCTGGAATTTGGATTGATACAAGATGATCTCACTGAGCCATACAAAAGTCTTGAGGGAGATTTATCTGAGGAGATAGTGAGAAGCATTATCTCAGGATAAGGAAACAGCCAATTAGAGCACAAGAGCAGGTGTAAGTCATTTGATGCCTTAAAACTGCTCTACTATTCAAGACGCTCTGATCTTGACATTGACTCCACCTTCTTGCAAGGTGAAAAGCATATAATCAACGAGTAATTGAAAGTAGCATTCATCTCCCTTCTCTACATCAGAGACTGGCCACAGACTGGGTGATCGCTTCACTGAGCACCTTCAGTCTGTCTGCATCAATGACAAGGATCTCACAGTCGCCAACCATTTCAATTCTGCGCCCCACTCCCGCACTGACAAGCCTGTCCATGGCCTCATGCACGGCCAAACTAAGGACATCCATAAATTGGAGGAACGACACCCAATATTCCGTCTGGGCCCTCTCCCAAACAGGTGGCACTGACATCGACTTCTACAGTATCTGCTGGATCTCTCCCCTTTCTCCCTCTCTTCCCCATCCCTCTGTCCCTTTTCTTCACCTTCCCTCTCCATTTCACTTCCCCATTTGTTGATGTGCCCTCCCTATTACCTGCCTGTGAGCCCGTGCTCCTCTCCCCCCCCCCCATCAATTTGTCCAAGCGCCTGCCCACATTTTGTTCATATCTTGAGGAAAGGCTCAGTCCTGAAACATTGGTTATGTATCTTTACTATCTATATAAAGTACACTGTTTGATCTATTGAGTTTCTCCAGCATTGTATTTTTATTTCAATTACAGCATCTGCAGACTTTCGTGTTTTATTTCATCGATCTTCATGTTGGATACACTTAATTACTCTGCCTCCAATGCTATCTGGGACAGAAGCTCTGAAGATTCACAAACCTTTGTAGAAGAAATTCTTTCTCCTTGCAGTCGGTAAGCAGTTCCCCCCCACCCCCTCCCTCCAACTTCTCCTGATGTGCCCAATGTTCTAGACCGCCTCTCCAGCCCAATCAGTGTCATTCAAGTAAGTCCAATCACAATCTCCACGTTTCACCAATGACATCCCTCATCTTTCTAAACCCAGGACCATCTGCTTCTTCTTTCCTCGAGATAATGAACAGAGGAGAACTTTCAAGATTGATGGAAATTTCAACCTAAGGAAGCTCCTTCAAGGTTGAGCCTGAGATTTTTGGTTTTTAAAGAAATTGAGGGACATTAAACAATGAGCCTCCACATGGACTGTCCTTGTATCTTATAGTCTTATAGTGGGCTCTTGATGGAATGGCATGCATCTGCTCCTATATCGTATGGACTGGAGTCACAGGGTCATTCATGGACTCAGTAGATGAAGAACAGATTCATTGACTGACTATTGCCTTTATCCCTCATATCCCTGAGGTTCAGAAATGAGGGGATTGGAAATAGCTGTTCAGTTACAAACCATTAATCTTCTTGAGAGAAGAATATCTTGCCTCCAAAAATATCTTTGGTTTCCAATACAAGGATCCCCATAGAGAACAAGACAGCAGAGCCAAGGCTGGAGGATTTAAGGTGACCATGTTAACATCAAGATCTACCTTCTAGCCTGAGGAACTCAAGGTCAGGCAGGTATGGTGCAAGATAATTAAGCTTTATAACTTTTAGACTCAGATTTTTTTAAAAATATCAGCAGGTCACGTAGCATCCCATAAGAAGTATGGGTAACTCGGGTTTCCAGCCTGCACTCTTCCCGAAACATTGGTTACTTTTACTTCCAATGGATCCTGTGTGACCTGCTGAGTTAATCCAGCCTTCTTGGGTATTGCACTTGATCCCAGCAACTACAGATCACCCCAAAGAACGTAGATTGAACGTTGTGGTTCAAAGCAGATGATGCTGAATTATCCTCTCTACTATTTCCCAAAACATCCGAGACAAAATTAGACATCAATATTTCTAACAGCAAGCAGGCTTTCTCCTGAAACGCTTTATCTTAACACAAGGTGCAGGACTGAATATGGCTTGAAGAAAGGCAAAAAGGAGTCGAGTCGCAGATCAACCACGAGCAAGGCAGCAGCTTCGAGAGACAGAGTGGAAATGTCTGATCTCCCTCCCAGTGATTAGCGTGTAGTAAGGTCACCAGATTAATACCTGGGAGAGGGTGTTGGCCTATGAAGTGAGGTTAGCCTAAACGAGTAGTGATCTTATTGAAATGTACACCAATGTGCAATTGTAAAGGTACAATGGCAACATGAAGACACAAGATCTTGCACATCCTGAAATCTGCAGCAAAAAAACAAAACTGCCAGAAAAACTCAGGCACCATCCGTGGAGAGAAAGGGGCAGTGGATTTTTTTAAATGTTTATTTACAGGCACGGAAGAATCCAATTCTGGCCATTTAAATCCATGCTTCCCGAGTAAACTCAAATGAACCTACAACCCCCGTATATTCTGGATGGTGGAGCACCTGGAGGAAACCCATGCAAACATGGGGAGAATCAACAAACTCCTTAAAGACAGCGCCAGGTTTGAACTCAGGTCACTGGCACAGTATCTGTATCAGACTAACCACTACACTAACTGTGCCACTCCTGTTTCGGGTCAAAACCCTGCTCCAGGACAGAGAAGAGAAGGAAGACCGCTGCTCCAGCAGTTTGTGCACCTTTACTTCTGCCTGCCTTCCATCTCATAGACATAGAAATCTACAGCAAAATACAGGACCATCAGCCCACAGTGCTGTGCCAACATAATAACTTACTCCACCAACTACCTACACCAGTGGTTTTCAAACATTTTCCACTTTCACATACCACCTTCAGTAATTCATATGTCATCGGGTCTTTGTGATTAGTAAGGGATTACTTGAGGTGGTATGTGAGTGGGAAGAAAAGGTTTGAAAACCACTGGCCTAGAATTTCCCAATTGCATAACCCTCCATTTTTATCAGTTCCATGCATCTATCTAATAATCTCTTAAAAAGATCCTATTGTATCTGCCTCCACCAATGTTGTTGGCAGCGCATCCCATGCACCTACTACTCTTTTTCCGAAGAACTTACCCCTTACATTCCCCCTATACTTACTCCCAAGCACCTTAAAAGTATACCCAGTGGTGCTGGCCATTTCAACTCTGGGGGGGGGGATAAAAAGCCTCTGACCATCCACCCGATCATTCTCCTTTCTCAGACCAGAAGCAGGGCTTTGACCCAGACATCATCTGTCCATTTCCCTCCCCCAGATGTGGCCTGGATTCCTCTGGCAGTTTGTTTCATCTTCATTCTGAAATGAAAATGACTGAATGCAAGTCACACAATGAGGGAACAAGAGTAGAGCACTTTGCAGCTGGTAAGGACATTTCAGCTGGTGCTGCCAGCACTTAGTTAAAACAAACATGACAACTACTCCTCGTGATTAAAACCATTTCTCTGCTTTGAATTATAAGCATGAAAGATAAGGGCAGAGGTAAGTATGAATCAGAAGCCTGCAGTAAATCATTTGGTGGAGTGGAGATTGCACTTTGGGAATTTTGCAAGCAGTGCTCGTGTCCTTAAGCCTCCAGCCACTTTGCTCACAGGGTCACGAAGTCTGCCACGTCTGATATGGATCAAGTGGCTAATTGAATGATGATGCAGTGCGTGGTTTCTATCCACAAGGCATTGGTACTTGCCTGGGCACTGCACTCTGCTCGAGAAGAGCCCCACCGTTGTCTTAAAATTAGCAGACATGAAGTAAACAAATATAAAAGCAAGCTCGCAGGTTAATCAAGTCTTCGGGGCACGAGCCACTTTCAACCAAACCTTTTGTCCTCCAGAGTTGATGGTAACTGCCCATGGAGAAAC
This sequence comes from Narcine bancroftii, assembly GCF_036971445.1. Taxonomy (NCBI): domain Eukaryota; kingdom Metazoa; phylum Chordata; class Chondrichthyes; order Torpediniformes; family Narcinidae; genus Narcine; species Narcine bancroftii. Next base: position 22,026,233 of record NC_091478.1, read on the forward strand.
AGACGGAGAGCTGGAGTGGAAATTGTCGCAGCAAAGTGTGGCCAAGCACAATGGTTCAGCTGCAAACATCCATAAACAACCCATCACAGTCAATCAAATCACAAGTCCCAATATAGCAATACTTTAATTTGAGATGTGAGGACTCCTGTGGGTTTGGACTCAATAATGGCCCATGGTTTGTCATATTTGCACTAATGATAGATTTCAAACTTCCAAGTGCAGGCAAGGGGGGATGTTACTGCATTGAAAGGTCAGTCTTCAAGTTGACTATTGGCTGGATCTATCCATTCGGTCCCTTTCTCCTTCACTGCCTAACAAAGTACCTTCCTGCAGTGAAATAAATGACTAAACAAGCTCTATTTTAGCTAGCATGGACAAAATAGGTTGAATGGCCATAGATTCCCATACCTCCCATGAGAACATACCCAAGTTACCACTGGCAGGAGTTTCTGTAACCCTTTCGGAAGGTTAGGGGAGCATCACACTGACAATCATTCAGCTAATTAAAACTTGGGACAATGCAGCTGATAAGTAAATCTAGCCCTGGAACATTTGGCCCATTCACTCTGCTCTGCCATTTTTTCTATTAACTTGCATTCTCCCGCTTTCTCCTGTTGACATCCTTACTAATCAAGAACTAATCAACTAACTTGGCCTCCGCAGCTACCTATAGCAACAAATTCCACAGATTTGTCCCTCTCTGGCTGAAGAAATTCCTCCTCCTCTTGGTTGTAAAGGGACGCACTTTTATTCGGAGACTGTACCTTCTGGTCCAAGACTCATCTCCTCCATTGAAATGAATATCAGTTCTGAGACAAGGCTCACATTTAAATAGAATTGCTGGAGGAACTCAGCAGGTCAGAAAGCATCATGGGTAGAAATGGTGAGACAACACTTCGAGTCTGATCCCTTTGTCAATACTCATCTTTTTTTTAAATCTTAGGCAATAAAAAGGTCCACTACATTCCCTCAACCTTTGATTGAGAGATCTGTGCACAATTTTCAAGGTGTGTTCTCAGAAGAGAATTTCCTACTATCTATGACCACACTGTGCAGTTAGCCCAAATAACAGACAGTGTATCTTTTTCCAGACAGAACTGGAAAACTCAGTTATGTTAGAAGATCATGACTAACAATCGTGATTGAAGGTTGATCCTATCACAGGCCATGTGACTCTGCTTCTTTCAACTACATGACTAAACCCAGCTGTCTTGTCCCAATGAGAGTGTGGCAAACTTAGTGGTTGGTGGAGCTGCAGTTATGCTGCCAAGAAACAAATCTTCAAGCTGAACAAGTATGCATACAAAATTCTTCAATGCATTGTTTGCCACTTTGGATAATTTCCCCACACAATGAGCGGCTCTCAATGAGGCTGACAACTTGGTGCCCGATTGATGTTCAGCCACCGCTCATTTTGTGTAGTGGGCATGACCAAAGATTTGTTTTATGAACAAATACCTTGGGACGTTTTACCAAGTTACATAATCCAAATGCAAGTTGTTGCTTCTGATACATTTACGGTTCAGTACTTTAGGGATTCAGTCAGGCTGAGGATTGGTAATGCAGGCAGTCCCTGATTATGAACGAATTCTGTTACCTGGGTCTGTCCATAAGGCAAATTTGTATGCACAGCAGAACAGGTACTTACAGCTTTTATTTAGCGTTTGTGAGGTAGTATTATGCGCATTATGTGCATGCATGAATTGGGGCATAACGTGCATGTGTTAATTGGGGAACAACGTTTGTAACCCAGTGACTGCCTATAAATTTGAGTCCCAGAAATGGAGCCAAATGATCTTTCTCTCTGTAACACTGCACACTGTACTGTGTTTTTTAAACTATGTACTATGTATGGGTTGATAGGTTGGACTGCTCACCAAACTTTCTCACTGTACTTCAGTACACGTGACAATGAACTTGAACAAACCAAATGGAACGCTGGAGGGATTAAATTTAGGAGCAGGGAAGTTATGCTACAACTGTACAAGGTACTGGTGAGGCCATATCTGGAGTATTGGGTGCAGTTCTGGTCTACTTACTTGAGGAAGGATGTATTGGCTTTGGAGGCACTGCAGAGGAGGTTCACCAGGATGATTCCAGAGGTGAGGGGATTGGCCTATGAGGAGAAATTGAGTCGTCTGGGACTGTACTCACTGGAACTTAGAAGAATGAGAGGGGATTTTATAGAAACATATAAAATTATGAAAGATATAGGCAGGCAAATGGTTTGTGTTGGCAGGGGAGACAAGTAGTAGGGGGCATAACCTCAAGATTCAGGGTAGTAGATTTAAGTCGGAGTTGAGGAACTGCTTTTTCCAGAGGGTGGTGAATCTATGGAATTCTCTGCCCTTTGAAACAGTGGAAGTGACCTCAATAAATATATGTAATACAAGGTTGGAGGTATTTTTTATATAATAGAGGAATTAAGGGATATGGCGAAAAGGCAGGTAGGTGGAGATGAGTCTATCATCAGATCAGCCATGATCACATTTGCATGGCTTTATTCCTGCTCTTATTTCTTATGTTCTTATCAAAGAAAGAGGCTTCCTATCCTTTCCTTTGATAGAGTCAAATCCTGCTGTTCCCTTCCCAAAACTGAGTTTCAGATTCAGTGCTATCCTATGCATACATCAGAAGAAATGGTAATTTATTAATTAGCAAGCCAGGACACAATGTATATGCATGCAAATTCCTAATACAAACTGCTTGCTTAAGTCAATTTTGCATTGTACAATGCAGACACCCCACATAATTCTCCCATCCAACATGATTACCGACACTACAAAATGTCTATTAAAGTTGTGTTGTGCCAAGGACCATGCTAGAATGGAAAGCAGAGGGAGGGGAAGCAAGTATCTTCAACCCCTCCCCCCTTTGCTGTTGGTGCTAAATGCAGTAATAGGTATGTGGCAAATGCTGTTTGCAGGATCAGTCTGGTAACTCACATGGAAACCTGTGCACAATTCTGCTCTCCCTACGTACAACTGCAGTTGTGATCAATTGTACATTTCAGGCTTCTTGCCATGATTGTGGTAGACACGCTGCTGAGGAGGTCAGACTTTGCCACATGATCTCTCACTGTAACTGGAACCATGACTGAAATGCAACACAAATAACCGAAGACATAGGAGCATGGGCCATCCGGCCCATCAAGCCTGCTCTGCCATTCAATAAGATCATGGCTGATCTGGCCATGGACTCAGCTCCACCTGCCTGTCCGTTCCCCAAATCCCTCAATTCATTTATTCTTCAAAAATCTATGTCATAAAAATACATTCAATAAGGTGGCCTCTTCTGCATCACTGGATCAAGAATTCCACAGATTCACCACTCTCCTGGAAAAAAAGTTCCTCCTCATCTCTGTCTTAAATCTACTCCCCAGAATTTTAAGGCCATACCCCATAGTCTCACCTGCCCGTGAAAACAACCTTCTTGCTTCTATAGTCTCTATTCCTTTCATAATTTGCATGTCTCAATATTAAAGTGACAGTTTCCAATTGCAAAAGTGTCCCTCCAAGTTAAATTGGGTTGGTTTCTCCAACATATAAACCTCACCATCCTCTCAAAGTCTGCATGGGAAATCCTAGATGTAATACCAAGAACTTCCTTGTCTCCTGTCTCAAAGAATAAGCAACCAGTCTGTTACTGGACTGGTTGCACGAAGCATTCAGATGGGAAAAGACAACAAACTGAGTTCACCGTCATTCATCTGCAGAGGGCCAGTGAAATGTGAACCAAGGGTGAGAAGGTGAAATCCCCTATTGATAAATGGCTGCTATCACAGGTTACTGGTTGATACCTTAAATATTCATGGGTCCACTGCATTCATCAACAGACTTTGTTTCTCCCATCCCCAACCCCCCCCCCCCCAGTATATCTCCTAATACATGAATAATAAATATTGGAAGTCTAGATGCAATGGAATATAGTCAGAGTTCCACAGCAGACACAGGCCCTTTGGCCCATCTTGTCCATGCTGTCCCATTGGCCTGCATTCAGCCCACATCCATCCAAAGCTTTCCTATCCATCTCCCTGTTGAAATACAAAGGTGGGAAAACTCAGTAAGTCAAACACTGTTTTGTGTTTTTACTTCAATCACTGTGTCTGCGCTTTCATGTTTTTATCCTGGTCAAAATGTCTTGAATGCAACAATTGCCCCCACTTCCAGTACTTCCTCTAGCAGCTCATTCCACATATCCATCTACATGAACAAGATGCTCCCCTTCCCCCTTTCTCTTTTAAATGATTCCCTCTCATCTTAACCCTTTGGACTCTGGCCATTTTTAGCCTTTCACTGGGTCCACGGGTAAACTACAGTATGAAAAGTTCAAAAGCGGTACAAACCTGCTGGTGATTGGGTATAAAAGCAGTCACGGAAAATGGGGACATAGAGTATATGAGCTTGTTGCTAATCCCTGTAAACAGGGACATGGAGTACAAAGGGTTAAACCTATTCATGACTCAGAGAAAAAGGCTTCTCTGTTCCCTCCATGATTTTATAGACCCTGATATGGTCTCCCCTTAGATTCTTGTTCAGTGAGACCACTTAGGCAGGTACAGCTGCTGAACTTGTGAGACCTCTTTAATTGACTGCTTTGGACAAAAAAAATCAATAGGAGGGTAGAGTTAGCAGTAGTTTATCATCTCTATGGACTGACATTATTATATTGGCTCCTGTCCAACCCCGAACAGTAGGCATGCTGGGAGACAGAATGGGGAATGGAATTAGAACTGTTGATTTTTATTGGTAACGCTAATCCATATTGGTTTGTTACTGAACCTCCATTGCGATGGGTCATGGGAACAAGGAGGGAGCAGGGCCATTCAGGAAGAATATTCCATTAAACACAAAAATCTGCAAACACTGGGATTAAAGTAAACACACAGTATAAAGTACTCAGCAGGTCAAACTGTGTACTTTATATAGCAAAGATAAAAACACATATCAATATTTTGGGCTTGAGCCCTTTATCAAGGTATTAAAAAAAATGTAGGCAGGCACCCGAATAAAATGGGGGGGGGGGCACGGTCCCAAAGGCAGGAGGTAATTGGTGGATAATAGAGGGAGGGCACAGCAGCAGAGTGGGAGGGCTCTGAATGGAGAGGGAAGAGGGTGGAGAGCTGGAGGAAAGAAAACAAAAGGAAAGGGGAGGAAGAGCAGGGAGTAGGCTAGCAGAAACCAGTGACACTGCGGTTGTAGTTTACACAGAAATGCCTTGTGCACTGTCAAACCGAGGCCACCCAATACTCCAGCTGACCACATTCCAACCAAAAGGCACTAACCTCTGGTTTCAGTAGGGCCACTCCAATCTCCTCTTCTCCCATCCCTCTGCCTCTTTTCCACCCCCTCCCCCTGTCACTTCCTAGCTTTTATCATCCATACCTACTTATGCCTGCGGGTCTGTGCTCTTCGCCCTGAACCCCCTCCATCGCCAGTTTATTCAGGAGCCTTCCTGCTTTTTGCTCAGACTTTGACGAAAGGCTCACTGCTGAATCGTTGGTTATGTATCTTTATCTTTGCTCCATACAGAACACGCTGCCTGACTTGTTGAGTTTCTCCAGCATTTTTGGGTGAACTACAAGGAAGAATATTCTTGTTGATCGTTGCCTTGGTACTCCAGAGTGCAAAAATACACCCAATTGCCTGTGGCGCTGGTTCCTTGGGTGAGTGCTAGAAGATGTCCCTTTCAAAGCAAGAGCTTCAGTCCTGCAAAGTCATTGGAAGGGATGGGCTGAGTTTTCTCTGGCTCCAAACCCCTTAACAAAAGGCTCGAGGTGCAAGGAAAAAAGGATTAGATGCTGAAGACTCTCCGGCACAGGGATATCAGAAATGTAGAGGATTCTGGATGTGTGGGAGGGAGGGATCAGATTGTTGTGAAGTAGGTTTAATTAGGTTGGCACAACATTGAAGAACCTGTGCTCTGTTGTAATGTTGTATGTTACAGTTAAAGTCCAAAATTCTGGATGCCCAAATTCCGGAACACCTGAGAATACAGAGTTCTCAAAACTATCCAACTTTTAAAATTTAGTGGGCTTTTGTGTGTGTAATTGGCACAGTTGGCAAAGCAGTTAGCGCAAAGCCTTTACAGGGCCAGCTATCAGGACTGGGGTTCAAATCCGGTGCTGTCTGTAAGGTGTTTGCACATCCTCCCCGCGTCTGCGTGGGTTTTCTCACGGGGGCTCCAGTTTCCTTCCACCGTTCGAAACATACTGGGGTGTAGGTTAATGGGGTGCAAATTGGGCGGCACAGTTTCATGGGCCATAATAGCCCGTTACCATGCTGCATGACTAAGTTTTTAAAAATTTAAATGATGCCCAGAAGTCATGGAAATTAACAAATAGATATTTATTTTTCTGTACTTTGTATTTAATATGAAAATATGTTTTGTTAATAAACAAAATTTACCTGTTTATTTTTTTTTTATTCTCCTTAAATTTGAATTTTAAAAATACTGCCTGAGAATCCAGAAAACCCCCGAACAGTTCAGATTTTAGGACTTCTAGTATAAATTTAAATTTAGACCTACAGCACAGTAACAAGCCATTCCAGCCCCCACCACCCAAATACCCCAATTAACTCAGAAAACCCATATGATTTTGGAGGGTGGGAGGAAACCAGAGCTCCTGGAGGAAACCAACGCAGAGGCAGGTAGAGTGTACGCAACTCCTTCCAGACAGCGCTGGATTACAATCTGGGTTGCTGGTACTGTAATAGCATTGTGTGATAATCGTTCTGCCCAAGAGACTCTACGTTGTTCATGGAGGTAGGGTCCGATGAGATGGATAGAGGAGGTTTGTGCAAGGCATGAACACCATCATAGAGGAAGACTGTTCAGTCCATTATTTCCATAATGGTTCCAAAAGCCTAATTTCACCACGCAACATTTGCTCTGCAGTTCAACAACCTGTCGAGTACATCCTGGTGAACGAACAGTCTGCTGGAGAATTCAAGTCTTTATTAAGTCTCCCGGCCTAAAACATCGACCATTCCCTTTCTCCCGGTAATGCTGCTTGACCCCAATGAGCTCCTGCAGTAGATGGTTTATGACTCCAGGTTCCACCATCTGCCATCTCTGCCCTACAACAGTGTTTCCTGTCGGGTGGCACTGAGGTCAGCCACAATCTTCTCGAAAGTTCCCCACTCCTTATTCACGCAACAAAGTTGGAAAAGATTCCAATATATAAAACCACGTTCTGTTAGCCATTCCATTTCCAGCTGTTGAAGTCACTAGGGGATGACGTCCCTTCTGGCAAGATTTGGTGTTGCCAGATCAGCTGTTGAGAGGAGTCACACCCCCCCCCCACCCCGAAAGGTAAACACAGAAAAAAATACATACATCCACAGCATGTCAGAGGTTTCCTTAGCAACATCCTCCTGAGCATTCTGGGAATCGAAGTCATTGATAACTGCTGAGAAAACCCAGTGATGTCTCTTTAAGGAGTACAAGGCCCTGGGAAAGCAGGTGTGGGAGTAGTTTTTACATCCCCTTCAAATCCCTCTGTGCAAGTACACATGGATGCCCTTTATTTTCTTAGTCTAGTCTAAGCTGACTAACAGACCTCTAAAGCAAACCTTGGGAACAGATGTTTTTATATCCGCCAGTTAAGCAAACAAGACCAACTGGCTCCTATGAATAAAGCACTTGTTTTTTCAGCCCAATGTTTACTGACGCTGACGGCATTTGCCTGAAATTTCCAGCTGCCTTTACAGCGACACCTTGAGCCAAGTCCTGCGGCAAATTTGCCCAACATCTGGAGTTCCGCGATACCAACCTCACCTTTATGTTAGTGTACCATCACTGGAAACAACCTCAATACCCACCGAATAAAAACAGAAAATCCTGGCAAGGATCAAGAGGCCAGGCTGCATCTGTGGAGAGAAAAACTTAGCTGATGTTCCATCCAATGCTATTTCAGGATGAATGGCCACTGACCCAAAACTCTAATTCATTTCCACAAAGATGTCATAGGCTTGTCTAGCATTTCTGGGTAGTTTCCATGTTTGTTTCAGATATGTTACAAAAGGGCCGAGTCAAGTGCTTGAATCTCTACGTCTCAGAAGGCTATGACCAAGCGCTGGTAACTGCATTGGTAGATATGGACACTTAGTCAGCATGGAAAGGATGGGCCAAATAGTCTGTTTCCATCCTTTGTAACTCAAATTCCTGGGTACTGCAAAGCCTAGGAAGACTGCAGGACATGGCAAACTTGGCCAAGTCCCTAACAGGCACCGACCTCCCATCCATGGAAACCATCGATGTGGGAAGGTTGCCAACATCATAAAGGACCCCCATCAAACCTAGTCATGGCTTCTTCTTGCAGAAACCCAGGTACAGTATCTGTAGGTAAAAGGAACAATTTTTTTCTCAACAGCTATCAGGCTCTTGAATGTCTTCATACTTCCTGAACCATAAACTCCTCCAGTTCAACCAAAAGATCTGTCTGCACTGTTGAAACATTGCCTTATTTATTTGCATTAACAGCCACTATGAATATCTATAATTTTATATTGACATTGAAAACTTTCACAAACTTTTACAGATGTGTAGTGGAAAGTGTGCTGACCAGTTGCATCATGATCTGGCACAAATCGGAGTGGAAAGCTACACAGCCCAGCACATCACAGGCAAAACTCTCCCTACCATTGAGAACCTCTACAGGGATTGCTACTGTCAGAGAGCAGCAGCAATCATCAAGGACCCACACCACCCAGCACACGCTCTGTTCTCGCTGCTGCCATCAGGAAAGAGGTATAGGGGCCACAAGACTCGCACCACCAGGTTCAGGAACAGCTGCTACCCCTCCACCATCATACCCCTCAACAACAAACTCAATCAGGGACTCATTTAAAGACTCTTACTTCAAACTTTATTTATTATTGAACGTTTATTTTCTGTATGCAGTTTGATTGCCCTTTTCTTTACATTTCTCTTTTGTACACGTATCTTTCCTTGAGTACATTTTTTTTGCACCATTGAAAGTAGAAATTCTGCCTGGCCTGTAGGAAAAAGAATCTCAGGGTTGAATGTGATGTCATGTATGTACTCTGACAATAAATCTGAACTTGGAAACTTTGATATTTAGTATCTCTTTTTTTAGTTTGAGCATATTATGTCAATTCAATTCACACTATTGTTGTTGGTGTATCCCATGTATCTGCAGAAAGAATTTTGATGCATCGATACATTCTACTCATGCACATGACAATCAACTCCCAGACTGTCTCCAAGCATGGATGGTGCTTCCAAACACACCAATATACTGTTGAGAGGGGATAGTGTTTGGAGGCATTTGCAGAGTGTAACTGGTGCATCTCTGGAGAGCAGAAGCCATAGCCCTCATGTAGCAATGCACAAAAGTGCCTTGGCAAGTCATGCAGTTACCATAGGAATTAATGGGTCACCATCATTTCAGGATTGGGCCTTTCACCCTTTTACTTCCTGCAGAGGCTGCGTGACCTGCTGAGCTTCTCCAGCAGTGGACCTCAGCACCTACAGACTTACTTGTTTAATATCTTTTAGGATACTTGCTGGGATCGAAGGTCATGACCTACCCTGTCATTCTTTGGCCTCAAGCCTGCAGGTCCAACCACCAGGAAAAAAACCCCAACAGCAAAAAGACCATGATCTCCCTCTGATGGAGCTTATGTTAATGCTATTTTTTTTAATCCATGATTGGCCCGAGCCATTCCAGTTGGAAGCTGGTTCTGAAGGTTCTGACATTGTGCCCATCAGACCACCACACTCGATAACCAGTGCCGGTTAAAAACTGTTGGAGAACTTTTGAGAGCTGGGAGGCATCTCAGGGAAACTGAGCTCACAGGCTCTGCCTCGCCAAGGGGTACCTCAACCACCCCTTCCTCCTGGGCAGGAAGGAAACACAAGCAGCATGTCATTCAGCACAGGAGCAGGCCCTTCAGTCCACCATGTCGGGTAATGACCTTTCTGCCCATCAATCCCATATGCCTTCATTAGGACCTTGTCCTTCTATGCCATGTCCATTTAAGAGCCTGATAAAGCGTCCACTAAACAAGGTGATTTTATCACACTCCATAACCACCGCCCCTCCCCCAACATGGCAGCACATTCCAGACATCGACCACTCTGTATGGGGGGAAAACTTACATCGAACATTACAGCACAGTATAGGTCCATGATGTTGTACCTATGTAAACCAACTCAACAATCTAAATCAGTGGTTTTCAAACTTTTTCTTTCCACTCACATACCAATTAATAATCCCTTTGCCATAGGTGCTCTGTGATTAGTAAGGGATTATTTAAGGTAGTATGTGAGTGGATAGAAAGAGTTTGAAAACCAGTTTTAAACATACCTAATTGACTCGTTATGTTCACTGTTTCAGAACTCCAAAGGAAATGGGCCAATGACAATTTTCTCAAGCAAAATATTTCAGTAACAATTGGGTCTAGAGCAGTGGTTTTGGACTGATTTCACTCAATGCGTTGAAACCATGGCCACAATACAAGCAGGAAACACGGCCTGTTAACTGGAAATCATCCACAACACTGAATGATAGCCCTGCTTGTTTGCACTCAGTAAAATACACCCATAGAACATTACAGCACAGAAACAGGACTCTTTGGCCATTCTAGTCTGTGCTGAACCATTTTTTTTAACCTAGTCCCACTCATCTGCACCCAGTCCATAGCCCTCCATACCTTTCCCATCCATGTACCTGTGCAAATTCCTCTTAAATGTTAAAATTGAGCCCACATTCACCAGCTCAGCTGGAACCTCATTTCACAGCCCCACCACTCTCTGTGTGAAGAAGATCCCCCTAAACATTTTCCCTTTCATTTTTAACCCATGTCCTCTGATTTGTATCTACCCTACCCTCAGTGGAAAAAGCCTATCTACATTTAATCTGTCTAGACCTCTCAATTTTAAATACCTCTATCAAATCTCCCCTCATTCTTCTATGCACCAGGGAATGAAGTCCTAACCTGTTTAACCTTTCCCTATAACTCAGTTCCTGAGGCCCGGGCAACATCTTAGTAAATCTTCTCTGCACTCTTTCTATCTTATTGATTAGGTAACTAAAAGTGCACACAATACTCTAAATTTGGTCTCACTCACTCCCCCCACCCCCCCCCCCAATCCCCAGAAACCCTTGGTGATGTCGCTAGCTGCTCAAAGTTTGGTTTTAGATTTTTCTCTGTGAACTTTCTAATTGAGCTACCTCATTATTATTGAAACCTCATGGCCATCCTGTGATCTCTGGCATACTGCCCCGCACCCCCCACCCCCCCATAATGGTCACGTACCTCAGGTTGGCTACATAACAGCTGCAGATTCGACATGGATGCTAAAACACAGGGATGCACAGCAGAGGAGACAAACACAGGTAGCACTCAACAACACGCAGTTTGGGACGCATTTCTCCTTCAGAAAACTTGGAAGGGGCAAAGTTTTCACCCACAAATGTGTCATTCTTTCACAAAAACAAATAAATGACAGGGATACTAATGACTCTACAAGGTCCTACAATGCGTTTGGACTTATTGCCATGTCACCTGATACACAGCACCAATCATAACAACCGGGAAATAGCAGGCAGCTGAATCAACAGTGTGTGCAGGCATGACCCAGTGAAGCAGCCTCACAGTCAAAGAAAACGCGGCAATAATGGGCAGGGTGAACATTTTGTTTAGAAGTATCGCCCTTCAGATATAAATAACCCCGCTGGAATTTGAATGGCCGACCAGCAACTAAACCCTGAATTTAGACGGCACCTTTTTCACGCAGCAAAATCTCCAGTGTTCATCAGACAAGCCTCGACTCTGAGCTGTTATCCTGTGAGAGGAGAGCAAATGCTTGGATAAAAGAGGCAGGCTTAAGGCCGTAGAGTGGCCCGGGGAGAGAATTACAGGGAGTGAAATTTCAGGGAGTGGTGGTGAGTTAGGCTCAGAGTGTGGGGTGGACAAACATGCCGGAAGAACCCAGCAGAACACCTCCTGCTGTGTTCCTGTTGCACTTATGAGCACTGCACTAACCCCAGCGTCTGCCATCTTTCTGGTACACCTCAGAGTGTGGGGTCTCTGCAGCTAAACAGTGAAACAATGGACAAATTCTCAGGGATGATGAGCTCATCCTCAGATGAAATGCTCTACAGAATTACAAACTCAGAAGGCAACTCGGCAAGCGAGTAGATTTAAAATAAAAAGTAAAAACACAAAGCTGGAGAAACTCAGCAGGTCAAATAGTGTATTTTATAGAGCAAGGATAAAGATACATAGCGTTTCAGGTTTGAGCCCTTCATTAAATAGAGTAGATTTTCCTGGAATTGGACCACTCATAGATTTCACTCTGCAGTAGCTCCTCGAGTGTCATTTTTAAATTAAATTTAGACACACAGCACAGTAGCAGACCCTTTCAGTCCACGATCCTGTGCCCCCCTGCCTAAATGCACCAATTAACCTGCAATCCCCGTATGTTTTGAAGGGTGGGAGGAAACAAGAGCACGAGGAGGAAATCCATGCAGACACAGAGAGAACGTACAAACTCCTTGCAGACAGCGCCTTGGCTGGTGGGGTAATACCGTTGTGTTAACTGTGCCGTCCCAGTATCACCTGTGCCCTTGTACTAATGGCAATGAGCTTATCATCATACACACTGCACAATGTACACATGCACTGAAATTCCAACTTGCTGCAGCCAAACAGGCACTTGTTAAAACAAACGATAATATGGTATGGTTAGCATAGCAGTTAGTGCATCACCACTGACTCAGGGTCGAAACTGGCATTGTCTGTAAGGAGTTTGCACGTTCTCCCCATGTCTGCGGTGCTCCAGTTTCCTCCCACCCTCCAAAGCAAACCGGGTTTTAAGTTAATTGTAGTATTTGGGCTGTGCAGACTTATGGGCTGTGCTGTATGTCTAAATTTTTTTGAGAATTAAAAAAATTAAATTATTTTAATTAAATTAAGAGAGATAATGAATACACACGATAGATTATAAATATTTTCTGTAATTAGACTTTCAGAAGAAAGACTGAAATTATGAAGAAACAAACCAACACCGTAATTCAGGTGCTTGGACATTTTAAAGTCCTCTTCCATCACATTTTTTATGCACATGAGGGAAATGTGCCTCACAAGTCACATCATGCATTTGACAACGTCTGTGGACAACACGTGGCTTACGAAGAAATCTCAACAGTTCCTTTTCATCCCTGTAATTTAATAGACCACCCCACCCCTCTTCCCCAGACAGGTTCAAAAATATCAGGGCATCTGGTCTCGAAGCAGGAGCTTGGAGGGGAGTTTGACCAATGGGAAAATGGAGCTTCTCCTCCAGCACCAGTTCCAGGTCCCACAAGTCAACACACAAAGGTAGCACAAATATCAGGACATCACAGTAACACTGACCCTTACTCAAAGGCACAGAGCATGACATTGCAACACGAGACATAGGAAAGTAGTCTGGAGCACTGGCCGAGATTATCAAATCAACACAGAATTGAAGGTCAAGATTTGTAACCTGCTGACATAGAAGGTGAAACTCCAAGCACATGTGGCAACTTCACAAGTGTGATAGCTATGGCTGCTCTCTGCCCATTAACATTCACAAAGGAACAACATCTTCACAGGCGAAAATGGAAAAAGGCCTTACATTTACAATGCAACTTTTGTATCTTTTTCATGACCACCCAAAGTATTTAACAGGCACAGCTGACATGTGCATGCAGCCACTTGTAACAAGCATGGGATAAACACAATGCAACACTCTTGCCCCTTTCCTGACTCGAGTTTGAATCCAGCATGGTCTGTAAGGAGTTTGTACATTCTCCCTGTGGGCTTCGGAACAGAGACACTGACACACATTGACAAACATCTCTTCTTTCTCTTTGGCTTGGCTTCGCGGACGAAGATTTATGGAGGGGGTAAAAAGTCCACGTCAGCTGCAGGCTCGTTTGTGGCTGACCAGTCCGATGCGGGACAGGCAGACACGATTGCAGCGGTTGCAAGGGAAAATTGGTTGGTTGGGGTTGGGTGTTGGGTTTTTCCTCCTTTGCCTTTTGTCAGTGAGGTGGGCTCTGCGGTCTTCTTCAAAGGAGGTTGCTGCCCGCCAAACTGTGAGGCGCCAAGATGCACGGTTTGAGGCGTTATCAGCCCACTGGCGGTGGTCAATGTGGCAGGCACCAAGAGATTTCTTTAGGCAGTCCTTGTACCTTTTCTTTGGTGCACCTCTGTCACGGTGGCCAGTGGAGAGCTCGCCATATAATACGATCTTGGGAAGGCGATGGTCCTCCATTCTGGAGACGTGACCCATCCAGCGCAGCTGGATCTTCAGCAGCGTGGACTCGATGCTGTCGACCTCTGCCATCTCGAGTACCTCGACGTTAGGGGCGTGAGCGCTCCAATGGATGTTGAGGATGGAGCGGAGACAACGCTGGTGGAAGCGTTCTAGGAGCCGTAGGTGGTGCCGGTAGAGGACCCATGATTCGGAGCCGAACAGGAGTGTGGGTATGACAACGGCTCTGTATACGCTTATCTTTGTGAGGTTTTTCAGTTGGTTGTTTTTCCAGACTCTTTTGTGTAGTCTTCCAAAGGCGCTATTTGCCTTGGCGAGTCTGTTGTCTATCTCATTGTCGATCCTTGCATCTGATGAAATGGTGCAGCCGAGATAGGTAAACTGGTTGACCGTTTTGAGTTTTGTGTGCCCGATGGATTCAGCGCTTGACGTCCTGCTTTGCGGAAACTGCCAAAATGTTTGGCCTGGAAGTCAGCCTGAAGAAAACTGAGGTCCTCCATCAGCCAGCTCCCCACCATGACTACCAGCCCCCCCACATCTCCATTGACAAACATACACATGGACAAACATACACACATACTCAAGCATCTACACAATGATACACACACACACACAAGCATGCATGTGTGCACACACACAAACATAGAGATACACACATACAAAAACTCAGACAAACGCACGTGCACACACACTCTCACACATACACAGCCTAATACCAGAGTAACCACACCTCAAAGAGAGAAACAAGGAAAAAGGGTGGTTCAAGAACTCAGAAGTGAATCCACCCTGTGCATGAGTTCAGTGGTGTGCCCTGCAGGATGGCAACCTAGACTGATTTTTCACCACAAGAAACTCCTTCTAAAACTCAAGGGGAAAAAAAAAGAATATCACTTGCACAATTCACAGTCTAGACATGCAATCATTCATTGACAAATGTTTTTGTCTGTCTGGCTTGTCAGAAATCAAAGTTGGTAACACCAAGGGAGCATATGTTATTGATCCAACTGTAGGAGGGAACAGCCGTAGAACTTGGTGCAACAGCGCTCACACATGTCACCAAGTGTACAGTGGTCTAATTTGTTGTAATATCCAGAAAGGGTTAATAACCATTGTTAGTGGCTACATTTCCCTCCTCATCATCAAATGGGGTTCACCTAGTTAATCACAGAGGGGCTTACCGTGCACCAATTGGGTGGGTGGTTCCTTCTGTATATATTTTTCCCTCCTCATCTCCACATCATCAAATGGGGTTCACCTAGTTAACCAGAGAGGGGCTTACCGTGTACCAATTGGGTGGGTGGTTCCTTCTGTATATATTTTTCCCTCCTCATCTCCACATCATCAAATGGGGTTCACCTAGTTAACCAGAGAGGGGCTTACCGTGTACCAATTGGGTGGGTGGTTCCTTCTGTATATATTTTTCCCTCATCTCCACATCATCAAATGGGGTTCACCTAGTTAACCAGAGAGGGGCTTACCTTGTACCAATTGGGTGGGTGGTTCCTTCTGTATATATTTTTCCCTCATCTCCACATCATCAAATGGGGTTCACCTACTTAACTGGAGAGGGGCTTACCATGCACCAATTGGGTGGGTGGTTCCTTCTGTATATATTTTTCCTTCCTCATCTCCACATCATCAAATGGGGTTCACCTAGTTAACCAGAGGGTCTTACTGTGCACCAATTGGGTGGGTGGTTCCTTCTGTATATATTTTTCCCTCCTCATCTCCACATCATCAAATGGGGTTCACCTAGCTAACCAGAGAGGGGCTTACCGCGCACCAATTGGGTGGGTGGTTCCTTCTGTATATATTTTTCCCTCCTCATCTCCACATCATCAAATGGGGTTCACCTAGTTAACCAGAGGGTCTTACCGCGCACCAATTGGGTGGGTGGTTCCTTCTGTATAACAGTGATGATACTTTGAAGGAATCTTACTGGTTGCGAAATAACTTGGCACATTCTGAATGGAAGAACTGTTGGGATAAGCTCTGCCGAGAAGCTCTCCATTGAAGTCCACCTTGTTCATAAGCCCTCTCGCTCACGAGATCATAGTCCTACCCTGCAGGCACGAGTCCATGGCCCAGCCAACACTCTCCCCAGCACGGAGGCAGAGCAGCATTTTTGGAGAAGACTTCCATCTCATGCATGCGAGATCCCATGCCAACACGAATACAGGGCCAGCCACTCATGTTCGAATCCGGCACCGTATGGTAAGCAGTTTGTACGTTCTCCCTGTGTCTGCATGGGTTTCCGCCTTGCGGTCCAGTTTCCTCCCACCCTTCAAAACGTACGGGTTAATGGGTGTATTTGGGTGGAGTGGGCCGGAAGGGCCTGCTACTGTGCTGTATGTCTAAATTTTTTTTTTTAATTTCAACATTTCATTTAAATTTAAATATCAGGGATTATCCCCCGGGACTACTCGCCAATATTTAATTAGCATTAAAGAAAAAGATGATCCTGGTCTTTGCTGCACCACTGTTTGTGGAAGCTGGCTGCTACATTCAGAGGTGGTTGCATTTCAGAATACATTGGCTGTAAATCATGTTGCAACATGCCGAGTCCATGAAAGGCCCTTTTCAGATATTCTTGGTAGAATATTCCGAAGAACAGTACAGCTCAGGCAAAGGCCCTTTGGCCCACAAGGTCAGTGTTGACAATGACTAAACAAAACGTCTGCTGTCTGCCCGATACCCATCACTCCATTCCCTACGTAGCAAGAAGCCGCTTTCGTGCCACTATCGCATCTGCTGCCACCACTACCCATAGCAGCCCATCCCATACACACTGAGTAACGAATTTCCCCCGCACATCTCCCAGAAACCACTGCCCCACCCCACCGTTCACAGCAGGAATGTTTTCATTTGGCAGCTCATTCAGGAGAGTGGTCCAACTGGGATAAATCTGTCCCAGAAGAGGCAAACATCCTACTTCTGACCACTTCCCCTCCTGAACACACAACAGGACTAAGAGTCAATGAAAAAGAACATTGAAGAACTCTGTACCACTGACAGAATTATTTTATTTTGCACTACTGACCAGTCAACTGTGAACATTTCTTATTAAATATTCACTTCCTTTTATAATTATCTTTTTTCTCTCCACAGCTTCTTAATTATACTTGATTTGTCTTAGTGTGCAACATTGAAGATTTTCATTGCATTTGTTCATTAGGCCATAAGATCATAAGACATAGGAGCAGAAATAGGCTATTTGGCCCATCCTGTCAGTCAATCACAAGCTGACTCATTATTCTCACTCAGCCTCACCGCCTGGCCTCCTCCCCATAACCTTTGATGTCCTGGCTAATCAAGAACCTGTTAATCTGCCTTAAATACACCCAATGATATTATTATTGTTGTAAGATGGTTCATAATATGAATGTTTGCCCTGTGATGCTGCCACAAAACATCAAATTTCGTGACTTGTTCACGACAAGAAATTCCGATTCTGACTTGGCCTCCATAATCACCTGTGGCAACAAATTCCGGAGATTCACCATCCTATGGCAGAAGAAATTCCTCTGCATCTCTGTTCTAAGTGGACACCATTCAATCCTGGAGTTGTTCCCTCTTGTCCTAAATTCTCCCACCGTGGGAAACAACCTTCCTACATTTTCTTATCATTTGATGATAAACTCTCATTCATCCAAGATTGCATAATGCAGTGTTCAATGAACTCTGTGACATCAATGTCCTAACACAGCAGCACCAATCACAGGACTGCCATCAGCTGCAGATCAGGGGTGTTCAATGACACAAACAATTAAAATTAATGATGCTCTAGAAGTCAACACAAGAGTACACAGGGATTGGGAGAGGCAGCAAGAGCTCAAGAGCGATTTGAAAAAGTGGGTAAAATTGAGGGGTTGCTTAGTTGGCACCTGGCAAAAAGAGGCATGAGTGACAGGTGATCTAGGCTCATTCTGAGTTGGAGTGCAGGAAGCAGATGGATTGATTCAAATTTAAAGTGAGCAGAGGGGAGAAAGGCTGCCAGGATTATCAGGAACATGGATCTAGTCAGGACACCAGTGGATCTAACTGCTTTGCTATCAAGGACATATTGTCTATTTGTACCTCACTCTCCAAATCATTCCTCAATGCCAACAAGCCATCCACGCACATTTTAACTGGCCCCCACTTTCATTATTATGCAACTTAGTTACAGTCTGTCCCTACATTTCCCTGTGTTCCAGATGCACAAGGTTCATTTTGATGCAATGAGAATACCTGCTTTAACTTGGGACGAACCTGTTGTATTTGACACAGCCACCATTTTGTCCATTGGTCCCTCCACGTGCCTCGTGGAAGTGAATTTGCAAGAATCGTCCGAATTTTGCTGCCTTTGTCCCAAGTCTTATTTACCCGTCACCCATTACTTGCTAAGTTGCATCATCATTTCCACATCCCTCCTTCATTATATTCTCCAGTCCTCCACCTCTCTGTTGCTCATCCTCTCATTGCTCCACAACTAGAAGCTATCAAGCTGTGGATTCCCCTCTTTTAAACCTCCCAGTCCCATGCTCCATCCTCAGAAACATTCTTTAAAAGCTACTCAATGAAGCGTCTGAACACTTTCTTTAGTATCTCCAGATGTTACCCGGCATCATTTTTTATTTAATTCTGCTTCTGCACACATTTCCCGGCATCAAATGCAGCACATAAATCCAACCTATTCTTGGATATTGCAGGGGCTGGAATCCGGGGCGAAACAAAACGCCAAACTCAGCAAGACAGGCAGCCTCTGTGAAGGAAAAGGGATGGACAACGTTTCGGGTCAAGATCCCAAATCAGGAATGAGAGTGGTGTTTTCATGCACAAAAGTGCTGGAAAAGCACAGCAGGTCACATAGTATTCTTTATGGTTACAAAGACACATAACCAATGTTTCAGGCCAGAGCCCTTCATCAAGGTAAGAGCAAAAAGCAGGCAGGTGCCTGAATAAAGCGGTGGGGGTGGAGGGGCAGGGGGAGGAGCACAGACCCACAGGTAAGTGGTCATGCATAGATATAGGAGGGCACAAGAGAAAAAAGCTGGGAAGTGAAAGGAGAGGGAAGGGGGTGGCGAGCTGGAAAGAAGGAGACAGAGGGATACAGGGGAGGGGCCTAGCAGAAACCACAGGTCGATATTAATGCCATCCGGATAGAGTGCCCAGACGCAATACTGGGTATTGCAGGAGTCCTCAGTTTGACAGTGCACGAGGCATTTTTGTGTGAACGACAATCACAGTGTCCGCAGATTTTCATGTTTAATGGAATATTCTTCCTGAATGGCCTTGCTCCCACAACCCAATACAATGGAGATTCAGTAACAAACCCACATGGATTAGTATTACCAATGAAATCCACAGCTCCAATTCTAAGAGCACAAGGTCACAGGCAAGAGGTCATAGGTGGGAGTGCTGTGGTCACAGTTAAAGAGTGATGTGCTTGAAAATTAAAGGAAAAAGAATAGCAGTTGCTGGAAATCCCAAATAAAAGACATTTTGTTTCAATCACATTTCACTGCAGGTACAGCGTGAAAGATATATGTGCAATGTTAATTGTGAACTCTGGGAATAGACTTCCCGAAACTCAGATACAGGCTAAAAGATCCAGTAGACTCCATTACAATTTTGGGTTAATTCCCAAGATGTGGATAATGCTGGCAAGGTCAGCACTGTTTAAACATTCTGAATTACAGTAAAACCCCTGTTATCCAGAATTCAAGCAACCAGCAGCCTCAAGCAACTGGTAAAATAAAATTGAGGAAAATGAATAGATAAAAAAATACAGAAGTTTAAAATTGGCGCACCTCGCCATTAGTTCAACAATCATGCCACACGCAATCTCAAGCAACTGGGACAGACACCGATCCAGCATCTACCAATCCAGCATCTACCAATCCCCATAGGTGTTGGATACTAGGGGTTTTACTGCATCTTGGAAAGGTACAGTTTATACAACCATCAAGTCGAAATTCTGCCTGGCCCACAGGAAAAAGAATTTCAGGGTTATATGTGATACCATTTATGTACTCTGACAAAATTTGAACTTTGACTTCTGACCGAATTTGAGATGATACTTAGGCCGCCTTAGACTATTGCATCCACCTGGTATCAGTGCAGCAGGCCAGGTGTTTTAAACACAAAAAAAAACCGGCAGATTCTGGAATCCTGAAACAATGAGAAGCTGCAGGGACTCAGCGGCTCAGTCAGCATCCATAGAGAGATGCTCAGTCAAGGTTGGGGGTTGGAATGCGGAGCATCGAACATTACAGCACAGTGCAGGCCCTTTGGCCCACAATGTTGTGCTGACCCTACGAAAAAAAACCTCCAAAATTATAACCCTCTATTTTTCTTTCAATCATATGCCTAAAAGTCTCTTAAATGCTTCACTGCCCCCGCCTCTAACACTGCACCTGGCAAGCCATTCCAGGCACGCACAACTCTATATAAAAAAAAAACACTGATGTCTCCCCTAAATTTTCCACTCTTCACTTTGATTAGATAGCCTCTGGTGTTTGCTATTCCTGCCCTGGGTAAAAGGTGTCCACTGCTTACCTTATCTATGCCTTTCATAATCTTGTAGACCTCTATTAAGTCACCTCTCATCCTTCTTCACTCTAAAGACAAAAAGTCCCAGCTCTGCTAACCTTGCCTCATATTTTCCAATCCAAGCAACATCCTGGTCAATCTCCTCTGCACCCTCTCCATACCTTCCACATCCTTCCTCTAATGTGGTGACCAGAAGCTGAACACAATGTTCCAAGTGTGGTCTCGCCAAAGATCGACAGAGTTGCAGCATTACCTCACGACTCCTGAACACAATCCCCAAGTAATGCAGACCATAGACCTTCCTGACAGCCCCTGTCGACCAGTGCAGTAACCTTGAGAGTCCCTGGATTTGGACCCCAAGATCCCCTGTTCTTCCACACTATTAAGTGTCTTAACATTAACCCTGTCCTCTACCTTTAAGTTTGATCTACTAAAATGCGTCACCTCACACTTACCTGGATTGAACTCCATCTGCCACATTTCCGCCCAACTTGGCATCCTGTCGATATCCTACCAACACCACGGCATTCGATGCAACCCTGCAACTTTCGTGCCATCTGCAAACTTACTGGCCTCTACTCCTTTGTCCAGGTCATTTATAAAAATCACAAAGAGCTGGGGGGTGGGGGGGGGGGAGGTGGTTGGCCCCATAACAGACCCCTGTGGAAAGCCACTAGTCACCTGCACTTACCACTCAACCGGTTTGTTGGCAATAGACAGCTGACCCCAAGGCCATCGCCTCTTCAGCAGCTTCAAGTCCTCCAAGGAAGAGACTTGTCCTCCGAGCTGCCTTTATATTCCCTGGCTCCTGCGGTGGGACCTGGACATCCAACACTCGGGATGCAAGCTTGATCCTGATCCCTTCATGTCTCCCTCGCACTGACCGCCGTCCGACTTTGCCAAGGAGGATGGAAACCAACTGCGAGAGACTTCTGTGCCCCCCCCCCCCCCATCCCACCACCCCTCGCTGCCGTGGACGCGGGCCAGGCGAGCAGACTCTCCGCGACTCGGGCTGGTGGGGAATCCGTCCGGGCAAGGGGACGGGACAGGCTCCTCGCACACTAAGTGGAAGGGACGAGGCGAGAGAGCCCCCTCTCCATCACATCCCTCCTGCAGGAGCCCGTCTTCTCTGCACCCGCGGCGGGGGGGGGAAGAGAGAGCGGAGTCAAAGGCAGCCCCACCAGCCGAGCGAGAGATTTGAACCCACTCTGCTCAGAAAGTGCTGCATGCAGTCAGATTTCCCTTTGCAATGAAGTGAGTTTTGCAAGTTGTTCCCCCCCCCACCCCACCCCACCCCACCCCACCACTCCCTCCACCCAGCGGGGTCTCTCACCGTTCGCGGTCGCCTCCATGGTCCCGTTGCTTGCCCGCAAGCCTGGGCTCAGATCGCTGGCTGCCTCCTTCCAACGGCGGGGCAGGTCCTCGCTGCAGCTCCCTCCCTCCCTCTCTCTCTCTCTCTCTCTCATGCACGCACTCTGAAAAGCGAGGTTGAACTGTGGTGTCCGGCCCCATCCGAGCTGTCAATGCAACGCCCGCCTCTCGCATGAGAGTGTCCAACCACACGATCAGCCCAGTCTCCTCTTCCACCCCAGTTCAGCGCAAATGCAGCCCTCTTAAAGCTGACAGATCCTATCATTTGCCCCCGGGCTCAATTGTTTTCACGAGGGAGAGTTTAATCACAAGTCCATTTCCCACCCTCCTCCCTCCCTCCCAAATCTAAATATTTATTTCTCCATTTATAGTTATGGTCATTTTCCCTAATTTATTAGATTTTGATTTTTTTTTGCTGAGTTAATCCAGCTGCAAGAATTTCAGTGCATTTGTCCATTGTACTCGTGTGTATGACAATAAACTCTCAGCAACGTCTTTATTAAATGAAAATTCCAAACCTCTGCAGAACAAAGGCATGGTAAATTTCCCTACCCCCACCCTAATGGCAGAGGTCTCTTTTTGTCTCCATGCTGTTAGCTGTCCAGAGAGAGATTTGGGCTGTTCAATTTGGAAGGATCTCACTTTCACCCCAATCCCACAAGAATGCTCCAGAATTATTTTAACCACTTGAAAGTGTTAACAACATTGGGGGGGGGGGGGGGGGGGGTGTATCATGTGCAAGCAGCAGTTTTATATTAATTTGGGCATAGCATTCAGCATAGGAATGGTGGGCTGAAGGGCCTGTTCCTCTGCTGTACTGCTCTAAGTTCTTTGATGAGTTTAAGTGGAAGACTTAAGTAGAAGACCCTTCTGATCCATGAAAGCAGTGCCATTCAATTCCACCCAACCCCGCATGGTTTTGGAGCCAAGAATCAGAATGTATTAATGAGCGTGTGAGAGAATAGCTACAGCTGATGGGAACGTGCTGAGAACTAACATGGATGGACTTGATGGGCCAAAGAGCCCATTTTATATCGTAAAAGAATACAAAATGTGTCTTCACTGGATAGTGAACAACAATGAGAGATCTTCCCTCACACTTACAAAGACTTGCATTTATATAGGGGTTTACACAGGTTTTCATGAAGATTCCAATGCCAACCAATAGGAGGGGAAGGTTAATACTTCTGTATCAACCACATCAATTGCTTCATACCTCTCCCAGTCAGAGAGTGTGGCTTCAAATGCCAGACAAGATACCCGAATGCCTTCGCAAACAGAGCTGATGAAATTTGATGGTTAAAATTAAAGTTAATTTATTCTTACTAAACTTTATTTAAAATGCTAATCCAATTTTCATGCATTAGGTCTGCATCCTTACGATCCATATTGGGTGGTTGGTTCGGACCAGCCATTCTCAACAGGGGCCATATGGCTACCCCTGGAGGCCACTCCACATTTAAAGGGGGGTGAGGGGCACAGACTGAAATAATTTTTAAAAGTATGTTTTTTTTCATGACGTCAGTAGGAGAGAAGAACACAAGAAATCAACTAAATTTGCTTCACTGGGAAGGGGGAAGCAGAGTTCTAAAGTTACCATAGCCAAAAACAAAAAGTTTGAAAATGACTGTCTTAGCCAACCTCCCTTGCACTCCACAAGACCACTAATTTTCAAGCCATTTTCAAACTTACTAACCTCACATTCTCAATAACTACACCAACAAAGTCCCAGCACTACGCTACTGACTACAGAAAATCAACCGATAGTAAAGCATCCATCCATCCATCAATACCATCCACTCTCTCTCACCAAGCTGATTTTGCATCCAATTTGCTAGTTCACCCTGGCCTGCTTGTGCCTTATGCTTCTGGACCATCATGCATGACCTTGTTAAATTCCTTACTAAGTCCACATAGGAAACATCTACCATGGTGCTTTGGTCAATGTTCTTAATTTTGAGTTTTAAAATCTCAATCTAATTTGTGAGGCAGGGCTTCTGCACAAATCCATTGTGACTGCCCATGACCAGTCCTTGCCTTTGTCACTGCCTTCCATTTCTCCATTACCTTGATGAAGGACTCAAGCCCGAAATGTTGATTTTGTATCTTTATCTTTGGTACATTTTTGCTATATAACGTACACTGTTTGACCTACTAAGTTTTTTCAGCATTGTGTTTTTATTTCAATCATGGTGTCTGCAGACTTTAGTATTTAACCTCAAGAAATGGGGGCTGTTTCTCACTTTCCAATTAGTTACCAAAGATGAAACTTGCCATGACTTCTGCGAGGTGATTGAGGAGAAGACTGTTTGAAGATCTGGACTTCAAATCACCCACAAAACACCTCGTTCCCAGAGGAGCTCTGAACCTTCCCCCCCTCCTTCCGCACTGCCCTCCTGTTCAAATCACCCACAAAACACCTAGTTCCCAGAGGAGCTCTGACCCTTCCCCCCCCTCCTTCCGCACTGCCCTCCTGTTCAAATCACCCACAAAACACCTAGTTCCCAGAGGAGCTCTGACCCTTCCCCCCCTCCTTCCGCACTGCCCTCCTGTTCAAATCACCCACAAAACACCTAGTTCCCAGAGGAGCTCTGACCCTTCCCCCCTCCTTCCGCACTGCCCTCCTGTTCAAATCACCCACAAAACACCTAGTTCCCAGAGGAGCTCTGACCCTTCCCCCCCTCCTTCCGCACTGCCCTCCTGTTCAAATCACCCACAAAACACCTAGTTCCCAGAGGAGCTCTGACCCTTCCCCCCCTCCTTCAGCAGACACTACTTCCTTATTTACGCATCTACCCCACGCCGTCAGAACCCGATAAGAAAGACTAGAGGCGAGTTGCTCTCGTCCCAGTGGGGCATTCTGAGGGGCTTTGATACCTTGGTTAAACGACTTACTTGGACTCGCAAGCGGATATAAAGGGTTGGGAGAGTTTCAAAGAAGAGCTCGAGGCCCTGACCAAAAGAATTTTATCTTTCAAAATGAGACTTAGAGCCCAGTAATAGGCCCTTCCAGCCCACAAGCTGGTGCTGCCAAAATACACCAATTAACCTACAACCCCTTAATACTTTGAACGGTGGGAGGAAACCGGAGCACCTGGGGAAACCCATGCAGACACAGGGAGAACTGACAAACTTTACAGACAGTGCTGTATTAGAACCCGCGTCGTGGTTATGTGGCTAGTGCTGTAATCGTGCTGCAGTAACCACTACGCTAACCGTGCCGCTCAATTGTTGGGATCTTGCTGTGCACAAACTGGCTGTTAAATCACATGCATCACAACTCAAAGGCACTGGATGGGTTCCAGGAAATAAGGGTCTTTCATTATTCCTTTCCTTTGAAAAGTTCAAAAGGTGCTCAGCAGCATCCAACCCACTTGGTAGCCCATCCACCACCCTAAACACTCCCACTCTCCACCAGCAGCTCACTGGATCTGCAAAGTGCACTGCAGTTGTTTCCCCAACAATACCCCAAAAGCACCTCCTAAACCCATAAACTCTGCCATCAAACTCGAGGGGAAGCAGAGGCACTACTTCTTGTAGCTCACCTCCATGTCTACACCACACTGAGTTGGAAATACATCTTCGGAACTTCATTATCAATGGGGCTAAGTCCTGGAACTCCCTGCCCCTGAGCACCTGAGGGAATGCAATGTTTCTGGAAAGCACTATACCAAAGTGCTGGAGAAACTCTGCAGGTCACGCAGATTCCATAAGAGGGTAATCAACGTTTCAGGCCTGGGCCTTTCGCCTGATTCCTGACAAACAACTGGGAGATTGGGTTGCACTCCATCCAAGGCAACGACTAGAGCTCCAACATCAGCCCAACAGTGGGGCAAAATACATCAGAGCTCAAAATTACTGCCGTGTCCGAGAAGAAAGGAGACAGCGGCATACACGGAGACAAAGGACAAGGTCTTTCCAGACCCCATCCCACAGACTGAGTACCAGACCAGGGATTTGAATCAAAGAGCCAATATGATAATGTGTGTTGAAGCATTTCTTTATCCACGAGGTACAACTGTAAACTCTTTAACCTAAAATAAAGCAAACAGTTCCGAGTGGCCTTCTTCCCAGCAGAGTGGAAAAAGACATACTCTCGCACACACATTCATACAAGTATAAACACATACTGTATCTTTGGCTTGGCTTCGCGGACGAAGATTTATGGAGGGGTATGTCCACGTCAGCTGCAGCCTCGTTGGTGACTGACAAGTCTGATGCAGGACAGGCAGGCACGGTTGCAGCGGTTGCAAGGGAAAATTGGTGGGTTGGGGTTGGGTGTTGGGTTTTTCCTCCTTTGTCTTTTGTCAGTGAGGTGGGCTCTGCGGTCTTCTTCAAAGGAGGTTGCTGCCCGCCGAACTGTGAGGCACCAAGATGCACAGTTGGAGGCAAGATCAGCCCACTGGTGGAGGTCAATGTGGCAGGCATCAAGAGATTTCTTTAAGCAGTCCTTGTACCTCTTCTTTGGTGCACCTCTGTCTCGGTGGCCAGTGGAGAGCTCGCCATAGAACACGATCTTGGGTATACATACTGTATACATAAAATGCAAACAGACACATATACTCAGATGCACATTCACACAGAGACATGCAGACATGCACACACACACACACAGAATGAGACACTCACATACATACCCATAGAGAATACACACCCACACAAAATGAATATATAATCCCCTACAAGAATCAGTACTTCAACGAGTTCGCGAGTGGAATCCAGCTGATAGCACTGGACCTTTGCAGCTGTTATCAGACACATCTCCACAGCAGAGCCCGAGGATATCTTGTGAGATCAAAAATTTCATTGATTTCAAGTGTCTGGAATTCAAAAGAGCAGGAGACCAAGGTACAAATGCACGGTGCTTAATCAAAGCAATGTCACTTTTCCTCACAGCAAAAGCTCAGTAGGTCTGACCGCAACTGGGAAAAACAGAAGTAGATTGATACTGCAGGTCAATGACCTTTCACGTCCCCACCCCTCCCTGTGGCAACACACTCCCCACTCCAGCTCAGTGCTCACAATCAACTGTGGAGGGGGTGTAGAAGCTTCCAGAAGGGGGGGAAAGTAATCCAGGGAACGGTCCATTCTTAATAGAATTCTAACCTTAGGTCCTCATACAATTGGGGTCCAAGGAAGTGACAACTGTGGCCAACTGTGGCCAGGAGGTGTGCTCTGGCAAAGACAAGAATCCATTCAAGCCTACCCTGCGATTCATCAATATCGTGGCTGATCTACATCAGTTGCATTTTCCTGTACTAAGAACTTAAGAAATAGGAGAGGAAGTTGTCCAACTGGCCTGTCGAATCTGCTCCCCATTCAACAAGATCTTGGCTGATCTGGTTGTGGACTCAGTTCCACTTACCTGCCCTTTATCCCATAATCTTTCATTTATCTGCAATACAAAAATCTACCCAACTCGGTCTTAAATGTATTTAATGAGGCAGCCTCTACTGTTTCCTTGGGCAGAAAATTCCACAGATTCACAACTTCATGGGAGAAGCAGTTCCTCTTCACCTCTGGTCTTAAATCTATTTCCCTGAGACTTGAGACAGTGCCCTCTAGTTCTCATCTCACCTACCAATGGAAACAATTTCCCTGCTTCTATCTTATCTATCCCTTTCATAATTTTATGTTTCTGTAAGATTCCCCCTCTCATTCTTCTAAACTCCAGTGAGTATTGTCCAAGGTGACAATTTCTCCTCATGACTGGAATCAACCTGGTGACCCTCCTCTGCACTGCCTCCAAAGGCAGTACATCTCCAGGAGCGGCCTCATCAGTATCCTGTACAGTTGCAGCAGATCTTCCCTGCAATTAAATTCAATCCCTCTAGCAACAGTGACTGCATTTACTGAGAAGACTGAAGCCGGCAACCTTCAATAGGAGCTCGATAGCAAGTGTCCAGTTCGGCTGCATTACAGTGTGGCACAGTTGCAGCAGAGAAATGGATGAGAGGTCAGTCCACAGGTGCCAGAGAGGATCACTGGTGCCTCTCTGCACTCCCCTATCCCAAAAATAATAGACATAATCTACTGGGATCATTGTCTAAAGAGAGTGCCCAAAATCATTGAGGACCACTTTCACCCCGCACACAGCATCTCTCAGCTGCTCCCGGGATAAAGATACAGGGGTATCAGAGCCAACACCACCAGGCTGAGGAACAGCCTCTTCCCACAGGCAGTGAGAATGTTGAACGACCAAAGGAACTGCTCACACTAACCATCCAAGTCCTTCGTATTCATGAAACTATATTTATTTATTTGTTTGTATGGATTAAATACTTGTCCAAGGCCCCAGACACGGAGTAAGGGGCATTGGCAGGTATGGTGCAGGTTGACTTCATCCTCTCTTCTGTGCTAGTTCCCCATAACCCTCAATACCCCGATCTTTCAAAAAAATGTATCTAGAGATCTACAGCTCGGAAACAGGCCCTTTGGCCCAACTTGTCCTGCCATTTGCCTGCATTTAGCCCATATTCCTCTAAACCTTTCCTATTCATGCACCTGTCCAATACCTTTTAAATGTTACTGTTTCTACCACTTCCTCTGGCAACCTGTTCCATATACCCACCATCCTTTGTGTAATCAAGGAGCTCCTCAGGTCCCTTTAAACCTTGCCCACTAATTTTAGATTTCCCTGCCTCTGGAAAAAGACCCCCCTCGTGATTTCATAAATCTCTATAAAGGACCCCCCCCCCCAAAAAACCTCCGAAGCTTCAGGGAGTAAAGTCCCAGCCTCTCTGGCCACTTTTTATAATTCAAGTCTACCATTCTCAGTAACAAATCTTTTCTGCACCCTTCCCAGCTGAAGGGTATCTTTTCTCAAGCTTGGGTGAATGCATACAAGGGCAGTCTCACCAATGCCTTGTTTGTTGGAATATCCACCTCCACCTGAAATACATCTGATGATCTAACCTCCAATAACCCGTAAAATTGACTTCAGGAGACATACACAGCAAGCTACAAATAGAGTCCCACAGCATGGGGCTGGCTTACATGGTTAAGCATCCAAACCTGGATTTGAACCTGTAAAGCTGACTCAAAGAAAAAGGCACTGCTCACTGAGCAAAGCTATAATGGAATGAGGGAATGTGTGCAGGTATGATCTTGCCCACCTCCCCCCACCCCCCCACCCGGTAAAATTGGAGCGCTTTAAAGATTCATCCCAGAACAAAGTCCTGCTAATAAACTTGAATCCTATCCTTTTAATATTCAGCTCATATTACTCGTGGCAAAGCAGATGAGAGAAGATCTGAGACAATGAACAAGGATCACCTCAGCCCTATGGGGTCTTTCATCTCCTCTACGGTCTGCAGACTCTTCAGTCCAACAGTCTTTCTTTGTCCAACTCACAGAAGCTCTCAGCCTTCAGTCCGAGGCCTTCATTTCCTCCTGATTTTCCACACTTTACTCTAGTGCCTACCATTAATCTCTTTTTTTCCTGTCCAATCTCTTGTTAGTCGCTTGCTGACACATCCTTCAATGGAGGGAGGGTGATAAAATCTGCAATAATAGAGCTGGCAAGTCTACTGATTACCAAGCCCTTTATATGAAAGGAAGAGAATGTCCTCGATTATCACTCTCTGCATTTCTTTTTTGAAATAGGCAATATCCGCTGCAGGTGCACTTTTTAATTTCAATTCACTGCCTTTTTTTCCATTCGACACCAACGATTGGGATAGCCACAAGATGGGAGAGTGATTTTGTTTTTTAATACACATTCATCTTTTTACAGAGCACTGGAAATGGCTCAAATGCCAACTCCTGAATTTCAGGATCAGAATTTATTGTCATGAACATATCACAAAATTCGTTGTTTTGAGGCAGCGTCACAGTGTGAACCTTTATATAAACAACCTTACAAAATAAATAAAAATAGTGCAAGAAAAAGTCAAAGGAAGGTGGTGCCTGTGGTTCATTGTTTAACAAGAATCTGACGGCAGCGGGGAAGAAGATGTCCTTCTGCTGAGTGCTCGTCTTCAGGCTCCTGTACCTCCTTCCTGATGGTAGCAGAGTGAAGAGGCCATCACCTTTCTCACTCACACTTTTATCCAGTTTGAATGGAATTGTTCATTGTCACATGTACTTAGATACAGTGAAAAGCTTTGCCTTACATGCTCTCCGAGCAAACTTGGAGCATTGGAGATTAAAGGGAGACTCGACAGAAGTTTGTAAAACTATGAGAGGCATCAACAGGGTAGATATTGTAATGGCAATGGAAGATACAATGACATCCCAAGGTATTTACTGTATATATATCATGAATAAAGTATATTTTTGAGAAATAAACAGAGAGGGAAGGTCTCAACTGCGTTAACAGGAACCTCCCCTAGATCAAACTGGATTTATTAAGAAAAGACGAACAACGGACAATATCTGTAATGTTCGTTAACTTAATCCATGCAGTACAAGGAAACAAGACGCCAACAGTGGCGGTTGCCTTAGACGCAGAGAAAGCCTTTGACAGAGTAGAATGGAATTATTTATTAAAAGTACTACAGAGGTTCAACCTATCACAGAAATATATTAATTGGATTAAAGCATTATATAAGGGACCATTGGCAAAGATGACAGTAAATGGATATATATCAAACCAATTTAAATTAAGCAGGTCAACTAGGCAGGGATGTCCACTATCTCCCTTACTGTTCGCGTTAGCTATAGAACCATTGGCAGAACTGATAAGAACAGAAAATAAAACAAAAGGGATAAAAATAAATGAGAAGGAATATAAAATCAGTCTATTTGCAGATGACGTCATAGTATACTTAACAGAACCAGAATTATCAATAAAAGAATTACATAAGAAATTGAAGGAATATGGAGAAGTATCGGGGTACAAGATAAACGCAAATAAAAATGAAGCAATGCCAATGAATAATGCGGATTTCACAAAGTTTAAGAAAGAATCACCATTTAAATGGCAAACACAAGCAATCCGATACCTAGGTATTCAACTAGATAATAATCTAGGCCATCTATACAAATTAAATTATCAGCCATTAATGAAGAAATTACAAGACGACTTAGAACATTGGAAAGATTTACCATTAACACTGATAGGAATGGTAAATTGCATTAAAATGAATATCTTCCCAAGGATACAATACCTATTCCAATCGTTACCAATTCACCTAACAGAGAAATTCTTCAAGGAGCTAAAGAAAATAATAAGGAAATTCTTATGGAAAGGGAGGAAACCGAGGATAGCGCTAGATAAATTAACAGAATGGTACAAACAAGGGGGCTTACAGCTATCAAACTTTAAGAATTATTATAGAGCAACACCATTAAGATATCTATCAGATTTTTATCAAACAAGGGAAAAACCAGACTGGACCAAATTAAAGCTAGATAAAATAGGGGAGAAGGTACCTGAACATATACTACATAAGTGGGATGAAAAGTTGGTGCAACATAGGAATTCACCAGTATTGCACCATTGCTCAACATTTGGAAGAAGATTCATGTAGAAAGGAAAAAAACAAATTATCAACTACCAAAATTAATAATGACGCAAAATCAATTAATCCCCTTCACAATAGATAACCTTTCCTTTAGAGAATGGGAAAGAAAAGGGATCAAAATAGAAAATTGTTTTTCGTGAAATAAATTATTATCTTTTGAACAAATGAAATGCAAATATGGTATAACTCACGGTACAATGTTTGCATACCACCAACTGAAAACCTACTTGAAGGACAAATTGGGAAGCAGGCAGAGGTTATCAGAAGGAAGCAATTTTGAATATGTGATTACAGACACAATGATAATTAAAAGATTTATAACAAGCATGTACATCAAACTGCAAGAGAAAGAGAACAAGGAAACAACCTGTAAACCCAAACAAAAATGGGAACAAGATCTAAACATAAAGAACGAAACGTGGGAAAAGCTATGCTCCGGAACTATGAGAAATACAATAAACACGAGGTTACGCATGATACAATATAATTGGTTACACAGGCTATACACCACGCCCCAAAAGTTAAATAAATGGTACCCAACAGTATCAGATAGATGCTTTCACTGTAAGAAGGAAATGGGAACAACAGTACATGTAATTTGGGCATGTGAGAAAGTGGAAAAGTTTTGGGAAGATCTAAATCAGGTATTAAATAAAATCACAAAAAGCAACATACCAAAAAATCCAGAGATCTTTCTTCTAAGTAATATAAGAAGTAAAGAACTTGGACTCGATTTGGATGGAGCACAAAAAAGATTTATTATGATAGCATTAGCTGGAGCAAAAAATGTATTATGTCAACCTGGAAATTAGAAAATAGCCTGAGAATACAGCAATGGTACATAGAAATGAATAAATGTATTCCATTGGAAAAAATAACATATAATTTAAGATATAACATCACAGTACTCGAACAAATTTGGGAACCGTACATGGAACAGAACAGAGAAGTCCTACCGCGGACCTCCACCCCCTAAAATGACAGAAGGAGAAGAAGATGAAATGAACTGACCCAGTGTGTAAAAGTAGATGACACAATTTTCTTGTTTATTTTCATTGTGTGATGACGTTGTTTAATGGGTTTAATGTATCATATATGTTGAATGTTGAGTGAGTGGGGAGGGGGGGGTGAAGGAGGGAGGGAAGGGAGGGGGGAAAAGGGGAGAAAATGACACTGTGTATATTCAAGAGGGAAATGTTTATGTGTATTTTGGTCAGTATGGTTCATAGTGTGAAAAACTTTTTAAATTTTTTTTTAAAAAAAGGAACCTCCCATTGTTTCCCTTCTGTAGGACAATCTCTTGTCCCATTCCCCCCTCACTTCCCATGGGGAGTGGGAAGAGGCAGGAATCAGTCCTTAAGCTCGCACCTCCCACAACTGTCAACTGAAGAAGCAAGCGGTTAATGCATCAATAGCCAGTATCACTTTCGAAGGCTGCTGAGTGCCAAGAATTCCATGAAGCTGCGGGCTTTTGTCCAGAACTATTTTGGTTTTCATTTTTTTTTTAAACATTTCCCCAGTTCAATCCTTAATCTTTGTCAACTTGCCTGACATGGAATCGCAGAAAGATACACCACAGAAACAGGGTATTCAGCTGGTCGGAGTCCCTGGTAAGGCATCCTTGGCTGGACCATTTATCCCACCTCCACTGACCACACTTCAGGAGGCCATGCTAACTGATAAAGGACTAACAAACAAGCAAGTCCAGAGAACCTGCAGATGGGTTCAGTTTATTAACCTGGGAGATAGGGCCCTGGCTACTGAAGGTTTCCTCATTGTTTCGGAGGTTTGGATCTGGGCTTGGGTTACCAATGGTTTGAACTGAACTGGAGGCTTGTGCAGCTGCAGAGGCCAATGGAGCGCTGGAAGTGAATCCACAGACACTTGGCGGCTCTGAGGGGACTCTCCTTTGGTTCTCTTTCTCTGAATGTAAGGGGTGCCGGGCAATGCGAATCTTTGTCCCAATTGACTAAATGCAATTTTGTGTAATATTACAATTCTGTTTAATTACACAACAATAAATAATACCTGGACTGATAACTGTAATTACTTTCCCTCACCTTCAGATGTTTCTCTTTGTTAAGGTTCTTTTGGACAATTTAAGAATCACTCTTATTTCTGCAAATTGCTTGGACTTTCCAAGCAAACAGGTTTATTGGATCTGCTGGAATGACGAGGCAACAGGGAAATTCCACACAAAAACAAACTCTGGGCTCAAAGATTGCTCAAGAGCTTCATGATCCACGTGCCTCATAAGCGAACAGAGCTGCACTAACCATCAATACAAGTGTAGCTGAGGGGCACTCAAAGAAGGAAGGGCAGAAGCTTCATCGAGTCGCAAGAATACTTTTTACCATAAATCCTCATCTCTCTGACCTCCCTCTGCACGGTGGGCCTGTCATACTCATTTGGCTCAAAACAATGCCACAAGGTCAGAGGATACACAGCCTCCACCACCCACCTCTCTCTCCAAAATCTGGTTTATTTTTCTGCTTGGGTGGTTGCTATGCAGGCCAATTAGTTGCATCACCTGGAACAAAATTCAAAGACAACTTCAGGAGCTCATGTTTCTCATTCCTGGCTGGTTCTTGGAACCAGGGAGATGTGGGTAAATTCCAGGAGCCCTAAATCTGACTGACAAGGTATCAAACCATCTGGTAGAATGGGGATTAAATGGGGAGAGAACACAAAATGTCCTTTTTTTTCCTGGGACAATAATAGCTGATAACAGAGGACATCGGTTTAAGGTGAGTGGAGGAAAGTTTAGGGGAGATGCCAGAGTTACATTCCCCCCCCACCCCCCCCCCCCAACACCGAGAGTGGTGAGTGCCTGCAATGCATTGCTGGGGTGGAGGTTGGTACAATGGGGACATTTACAAGACTCTTGGATAGGCACATGGAAGAAAAATAGATGGTTATGGGTGTGAGGCAGGGAAGGATTAGATTGCTGTGATTAGATTGACACACTCTCTTCTCCTCCCTTCTGTTGGGTAGAATGATAATGCAATAAGTTCATTGTCATATACATTGTACCAGATACACACACACCTCTTCAACCAAACAGGTACTTCGTAAAAAGAAATGACCATATACATTAATTTTTTTTTAAGCACAGTAGAAATTATTTAAACCCTTGCTGCCCAATTACAGCCTAATTTACCTACTAACCCTGAACGTTTTGAAGGGTGGGAGGAAACCCGGGGAAAACTCACACAGACATGGGGAAAATGTGCAAACTCCTTACAGACAGGACTGGACTTGAACATGAGTTGCTGCGAGCTGTAATAGTATTGTGCTAACCAAGCCAGCAAATTAAATTTTAAAAAATACAAAAGATTGATAATAAATATTAATTTATCGACGAAGATGTGCACACTTGAAATCAAAAACCTCCAGATTCAAGTGCAGTTCCTTCCTGCCGTTATCAGACACTTGAATAAACTTCCCCTTGGTACAAGTTGATGCCCTTGCACTGTTTAACTGCACTTTTCTCTACACTCTACGACCTACTGCAACACTACACCCTGCACGTTTGTTTTATTATTACACTGGCTTAAGGAGTTGACTTGTCTGGATAGCAAGCAAACAGAATACATCACTGTATGTGACAATAAACAATTCAACTCATGGTTTTTTCCTCACAGATGCTACCTATGTATTCCCCACATTTTCTATTTCTATTTCACACAAGGTCCTGTGATATATTTTCACTACAAACCATATTACCAAGCGATTGAGCAGCACGAGTTTGTATATTTCGCTTCTGAAAACAGTTTTTTTTTGCAATTTTCACGCCCGAAGTTCAGCCAATAAATTGCTTTTGAAGTGAAGTTATTGTTACAATGTATAAAGCAAGGAAACGCTTTTGTACACAACCATCTCCCAGACATAGCTATGCAGTCATGCTCAAGTCACATTGTTCAGTTGTATCAGTTGAGCAATGGCAACCAAATCGTTTGAAATAGCTCATCTAACTCAGACTTCAGATTTCCACCTCATCCGAAACGCAGCGTCGTTCATCGGCGAGATTAGTGACTCATCCAGTAATGCAGCACCCCCACAGCTCTGCACTGCAGCAAAATCACGTACGTTATATACTAAAGATAAAGATACACAACTGACTTTTCAGGCCTGAGCCCTTCATCAAGGTGAGATCAATATTAAATTTTTTGCATTTTAAATTTAGTCATACAGCGCGCTAAGAGGCTCATTTGGCTCATGAGCCTGTGCTGGCCAATTACACCCAATTGAATTACAACCCCGGTACGTTTTGTACAGTGGGAAGAAACCGGAGCCCCGGGAAAACCCAAACAGACACAGGGAGAATGTACAAACAAACAATGCGGGATTGGGACCCCGGTGGCTGGCACGCTAACACCTTGCTGACCTGTAAGCAGGCGTCTGAACTGAATGGTGGAGGATGGGCGGGGGGAGCACAGGTCCACAGACAGGTGAATATGGGAGGGAAAGTGTTGGCGTGGTCGGAAGGAAGTGGGGATCTGGGGAAACCAGGGGAGGAGAGGGTTTGAGGGCTGGGGAGGCCTGAGGGTGTAAGTGGCAGGCAAGGGAGGTCAGAACTATCAGCCTGTAGTAAATACATTAGGCTAGAGACACTTTTCACTTTTGTTTAGATGCCTGCCAACATTTTAATCATACCTTGATGAAGGTCTCAAGCCCCTTTGCTATACATCTTTGCTATACAAGGTATAGCACTGTTTGCGCTGAGTTTCTCCAGAATTGTGTTTTTAACTTCAACCACAGTGACTGCAGACTTTCAGGTTTTACAACGATCAGCCTATATTTTTGTGCTCATGCCTTTTGAGTGGGTGATATTGGGAAATCCCCAATGTGATTAGTAGAGACAACTAGAAACTTACCCCTAACCTTACTACTTGTTCTCAAGAGACCAAAGCTCAATCTAAAAAAATATGAAAACACAAGCCAGCAGATTTTCTTCTCTGAAAGGCATCAATGAGGTGGCAAATTTTTACAACAATCTGGCAGTTCAATGGTGATTATTGAAAGTGCATTCCCCAGCTGCCATGTCGGAATTTAAAATAGCATCTCCAGATCAATGGCCCAGGATCGTGTCTCTGAAAACTTGTACACGAGTGAAAAGGCATGTCTACGTGTGGGAGAGTATGTGTTTTTAATTAACAGATCTTTTTAAGTCTGGGGTTAACATTTACAACGGCATAGGTCAGAATTCTGCCCCAGGAAAACCCTGACTCGCTTGCAGACCCGGCTGGCTGTGTCAGAACTGTTGGAGTTGGAGCAAGACTCATTATGGCTGGCTGGGGAAGGGTGGAAGCCTTCTGGGGGTTAACAGAGGAGTGGGCGCTGATTGTGCCCGTATTCCACCCCTAAACACCACACCTCCCCCTTCCCTGCCTTTGCTCATAATCTGTGGATAACATGACCACCTACTGGACAGAAACAAAACAGGTCCCCGTCTCTCTCCTTCCCCCCCCCATGAGGGGGAGAGAGGCAAAAATGAGCAAGGAATTTACACAGAGCAGCCTTTGATGTCCACGTCAGGACCTGGCCTCACCTCCCATTGACAGCCTCTCTCCCTTCCTTCATAAGTTAGTTCCTTTCATGGTTAAGATAAATAATAGGTAATCAAGACGATAAACGGTTGAACACAATACCTCGTATTTCCACAGGTTTAAAGTAAGGTGCACATTGATATATTCCAGGAACTATCCAGGAGATTGCCAACATATCTGAATTCATCAGAGCATAATAGATCTTGCTTTCTCTTTCTTTTGATTTTCTTTAGAGAGAGAGAGAGATCAAGAAAATAAAGACAAATTAAAATATATTTAGTGGGCAATGTTAAATTACTTACATGTCGAGACATTCACCAAGCAGAATCTATGTCTATTACAACGCTACAAGGAAGCCCAAAAATACTGATTCAGATATCATGATGTGAACACAGACACACAAAAGATACACAAAAACCATTGAACCTCTGCTTAAAGATAGATTTCCGTTGGCCTGCAATTTATGACCTCTTTAACTCGATTTTCTGTTAATACTGCCAATCCACTGTTTCTCAGTTCATGTGGTCACAATCCCTGTCTCCACAATCCACAGGCACTGCTGACAGGAACACGAGCACCCAGAAGATTCAGATTTAGGTTAGCAGGTCAGGAGGAGAATTCGTTAAAAAAAAATGACACAAGTTGCTAATAATCTGAAATGTAATTCCAGAGGGGAGGATAGAAGCATTTTTTCCCCAAAAGTTATAAATACTTGTGGCACAGAATGTGGCAGAGATATGGTAAGTGATCAGGAAAGGAGGTTACTTCATGGAGTCAAGGACAGTTACAGCGAAGGGAAAATGTTTGTCCAGCCCATCGTGTCCGTGGAAACCCAAGGAGTGCCTTAGATTTGGATAATTCTATTAAAGAACCAGAATTGGTGTTTTGGGCAAAATGCCCACTCCCCACCAGGCCTAAAGATTCATTGAAACAGCAAAATCTCCAGACGCCAGGGATTCCCAAAAGTGCTGGAGAAAATCAGTCAGCAATCATCAAGGACCCACACTACCCAGCACATGCTCGGTTCTCGCTGCTATCACAAGGTACAACAAGACTCGCGCCACCAGGTTCAGGAACAGCTCCTACCTTCCACCATCAGACTCCTCAACAACAAACTCAGATACATTGAAGGACTCTTACTTGTGCACTTTATTGATTTTTTTTCCCTCTCTGTATTGCAGTTGGTTTACATTTCTTTATTTACTGTGTACAGTTTTCGTTTGCATTACCAATAAGTGGCAATTCTGCCTCGCCTGCAGGAAAAAGAATCTTAAGGTTGTACGTGATGTCACGTATGTACTCTGACAATAAGTCTGAAATGGGAAATCATTCATAGGACACCAGGGCTGGAGAGACTCAGCAGGTCACACAGCATCTATAGAATATCCCTGCGTTACTGCATGACCTCCTGAGTTTCTCCAGCACTTTTGTGTATAGCTCTGCTTTTAGAGAACAACAAAAGCAGTGCCTTCTGCCCCAGCACCGAATGAACCTTACTGTGGATGCTTTGATGAATGAAAATCAAAAATAATAAATTGATAAATATGGTAATATTTAATCCCTCAAGGGACACATTCCTCGTCAGCCCAAAAACAACAACTACCTCCAGGGTTACCGTGTCGCAATGAAAGGAAGTCTGCGTCAGTGTCTACTGGCAGAGCCGAGCTGAATTTTTGGGGCAGTGTGCTGTGACACATTAATGGTTGTAATTGCATTCCACCCCAGGTAAAGCCCATTCTCCTGGGTGCCGGAGTGGGGGGGGGGGGGGGAAGAGCTGCAGGGAATGACTCATTTCCTTGAGTCTGTGAGTCTTGCCATCAACTCTTATTTGATGATGTTCCTATTCAGAGCATTGAACTGCACTTCCTACGTTGAAAGTTGGCGCATAGAAGCAAAGTACGTATCTACATCTCATTTATCTCTGAGCACACATACATTCCGCAGTCCTCTAAATCCATCATGGTCCTCCTAGCCTTCAGCCAGGAGTTAGTAACTATGTGGAGCACGGTCAACTCACTGTTGCACACACCCTCCCTTCCTGAGCCTTTCATATTCCTTTAGCCTTCTGCCATAAAAGCACACTGCAGATTTGTTGCTAATGCAGTCACCAGCCACCGCATCTGTGTCAGAAGTAAGTGGAGGTGAATACTTTAAGAAGAGAGCACGGGCCTCTCCCTGTACCCTGAACATTTCAAACACTTGCTTGAGACTAATGTCATGGAAACCTGCCTCCTCAGTGTGTGTGTGCGTGTGTGTGTGTGTGTGTGTGTGTGTGTGTGTGTGTGTGTGTCTATGTGTGTGTGTGTGTGTGTGTGTGTCTATGTGTGTGTGTGTGTGTGTGTGTGTGTGTGTGTGTGTGTGTGTGTGTGTGTGGGGTGTGTGTGTATTTGTCTCTCCGAATTGATGGCATGGATATGACTGCCTGTTGGCTGGTTTGCATTAGCAAGCCTTCCAAACTCGAGTCAAAATTTATGAGACTGCGGAAACAGCCAAGTGCAAAGGCCTGGGACGCAGGTTGGGAATACAGACGTTGCTTTCAGAGCCTCCCAGAAGAAAAAGGTTTGCCTGTCACACATTCGATTTATTCTTTTGGATACGACACGCAAACTCACTTCAATGTTTTAGTACCAATGTTGTTTTAGGTCTTCCCTATGACTATTTCCCTGTGTGTACAATAAAGATCATCCTTTGATTGTTAGCCTATGTCTGGACTCACTCCTCTGTGAACCCACTGAACCAGATTTAAGTTTCATGTACATACCCACACATTCAGGTACCCAACGCTCGTGCACATACTAGCTGGTAAGTAGCCCAGATATCACGCTGGTAACCAAACCCAATACCCAGTCTGGTACCTGCACTCACTCTGCATCTGGCACAGTGCCCACAATCTAACACCCAACTTCATTCCTGAGGAATTTATTAACCAGTCCTGGGAACTAAGCCACCTCAATCTTGGCTGCAGTTACAAAGCAATACAACTGACTGGTGTCCATCAATACTTCCATACGTGCATGTGAGCACATTAGTGGTCCCTTCAGCAAAAGATAAAGTCTGCAGCTGCTACACTGATGTTGCTCGCATTTCAAGTGGCTGCAGTTTAGACATTCAGAACCTACCTGCATCTAATCACTGACAGCACAGAGAGAGGGGTTGCAGCAGAAAAAAAGACCCTTCCCTTTCTGCCCACCATCCCTTTCTGCCCACCATACATCCTGCCCTGCCAAAGACCATTATCATTTATATATACTCTTTCTCCCTTACCATTTTCTCTCACTCTTCCTCTCTCCCCTCCGCCTGCTCCCTTCTTTCATTCATTCTTTGTTTTCTTACTTTCCTTCCATTCTCTCTTTCCCATCATTTCTCTTTCTATCCCTTTCTGGGTTTTTTTTTTAAATCACTTTTCATATTCACCCTTTCTCCCATTCTCTTTATCCTCTCCCTCTCCCTCTCCCGCCCCCGCCCTCTAATTTAACCATTGTGGTAAATGTCAGAACTTGTGAAGCAAAGTAACCCATCTGGGTAGCAGATGGTGCTGAAGTGGTCTGTTAATCATTTCCATTCACAGTGCATCAGTGAGGAGACTGCTATTTTCCAATAACCACTCAGATAGCAATTGATTACTAGTGGATTAAACTCCACTTCTCATGCACATAACTCTTCTCCAGAACCTGTGACCATCTTTTCTCCTCCCCGCCAAGCTATTTGGTGATTACTGACAGTTTACTAACCAATGTTCTAAATCCTTTTTGATCTTTGTGGTAGTCTGCACAGCAGCTTAAGGTGCTCGTTTCACGAAAAGCTCCTCACAGACTGTTGTGGTGTGCTGTTCAACCATCTCTGGAGCATAGAAACATGACACTGATTGCACATAATAAATGTGATTTATGCCCATGATGAGCAGATAGTCTGGTTCAGTTTCTTTCAGGGGTGGTTGGTTTGAGAACCTTCATTCTGGATAGGGCCCTCGCTAGCAAGGTGAATACTTATTCCTCATCCCCAATGGCCTCGAGAAGGTGATGAATTGTTAAGCCACTAGAGTCAGGGAGAGAGTTTCAGGATTTCGTACTGAATTCTTCATTTACTGCCGTCACTCCACTACAAAACTGTGTCCAGAATAGCCCATCAAACATGTTGCAAGATTGAATGCCCCTCATTGTTAAACGCATGGTGCAAAGATGACAAAAGGGTGGGGGGGGGGGGGAAGAGAGGGTGGAGAGGGGCTTAACTGTCCAAGGTAGTCCCAACAGGATCTGTCCACCCAGCACAACTCCAACAATTCAACATGAACTGGAGAATGGTAGATGATCTCATCCAAAGAAACAAGATATTTGAAGGAACTCATTAATAATGGCCCTGAACGCAGGGGCAGGTACACATCGCAATTGATGGGACTGGATCACATGTGGAACAGGCCACGTATGGACAGTAGTTCTGTTTCCTGCCGGACAGTAAGGGCTGTTGGGTTTTAACAACAATACAGTAATATCAGAGGAATCAAGAGTACAGGGTAATGGAAAGGGTCCCTAGATAATATCAGCCTTTAACATTCCTACACAGATGCTTCCTCAACACTGTTTTTCCAGCAGTGTTTTATCTATCCATTTATTTCCATCTCAATGCCTCCAAATGTGCTGGCTTTAATGCTTCAGTTTGAACTGAGCTGCAGTCATCCTGAAGTCATTTACAAATCCATCTAAAATGTACGTGAAGTGTCCAACCCTAAATCATTCTGCTGAAAGACAATTGCATCCAATTCCCAGACGATTGCCACCATTATGGATTTCTCCTTACAATGATTCATAGGACTGAAACCCACTTTAACGTGGGCAAGGAAATTCTCAATCAAATTTAAAACATAAGACTTCTAATCGGGACTAGACCATTTCTGATGCAGAGATGATCAAAACTTAATTGTTAGCCCCTTTGTTGCAAGCTGAGTTATCGTCCAGTGAATCAATCAGGTTTATTCAGCCAAGGAAGCAGTTGAGAACAGAAACTTCTGGCAATTTTTCCTTGGCTTCCTGAGCCTCTGTCAGCCTAACCTGGACCTAACCTGGATGCAGCTATGGCTGTTTCAACAATCAATGAACAATCCTTCAAAAAAAATCAGGGCAGAGAAAAAAATTCAGGAGGTTGTCGAAGTTACAGAATTGCACTGGTACAACCGGTTGGTTCATCGTGTCCATGTTGTCCAAAAACTATCCACGAGACCATAAGATATAGGAGTAGAATAGGCCATTCGGCCCATCAGGTCCGATCCGCCATTCCATTATGAGCAGATCCATTCTCCCACTCAGCCCCACTCCCCTGCCTTCTCCCCATAACGTGCCGATTCAGATGACTATCAATCTTCACCTTAAATACACCCAATGACCTGGCCTCCACAGCTGAAAGTGGCAGCAAATTCCAGAGGTTCACCACTCTCTGGCTAAAGAAATTCTTCTATTCATCTCATTCACCAGCACTTGCTGCACAGCCTATTATGCCATGGCAATTCTGGTACTCATTCAGCTGTGAGAGTACCTGTCTCCATTGCCCAATGCATTCTAGATTGAAACTACAGTCTCGAACAATTTTTTCTTCACCTGATCCATTCTAACCCTTTCAGTCCACATCTTAAACCAGCCCCAGTTTCATCTCCTAAAACTTTATCTCAATCGTCTTCATCTCCTCCAGTTTCAAAGATCGACCCAGCTGAAAGAGGCCAAAATGTCCTGGGAATCAATGGGTCCATCCGAATCTATAGCATTGCTAATCCAAGATTATCTGAACTATTAGCACTCCCACTCAGGAAGGCGAGAATAAATAGCTGCAATGATGGAGAATAGGTCAACAATATCATCAGGGTTCAGTGTTTTAATTGATCAATTTCAGGAAATTAATGATGGATAAGATCATGAAGATTGCACTGATTTAGTGCCTTACCTGTCCCATCTGCCTTTCTAGTACTTTGCCACCAGACAGCTGCTTAATTGTAATAGGATCCTCTTGGATAGCATACTGAATAACACCTGGGAAGGTTGGGGGGGGGGAAGAGAAAAGAGCAGGCGATGTGTTAGAGAATAGGTTGAAGCCCAGAATTTCTGTGCAATGCACAAAAGTACAGGAGAAACCCAGCAGGTCATGTGGCATGAGAGAAAACCTCCCAAGATCTCTTACCACCACCCCTGTTGTCCAGCTCCCTTCTCCTGTCAGAAAGCCCTCTCCCTATCAAGTTCTCTCTCTTTTCCCCCCCCCCTATCTGTACTTGCCCATGCTCCGTTAGCCTGTGCACCTCCCCTCCCCTCTTTTATTTGGGCATCTATCTGTTTTTCCACAGTCCTGATGAAGAAGTCCAAAGCATTGGTTACCCATTACTGCCCATAGATGCTGTGTGACCTGCTGAGTTCATCAGCACTTTTGTATATTGCACTCAGCATTTGCAGATTTTCTTGTTTAACACCAGTATTTCTGTTGTGTTTTGCATCCACCCAAATTCCACAAATGCTTTAATGTAGAAAAAAAACCTATTTGTACATATGAAACTCCTAAAAACTGCAATAAGATAAATGGGCAGATAATCTCCCACGTCTAATGTTGTTTGATAAATAAAGCTTGGCCATGAATAACTCCTCATCTTTTCTTCACAATAGTGCAACAGGAAGTTTAACATCCTGCTGTGATTCCATCCATGGGCTCAGATAATTATCGGTCTGAAAGGTGGCACCTCTGACTAATCAGAAGTTCTTCAATATGGCTTTGGATTTCAGTTAACACTTTTGTGCTCAGATTTCAGGAGTGGGTGTTGAGACGACAATGAATTTATTGACTACATATTAAACAATGCACGTGTGCACCAAAATTCTTATTGGCTGCAGCTGAACAGGTATTTGTAAAACTATATCGGTAAACTAAGTTGAATTTAAAAGAGACCATAAATATGCAAGATAATAAATATTCACGGTAATCCTCATGTACAAAAAGTGCCTTGTAAAAGAACGGACTGTCCTTTTGTGGTATGGGAGTAGTCCATGGTTAGGATATCAAGGGGAAGTTCAAAAGCCTGATAACTTGAACCTGGGATGAAACACGCAGAGGCTGTGATTGCAGTAAAAACAC
Organism: Narcine bancroftii; assembly: GCF_036971445.1. Taxonomy (NCBI): domain Eukaryota; kingdom Metazoa; phylum Chordata; class Chondrichthyes; order Torpediniformes; family Narcinidae; genus Narcine; species Narcine bancroftii. The sequence goes on from NC_091478.1 coordinate 22,070,529, forward strand.
AGAAATGCTGGAGGAACTCAGCAGGTCTCGCAGCGTCCATAGGAGGCAAAAATGAATAACTGACATTTCATGCCTGAGCTCTTTAAGGTATCAGCCTTGAACCTCGAGATGCCAGTCTTCAGGCTTCTGGAGGGAGTGGAAAGCACAAAGTTCCTTGGCGTGCTTATGAAGGACGACCTATACTGGTCCCACAACACCTCCACATTAGTCAGGAAGGCACAGCAGCGCTCACCCTTCCTCAGGAGGTTAACGAGGGCAAGGCAACCGGCCCCCATCTTGACAACATTTTACAGGTGCGCAATCGAGTGTGTCCTGTCTAGCTGCATCATGGCGGGGTATGACAGCTGCAAAGCATCGGACCGCAAGTCTACGCAGAGGATCATTAAAACAGCCAAGAAGATCACAGGCCTTTCCTCTACAGATAAGATTTACTGGAAACGTTGTCTAAATGGGGCTCAAGAAATTATAGAAGACCATCTCTATCCACTGCACAGTATCAATAACCTACATCTATCAAGGAGGAGGAACAGGAGCATCAAAATCAGGACCATCGGGTTGGGGAATAGCTTCTTCCCGCAGGCTGTGAGATTGATGAACAGTATCCTGTAACCATGTAACTCATTCCAAATATTTATATACTGTAAAACTCCTGTTATCCAGAATCCAAGCAACCAGCAAAAAAAAAATCAAGGAAAATAAAGAGGTTAAAGAATACACAGGTTTAAAATTGGCACGCCTCATCATTTATTCGCCAAACACGCAACCTCAAACAACTGGAAAATACACTTATCCAACATCTACCAATCCCCACAGGCGCCAGGCATTTTACAGTACATTTATTTTGATTATAATTGTGATCTTTATGTGCTGTGTATTGAGTGTTTTAGTGTGGGCACCATGGCCTGGAGAGACACTGTTTTTGTGTGGGCACCATGGCCTGGAGAGACACTGTTTTTGTGTGCGCACCATGGCCTGGAGAGACACTGTTTTTGTGTGAGCACCATGGCCTGGAGAGACACTGTTTTTGTGTGAGCACCATGGCCTGGAGAGACACTGTTTTTGTGTGCGCACCATGGCCTGGAGAGACACTGTTTTTGTGTGAGCACCATGGCCTGGAGAGACACTGTTTTTGTGTGCGCACCATGGCCTGGAGAGACACTGTTTTTGTGTGGGCACCATGGCCTGGAGAGACACTGTTTTTGTGTGGGCACCATGGCCTGGAGAGACACTGTTTTTGTGTGAGCACCATGGCCTGGAGAGACACTGTTTTTGTGTGCGCACCATGGCCTGGAGAGACACTGTTTTTGTGTGAGCACCATGGCCTGGAGAGACACTGTTTTTGTGTGCGCACCATGGCCTGGAGAGACACTGTTTTTGTGTGGGCACCATGGCCTGGAGAGACTCTGTTTGAACAGGTTGTATACATACAATTATAAACCTGAACCTGACCTGTACTTCCTGCCCAATGGCAGCAGAGAGAAGAAGTTGTAACCAGGGTGCTGGGGTCCTTTATGATATTGAATTCACAACTTGTACCTGAAAGGTAGAGTCCAACAAACCAACCCTCAAATAACAAGATGGAACCTCTGACTCCCGGTGGGGGAAGGAAGATCATTCTTGATTGATATGTTTGAATGCTTAACCAAACTCTTCCTGATTTTGAGTGCAGTCCTTTCATCTAATGTGGAGAGAAGCTGATGTCAACAATGAGAAGGTGGGAGTACTCATTAGGTCAGGCAGCATCCATGGAGAGAAATGGACAGCCAGCGTTTTGGGTTGGGGACCTGCTGAGAACCTCCTGGATGTCACTTGTTTGCTCCTGATTCCAACATCCACAATTCTTGTTTCTCATGTGTTCTTCAGACCAGAGGCCCTTGTTTCCGGTAACCACCCCCCCCCCCCGCCCCCCCACTCCGCCCATTGCCTAGCAGCCTAGCATATTGCTGAAGTGGCAAAAAAACACCACAGGAGCTGCTGTCAAGCAGAGCTACAGCCGGTGCAAAGTATCCGCACTCCTCTGCAGCGTCCAACCACCCAGTCCGACTGCCGTCATCTCTGCACAGCCTGTTAAAGGAGCCAACAATGGTTAATTTTGAAATCCCACGACTGTGGGGTCTGGGCCCAAGATGGCGGTGCCTATGATCGGCAACAGTCACGAGGTGTTGCAGACTCCTGGGAAGCGGAGGACTGGTGCAGGGCACCAGAAAACAGGAAGACAACCCCCCTCCCCGTTTAAGGAGGAGAGGCAGAAGGGATGACCCATGAGACGGTGACCACGGCAGCACACTATTGAGGGGCTCTGAGGCTGAAGAACCCATGCAGGCTGCTGACCACGGCGGTCAAGGGACCCACGCTAAGCTGCGAACTGCTGGAGACTGGCTAAAGGGGTATGAGGTATTGGAACCAGGAGGCTTTCAGATCATGTCAGGTGTACATCTGGAGCTCAGGTTGCAAATGGTTTGCAACTGCAGGAGTGTTGGAGGCAAATCCATGGACACTCAGTGTCTCGGGGAGATGGGGGGGGAGGGACTCTCTTTTGCTTCTCCTCCTTTGACTGTAAGGGGTGCCAGGCAATTTCTGCTGATAGTAAATCCTTGTCTGCCTCATGGTGGGCCAAAGAAAATTTCGTGCAATATCACATTTTCTGTTTTATTATATAATAAAATAATCTTGAATTCCTCACAGTCATCGAGTTGTGCAGATCAGAACCAGGCCCATTAGCCCACTGCGTCCATGCTGACTAGCAAGCGCCCACCAACTCCTACACAAATTCCTTTACGTTCTCACCACATTCTCATCAAATCTCCCAGGTCCTATCCCTCACCTATCACCCTAGGGAGTGTTAACAGACCACAGCAGCCGATTACTGGGGCAGTATGGTTAATGCAACACTGTTACAGCGCCAACAACCCGGATTTGAATCCAGCACGGTCCGTAAGGAGTTTGTACATTCTCCCCGTGTCTGGATGGGTTTCCTCCGGGCGCTCCAATTTCCTCCTTCAAAATGTGCAGGGGTTGCAGGTTCATTGGGCAGAATGAGCTCATGGGCCAAAATGGCCTGCAACCATTCTGTATGTCTAAATTTAAACTACCACACTGTGTGACATGTTGGGGGGGGGGGGGGGGAAGAGAAGGAGAGGAGACTGGAGCACTGGTGGGGTTATCCGCACCCCCCCCTCCCTCCCCACAGGCAGGTTCCGTATTAAGCGCTGTACTCACCTAGCAGACTGGAACTTCTCCCTGTGTTCTCTGCCTCCTGTGACAAAGGCTGGGCTTCCCCGCAGCTTCACCAGCTCGCCCCCCCCTCAATGAACGGACTCCCATTACTTTATTTTTTTTGAGGGGTGGGGGGAGTCGAGTCAGTTTGTCCGCCATTCCTGCTGGACATGCTGAGACCCACAGAACCTCCCAAGTCAGTAGCTAAATTCCAGCCCCAGGCACCATTGATCCACTTGGGAGGTCCTTCCAATTAATGTCTGTGTCATTGTTAAGGGAGAGACATCAGCGTTGGGGTTGGGAAGAGCACCAAAACACTCCCTGGTTTAATGAATATGAAATTATGTTGTCAGCATCAAAGCCCCTTTAAATGAGACATGCAAGGGAAACCTAGTGGAAGATTTATACATGGTTTATTTACTGCCTGTCACACCCTTGGTGTTGGGTTGTGGGTGAACTGACAGCTTCTCACAAGATGTTACAAACAATTGGTTCTCTGTCTGGAGTTACAATTATATAACAGTGCAAACCCTGACACTTTAATCTGAAAATCCACCTCTTTAAACCTTAAGAATGGTCGATGGGTTCATTGGAATTTTGATATTTCCTTACATTTGGCCTATTGAATCCATGCCAATTAACATTCCATCAATCTCACTACTCCACGCATTTCCCTGTAAACCTTCTCCCTCCAGATACCACCAGCTCCTAATTCTCCTGTCACCCACCCAAGAGACAATTTATGGCAAAGCAATTCACCAACCAACCGGATGTGTGAAGAAACCGAATGGAAATGCACAAGCAGCATGTGCAAACTCCACACAAATAGCATTGGAGGTCAGGGTCAAACCAGGATTTGGAACCGTGGGGCCAATGGCAGCACCTGCGGAATTTCACCTCCTCTGAGTCTGTAACACCTGTTTGTAGAGTGTCGGCCATGTGGTAATGGATGGGCTGAATGGGCCTCCGATTCTTTGAGCCCTCTTGCATTCCAATCAACCTTCCAGGAAGAATCAGCTATCGACCACTGAGAAATCTGCAGGTTGTGAAGCAAGAAAGTCTGCAGATGCCTGAGCCCTGTGTCAAGGTCATACATTGGATACTTTGCCCTGATGAAGGGCCCTGGCCCTTTACTTCCTGTGGATGCAGGTGGCATGTATATGTGTTGCTTCAGAACCCATGTAAAGCGAGATCCAAGTCAGGTGGTGGAGGGACTGCTTCCGTCTGGAAGGCACATCACTGGGGTCCCCACGAAGCCGAGGGTTTTTTTCCAGAGGAGCTGGATCGTCCAGTCTGTGCCCATTAGACTGGGAATAGGATCTGGGGGGATTGTGAAAATGCAGGCAGGAAAGGAAAGGGGAAATTAGTTCTTTATTTAAAGTAATTGCAGTTTTGTTTAATATTTATTTACTAGTATCTCTCGCTTTTTGAGTATATTTGGCCCTTTACTCTTAAAAAAAAGTTTTACTAGCTTTTACATTCCTATCAGATACTGATAAGAACCCATTGCTTTACAGCTGGCAATAGTGAAGAAAGTGTCTCAATGGGCGTCGGAGCATTCAGGAGTATCCCAGGGTGGTTATCAAGGGATCCTCTTACAGCTCAGGCCCGAAACGCCGACTGCCTATTACTCTCCATGGATGCCAAGTGGCCTGCAGAGTCCCCCCAGCATCTTTGTATGCTCGCCCCGGTTCTCCAAAGTCCGCAAGCTCCTTCCTGCCGATAGCAAGGCCAGAAGCCACACTCCCAAGTCAACTGGAAAGAGGGAGAAAATTCTTTGGGAAAATGCAGAGTTGCTCTCTGGAACACACTGCGTCCAACACCCGTGGGGGCCGATACAACAGCAACTGTGAAAAGGAAATGGGTAAACCTTCAAAGGGGACAAGTGGTCTGTGCCATACAAAAAGAGCAAGGGAGTGACATACTTCTGGAGTCAGCACAGTTTCGATGGGCTGAAGGAACTCATTTTGTGACATACTGTTCAATGATTTGAAAGACCATGGAATCAAAAATGGAACTGATGGAAGAAATGGATGGAATATCACTTAGTAAAGGTTAGGGTTAGTGGCTGAGGGGAACAATTTGAAGATTGAACTGTGAGCTGTAGCTACTCAGAGACCAGAGAACCAAATGGCTCACCACTGACAATCTGAACAAGAATGTCAAACCGAATAATCCATGTTTATTTTAATAAACTCGTGCCACCCAATTACACCCAATCAGCCCCAAACATTTTTGGAGGTTGGGAGGAAACCAGGCACCCGGAGGAAACCCACGCAGACACAGGGAGAACGTACAAACTCCTTACAGACAGCGCCAGATCCAAACTCAGGTCTCTGGCATTGAAATATCAGCCTGATCGAAGCTGCCTAAGAAACTTCCATTGAGTGAGTGTGAGTCATATCCCCACATGGTCTTGTCACCACCTAGCCCGAATCTCCAACAATCCTCCAGGGTACCTGTATTTTGTCAGATCTGGACCCTTTCTCACTCCTCTTTTACTTGGGGCACCTGCCCTGGAAATTATTCCATGAAACCTCCCTGCCTCATGTTTAAGACGACCTCCTCAATATCATAAACACTATCTGCTTGTGCCATGTTCCAAGAGCATGTCAAGCCTTTGTAACTCTATAGCCAGCAGCCATCCCAACCTCCAAACACTCCATTTGTGTTCACAGAAGGGGTCAAATAACAGGGGGCATAACATTTAAAGTAATTGGTAGAAGGATTAAAGAGGTGGGGGAAATTCTTTCTCCCCCCCCCACCCCCCAGGGTAAAATATAGACATGCAAATTAGAAGAATTTAATAAAATTGTGGCTCATCTCGCTGTAACCTTAACTCCAAATCCCTAGTAATCTCTCTCCCTCTTGCATATTAACAATTGCCCCACCCACACCTTCAAAATATTTGAGGACTGAGATTACAGCTGTGAACATAGAGCTTTACTGTAAAGGCCCTTCGGCCCTATAATGTTGTATTGACCTGTGTAAACCTACTCAATTTACCTCACACCCAATAACCTATTTTTCCATAAGCCTGTCTAAGAGTCTTTTAAATGCCCATACTGTACCAGCTTCCATGAATACTCCTGAGAATGCATTCCAGGCACCCTCTAATCTCGGCACAAACATTTTACCCCTGACACCTTCCCTGAACTTTCCTCCACTCACCTTAAACAGGTGTCCTCTGGTACTTGCTATTGCTCCCCTGGGATAAAGGTGCTGGCTGTCTACCCTATCCATGCATCTTATAATCTTGGAGACCTCTATTAATTCACCTATCAACCTTCTTCGCTCCAAAGAGAAAAGACTTTGCACTAAATTGCCTCAAAGGCTCGTTCTCCAATCCAGGCAACATTCTGGTAAATCTCCTCTGCACCCTCTCCATAGTTTCCACATCCTTTCTATAATGAGGTGACCAGAACTGAAGACAATATTCTTATGTATGGTCAAACCAGAGATTTGTAGAGCTGCAACGTTACCTCACAACTCTTGAATTCAATCCCTTGACTAATGAAGGCCAGCATTCCATTAGCTTGCTTAACTATCCTATCAACCTATGTGCCAATCCTAAGAGATTTATGGATTTGGATGTCAAATGGATTTTCTTAACACTGTTAAGAAAAAGAAAGCTCCATGGACTCAGAGAGAAAACAACTCAAGAACAAAATCCCTTTATTGTCATGCATTTGAGATTCCCCCACCAGAATAATCATCCCTCTCCAAGTTCAACTTTTCCAGATCCTTCAGGATCTTAAATGTCTGGAACAGATTGCCTTTCATGCTTTAAAATTTCAGCTGTCTTGCCAACCATAAGGTAACACGTCCATTACACCTATCAGTCTGCACTGCTTCTAACACATCGATATCCTTCCTTAAATAGTGACCATTTCTGAAAACGGGGAGAGCGTACAAGCTCCTTATAGACGATGTCAGATTCGAACCCCAGTCACTGGTACTTGAGAGTGAAAATGAATTTTCATTTTCCCTGCCAAAATGGAAAATTTTACATTTCCTGTTAGCATAGTGGTTAGTGACTGGGGTTCGAATCTGACATCGTCTATAAGGAGCTTGTACGTTCTCCCCGTGTCTGCACAAGTTTCCCCCAGATGCTCCTGTTTTCTCCCACCATTCAAAACGTACTAGGATTGAAAGTCAATTGGGTGTAATTGGACAGCACAGGCTCATAGGCCAGAAGGGCCTGTTACTGCGCTGAACATCTAAATTTTTTAAAATATAAATCTTGGTTATATTCTAATAACCATGAGGACTGTCCAATATGGCACCCGCTAATCTCAGCACAAACATTTTACCCCTGACACCTTCCCTGAACTTTCCTCCCCTCATCTCTCTGGAATCTAATTCTGTTACAAAATTTTCTCTCATCTCTTTTCTTGGATCCTCTCTTCCTACATCTCTAAACAAATCAACTAATAATCCGATGGTTAAACATACTTTGAGGATATGGATACAATTCAGAAAACATTTTCTTTTAATGAGATTTTCTCTCTCTCTAGTCCTATTTTTCTCATTATTTCTTTAAACCTTCCATGAATGCTATAACTTTTAAAGAATGGTATAGATTGCACATAAAATGTTTTAAAGATTTATTTGTTGAGAGGAGTCTCACTTCCTTTGAGCAACTTTCAGTTAAATATGGTCTACCAAATACTTGTTATCTACAGGTTAGATTTTTTTTTACAATCTCAATTACATAGATTTCCGAGGAGGACTGATATGAATTTAATTGATGAAAATTTTAATTTACAACCTTTCTATTACAGTTCAATATCTAACATTTATGATCCTGTTAGGAATAAAGGAAGCTCCCTCAGATAAAATGTAAAAAGCTTGGGAACAGGACCTACAGCTTTTAATTCCCAAAGAAACTTGGAGTGTACTGTTTAAATTGGTTAATACCTCTTCTTTATGTGCTTGCCCCTCTCTCCTACAATTTAAAGTAAACCATAAGCCTCATATGTCCACATCTTGTCAACCAGAATAAATCCCCTTTTATGCCTCCTCTCTGTTTTCTGTTCACTAGCCTATCCTCTACCCACTCCTAGATATTATCTTCCATGAAATTAAGTTTCAAAGTTCAGATTTATTGTCACAGTACATATATAACATCACAAACAACCCTGAATTTTTTTTCCCGGCGGGTGAGGCAGAATTACTACTTATTGGTCGTGCAAAAAAAAACTGTACTCAAGATACTTGTATGTGTAAACAAATAAAGAAATGTAAATAAACTGACTGTGCTATACAGAGAGAAAAAAATCCTCAAAAATTCCCTTGATGCAACAACTTATCAAAAGCCTTCTGCAAGCCAAATCCAGCACATCCACCAATTCCCTCTTATTCCCTCATTATCTCTACAAACCACTCCAACTCATAGGTTAAGCCTCATTTCCCTTTCATGAAACCATGTTGTCTTTAATTACATGGACATTTCTCAATAACCTGCCAGAGCATCCTTCACAGTCGGTTTCAACATCATCCCGACCACATGGAAACTTTCCCCAAATCCCGGGAGTTTTCAGAAACTAAAACCAGTACATCGACTATCCCACAAGCACCTCTTCTGCCAGAGCATCCCTTCACGGTCAGTTTCAACATCAACCCGACCACATGGAAACTTTCCCCAAATCCCGGGAGTTTTCAGAAACTAAAACCAGTACATCGACTATCCCACAAGCACCTCTTTTGGAGGATGAAGCCCATGAGGCTCTGCAACAACTTGCTCGTCGACCACTGACCAGAGGATGGCGATTTTCCTGAAATCTTCCCTCTTTTTTTCCCCCAATTCAAAATTTACAGCTATTTCTGGGATGTTATTTGTACTCTCCCAGCTGAAGGTCATGGCAAGAAGCCGTTTAATTCATCTGCCAATTCCTTTATTCATTCCCCAGACTCTCTTTCCAGAGGACCAACACTCTACAAGTTTTTTTTTTATAGATAGAAACTTTTCTTTTGCATTTGAGGCTAGCTTTTCTTTATATTCTGAGAAACACACAAGTGCTGGATGAACTCTGAGTCAGGCAGGATTTGTTTTATATTCTATTTTTTCCTTGCTGATTGATGAACAGTTGGTAGGTTCGTCTCGTGGAATTTTTCATTCACGCTGTAATATATCTATTTTGAGCATCCTGAAAGACTCCTCATATGTCTACCACTGGACCCTCAATGACTGATCTCTTAATCCTCTCTGCAAATTCATTTTAACATCCTCTGCTTTCATTCTTTCCGACCTAAAGCATGAACACTTCCAATTGTACTTTAAGGACTCCAGCCTGCCTTTTGCTTCCCCTGGATGCTGCATGACCTGCTGAGTTTCTCCAGCACTTTTGTGGACTGCAATAGATCCCAGTATCTGCAGATTTTCCTGCTGCTCTCCACTTTAACTTTAAAGTGCAATTAGAAGTGTTGACCCTTCAGGTTAGAGACTCGGTCAGAACTCATTCCATGCAATGTCTCCTCCTCACTGACATCAGCCCAGGCACATCTCAATGATGTGCGCTTAAGCCCATTGCTCTGCTCTCTCTACACCCATGAGTGTGCAGTTAGGTCCAGTTCAAATGTCATCTATAAATTCACCAATGAGACCACAGTTAGGGCCATCATGTCGATGATTTCATGAAAGAAGCTCGCCAACAGCTATATTTTGTCAGGAGTTTTGGTATATCACCAAAGACTCTTGCAAATTCTACAGGTGGAGAGCATTCTGATTGGTTGCATCACTCTCTGATGTGGAGGTGCCAGTGCACAGGACAGGAACAAGCTACAGAAGGCTGTAAACTCAGCCAATGCCATCACAGGCATAAGTCTTCACTCCATTAACAATATCTCAAGAATGCAGCTTCAGTTGATGGTATGCAAACATTGTACCATGAGTTATTTCATATTTTACTTCATTTGTTCAAATGTTAATAAATTATTTCCCAAAAAACAATTTTCTATTCTTTTAATTCCTTTTCTCTCGCATTCTCTAAAGGAAAGGTTATCTATTGTAAAAGGGATTAGCTGATTTTGCGTCAATAATAATTTTGATATTTGGTCATTTGTTTTTTTTCTCTAAATGAATCTTTTTCCATATATTGAGTAAATGATGCAATACTGGTGAGCTTTTATATCGTATCAGCTTTTCATCCCACTTATAAAATATATGTTCTGGTACCTTCTCCCCTATTTTATCTAGCTCTATCTTAGTCCAATCTGGTTTTTCCCTTGTCTGATAAAAATCTGATAAATACCTTAACTGTGCTGCTCTATTATAATTTTTTTTAAGTTTGGTAACTGCAAACCACCTTGATTGTACCTTTCTGTTAATTTATCTAACGCAATCCTCGGTTTCCCCCCCCCTTTCCATAAAAATTTCATTATTATTCTCTTTAGTTTATTAAATAATTTCTCTGTTAAGGGAATTGGTAACTATTGAAATAAGTATTGTATCCTTGGGAAGACATTCATTTTAATGCAATTTATTCTCCCTATTAATGTTAGCGGTATTGAAAGCCTATTTAAAGGATAAATTGGGAAACAGACTGAGATTACCAGAAGGAAGCAGCTTTGAATATGTGATTACAGACACAATGATAATTAAAAGAATTATAATGAACATGTACATCAAGGTGCAAGAGAAGGAAAATGATGAATTAAACTATAAACCCAAACAAAAGTGGGGAAAAAAAATTTGAACATAAAGATAAAAAAATGAAACATGGGAAAAGTTGTGCTCTGGAATTATGAAGAATATAATAAACACAAAGTTACACATGATACAGTATAATTGGTTACATGGGTTATATATCACGCCCCAAAAGTTTTTTTTAAAATGGGATCCAACAGTATCAGACAGATATTTTCGCTGTAAGAAGGAAACGGGAACAACAGTACATGCAATTTGGGCATGAGAGAAAGTGAAAAAGTTTTGGGAAGATCTAAATCAGGTATTAAATAAAATCACAAAAAGTAACATACCAAAAAATCCAGAGATCTTTCTTCTAAGTAATATAAGAAGTAAAGAATTAGATAGATCACACAATGAAAAATAAACAAGAAAAATGTGTCATGACATTGTTTAAGGGTTTTATTGTATTGTATATGTTGAATGTTTAATGGGTTTGGAGGGGGGGAGGGAAGGTAGGGGGGAAAAAAGGGGAGAAAATGCCACTGTGTATATTTAAGAGGGAAATGTCTGTATGTATTTTGGTTGATATGGTTCATAGTGTGAAAAATAAAAAATTATAAAAAACAAGAATGCAGCTTCTATCCTCAAGGACCCTCACCATCCAGACAGGCCTCTACTCACTGCTACCATCAGGATTTTGCTGTCATAAAATTCAGTGTTTTGTAGCAGTACCACAGTGCAAACATACATATTATAAACCATCTTACAACAATAACTATAAATAAAAATATTAGTGTACAAAAAGGCAGGGTTTTTGGTTTGTTTAAAAAACTAATTAGTTGTAAATGCTGCACATGAAACTCCTATCAATAGGACCAACTCCCGATTGCTGAGTTGAAGTGAATACCACCCTGTGACACAAGTTCCCTGGATCACATGATCTCTATCACCCAATCATCTTCCTGCTGATCTGAGCTGTTCAACTCCAACTGCCTCCAATTGCCAGATGCAGCCTTCAGATAAAATCCTTGTTGAAGTCTGTTACAGGTTCATTGATTATTCAGGAATGTGATGGGAGCAAGGAAGAAGCTGTCCTTGTGCCGCTGAGTGCTCACCTTTCGGCTCCAGTACCTTTTCCCCTATGGTAGCAGAATGACGAGGACATGGGCTGGGTGGTGGGGACCTTTAAGGATATAAGCTTTTTTTTAAGTCACTGCCTCACGTAGATGAAGTGAAGTCTGGTGCCTGTGATGTCACAGGCCAGGTGAACACCCCTCTGGAATTTTATTCCTGTCCTGAGCATTGGCGACTCCTCACCAGACACTGGTGCGAGGAGCCAGAATGCTCTCCCCCGGTATACCTGTAGAAGTTTTCAAAGAGTCTTCGGTGGGAGGAAACCAGAGCCTCCAGAGAAAACCCACGCAGACACGGGGAGAACATACTAACTCCTTACAGACAGCACGGGATTCAAACCCAGGTCCCAATTGCTGGCGCTGTAACAATGTTGCACTAACCATTAAGCTAACAGTGTTCTTCTCAATGCTTTTACCACAAAACAATAAATTTTATGACAAATGTTCATATTAAAACTGATTCTGATATGCTGCATCAACTGCTCTATATTTCCAGTAATTATATTAGATTTCCAGCGTCAGTATCCTTTTCCTCCCCCTCAAACTGAACGCAAGATTCAACCCTAGTGTCATCACTGCTAACCCGGAGAGGTGCCTCTAGTACAGGTAGCTCATTAATTCGTCTTGTCCCATTGCACAAAACCAGATCTAGTTTCCCCTTCTCTCCTGGGCTCTAGTCACGCTGTATGAAGCTTTGTACCTGGAACTCAGGGTTAGCGCGATGCTTCTACAGTGTCAGGGACAGGAGTTCGAATCCGGCACTGTCTGTAAGGAGTCTGTACATTCTCCCCGTGACCTGTGTGGGTATTCTTCGGGTGCTCTGGTTTCCTCCCACCCTCCAAAAACGTACGGCATTTGTAGGTTAATTGACTGTATCTGGGCAGCACGGTTTTCATGGAACGGAGGGCCTTCTGCCATGGTGTATGGTTTTTAAAAATTAAATTAAAATAAACGTGCTGCCTGAAGGACATGATAGGCCAAACGGCCTCCTCTCACATGATACATTCTCTATGAAATATTCAGAAAATCCAACAAGCACATCAAGTTGTAACAACTTTGCTTTGGTGAGATAGAAACCAGGGCTTTGTAATTTGTCAAGCTGCGAATGACTGCCACCTGGTGGGCAGGATCAAACTGCACCCTGTGATCCCAGGAGAAATCTAACACACTAGCAGCAGAGTGGGACATCGGTGAGGGAATGCCAACAACTGCCACATTCTGGACCATGGGGGGGCCCTTGTGGAAGGACACGATGCAGCCAATGCAAAGGATTTGAAGGGGAATGACCACAGTTGAGGGTCTTTCAGCTACTGGGCATTAAGGGGCTGAGACCGAGGGGAAGCCCCTCAAACAACGAAAGGCAATACTGCTATGCTGTCTAACTAATGGCTAACACCACAATGTACAGTAACAAATTGGCACAAAAAAGGGGAGAACACTTTGCATTGTTTTACTTTTTTAAAAGTTTATTTTTAAGAGGAAAAATACTGCAGTCTGTGATTTGGGTAAAAATGCATGATGTTGATCCAGGAGTTAGTCAGCAGGCCAACCAGGTTTCTGACACCATAAATGCAGACACTAAGATTGGGAACCCAGCAAAAAATCCAGCAAAGGAAATGTTTAATCAGTTTGCACATTTGCACTGTAAATGCAGAATATGTTTCCCAATGAAGGGCTCAGACTCAAAACGTTGACTGACTTTTACTTCCCAATGGATGCTGCGTGACCTGTTGAGTTTCTCCTCGCTTCCATTTCAAGTTCATTATCACCTGACTGTACATGTACAACCAGACAAAACAGCATTTCTTGAGACAATGTGCGCAAACACACAAAACCTAATAATCGCGTGTGTATACACACACACACACACACACACACACACACACACACACACACACACACTATATAAAAAGATACAACACAAAATATTTTGGAATAATTTACAAGGTCTCATCAATCTCACAGCCTGCAGGAAGAAATTATTTTTCAGCCAGGCAGTCCCAATTTTGATGCTCCTGTACCCCTTTCAAGATGGTAGTGGGTCAAAGACACTGTGTACTGGCTAGAAAGGGTCCTCAAGATCTGCAGACAATCACAGGGGGATTGCGCACAGTTAAAGCACAGTCAGACCATTTGTAATACTATCTGCCATCACCAAGGGGGCTATACGCTGACAACTTGGCTGGGGTACCCTGACAGCAGACACTGGTTGTGTGAATCAGGACTGAAGCAGAATGTCCTTTAGCACACTCTCCTCTTCTGCCCATATTCTGGGCATCTATCCTTATTCAATCGCCTCCAGTTTATTTTTCCTTCTCTATCAGGCTCTTGATTCTCCCCATAACACCCTCACCAGAAGTGAAGCCTGGAAGTCTGCAGACGCTGTGATTGTAGTAAAAACACACAGAAATGCTGGAGGAACTCACCTGATCTTTTCAGACAAAGATGTTTCGGGCCAGAGCCCCTCTTTGATGAAAAATAAGAAAAGGCAGAAGCCGGATAGATCCAAAAGTCCCAGAATTCAAACAATGGGGGAGGAATCCAGCCCAACAAAAGGCATTAATTAGATATGATAAGGGACTAGGTAGGATTGATCATGTCTATGCGAAAGGAGACAAGGAATGGAGAGATGATGGGGGAAGCGGTGGGGAGTGGGGTTTCATTTTGCACATCTTCAGACGATCCCAGTAGATCACATCAGTGATCAGGGAGGGGAGGGTGACTCCAGTGATCCTCTCTGCCACTCTTACAGTCCTGTGGATTGACCTCTAATCCATTTCTTTACAGCAACCATACCACACAGCAACACATCCAGCCAAGACCCTCTCGATAGAGTTCTGGTAGGTTGACATGATGGCACCCAGTAGCCTTGCCCGCTTCAAAGGAAATGCATCCACTGTTGTGCCTTCCTGATGGGTGAGTCCCTACACAGCTTCTTCCCCCCAACCTTAACATCATCCCCTCTCGCTTTAGTCTCGATAAAGGGCCCCAACCCGAAACGCTGACTGACCATTTCTCCTCACAGATGCAGCCTGTCCCCTTGGTTCTCCCCAGCTTTTCACTGGTTCCTATACCTGAAACATCTGCAGATCTTGTGTTTCTTTACCAAACATCTGTCTGAAATATTGGAAGGTGCATTTTTCTGCACAACTGTGAATATTATTCTATCCTTTTATATCTATGATCCTTTTCCTCTCATCAGATACGACTTATCAGATACCATTTATGATCATGTAATAAAACACAATATTACACAAAATTGCCTCGTGGTGCACTGTATGAATTTAATATATACTTAATTTGTGTTATTGTGCATTAGTGTTTAACTGCAACAATCTGGTCACAATGTTGGGTTGGGTTAAGAGATTGCAGGTCATTTCTAATGTAGCTGGGTAGCAAGAGAATTGGTGTTGCAAGAGTGAGAATGGGCCAAAGGAAAATAAATGGAGGAATAGGATTGATAGGGTTGCTCTGAGGGCTGGCATGGTCTTAATGGGCCAAATCACCTCCTTCCATATCCCAAGTCATTCCAAAAAATGCCTTGGGAAATAAAAGGTTGCAAACTGGAAGATTTTTTTTCTCTCTCTAGATTGGGGGTTAATTATGATGTGTGGTTCTAGTGTAAGTAGGTTTTCATTAACTTGGACAAAACTAGAATTAAGAAGGATAAAGAGGTGGCTGTTCCAACCATAGAATTAAATTGTTTGTTTTTATTGCCCATGTACCAAAATACAGTAAAACTCTTTTTCCCTCTCTGCAGCAGCGACCTGACTCGTTAAGTGTTCCTGCCATTATCCAGGTTTATTCTAAATCCAGACTCAAAATTAGCAGTTTGGAACTGCTTTCCCTGTGTGACTAGAGTCACTTCCCAACACAGAGATAACTGCTGAGGTGAATGAAGAAATCTTTCAAAAAAAAATTTTCCATTGTTCTGCGGTTGTTTATGAGCTTATAGCTCAGTTGGCAAATGTATAATTTGTTGCAGGCAGCTTAAATCTGTGGAGGGTGTACTGGCTTCAACAATACTTCACACAAGGGTGGCACGGTTAGTGTGGCAGTAGGGCAGCAAGGTTATCGTAACGGTCAGTGCAATACTATTACAGCGCCAGCGATCCAGGTTCAAATCCAGTGCTGTCTGTAAGGTGTTTGTACGTTCTTCCCCCGTGTCTGCATGGGTTTTCCCTGGGTGCTCCGGTTTCCTCCAACCCTTCAAAAACATACAGGGGTTGTAGATTAATTGGGATATTTGGGCAGTACAGACTCATCGTGGGCCGAAGAGTCTGTTACTTGTATGTCTAACAAAAAAACAAAGTGATTAGAACATTTGTCTTTGGGTCAATTGCCACAGACTGAAGTCTTTCTTACTCCAGACAACATCGGATTGCAATTCCAGTAAGTGAATTTTTTTTTTTTAAATTGCATAAGCTAGAAACCTGAAATAAAAGCAGAAAAATCTGGAAACGCCTGCTGGCCCGGCAGCATCTGTGGAAGTAGAATTAACATTTCAGGTGTGGGGCCCTTCCATCAGAACTGCACTAATGTGGGGATATTTCACTGTTGGATGGCACGATCAAGGTCATGGGGAAAAGAACATCCAATATTCAAGAAAATTCTATATCTAGAGAATACCCAGCCTAGAAGCAGGTCGTCGAGCCTGCTGTGTTTGCACCAACCATTAAGCAACCAGCCATACGTCAATCTAGTTTTACAATATTCCCCTTCATTCTCATCCAGATTCTGCCCCTCACCTCCACACCTGGGGGCCAAGTAACACACTGCTCTGGTCAACTTCAAGACACGGGGAGAATGTGCAAACTCTGTACAGACAGCATGGGGGGGGGGGGGAGGGGGGGTGTTGGAATCAAACCAGGGACCCTGCAACTGTGCACAGTTGCAGCCCTGGGCCAACCAAGATAGTTTAATTCAATGGCAACAGATGCAGTTATCTGTTTGCTAGCAGACATAAACCCATCAACTCCCTTCTCGATATCACTGTGAACGTTGATTTATCCATCTTTTGGTATTTATTATCCCTTTTTCTGTCCTGGCATTTGTGTAAATTAATATTTAAATATTTACTATTGTTACATACCTGTGTGGTGCAGCAGCTATGAATTTGTGCATTACCCTTGTGTGTATGACAATAAACACACATTGACCCAAGAACACAAGAAAACAGGAGCGGTGGGGACAATGGTCCCTCAAGGCCATTGTCAATATCTTCATTCCCCAAAGTCCTCAACAATTTATTTCCTCCCTCGTGACCCAGTCTCAACAACCTTCTGTGGTAGATAATTGGAGAGAGTCACCATCATTTGCAAGAAGACGTTCCCACACATCACAAGTTTGAATGGCAAGCCCTGAGCCCATCGTGGGCATTGACCTCCCATCCCCTGAAGACACCAATATACTTCGGTTTTTAAACGGGCAAGTCTGCAGGCGCGGCGATTGCAGCGAGATAGACAAACATGCTGGAGGAACTCAGCAGGTCGCGCAGCATCCATGTGAAGTCAAGGGTGCCCAACATGTTGGGGCCTGAGCCCTTTGTCAGGGTGTGAGCAAAAGGCAGGCAGGCACCTGAATAAAAGGTGGGAGGGGGAAAAAAGGTCAACAGATCAATCATGGGCATGTGGCAATAAACTCTCATATTTGTACCGTGTCCCATCAGTTCAAGACTCTCTCACAAGTGGAAGCAGAAGCTTCTCCAGAAAGACCAACACAGCCAGTAGGCACAGACGGGCTGCATAGCCAGTCCAGCTCCACTCCAGACATAAAGAGTGGCTGCTGGTGTGTACCGCGTATATTGCGTCATCGTTGGACCAAAAAAGTGGGGGTCAACTTTTACACGGGGCCAACGTTTGACCTCGAAGTAGCGGTGGCATCCAGGCATCAGGAACTCAGATGGCCAGGACTGGGTGGTAAGTCCGCTGCCGGGGAGTCTGGAGTCCAGATGGGCAGGCGGCTGGGATGAAGGGAGTTAGTATGGGCAGGCAGCCGGGGCGTCTGGAGGGCGGGCTGGCGAGCAGTCGGATGGTCGGGAATTAGTATGGGCGGGCGGCCGGATGGTCAGGAGTTAGTATGGACAGGCGGCTGGGGTGAAGGGGGTTAGTATGGGCGGGCGGCTGGGGTGAAGGGGGTTAGTATGGGCGGGCGGCCGGAGCGTCGGGAGTTAGTATGGCCGGGCGGCCGAGGTGAAGGGGATTAGTATGGGCGGGCGGTTGGGATGAAGGGGGTTAGTATGGGTGGGCGGCTAGGGTGAAGGGGGTTAGTATGGGAGGGCGGGCGGGTGGCCAGGGCAAGGATGCAGGATGCGGGGGACCGGATGGGTGGGTGGTTGATTGGGGGAGTCAACTTTTACACATTATCAACAATTACACGAGTATAGACTGCATACGGTATTTAAATGGTTGGACTAGAATCTCCTTAGCAATAGGCCAGAGGAAAGGCAATGGCGAAAAACGCTCCTTGATGAATTTTCAGTGAGGAGTTCGATTCTGGCAATTGTGCTCGACTATGAAGATGGGTTTTATTGTCATATATGTGATAGAATGTACATTATTTGCCAAAATTCTTACTTGCTACAGCTGAACAAACACTATAATGGTAGAGTTAGTGAATCAAATTAAGAGACAATATATACATGAGAGTGATCATAAATGTTGACACTGACCCCAGTGCAAGAAGAAATTGCAGCCAGTCCGCCCGTGGTGCCTCAGTGTGACAGAGGAGGTTCGAGGGCTATTACTGTTCTTGAACCTAGAGAGGTTCAACAGGGCCTGTGGATTACTCAAAAATGCTGAAGAAACTCGGTAAGTCACACAGCGTTCAACATGTATGTGGTGATAGGTTTCCTCCATTATATATAGTTATCATTGTTGGTTGTATATATGGAGCTGGCTCACTCACGGATAACTCATACCCTATAACTCCTCCCCCGTGGTCCTGGGCCATAAAGGTCTGCTGCCATTCCTATCCTGAGATCTGGGGCAACAAGATTCTTCTGCGTATTAAAGCCTATCGTTTCCTCAGCTTGTCTCTGTGGTTACTGCCCTACAATGAAAGAAAAATAACCAACGTTTTGGTCCTGAGCCTTTAATCAAGGAATGGCAAAAAAAAAAGCAGACAGGGGCCTGAATAAAATGGTGGGGGGGGAAGAGGAGCAGGGGGAAGAGCACAGGCTCACGGGCAAGAGGTCCAAAGTGGATATGGATGGGAGGAAAAAGCTGGTTTTCAGACTTCTGCACCTTCTTGCTGAAGGCAGCAGCGAGAGGAGGTGGTGACGAGGGTCCATAAAGGTGTTGACTGCTTTCTTGAGGCAGCGCTTCCCAAAGATGTCTGCGATGGATGAGACTCTTAGAGGAGTTATTTTCAAAGATGGATAAGGAATAGTTAGCAGAGAAATCATGTCTCATGATCTGGACAGAGTTTTTTTTGAAGACTGGTAGGCATTATCTACATGGACTTTCGTAAGGTCTTTAGCAAGGTCCCACATGGATAGGCTAGTCTAGAAGCTTAGAACACGTGGATCCAGAGTGAGTTGGTCATTTAGATACAATATTAATCTGGTGGGAGGAGTCAGTGGGTGTTGGTGGAGGAGTGTTCTTTACTTTGGAGGTTGATGACTAGTGGTGTGCCACATGAATCAGTGTTGGGTCCACTGTGATTTGCCATCTACATTAAAGAATTCGATGGCAACATAGTTGGTAAATTTGCAGATAATAGTAAAATTGGTGATCTTTGGATGAAGAAGGTTGCAACATGATCTAGGGAGGCTGGGAAAGTGACCCAAGGAATGGCAGATGGAATTTAACATGACAAGTGTGACACACACACACACACACACACACACACACACACACACACACACACACACACACACACACACACACACACACACACACACCTTGGTAACAGGCCCTTTCTGCCCACAAGCCTCAAGAGTTGGGAAAGTAGGTTTAATGCAGAGATGAGGAGGAACTGCTACTCCCCTTGAGAGTGAATCTGTGCAATTCTCTGCCCAAGGAAGCAGAAGAGGCCGCTTCATTGAATATATTTAAGGCACAGATATGTAGATCTTCAAAAAATTATGAGTTCTGGGGAAAAGGCAGGTAGGTGGAGCTGAGTGCACGACCAGATCACCCATGACTTTATTGAATGGTGGAACAGGCTTGACGGGCCAAATGGCCCGCTCCTGCTCTTTGCGCTTCTTTCACCTCATTTCAGTTGCCAAACACTCTTTGTGTGGGAAAATTTACCCTTCAGTCCCCTTTCTTAAATTTAATTTTTTTAAATTTCAATTTAGACATACAAATTTAGATGTATAGCATGGTTACAGGCCATTTTGGCTCACAAGTCTGTGGAGCCAATTTACATCCAATTAACCTACATCCCCAGTACATTTAGAATGGTGGGAGGTCCCGACCACTGGTGCTGTAAAGGCAGGGCCCTAACCACTACACCAACTGTGCTGCCCCAACCGGATCCCTCTCTTGATAAACATGTTTACTCGTTTTAAACACCACTCACATGGGAAACAATCTCTGTGCTCCTCATAATTTTATACTTTATCCATCTCAACTTCTCTAGTTTAATTGTATCCTTCCTGTAGAAGGGAAGCAAGAACTGCACACAATACTCCCAAGTGTGAACTAACCAGTGTTTTGCACAGCTGTAACACGACATCTTGTCCTCAATGTCTCAGCTGAGGAAGGCAAGCAAACATCTGCCTTCCTCAACACCTGGTCCTTCCAGGAACTGGGTTCTTGTCCTCAGAGATCTCTTCGTTCAACACACCTCAGGGCCCTGCCATTCACTGTGGAACTCTTGATCAGAAGGCAAGAGCACGGTTAGCACCACGCTGTTACAGCGCCAGTGACCGGGTTTCGATCCAACACTGTCTGTAAAGAGTTTTTTCGTTCTCCCCATGACTGTGAGCATTTTCTCTGGGCGGTCTGGTTTCCTCCCACTGTTCAAAAACAATTGAGGGCCTATTACCGTGCTGTATATTTAAATTTTAAATTTAATGCTTTTTAGTGAGATGAGTGTGGACAGACTATGGCTTGTACAGATTCAATGGGCTGAAGAGTCTGTTTCTATGATATACCATTCAAAGTTAGAAATTCAAGTCCAACTCTGAGACTTGACCACAATTTATCTGCTTCAGTGAGTATGCTGCTACATTTTGACTGAGACACTGTCTGAAGTGAATGTTAAGGGTCCTAAGGTTTGTTTTGTTTGTTCATCCTATTATGTTGGCTGACATTCTCCCCTCGCTTACTGCCCCAAGAACAGGTTGTCTGGTTGTAGACTGCAGTGCAAAAATTAATTGTCACAATGACGTGCAGAGGTATGTCCAACACACAGATGGCATCAGCCCAAGGCTAAGGTTCACCAGCGGTTTCTTAATAAAATTTCGAGCACGGAGCCATCTGGAGTGCAGATTGACACACAAAGCACCCTCAGACCCGTATCATAAGGCAACACACAAGCAACTGCACTGGGCTGGCAAACCATGAACTAGCCATCAATAAAAGATGACTGCAGGCAAACCCGTCTGATGGTCCGTGAACAAAGACAAGGTAGAAGGACTCAGCAGGGCAGGCAGCATCCATGGGAAGAAACATTCAGTCTGCTTTTCAGGTCCGGGACACTTTGTGAGTTGTTGCGGTACACTACTAGCAGTGGACTCCGCCCTGAAAATTCCTCTAGTGTCTAAGCTGAGAAGTGGTGGGGGAGAGGGCATCTCTCAGAGAGGAAAGGGAAGAGAAAGGAGGGTGGGCAGCCCGAGGAAAGGAGACAGAGGGATGGGAAAGAGAGAGAGAGAGAGAGAGAGAGACACGGGGAAGCGGGTTAACAGAAGTCGAAGCTAACCTTGTCTGGTTGGAGTGTGCCAAGACAATATAATTTAGACACACAGCACAGTAGGCACACGAGCCCATGCTTTCCAAATACACCTATTAACTTAAAGCCCGCATATGTTTTTGAAGGGTGGGAGGAAACTGGAGAACCAGAGGAAACCCATGTAGACACAGGGAAAACGTACAAACTCTTTACAGACAGCCCCAGTTTGGAATCCGGGTCGCTGGTGCTGTAATAACGTTTCGCTTGCCGTGCTGCCTAATGTTCCTCCCAGGTATCTGAATGTACAGATGATGATTGTAACGTGTTGTCAAAATTGGATGGCCAGCCGCCCACAGTGCCTGGTCTTGTAAATAAAAGGATATTCAAGGATTATGTGGCTCCTGTCCAGTGAGGAGGAAATACAACATAAACTCCTTGACAAGGTCATTTTCCATCAGGAAAGGATGGAAATGTTTTTAAAACTCTGTTCCTGATACAAAAGCTAATTGAAGTATTTGCGTCATTAGAACCATTTATCTCCTGCTGTCCCCTGAAAAGCTTCTAAACATAATTGCTCACAGTTATTTTCAAGGACAAGATGCCACTGTATGAACACCCATGATTGGCAGCAGACCTCAAGAGGTGCAGGCTCCAGGGGATCAATGCACCAGAGAGAGCCAGATCTCCCCCAGCTGGAGGAGACCTCGGCAGTGGGCCAGCGAGGGGCTTGGAGGCTGAATGACTCATACCAGGCTGTGGGCTGCTGAAGTCTGGCACTCAGGAACCACGGATCCATGAGGGTGCTGATGGCGAGCAGGGCTCCTAAAGGACCACTGACGCTGGCGACTTCCTGAACGTATCGAGGGTTAAGAACCAGGAGCTCAGATTCATGCTGCCACAGAGGAGAAACAGGTGGATGCCATGGTTAAGGAAGTGCAGCAGGCAAATCCACAGACACTCTGTGTCTCTGAAGGACCTCTCTCCTGCTTCTCTCTCTTATTAGTGGGGCTGTTGGGCTAATGCACCTCTTCGTGTGCCTTTAGAGCAAGCAAAATGACAAATTTTGTTTTATTAGGTACATGAATATAAAGGCATCTTACAACCATCCGGTAAACCATCAGTGACATGTCTGTGGTACATTTCAGGTGTCCCATGATTCATGGCACCACAGATACTCTCTACACTCCACTGAACTCATGTCATGTTTCAATCTCTTGAAGCTATGACCTTCCAACACAAAGGCAAGAGTGCTATTCCCTGATAAGTGGCTACAGCAAGAGAACCATAATCCTTCTTGTCCAACACATTATAAAGTTACACGAGCAGGTTAGTTTGGTTGAAATGGGGGAGAGACAATTCAGGAACAAGTTAGTCGCACCTGATACTTTTCAGTAAATGGAGTGAATCAATAGACAACCTTATCTGATCATAACTCATTTTAAAGATTTGGTTTTGCTAATGTTAAATGCTCTATTGTAATTTTTCAATCTTTTGTTCCATGCATTTTGGCAAAATATAATATTTGCCAATTTTATTTCTTGAACAATGGCTTGCATTTCTATAGTGCCATTCACAACCCCTTCAGGACTTTACAAGCCTCTTAGTGAAGAAGTTCCCCCAATGCTCCCCTATTTCACCTTTCACCCTTATCCCATGTCCTTTAGTTCTGGTCTCACCTGGCCTCAGTGGAAAAAGCCTGCTTGCATTTACTCTATCTATACCCATCATAATTTTGTATACCTCTATCAAATCTCTCCTCATTCTCTGACGCTTTAAGGGAATAAAGTCCTAACCTATTCAACCTTCCCCTATAGCTGAGCTCCTCAAGTCCCGGCAACATCCTTGTAAATCTTCTCTGCACTCTTTCAATCTTATTGATAGCTTCCTGTAGACCAAAACTGGACACAATACCCCAAATTTGGCCTCACCAATGTCTTTTACAACTTCACCATAACATCCCAACTCTATGAATTGTGTATCTGTATTCCCAGATCCTTTTATTCTGCCCCATTCCACAGTGCCCCACCGTTTACCATGCAAGTCTTATCCTGGTTTGTCCTCCTAAAGGGCAAACTCCACACCTGTCTGCATTAAATTCCATCTGCCGTTTTTCAGCCAATTTTCCCAGCTGGTCCAGATCCCGTTGGATTTGAAAGCCTCCCTCAATGTCCACTATACCCCCTATCAGAGTGCCATTTGCAAACTTGCTGATCCAATGTACCCTATACAGATAATTAATATAGATGACAATGGACCCAGCACCAATCCCTGAGGCGCATCACCGAACACCAGTCAGAGAGGCAATCGTCAGTGACCACTCTTCGGTTCTACAAAGCCAATGTCTAATCCAATTTACTATCTTAACTGGAATACCAAGCAACTGAACCTTCTTGACCAGCCTCTCATACAGGACATTGTCAAAGGCCTTACTAAATTCCACATAGACAACATCCACAGCCTTTCC
This sequence comes from Narcine bancroftii, assembly GCF_036971445.1. Lineage (NCBI taxonomy): Eukaryota > Metazoa > Chordata > Chondrichthyes > Torpediniformes > Narcinidae > Narcine > Narcine bancroftii. Next base: position 22,094,812 of record NC_091478.1, read on the forward strand.
TTCATCAACTTTCCTGATAACCTACCATGCACAAAGCACGTGGAATATCCCTAATTGGTCTGTGTCTATCCAAGTACTTATACATGCGATACCTTCCAATAACTTGCTCACGACTGACGTCATGTTTACCAGCCTATAATTATCTGGACTATTCGCAAAACCTTTCTTAAACAATAGGAGTCTTGTTTCATTCACTACAGTGCAAACTAAATGGTAAAATCAATGCCAGAATGTATTTAAAGAGTAGTGGAATTGGAGCAAACAACCGTTGACCTAGGTCATTGTGGTAGTGCCCACATCACAGCACTTTGTAGAACAGAAACCTTCCCTCACAGAATTCAAGATTCAATTTATTGTCATGTAATAAAAACAGTGTTGCATTACACAAAATTGTTTTCGTCTGCTGTAAGGTAGACAGATTCGCAATCGGCAAAAATTGCCTGAAGTGCCTCTTACAGTCAGAGAAGGAGAAGCAAAAGAGAGTCACCGAGTGTCCATGGATTTTCCTCCAGCACTCCTGCAGCCCCATCAGCCACACAGAGTCCAGATCCAAACCTCTGGCACGGTCAGGAACCCCTCACAGCCCTCGGCACCCTCTCACATCCTGGTTCCGATAATTCACATATTATCACCCAAAAACTTGAGGTTCAAGTTAAAAATCTGCTCTTAGAGAATATATCTGAGAGAATAACAAAATAAACAAAAAATGGCAGAACTGCTGAAGCTGGTGAGGACCTCAGAGACCAGAGTGTGGAGAAAACAGCACTGCTCTGAAGGATTCAACCACTGAGTACTAATGCCAACCTTTAAACAGCCTGTTAAGAGGAGCTGACAGTGTTTTTAGGTGAAATCCTAAAACCATGGAGGTCTGTGCCCAAGAAAGAGGTGCCTGTACTCAGTAGAAACCATGAGGAGTTGCAGACTCCAGGTAGCAGCAGGCCATTGTAGGGCACCAGAAATGGGGTGAACACCGCCCTCTCCCCCCCCCCCATCAATGAGAAGAAGCAGCAGAGGAGATAATCCTACAGGATGGTGACCAAGGCCACGGACCAACAATGGGCTCAGAAGCTGAAAAACCCACACAGACTGCGGGCTGCTGGAGACCAGCTCATGGGGACCAGGTATCGGAGCCAGGATTTGAGAGGGGCAAGAAGGGCCTCAGGCGCGGAAATATTCTTGATTGGGTTGGGAATTTGGATCGGGGCTGCCAGTGGATTGAACAGAGTCTGTGCCACCACAGAGGTGGCGTGAATACAGGAGGTGAATCCACAGACACTCAGTGACTCTGAAGAGACTCTCTTTTGCTTCTCTTTCTCTCTTATTGTAAGGGGCAACACTTTGCAACACTAATGGCAACTCTTTGCCTGCCTTATGGCTACCCCTCCATAAAATGGGAGTGCATCGAAACCCATTAGTTCATGGAATCTTTGATGTTGCAGGATTTTAGATTAACGATGAGATTGAGGATATTAGATCGCAGGTCAACCACGATCCAAGTGCCAATACAAGCCTGAGAAGTTCAATACAAGGTTTTCTCCACTATCCAAATGTAGAGTGTTCCTATGAAACTTTCGTAAGCAGAAATGGCATAAAGCAAAGAAGCAATTACCATTAATTTATATGGGAAAAATTTGAATGTTCCCAGTCCTGTTTTACACTAAGCATTACACCCTTACAAGCTATTTTATGCTTTTCTGATACCTTAGGAAACATCTTGCTAACGGAGGGATAAAATAAATCGAGATGAAGAACAGATGCTCACAGACACAGTTCTTTCTTGCTCTCATTATTTTCTGTGTTTTCCTCTTGCTGCTTTGTTGTGGCTGTCAATTTCAGCTGAGGAGATCGACTCCTCAGCTGGTCCCCCCTCCTGTCAGTGTTATTTTTGTCTTGCGCATGCGCGGTTGCGCACTTTTGTTTGGCTCCGTGAGCTATTTTTGTAGTCCCGAGTTCGGGGCTTCAACTGACCTTAAGGAGCGGGCTTCTCTCTCCGCGGCGGGCCTCCTCGGACAGGTAAGGCCTTCACCTTCTTCTTCCGACGTCCTTTCTTCTTCCCGTTGCTTTTGGCTTTTCTTTTTTCGCTGCCATTTTCTCCACACCTTTATTTTCACTTTATTTTGGTTTTTGTGTTTGTGCCTTTGTTTTTTCACTGTCTTTTTTTTACTTTTCTGGAGAGGGCTGGAGTTCCCCGACCGGCCACTACTCCATCATGTGACTCCTCACAGACACAGTTCAAAGCTATGACGGCTTGATGCTGAGGGTAGTTCCCGAGGAAGGAGCGTGGCAGCTCTACTCTTGCTGCTCGGGGTGCATGCTGCCTCTATAACAGCTCGCTGCCAAACAAACGCTGAATGCTATTTTTGCATTTTGCCTTTTTTCGTAATAGCAAAAATCCTCTTTGGATTTCTTTCAGTCAGTAAAAACAGGTAATAATATAGGTCTTTCGTAAAAACAAAGTGGCATAAAGCAAACTTTCAAAAAGCAGGAGATACCTGTACCTCTTTCTAAACCGCGAATGAGATCCTGTATGGCCTGTCTGACAGATCTGTCATTATTCACCCAGAGTCTCGGAGTCTCAGAAATATAAACCTTGTCTTACTGCCCGAGACTTTCAATAGACTAATTCCCATTGCAAAGCAGCCCCAAGGTTTCCATCTCCACTTCCAAAATTCTTTCATTGGCAAAAAAAGTGGAAGTTCCTCGCACTAACAGCAACTTATAATCTATCAACAGTGGTAGTATTATACAGTCAATTCAGTTGGGGTTAAGAGAAGCACATCTGGAAGGAATCTGGGCATGGTGCCTCCTCTTGTAGGAAAGCTTTAAAGGGTTTTCAAAATCTGGTGAACATGTGTAAAAGGAGCAAACCAGACTGGGGTGATGGGTATCTATGACAAGTGACAGCAGCCATGGATATCATTCATAAACTAGTCCAAGCTAGGGTTCCTTTGCATATAGTTCTTACTTGTGAATAAAGTTTATTTTCAAAAGAAAAGGCAAACACCCAACTCTGGGAGTCAGTGAGCTGTGGAATATCCATCACCCCAGGTTTGGGAGACCAGGAGCAATGGAATAACTGACACCCCAGGTTTGGGAGACCAGGAGCAATGGAATAACTGACACCCCAGGTCTGGGAGAACAGAAACAGTTCAAAAACCATCACTTCTGAGCTCCAAAGTGTCCACCTCCAGCTCTCCAAGCCCAGGACGTTGAGAGGTTAGAACAGTTAGAGGCCAGCAGATAGGAATGCGGACCGATCTCTCCCCAGTGACACCTGTATCTTCTCCATAGGCTCCACTCTCTGGGAGAGACCATCTTCAGTACTTGCGCCCAAAATCATGACTGCAGTTTACAAAGCTGTGGACGAGGGCTCAAACTGATTAGGACATGTGTTTAAGGTGAATAAAGTACTTTTGCAGAAAAAGAATCATTGAGGAACTTGTAACTCCAAATGTATTGACTGAATGCCACTAAAAATGTAAAGAGCTTTGCACCTTGTCTCTTTTATATCTGCCTCCAAACTCATTGGACGATGCTTCATCCTACAGCAAGGCACCGATCCCAAATGTACTGCTAAAGCAACAAAGGAATTTTTTTCAAAGCTAAAAACTGAAAATCTCGAATGGCCAAATCATTCACGCGATCTAAATCCAATTGAGCGAGCTAAAAAGAAAACTTTATGGGACACGCCCCCGAAACAAGCAGGAGATGAAGATGGCTGCAGTAAGAGGCCTGGCAGAACATAACCAGAGAAGATACTCAGTAGCTGGTGATGTCTACAAATCACAGACTTCAAGGAGTTATTGAATGCAAGGGTTATCCAACAAACTACTAAACATGACTACTTTAATATGCATATCATTGTTAAGTCCCAAATATTATGGTGCCTTGAAATGAGGGGACTATATATAAAAAAAAGTGCTGTAAATTCTACATGGTCAAACCAAAACGTACACAAGTAAAATCATATGTGAACTGTTCCAAAGTGCTCTGAAACTTTTTGAGCGCCGTCATGATGCCACAAGTGGGCGCCAGTTTGTTACCAACTATCGTTACCACCAGACCTATGTGCATTATTCACTGTTTTTTGCCATTCAGCAAAAATTTCTCATATTTTGTGCTGCATTCATCTTCTTTTGTAAGCAGAGATCAAGTTTTTATTTGGTAAGTAAGGGGTACTCAACCTGTATATATTTTATATATGTGTGTGCATATATAAATATATATGGATATCCTCTTTAACCTCCGCTCTCTAGTTCTAGCATTGTCTCACCTGAGATCTGAGGAAAAAAGCCAGTTTCTTAATGCCCCTCATGATTTTATAAACTTCTAAAAGATCACTCCTCAGTCTCCTACACTAAAGAATAAAGACAGCCGAGCGAACCTCTCCCTTTCACTCAAGAGCTCCAGTCCTAGCAACACCCTGGTTAATTTCCTCTGCACTGTACTGATATCCTTGCTATAATTGGGCAACCAGAACTGCACACAGTGCTCCATGTATGGTCTTGCGGCTGAATCATGAGGCTCCAACCCAATGAAAGCAAACATGCTAAAAATGCCTTTTACCTCACCCAAACCACCTGAGTCACGACTTCCAAGGAACGATGCATCTGTACTCTTCAGTCCCGCTGTTCTACAACCTTCTCCAGGACCCTGCCCTTCACCCAGGAAGTCCTACCCTGGTTTGACCTATCAAAGTGCAGCACCTCTCATTTGTCAGAGATGAATCCCGTTTGCCACTCCTTGGCCTCTCAGTCTAGACCCAATGATAAAGTTGGGTGTCCCAAAAAGATGTGCTGCACAGAACCAGCTACGCTGAATGACGCTGAGAATGTTTTTTCTTCGTTAAATACTTATTTTTAATTTCAAAAATAAATATTGTGGGTCATAAAAATATCTCTTGCCTAAAAGGGGGAAAACCATACAACGTTACTTCAGTGCAGATGACTTTGTGCATCTTGTGTTCATGCTACTACTACTGAAACGCAGTGGCTTTTAAACAAGCGGTAGTTAGCTGGGGCCAGGATGGAGCACAGTAACTCGTGCATACATACACGCCACACTTATATATACATACAAACACACACACAAACAATACTTTCATACACACACTTAACATAGGAACGTAGAAAGTAGGAACAGGAGTAGGCCAAAAATGGCCCATCGAGCCTGCTCCGCCATTCAATACAATCATGGCTGATCTAATTTATGACCTAACTCCACCTACCTGCCTTCTCCCCATATCCCCTAATTCCTCTATCATGTAAAAATTTATCTCACCGAATTTTAAATATGTTTAATGAGGCAGCCTCAACCACTTCCCTGGTTAGAGAATTCCAAACATTCACTACTCTCTGGGAAAAACTATTTTTCCTCATCTCTGTCCTAAATCTACTCCCCTGAATCTTGAGACTGTGTCCTCTTGTTTTAGTTTCCCTGGCCAGCTCAAAAAACCTTCCTACATCTATCCTATCCATATCCTTCATAATCCTATATGTTTCTATAAGATCTCCTCTCATTCTTCTGAACTCGAGCGAAAACAATCCTAGGCGATTTAATCTTTCATCATAAGTCAACCCCTTCATCTGAGGGATCAACCTAGTAAACCTCCTCTGGTCCGTCTCCAAAGCCAGTATATCCTTCCTCAAATATGGAGACCAGAACTGGACACAGTACTCCAGGTGCGGTCTCACCAGTGCCTTACACAGTTTCAACATTACCTCCCTACTCCTGAATTCAATTCCTCTAGCAATGAAGGCCAACATTCCATTTGCCTTCTTAATGACCTGCTGCACCTGCAACCTAACTTTTTGCGATACATGCACAAGCACTCCCAAGTCCCTCTGCACAACAGCATGCTGTAGTTTTTCACCCTTTAAATAATATTCAGCTCTTTTATTTTTCTTGCCAAAGTGGATAACCTCACACTTACTAACATTGTACTCCATCTGCCAGACCTTTGCCCACTCATCCAGCTTAACTCTATCCCTCTGGAGACTCTCCACATCCTCATTACAATTTGCTCTTCCACTCAATTTGGCGTCATCTGCAAACTTGGCTACACCACATTTTGTCCCCTCCTCCAAGTCATCAATGTACACTTGTACATACACACACACACCATATTCAGAGGCGCACACACACACACCATTCTCATACATGTATTCACACATACACCACTCACACATTTCTCTGAAATATATATACACACACCTCATACATACATTCACAAAAACACCATTTTCATGCAAACATAAATACACACAACACATTCATACAAATGACACTCATATATCACACACACACTTGCACACAAACACACACACATGCACAAGTATACACATGCACAATGAAAGATCACAAGACACAGAGGAGTGATGTTAGGACGGAATACAATGGGTGTTGCTGTGTGAAAGGGCAGATGTAGAAGTTCATCCAGTCAACTGTGAGAACTCAGAAATACTGCATCGTGAGCAAGTAGGCTAAACAGGTAAAACAAGTTTGTTCACATGTTGTGTACACCCTTCTTCTTCTTTGGCTTGGCTTCGCGGACGAAGATTTATGAAGGGGGTAAAAAGTCCACGTCAGCTGCAGGCTCGTTTGTGGCTGACAAGTCCGATGCGGGACAGGCAGACACGATTGCAGCGGTTGCAGGGGAAAATTGGTTGGTTGGGGTTGGGTGTTGGGTTTTTCCTCCTTTGCCTTTTGTCAGTGAGGTGGGCTCTGCGGTCTTCTTCAAAGGAGGTTGCTGCCCGCCAAACTGTGAGGCGCCAAGATGCACGGTTTGAGGCGTTATCAGCCCACTGGCGGTGGTCAATGTGGCAGGCACCAAGAGATTTCTTTAGGCAGTCCTTGTACCTTTTCTTTGGTGCACCTCTGTCACGGTGGCCAGTGGAGAGCTCGCCATATAACACGATCTTGGGAAGGCGATGGTCCTCCATTCTGGAGACGTGACCCATCCAGCGCAGCTGGATCTTCAGCAGCGTGGACTCGATGCTGTCAACCTCTGCCATCTCGAGTACTTCGACGTTAGGGATGTAAGCGCTCCAATGGATGTTGAGGATGGAGCGGAGACAACGCTGGTGGAAGCGTTCTAGGAGCCGTAGGTGGTGCCGGTAGAGGACCCATGATTCGGAGCCGAACAGGAGTGTGGGTATGACAACGGCTCTGTATACGCTTATCTTTGTGAGGTTTTTCAGTTGGTTGTTTTTCCAGACTCTTTTGTGTAGTCTTCCAAAGGCGCTATTTGCCTTGGCGAGTCTGTTGTCTATCTCATTGTCGATCCTTGCATCTGATGAAATGGTGCAGCCGAGATAGGTAAACTGGTTGACCGTTTTGAGTTTTGTGTGCCCGATGGAGATGTGGGGGGGCTGGTAATCATGGTGGGGAGCTGGCTGATGGAGGACCTCAGTTTTCTTCAGGCTGACTTCCAGGCCAAACATTTTGGCAGTTTCCGCAAAGCAGGACGTCAAGCGCTGAAGAGCTGGCTCTGAATGGGCAACTAAAGCGGCATCGTCTGCAAAGAGTAGTTCACGGACACCCTAGCAGGGGTCTAAATATAATAGCCAATGCGAACTAATGCCCTGGGAAGAAGCTGAGGCCTGGTGGACAGATTTAGCCCTCGATCATCTTGGAGCAGCTGTAAAGGAGGGGGGGGCTGGTGCAGACCCACTAACCATAGCCCTCCATACCCCTCCTGTTCATATACCTGTTCAAATTTTTCTTAAAAGTCGCAAATGAGCCTGCATTTCAGTGGACAGCTTGTTCCACACGGTCACCACTCTGCGTGAAGAAATTCCCCCAAAGTCTAAACTTTTCCCCTTTCACTCTTAACCCGTGTCCTCTCGTTTTTAATCTCTCCTAACCTCAGTGGAAAAAGCCTACTTGCATTTACTCTATCTATACCCATCATTCCCTTTCTTACAACAGTGAGCCCACTTTGAATGAATCTCATTGGCTGCCAAGGGTTTTTGGTTGTTTTAAAGGGGCTGCAAGTTCATTGTCATCTGACTGTACAAGTACAACCTGATGAAATCGCGGTCTCTGATCCTCAATGCAAAAACATGCAAGCATACCTACAGACATAACATATATGCAGAGATGCTGTTGTCTGGCAAGGATCGAGGAGGGGGTCTGTGCATTTACATCAGTGAAAACCGGTGCACAAGTGTCTCTGTGGTAAAGATCCTCCGCTCAGTAGAGACAGAGTACCTGATGGTGAAATGCAGACCCTACCCAGGGAATTTACAACCACGCTGATTACTGCAGTTTATGCCCTGCCTTCTGTGAATGAGGGTGAAGCGATGAAGGAACTTTATGGTGCGATCTGCGAAGCCCAGATTTCAAAATTATTCTCAGGGAACATACATAACATCACATACAACCTTGAGATCCTTTTTTCTACAGCCCAGGCAGAATTACCACTTATTTGGTAGTGCTAAAAACACTGTACATAGCATATATAGAACATGCAAGCAAATAAATAAATGTAAACAAAATGACAGTCCAATACAGAGAGAATAAAGATATCAATAAAGTGCACAAGAGTTCTTAAATGAGTCCCTGATTGAGTTTGTCATTGAGGAGTCTGACTGTGGAGGGGTAGCAACTGTTCTTGAACATGATGGTGTAAGTCTTGTGGACCCTATGCCACTTTCCTGATGGTGGCAGCGAGAACAGAGCGTGTGCTGAGTGTTATGGATCCTTGATGATTGCTGCTGCTCTCTGACGGCAATGTTCCCTGTTGTTGTACCCAATTGTGGGGAGGGTTTTGACTGTGATGTCCTGGAATGTGTTCATTACCTTCTGGAGGGCTTTACGCTCAAGGATATTGGTGTCCTCATACCAGACCATAATGGAGCTGGTCAGCACACTTTCCACCACACATTTGTAGAAATTTGCCTGAGTTTCTGATGTTATACCAAGTCTCCGCAAATTCCCAAGGAAGAAGAGGCACTGACGTGCTTTCTTCTCGATGCCACTAGTGTGTTGGGTCCAGGAAAGATCCTCCAAGACAGTGACTCCCAAGAACTTAAATTTTCTCAACCTCTCCAACTCTGACCCCCCCCCCCACCACCCCAAATGATCACGAGATTGTTGACTTCAGGAAGGGAAAGCCAGAGGTGTACAATCAACTCTTTGATTTTGGCAACAATGAGTGCAAGGTTGTTGTTGGTGCACCATTCACCCAAGTTTTCAATGTTGACTCATCACCTTTTTTTATACAACCCACTACCATGGTATCATCAACTAATTTGTAGATGGTGTTTTGTCATACCAAGCTACACAGTCATAGGTGTAAAGTGAGTAGAGCAGGGGGCTTAGAACGCAGCCCTGTAGTGTCCAGTACTGATGGGGATTGTGGAGATATTCTTACCAATCCTCACTGATTGTGGATGGAGGTGAGGAAATTCATGATCCAATTACACAGTGGGGTGTTGAGTCTCAGGTCTTGGAGTTTGCTGATCAGTTTTCAGGGAATGATGGTGTTAGATGCCGAACTGTATTCAATAAAGAGCATCGTAATGAATGCATCTTTGCTGTGCAGGTGTTCCAGGGCTTTGTGTAGAGCCAGTGAGATGGCATCCGCCATAGACCTGTTACTATGATAGGCGAACTGGGACATATCCGCGTCGCCGCTCAGACAGGAGCTGATATGCTCCATCACCAGCCTTTCGAAACATTTCATCACTGTTGATCTAAGTACTACTGGTCAATAGTCATTAAAGCAGGTTACCACACTCTTCTTGGGTACTGGGTTGCTAGCTGGCGACTTCAACACAAGTGTGGATTCGGTTACAACTTTTGGCAGGAAATTAGTTCAAAACTTGAATCAATTAAGGAAAAGAAGCAGGGAAATGGGACTATTCCAGGGGCACTGTGGGCCTCAGTGTTAGTGTTTCTGTAGAGGGGATACATGTAGCCATTTAAATGCTCATCAATACACCCTAAATCCAATGAAGTGTCTGCTCCAGGCTTGGAAACAAGGTCTGTTAACAGATTTAGATTCTCCATGGAACCCGTGGTTCTACAATGCGTGGCACGGTTAACATAACGGTTAGCGCAAAGCTTTTACCATGACCCAGGCTCAAATCCAGCACTGTCCATAAAGCATTTGTACGTTCTCCCCATGTCTGCGTGGGTTTCCTCCAGGTGCTCCAGTTTCCTCCCACCCTCCAAAAACATAAGGGGTTTGTAGGTTAATTGGTGTGCACAGGCTCATGGGCCAGAAAGAAGGAAGGGCCTGTTAGTGGGCTGCATGTCTAAAAAAAAATAATTGGTCGGGAAGGAGTAGGAGCCAGCCAGCCCCCTCTCCTACCCCAAGCTGGTGGTTGTTATCAGTGGGTCCACTGTAACAAAAGAAATGCTATGGTCTATGGATGGAAAAATAAAAGTTTGGGACCCATGTTCTAGAATTTACAGATTACAATATTACACTTCCCCCTCTATAATCTTCTAGTGATGTCCAACAATCTCTGCTCAAACAGATGTTTCGCTCTCTATATTTGCCAGGCACTGGGTTGTTTTTTTTTCTCTGGAGGGGAGGACTGACAGTTTATGAAATTATGAGAGGCATATAGGTAGGGTAGGCAGTAGAAATGTCATGTACTCGAGAACATGAGTTGAAGATGGGGGGGCAGGAGGTGTACAGGGAGTTTAAAGGAGATGTGTGGGGCGAAGTTTTACATGAACAGAGGTGGGTGCCTGGAACTGACTGCTAGGGGTATTGATGGAAGCAGATCCGATAGTAGTGTTCAAAAGGCGGTGGCCGAACAGACAAAAGAATGTGCAGGGAATGAAGGGCTATGGATCATGTGCAAACAGCCGAGTTTCTGTTTAATTTGGCATCATGTTTGGCATAGACTGTTCCTGTGCTTTCTGTTGTGTGTTCTATTAAGTTTAAACAAGTGACTTAAATTTACATCATTCCTTTTATGTTGTTTTCAGACTGAGTACGTGAAAAGCCCATGAAATATTTACCAAGCGGGTTTGGCAAGGAAGCAGGCCTTTTGGCCCATCAAGCTTATGCTGTTCATCAACCATCTATTTACACTAATCCTGCTTTATTCACTCCACATTTTCACAGACTCTCTCACTCACTTAAGAGTATTGTGTTCAATTCTGGTCACCTCATTATGGGAAGGATGTGGAAGCTATGGAGAGGGTGCAGAGGAGATTTACCAGGAGGTTGCCTGGGATTGGGAAACAAGTCTTGTGAGGCAAGGTGAGCAGAGCTGGGACTTTTCTCTTTGGAGCGTAGAAGGATGAAGGGGAGACTTGATTACAAGATTATGAGAGGCATAGATATTGTGGTCAGCCAGCACCTGTTTCCCAGGACAGGATCAGCAAACACCAGAGGACACATATAAAGTTAAAAGAGGGAAGTTTATGGGAGACATCAGAGGCAAGTTTTTTTAATACAAACACAGAGTTGTGGGTACCTGGATGTTTTGCCGGGGATGGTGGTGGAGGCTGAAACAATGGGGCATTTAAAAGACTCTTATACTGACACTTGAATGAAAGGAAGGGTAGGAAGGGTTTAGTAACTTTTTTAAAAAAAGGAATATATGGGTTGGCACAATATCAAGGGCTGTATTGTTCTATGTAAATTTTCTCTGTCATCTAATCCACAGCTCCAGTGACCGGATTAGAATCTGTTATTATCTGTAAGGAGTTTGTATGTTCTTCTTGTGACCTGCTTGGGTTTTCTCCAGATGCCCCCACCTTCTGGCCCTTGAAAGTTTTTAGAGTCTTAAAGCGGTCCAACATGACCTTGCAGATCTTAAACTCAGTCACCCAACTGATGAAGGCCTGCATACCATTTTTTCGATCTTTCAACACCAGGTGAGTTAATTTTACCCCACTGACGATAGGCATTGTTGCGAGAGTAATCCTGCTCTAAACAAGAGGAACCGCAGGTTCGGACATTTGGTGCACGTGCTCGGCTAAGGAGCATGAAGCTACCATCCGCGGGTTTGTGCCTCCAAGTCAGAATCCCACCACCCTCCTCGAAGCTCTCAGAAGGAAGGATACCTTTCCCTCTTCACATCACAACGGATCGGAGAGTAGACCATGAGGCTGCCGGAGTGCAGGAGGCAAATCTACAAACTCCAATTTACTTCCTTTTCTCATTGTCGGGGGCACTGAGCAATGCTGGTGGCACCTCTTTGTGTGTGTTTATGGCAGGCAAAAGCTGACAACGTTTATGTATTATTATATTCTATGTATTATTACAGGACAATAAACATAAGAAACAGTAGGTCATTCAGTTCCATCGAGCCTGCTCAATGAGGTCATGACTGATCTGATGATAGGCTCATCTCTACCTACCTACCTTTTCCCCCATATCCCTTAGTTCCCCTACTTTGTTAAAATTTATCCAATCTTGTCTTGAATATATTTACTGAAGTCTCCCCCACTGCTTCAATGGCAGTGAATTCCATAGATTCACCATCTTCTGGGAAAAAGCAGTTCCTCCTCATCTCTATCCTATTATGCTGGATCTTGAGGCGATGTCCCCTAGTTCTAGTCTCCCCCACTAACGGGAATAACTTACCTATCTCTATCTAATCTATGCCTTTCATATTTTTCTACGTTTCTATAAGATCCTTTCTCATTCTTCTAAATTCCAGTGTGTACAGTCCCAGATGACTCAATCTCTCCTCATAGGCCAACCCCTCATCTCTAGAATCAACCTGGTGGACTTCCCCTGCACCGCCTCCAAAGCCAATACATCCTTCCTCAAGTAAGGAGACCAGAACTGCATGCAATGCTCCAGCTTGCAGCCTCACCAGTACCTTCTACAGTTGCAGCATAGCCTCCCTGCTCCTAAATACAATCCCTCTAGTAATGAAGGGCAACATTCCATTTGTCTTCTTGATCATCTGCTGCACCTGCAAACCAACCATTTGCGATTCATGGGCAAGCACTCCCAAGTCCTGCATAGAAGCATGCTGCCTTCGCTTTCCATTTAAATACTAACCTGATCTCCTATTTTTCTTTCCAAAGTGGATAGCCTCACATTTACTCCATCTGCCAGACACTTGCCCACTCACTTAACCTATCCATATGGCTCTGTGATCCCACAAAGGGATCTCAAATACGGAATCACCAGCACGAACAGAATGACGGAGGCTCTAATACCCCTGCCAATTTATTTCCACCCAAAGGGTTAAAAGCCAAAACATTTGATTGTTTTGAAGCAATAAAATGAAAGGTAAAAAAACATCCTGTTTTCTTCATCGAAAGCTGGCTGAGGTGACACATGCTTTTGTTTTGTGACCACTTCTCACGCTTCAGGAAACAGGAGCATAAATAAGTGTTTTATTGGGCCCTTGCAGCCAGAATTGAAAGCAAATGGCCAGGCCACATGAGGACAATATTCACAGCTGCAAACCAAATTATTCAGCCTCCCCTTCTTGGAGATCATCCCAAGGCTCTGTTCAAAGTCGAATGGTGGGTGATAAAACTCGGACCGCACTCCAGGTTGACATACATGCATTAGGCAGGAGCTGAGGCAGCAGCAACAAAACATCCCAAGGAGCCTCCAAGGATTGACTACGGCCAAGGAGGTGAAACGCAGGTGCCCTGACTACCGTGAAAAGGACATTGATGCAGCGAAGGAAAATGAGCCTTGCACTTTTGACCACCCGCCCATGAAGTGGATGAGATCCAAGATAAAAAGTCAGCGGGGGGGGGGGGGGGGGGGGGGGGGGGGGGGGATGGGAGAAGCTGCATCCAAGATGACAATGGGAATATGTTAATGGAGTATTATCTATTAAATGTTATCAATTGATTTGATTTGAAAAGGAATTGATATAATGTATCAATAAAGAATTTAGAAAAACAAAGCAAAAGAACCTACATCATGCAGCAAGAACTTACATTTGTGCCTCACCTTTAGAGGATGAGACAAAAGAGTGGTGGTCAAACAGAATCAAGTTGTCTGTCTGAAAGTACCTCCTTTGGAGAGGGCTCAGAGGAGGTTCACAAGGAAGATTTTGTGAATGAAAGGGTTATCATATGAGGAGTGTTTGACAGCTCTTGGCCTGTTCTCATTGGAATTTAGGAGGGTGGGGGGTGGAGGATCTCATTGAAACATTTTGAACATTGAAAAACGTGGACGGAGGGGATGTAGAAAGGTTGTTTCCCATGGTGGAAAGAGTCTAGTTTCCCATGGAGGGGGAGTCTAGGTCAAGATGGCACTTCAGGATTGATGGGTGTCTGCTTATATCAGAGATGCAGAGGAATTTCTTCAGCCAGAGGGTTGTAAATCTGAGGGATTTGTTGCCACAGGCGGTTGTGGAGGCCTGGTCATTGGGTGTATTTACATTAGAGATTGATAAGTTCTTGTTTCGCCAGGGCATCAAAGGTTATGGGTAGAATGCCAGGCAGTGGGGCTGAGTGGGAAAGGGATGTTCATGAATGAATGGCAGTGTCGACTCCATGGCTAAATAGTCTACTTCTGCTCCAGTGTCTTATGGTCTTGTACTTCAAATTGGCAGTAGAATGGCCCAAGGTCAAAGTTAGATGGTTACGATAAGGGAAAGAAGACATTTCTGCCTACCATAGGTGGGTTCAATGGAGTGGGATAGGGTGATGGTGGGGAAAATCATTCCCAATACTCAATGGTTCAGGAGCCTGAATTTTCTTTTTCTAAAGCACATTAGTTCTGGTCCAAAATTCATTGCCTTTAGTTATTCAAGGTGGAACCAGGCCCTTTGGCCCAACTCCTCCATGTTGACCAAGGTTCCTTACTGAGCTAGTCCCATTTGCCTGCATTTGGCCCACGTGGCCCTGAGGACATTGTGCAATGCGGATGCTGCAAATGGTGGCGCTTCCAACATGCCTGCTGGCCAAGACCTTCTGGGTGGCAGGGACTGCAGGAATGGAGAGGTGTTGCTACGATAACCTGGTTGCAAGCCAGTACAGGGCATGTTGTGGACAGTACACATGGCCACATGAGTTGCGGAGCTCGCCACTGCTCAGGGTGGTGGATGGCAAGTCACTCAAGTTGATTGGCACTTCATCCAACTTCTCGAGTGTTGTTGGAGCCATTCTCCTCCCAGACAAATGGATGCCATCTTATCCCATCATGCTCCTGACTCGTAGGTGGTTGAAAGGCCTTGCCCAGCACAAGGCAAGTCACCTGTTGTGGGATACCAGGCCTCAGAACTGGTCTCGCTGCCTCAGCATTTATGCTTCATTCCATTCGGAACATCTACAAGAGGCCATGTCTCAAGAAACCATCAAGGACCCATGACCCAGGCGATGCCCTCTTCTCACTACAAACGCAACTGAGGATGGAGCATGCATTCCACACTTTGGACCTCAATAAAGAAAAGGCCATCGATAAGGCAGCTGATTAAGGTGAGCCCAGGACACTGCCCTAAGTAACACCCCCAGCTTGGGTGGTTGACTTGGAGGAAACTAGTCCTGCTTACAAATGGGGAGCTCTGAGACATGGTTTATGTTAGAAGAAATTCCTACATCCTGCCAGCTCACCACCCCATCACTCACATGGATTGTCCAAGTTCATTGTTATCTGATTGCACATATACATGTGCAACCCGATGAAGCAGTGTATCTCCAGACCCAGAATGCACACAGACACACAGAACACCCTACACAAAAATGACACAGTTAGCACAATGCTATTACAGCGCCCAGCAATCCAGGTTCGAATCTGGAGCTGTCTGTAAGGAGTTTGTACATTCTCCCCGTCTCTGCGTGGGTTTCCTCCAGGTGCTCCAGTGTCCACCCACCCTTCAAAACGTACAAAGGTTGTGGATTCATTTGGACTTAATTGGTTGGCTTGGGGTTAAATAGCCAGAATCCATTTCTACTGTGTTGTGAATAAAAAAAAATAATATGCACACAGTTTTCAAAAATAAATATATTAAAATAATTTGCACATTTCTCGGATTGTTCAACAGTTTCACCACCTGTGGGAAGAAGCTGTTTTCCAGCCTGGCACTCCTGGTTTTTCATGCTCCTTTACCTCTTCCTTGAAGGTTTTGCCTCAAAGATACTATGGGCTGGGAGGTGAGATTCTCTGAGCCCTCTTTAAGCACTGGTCCATTGGATATCCTCGATAGAGGGAAGGGAGACCCTAGTGATCTTCTCAGCAGTTTTATTTATCCTCTATATCTGATACTTTGCAGCTACCATACCACACTATGATGGAGCCAGCCAGGACACTCTCTATTGTGCTCAAGATTTCAGATTTATTTCATATTTATTGTCAGGGTACATACATGACATCACATACAACCCTGAGAATATTTTTCTTACAGACAAGGCAGAATTACCACTAATTGGTAGTACAAAAAACTGTACTCTATGTACACATGCAAATAAATAAAGAAGTGTCAACAAACCGACTATGCAATACAGAAAGAAAAACTCTGAAGTATGACCCATTCAACCCCATGTAGTACATCAAACAAATTCACCAAGAGAATTAAATGTGAATGCAGCCACTTAAATTCATGCACTGACAAAACAACAAAAAGCAAGACAATCATAAAAACAAGGAAGGAAGTTGTACTGATTGCTTTTGAATGTTCCTGGAGAAGGAACAGAAAGAAACTTAAAGTTACACATTGTCCATTTTTATGCAAAGATTGCCAGTAAAAACTCTTTTGGAGGCTTCAATTTCCAAAAGGCACCTGCTAGGTGGAGAACAGATGTAGACAAAGAAACCTGAAGAGGACATTGAGCCCCTAAAGGCTTTGTTTCATGACTGGAGTCACACTTGTGTGTGGATGGATGGGAGCCAGGAAAATGCAGGAACAGCACTGGGCTTGCTTGTGTTGTCTCCAGTGTCAGCCATTTGACCTTTTCCAAAGCAAACATGCTGCTGATGTGCCCTATTTAGCCGGGTTTGAAACTAAAGGGAGATATAGGCAGAACGCACACACACCAAACTCTCCACCTCCCTCACATTGTCTCATACCCTCCTCTCTCATGCTATGCTCTCCTCTCACATTCTCCACTTCCCCACATCCTCTCACATCTCTCCCTCTCTCATGCACTCTCCCTACCCCTCTCTCTCACATACTCCCTCACATGACTGGGATGCCCATACTGTAAAAGGGCTGGATGGGTTGGAGTTTGTCAAATGTGTTCAGGAAAGTTTTCTAAATCAATACATAGAAAAACCAACTAAAGAGGGGGCAGTTTTGGATCTCATATTAGGGAATGTGATAGGTCAGGTGACAGAGGTTTGTGTTGGGGAGCACTTTGGGATTAGTGATCATATACTATTAGTTTTCAGTTAATTATGGAGAAGGATAGGGCTTGGCCCAAGGTTGAGATTCTTGATTGGAACAAGGCTAATTTTGTGAAGATGTGAAAGGATTTAGGTGTTGATAGGAATAATTTATTTTCTGCAAAGGATGTAACAGATAAATGGAGGATATTCAAAGGGGAAATTTTGAGAGTACAGAGACAATATGTCTCTGTGAGGATTGAACAAAAGGATAGAAAATATAAGGAGCCTTGATTTTCAAGGGATATTGGGAATTTGGTTTCGGAGGAAGAGGATGTGTACAATAGGTATAGACAGGAAGGAATAAATTAGGTGTATCTCATGTAACCTCAGTGGAAAAAGCCTGCTTACATTTACTCCATCTATACCCATCTTAATTTTGTATACCTCTATCAAATCTCCCCTCATTCTTTTAAGCTCCAGGGAATGAAGTCCTAAACTGTTTAGCCTTTCTCTGTAACATCTTATTTTTATTTTTTTTTCACACCATAAACCACACTGACCAAGATGCATACATTTTCCTTTTCAAATATATAGTGTCATTTTCTCCCCGCCCTCCCTCCTCCCATCCCACCCTCCCTACCTCCGCCCCCATTCATTTAAAGTACAAAATCTAAGACACATTAAACTAGTCAAACAATGTTGTCATTCAATAAAAATAAACAAGAAGTTGCACTGAGTCAATTCTTTTCATTTCCTTCTCCTTTTGTTAATTTAGGTGGTGGATGTCCCCGGTAGGTTTTCTCTATTGTGTTTCATGTATGGCTCCCATATTTATTCAAATATTTCAATATTATTTCTTAAATTATATGTTATTTTTTCTAATGGAATACATTTATTCATTTCTACATACCATTGTTGTATTCTCAAATTATCTTCCAATTTCCAGGTTGACATAATACATTTTTTTTGCTACGGCTAGAGCTATCTTAACAAATCTTTTTTGTGCACCATCCAAATCAAGTCCAAATTCTTTATTTTTTATGTTACTTAGGAGGAAGATCTCTGGGTTTTTTGGTATATTGTTTTCTGTAATTTTATTTAATATCTGGTTTAGATCTTCCCAAAATTTTTTCATTTTCTCACATGTCCAGATTACATGAATTGTTGTTCCCATTTCTTTTTTTTACAACGAAAACATCTGTCAGATACTGTTGGGTCCCATTTATTTAACTTTTGAGGTGTATGTATAGCCTGTGTATCCAGTTATATTGTATCACATGTAACCTCATATTTATTGTATTTCTCATCGTTCCAGAGCATAACTTCTCCCATGTTTCCTTTTTTATCTTTATATTTAAATCTTGTTCCCATTTTTGTTTAGTTTTACCATTTGTTTCCTCATTCTCCTTTTCTTGCAGTTTAATATACATATTTGTTATAAATCTTTTGATTGTCATTGTATCTGTAATCACATATTCAAAGTTACTTCCCTCTGGTAACCTCAGACTGATTCCCAATTTGTCCTTCAAGTAGGATCTCAATTGGTAATATGCCAACACTGTATCTTGAGTTATATTATATTTATCCTTCATTTGTTCAAAGGATAATAATCTATTTCCTGAAAAACAATTTTCTATACTTTTGATCCCTTTTTTCTCCCATTCTCTAAAGGAAAGGTTATCTATTGTAAAAGGGAGTAACTGATTTTGCGTCATTATTAGTTTTGGTAATTGGTAATTTGTTTTATTCCTTTCTACATGAATCTTTTTCCAAATATTGTAACATCTTATTGATGTTTTTCCTGTAGTAAGGTGACCAAAACTGCACACAGTCCTCCACATTTGGCCTTGTACAACTTTTGCATGACATTCCAACTCCTTTACTCAATACTTTGATTTATGAAGGCCAATATGTCAAGAACTCTCTTTGCAACCGTATCTACCTTTACATCACTTATAGGGAATTATGTATCTGTATTCCCAGATCCCTCCTCAGTGCCCTAAAGTTTACAATGTGCCCTAAAGTTTACAATGTATGTCCTACCTTGATCTGACCTTTCAAAAGGCAATGCCTCACACTTGCCTGCATTAAATTCAACCTGCCATTTTGCTGTCCATTTTTCCAGTTGGTCCAGATCCCTCTGAGAGCTTTGAAAGCCTTCCTCGCTGTTCACCGTGCCTCCTATCCTTTTGTCATCAGGAAACCCGTTGATCCAAAATGCCACATTATCATTGATATTGATGATGAACAGCAATGGGCTCACCGATCCTGGAGGCACACCACTAGTTACAGGCCTCCAGCCTGAGAGACAATTAATAAATAACTAGAATAATAGTGTAGGGAGTGGTATTACAATTAATTAAATAGTGCAGGGTATAGAGAAAATTGCAAAACCATAGTGCAGGTATAGATAAAAGAACAGTTAATAGCAGTGCAAGTGTATCATCTTTTCCCACTGAGGGATCAATGTATGAGTCTGATAACAGCAAGTCCTTGAATCTTCCACATCAGTCCACTCCCTTCTCTGGTCTGTCACAGCCAAGTTGACAAAACTTTTATCCACCTTTTTATTAGCTCCAGACTCACCCTCATTCTTCTCAACCTCAGAGAAAGGTCTGCTGCCCTTCATCCTCACTTGAAACAGGTACCACTGCCCCATTGGCCCTGGGCTCTGCATTGGCCCCTAGGTTACCTCATCCTCCTTGCTCAAAGCCCTTAATTGTCTCTGTAACCTCTTCCAAATATGTAGCCTTTCCACAAGCTCTACCCTCCTCCTGCTCTGTGCTCACTTGTGCAGCCTCCTTGATTTGGTGGAAGCTATCACTGCTCAGAATAACCATGGGGATTCGCTAATAGGTTGAACAACCAGCACGGACATCAGTTATCACTGAGGAAAGATCATGAAATGGATTCCACAGTGGTACTCACTCTGCTTCTGTTGAAGAGTCCAGAAATTATTTCGTTTGGAGTCTCTAGGCTGGGATTGGAATTGGTTGTGTGCCCGAGATTTTATCAGTGATCAGGACGGCAAAATGGTTCCTTTTAAAAGCAAACAAAGAGAAGAGTCACCATGACCATTGCCAATCACCCCCAATAATAAAAGGATAAGCAAAAGAGAATCTCTTCAGAGATGCTGAGTGTCCGTGGATTATCCTCCAGTACTCCCACAACCTCTGCAGTTGCACAGACTCCTGTTCAATCTATCGGCCACCTGAACTCCAGGTCCAAACCTCTGAGATGATCAGCAAGCCTTCAGCGCCCAATGCCTTTTGGGAGCCTTTCTTGCCCTCAGCACCATCTTGAATATTGGTTCCTATGCCTGGTTCCCATGAGTCAGTCTCCAGCAGTCCACAGCCTGGTATAACCATATAACCATTATAGCACTGAAACAGGCCATTTTGGCCCTTCTAGTCCATGCCGAATACCTTCTCCCATCTAGTCCCATTGACTTGCACCCAGCCCATAACCTTCCATATCACTCTCATCCATATACCTATCCAACATTTCTTTAAATGTTAAAATTGAGCCTGCTACTTTGGCCGGAAGCTCATTCCACTCTCCCACCACCCTCTGAGTGAAAAAAATTCTCCATCAAGTTTCCCCTATACTTTTCCCCCTGTAATCTAAATCCACGTCCTCTTGTTTGAATCTTCCCCACTCTCAATGGAAAAAGCCTATCCACATTTACTCTGTCTGTCCCCCTCATAATTTTAAATACCTCTATCAAATCCCGACCTCAATCTTCTACTCTTCAGAGAATAAAGTCCTAGCCTGTTTAACCTTTCCCTGTAATTGAAATCCAGGCAACATTCTTGTAAATCTCCTCTGCACTCACTCTATTCTGTTTATATCCTTCCTATAATTTGGTGACCAAAACTGCACACAATATTCCAAATTTGGCCTTACCAATGCCTTGTATAACTTCAACATGACATCCCAACTCCTATAATCAATGCACTGATTTATGAAGTCCAAAATACCAAAAGTTTTCTTCACCTATCTACATGTGACTCCACTTTCAGGGAATTATGTACCAGAATTCCTAAATCAATTTGTTGTACTGCATTCCTCAATTGTCTACCATTTAATGTGCATGACCCTTCCTGATTAATCCCATCAAAATGTAGCACCTCACACTTATCAGAATTTGGACTTGATTTGGATGGTGCACAAAAAAGATTTGTTAGGATAGCCCTAGCTGTAGCAAAAAAATGTATTATTTCAACCTGGAAATTGGAAGATAATTTGAGAATACAACAATGGTATGTAGAAATGAATAAATGTATTCCATTAGAAAAAATAACATATAATTTAAGAAATAATATTGAAATATTTGAACAAATATGGGAGCCATACATGAAACACAATAGAGAAAACCTACCGGGAACATCCACCACCTAAATTAACGAAAGGAGAAGGAAATGAAAAGAATTGACTCAGTGGAACTTCTTGTTTATTTTTATTGAATGACAACATTGTTTGACTGGTTTAATGTGTCTTAGATTTTGTACTTTAAATGAATGGGGGGGGGAGGTAGGAATGGTGGGATGGGAGGAGGGAGGCCGGGGAGAAAATGACATTGTATATATTTGAAAAGGAAAATGTATGCATCTTGGTCAGTGTGGTTTATGGTGTGAAAAATAAAAAAAATTTTTTAAAAAATAAGATGTTACAGAGAAAGGCTAAACAGTTTAGGACTTCATTCCCTGGAGCTTAAAAGAATGAGGGGAGATTTGATAGAGGTATACAAAATTAAGATGGGTATAGATGGAGTAAATGTAAGCAGGCTTTTTCCACTGAGGTTACATGAGATACAAACCAGAGGACATGGGTTAAAGGTGAATGGGAGGAATTTTAGAGGAAACATGAGGGGGAACTTTTTCAGACAGAGTTGTGGCAGCGTGGAATGAGCTGCCAGCTGAAGTGGTGAATTTTGACATTTGAGAAAAATTTGGACAGATACATGAATGGGAGGGGTATGAAAGGATATGCAATAGGTGCAGATCAGTGAGGCAAGGAAAAATAATAGTTCATTGCAGACTAGAAGGGCCAAAGGGCCTGTTTTCTGTGCTGTAATGTTCTATCGTACTACTGAACTACAATTCGACTTGTCTGGATAGCACACAAAACAATGCTCTTTGCTGAATCTCAGAACATGTGTCGATAATAAACATTCAATTCATCAAACTGGCACATGAAAAGATGCCAATAGTACCCCTGAAGTAAGGAACAAACAAGAATTTTATAAACTAAAGCAGAATCAAATACTGACTGGACAACCTTTTACCCATTCCTGCAAAGTACCTGCTCTGTAAAATTAGAAGACCAACATTTTGTACGTTTTAAATGCATGAATGGTTTCAATAAAAACCAAGGAGTCTAAGCCAAGTGTGTTTATTGTTCTCCCAGGAACAAATCAGCCATTGGGGAGAAAATGGAATGTAAATTTGTTGATGCACACAAATACTTTTGAATAGATTTGTTGATGTATGCAAATACTTTCAAAACCTCTATCAAATTCTAACAGGTGCACTCTAGAAAGTGTCTGCATCAGGGTCTGGTTTGGTAACTCAATTTCCCAGGCAACAGAATGTAGCATACCTAGCCAACCTCTTATCCACTGAAGACATCTATGTGAAGGACTGCCTCGAGCCAACATCATAAAAGACCCCCCCCCCCCCCCCCCATAAACTTGGTCACAACCTCTTCTCGCTCATGTCTTCAATTTCTTGTCATGCAATAAGGACAGTGCAATATTACACAGAATTTGTTTTCATCTGCTGTAAGGCAGACAGATTCACCATCTGTAGAAACTGCCTGAAGCACATCTTACAGTCAGAGAAAGAGAAGCAAGAGAGTCCCTCAGAGTCACTGATTGTCCATGGATTCGCCTCCAGCATTTCCACAACCCTCGCAGCCACACAGTGCAGTCATAACCATCATCAGCCTAAGCTCCAGATGCGAACCTCCAACAAGATCATGAGACCTTCAGCGCACTTGGCACCCTCTTGCCTCACGGTTCCAATACCTGGTACCTCTTCAGCCAGTCTTGAGCCAGTCTCCAGCCCAATGTGGAATCCCTCGACCCCGGTCACCAGCAGCCCACAGCCTGTGGGGCTTCGTCACCTCGAGTCACCAACAGCCTGCCACCTGTGTGTTTCTTCAACCGCAGAATCCCTCTCTGGTCCGTCGCCGTGGTCACCATCTCGTGGGTCGTCTCCTCTACTTCTCAAACAGGGGTTGTTCTCCCTGTTTTCTGGTGCCCTGCGTGGGTCGTCTGCTTCCCCGGAAACTCCAACCCCTCGTGGCTGCTGCCGATCACAGGCGCTGCCATCTTGGGTGCAGACCCCACGGTCGCAGTATTTTTGAATAAAACCACTGTCAGCTCCATAGGCCTGCTCTTATTTTCTTATGTTTTTGAAAACATTTGGAAAGATATCAGGGAGATCACATCCTTCTTTTGCCTCTTTTCCCTCATCTCCAATATTTTGATGCCATAGGTTGATAGAATTGTTTGTTCTCGTGTGCGCTGAGATATAGTTTTTTTTTAAATTTTTTATTTTTCACACATTGATCATGATACATACATTTTCCTTTTCAAATATATACAGTGTCACTTTCTCCCCCCCCACCTCCTCCCATCCCACCCTCCCTACCTCCCCCCCCATCCATTTAAATAACAAAATCGAAGATACATTAAACCAGTCAAACAATGTTGTCACTCAATAAAAATAAACAAGAAATTCCACTGAGTCAATTCTTTTCATTTCCTTTTCCTTTCGTTAATTTAGGTAGTGAATGTCCCCGGTAGGTTTTCTCTATAGTGTTTCATGTAGGGCTCCCATATTTGTTCAAATATTTCAATATTATTTCTTAAACTATATGTTATTTTTTCTAATGGAATCAATTTATTCATTTCTATATTCCATTGTTGTATTTTCAAATTATCTTCCAATTTCCAGGTTGACATAATACATTTTTTTGCTACGGCTAGAGCTATCTTAACAAATTTTTTTTGTGCACCATCCAAATCAATTCCAAATTCTTTGTTTTTTATGTTACTTAGGAGGAAGATCTCTGGATTTTTTGGTATATTGTTTTCTGTAATTTTATTTAATATCTGGTTTAGATCTTCCCAAAATTTTTCTACTTTCTCACATGTCCAGATTGCATGAATTGTTGTTCCCATTTCTTTTTTACATCGAAAACATTTCTCAGATACTGATGGGTCCCATTTATTTAACTTTTGAGGTGTAATGTATAGCCTGTGTATCCAGTTATATTGTATCATACGTAACCTCGTATTTATTGTATTTCTCATCGTTCCAGAACACAACTTCTCCCATGTTTCCTTTTTTATCTTTATATTTAAATCTTGTTCCCATTTTTGTTTAGTTTTACCATTTGTTTCCTCATTCTCCTTTTCTTGCAGTTTAATATACATATTTGTTATAAATCTTTTGATTATCATTGTATCTGTAATCACATATTCAAAATTACTTCCCTCTGGTAACCTCAGAATGCTTCTAATTTGTCCTTCAAGTAGGATCTCAATTGGTAATATGCCAGCACTGTGTCTTGAGTTATAATGTATTTATCTTTCATTTGTTCAAAGGATAATAATCTATTTCCTGAAAAACAATTTTCTATTCTTTTGATCCCTTTTTTCTCCCATTCGCTAAAGGAAAGGTTATCTATTGTAAAAGG
Organism: Narcine bancroftii; assembly: GCF_036971445.1. Classification (NCBI taxonomy): domain Eukaryota; kingdom Metazoa; phylum Chordata; class Chondrichthyes; order Torpediniformes; family Narcinidae; genus Narcine; species Narcine bancroftii. Next base: position 22,119,734 of record NC_091478.1, read on the forward strand.
GAGTAACTTATTTTGCGTCAATATTAGTTTTGGTAATTGGTAATTTGTTTTATTCCTTTCTACATGAATCTTTTTCCAAATATTGAGCAGATGATGGAGAACTCCTACGTTGTACCAATTTTTCATCCCATTTATATAATATGTGTTCAGGTATCTTTTCCCCTATTTTATCTAGTTCTAATCTAGTCCAATCTGGCTTTTCCCTTGTTTGATAAAAATCTGATAGGTATCTTAACTGTGCGGCTCTATAATAATTTTTAAAGTTTGGCAGTTGTAAGCCTCCTTGTTTATACCATTCTGTTAATTTATCTAGTGCTATCCTCAGTTTCCCCTTTTTCCATAAAAATTTCCTTATTATTTTCTTTAACTCCTTGAAGAATTTCTCTGTCAAGTGTATTGGCAATGCCTGAAATAGGTATAATATCCTTGAGAAAATGTTCATTTTAATACAGTTTATCCTTCCTATTAGTGTTAATGGTAAATCTTTCCAATGCTCTAAATCGTCCTGTAATTTTTTCATTAGTGGATAATAATTGAGTTTATATAGATGGCCGAGATTTTTATTTATTTGTATACCTAGGTATCTTATTGCTTGCATTTGCCATCTGAATGGTGATTCCTTCTTAAATTTTGAGAAATCCACATTATTCATTGGCATTGCTTCACTTTTATTTACGTTAATCTTGTAACCTGACACTTCTCCATATTCCTTCAATTTCTTATATAATTCTTTTATTAATAGTTCTGGTTCTGTTAAGTATACTATAACATCATCCGCAAATAAACTGATTTTATATTCCTTGTCTTTTATTTTTATCCCTTTTATATTATTTTCTGTTCTTATCAATTCTGCTAGTGGTTCTATGGCTAACGCGAACAATAAGGGTGATAGTGGGCATCCCTGCCGTGTTGACCTGCTTAAGTTAAATTGCTTTGATATATATCCTTTTACTGTCACTTTCGCCAATGGCCGCTTATATAATACTTTAATCCAATTAATATACTTCTCTGGTAAACTGAATTTTTGCAATACTTTGAATAAATAATTCCATTCTACTCTGTCAAAGGCCTTCTCTACGTCTAAAGCAACTGCTACTGTTGGCGCTTTACTCCCTTCTACTGCATGAATTAAGTTAATAAATTTACAAATATTGTCTGTTGTGCGTCTTTTTTTAATAAATCCAGTTTGGTCTAGATTTACCATTTTAGGTACATACTCTGCTAACCTGTTTGCTAATAGTTTAACTATTATCTTATAATCTGTGTAAGTAAAGATATTGGTCTATATGACGCTGGTGCGAGTGGATCTTTCCCTTGCTTTAGTATTACTGTAATTATTGCTGTTTTACATGAATCTGGTAAGCTTTGTGTTTTATCAATCTGGTTGATTACTTCCAGGAGGGGAGGAATTAATAAATATTTAAATGTTTTATAGAATTCTATTGGGAATCCATCTTCTCCTGGTGTCTTATTATTTGGTAATTTTTTTTATTATCTCTTGTATTTCTACTATTTCAAATGGTTCTATTAATTTATTTTGTTCCTCTATTTGTAATTTTGGTAGTTCAATTTTAGTTAAAAATTCATCTATTTTCCCTTCTTTCCCTTCGTTTTCAGTTTGGTATAATTGTTCATAGAATTCTCTAAAGTTTTCCTTGATCTCCGTTGGATTATATGTGATTTGATTGTCTTTTTTCCTTGATGCCAATACCATTTTCTTAGCTTGTTCTGTCTTAAGCTGCCATGCTAGAGTTTTGTGCGTTTTTTCACCTAGTTCATAATATTTCTGTTTTGTCTTCATTATATTCTTCTCCACCTTATATGTTTGTAGTGTTTCATATTTTATTTTTTTTTCCGCCAATTCTCTTCTTTTAGTTGTATCTTCCTTCATTGCTAATTCTTTTTCTATATTTACTATTTCCCTTTCCAACTGCTCTGTTTCCTGATTATAGTCCTTCTTCATCTTGGTTACATAACTTATTATTTGCCCTCGAATGAATGCTTTCATTGCATCCCAAAGTATAAACTTATCTTTCACTGATTTCGTATTTATTTCAAAATACATTTTAATTTGTTTTTCAATAAATTCTCTAAAATCCTGCCTTTTAAGTAACATGGAGTTTAATCTCCATCTATACATTCTTGGAGGGATGTCCTCTAACTCTATTGTCAATATCAAGGGTGAATGGTCCGATAATATTCTAGCTTTATATTCTGTTTTTCTTACTCTATCTTGCATACGAGCTGATAACAAAAATAGGTCTATTCTTGAGTATGTTTTATGTCGAGCCGAGTAATATGAATATTCCTTTTCCTTTGGGTGTTGTTTCCTCCATATATCAAAAAGTTGCATTTCTTCCATCGATTTAATTAAAAATTTGGTTACTTTGTTCTTTCTGTTAATTTTTTTCCCAGTTTTATCCATATTTGAATCCAAATTCAGGTTGAAATCCCCTCCTATTAATATGTTCCCTTGCGTATCTGCTATCTTCAAAAAAATATCTTACATAAACTTTTGATCTTCTTCGTTAGGTGAATGTATATTGAGTAGATTCCAAAACTCCGAATATATCTGACATTTTATCATTACATATCTCCCTGCTGGATCTATTATTTCCTCTTCTATTTTAATTGGCACATTTTTACTAATTAATATAGCTACTCCTCTTGCTTTTGAATTATACGACGCTGCTGTTACATGTCCTACCCAATCTCTCTTTAATTTCTTGTGCTCCAATTCAGTTAAATGAGTTTCTTGCACAAATGCTATATCAATTTTTTCTTTTTTCAGTAAATTTAGCAGTTTCTTCCTTTTGATTTGGTTATGTATTCCATTAATATTTAAAGTCATATAGTTCAGCGTAGCCATTTCATACTTTGTTTATCTTCCCTTTCCGTTTCTCCATTATCACCTTTCCTTCTTATCCATTTCTGCTTTCTTGTTTTGAACACTTTATAAGACAACATTTCTAAAACATCAAACATTTTCCTTATTCTCCTATTTAAAACTTCTTTAACCCCATTCTCCCCTCCCCCTCCTGAGTTGCCCTTTATCCCTTGTCGGTCAACCACATCTCCCCTCTCCATTTGGATTTGCGAATTCACTCGCAAACGTCAAATGATTTTGCAGTGACCGTAACTCCTCCCCACCCAGCCCCCCCGGAAAAGATTTCAATTTTCATATGTAACAAAGGTCACTCTTTTAATTCCCTCCTTATTCCCTCTATTCCCTTTCCCTCCCTTATTAATTCTTGTCTATACTCTATATATTTTCCTTTAAATACGGATACATTCATGTATACACACTATATATATACACACACACATATACCCCTATACACACATACATATAGTTCGTGGTCATTTTTACTCTCATTACATGTCTTCATCTCTCTGCTTGTTTTGTAGTTGTTCTGCAAATTTTCTTGCTTCCTCTGGATCCGAGAATAGTCTATTTTGTTGCCCTGGAATAACTATTTTAAGTACCGCTGGGTACTTTAACATAAATTTATATCCTTTTTTCCATAAGATCGTTTTTGCTGTATTGAACTCCTTCCTCTTCTTCAGGAGTTCAAAACTTATGTCTGGATAGAAAAAAAATTTTTTGACCTTTATATTCCAGTAGCTTTTTGACTTCTCTTACTTTCTTCATTGCTTTCTCCAATATATTTTCTATTGTTGTATATCTTAAGAATTTTACTAAAATGGATCTTGGTTTTTGCTGCGGTTGTGGTTTCGGGGCTAAAGTTCTATGTGCCCTCTCTATTTCCATTTCTTCTTGTAATTCTGGTCGTCCTAGGACCCTGGGGATCCAATCTTTTATAAATTCTCTCATATTCTTGCCTTCTTCATCTTCCTTAAGGCCCACTACCTTTATATTATTTCTTCTATTATAGTTTTCTATTATATCTATCTTCTGAGCTAACAGCTCATGTGCCTCTTTAACTTTTTTATTAGATTCTTCTAATTTCTCTTTTAAGTCCTCTACTTCCATTTCTACAATTATTTCTCATTCTTCCATATTTTCCACTCTTTTTCATTACATGGCCATTTCTATTTTATTCATTTTTTCTTCTGTATTCTTAATTCTTCTTTTTATCTCATTAAATTCTTGTAATTGCCATTCTTTCACTGATTCCATATATTCTTTAAAAAAAGATACATCCATTGTCTTGCTTTTCTCTTCTTCTTCCACTTCTTTCTGTTCTTCTTCTTCCTCTGGGTTGACCATCTGTTGTTTCCTTGTTTTCTTTTTACCCTCTTCTTTCTTGTTGTCGTTATTGTCTGTGTTCTGCACCTGTTGCTGTGTTTCAGGTGTCTCTCTCAGCTGTGGAGATCGACTCCGCAGCTGTTCCCCCCTCCCGTCAGTGTGTTTTTTTTCATGCGCGGTTGCGCACTTTTACTCGGCTCTGCGAGCCATTTTAGTAGTCCCGAGCCCGGGACTTCCACTGACCTGAGGGAGCGGGCTTCTCTCTCCGCGGCAGGCCTCTTCGGACAGGTAAGGCCTTCACCTTCTTCTTCCGACGTTCTTTCTTCCTCTTTTCTTCCCGTTGTTTTCGACTTTTCTCTCTTCGCTGCCATTTTCTTCTCACCTTTATTTTTACTTTGTTGTAAATTTTAATCTTGTACCTTTGTGCTTTGTGTGTTTTTTTTTTAAACTTTTCGGGAGAGGGCTGGAATTCCCTGACCGGCCACTACTCCATCACGTGACTCCTCCCTCCACTGAGATATAGTGAAGAGTTTTGTTTGGTCTGCCATCCAAGTGAGCTCAAGTATAGTAGGTAGTGAATAATAAAGCAAATGCACATTGTGGATACATTTCCGTCATACCCCATTTCACAAACCTCGGCCTCTTGATTCTCAGAATAAAACACAAGAGCCTATTCAGCCCATATCACGTGCCAGCCCTTGGAAAGAGACGCTCACTCACCTCTCCATTGACATCTCAAAACGTTTCTTTCAAAAATTGTTCATTAAACATTTTCCATGCTCAACTTATTTTACAGTTAAGTTCTGTTATGTTTTACAGAACATAAACAAATTTAATCATGATTGCATTAGGTTAACTTCTGCTATGAAAAGCGTGAACTTTTACTCATCTTTGCAACGATCAGTTAGTGGCCCATGAATAGTTTCACATGTTCCAGACACCACATCTCATTGCTGTCAAAAAAGAAGGGTTGCAATTGTGGATCATGTCAGAGAATGATGCCAAGGTCCTGGATTCATGACCATGTCTAATTGCATTTTTCTCACATCATTATGTGAATGTACAGTGTGAACACACAAACATCCACTTCATTTAATTGTGTCCCTCATGTCACCCGCCACTTAGAGTGGTCACTCTTACTCTGTGGTTCCCAGCACTTAACATGCAAAATGAATGCACGATCTACACAATGTCAAAGAGCATCACTCAACAGAGAATAGGAGACTTCCACATACACACAATACACAGGCGCTGCAACACACAAACATATGCACCCCCCCCCCCCCCAAACCACACACACAGTAAACCACTCTTGTTCCATGGTTGGCTGCCGGCTGGAAATGCCTCCAAGACTGATCCTACCCATAGCCCCTTGCATGTTCCCCTTTCTCTTTGCTTTGATCAGTTGATGCGGTTGTAGGTAGTTCCTTTCTTTAGTTAATAAAAACCTGATAGTTTCACAATATCAGCCTTTTGTGATTATTGATGGAACATCAATGTAAACACAGAGACACGAGCACACACACGGACAAACGTGCTCGCACACATGCATGCACACACTCGTACAGAAACACACAGTGACAGAGATAGAGAGACATGCATGAACTCCCTGACAAAGCAACAGAGAGAGAAAAAAAATAGAGAAAAAGGGAGAGAGAGTGACAGAGACACATGAACAGAGAGAGGACAAGAGAACACTGAGTGACAGATATATATAGGCAGTGGGAAAGAGAGAGAGAGATTAACTGATCATTAACTTCATTGATGTTTTAGGTGCATTCTTGTTTTGAAGTAAGCAATACATTAAAAAGATTTTCTTTTTCATTTATCCAACATCAGGACATCTCTTGGAAATTCCAAAACAATTTCACCTACAGTGAATTGCTTAGCAGTCCAGTCACTCAGATTGTGGGTAAACACAGCAATTGTTTGTCGCAAAGCAACAACCCACATAAAAGATTTCGGTTCAGTTAATCTCTCCTTTTGGCAATTCTTGATTCATGTCAGGATCCAAAACCAGGCTGAAAACCCTGGGTAAAATCCTCCCCTTAAAACAGGGGAAGACAGAGGAAGTGGGAGGATCATGGTCAGAGACCACTGCTCCTGGGTAGTGTTTTAACAGAGAGGCCCAATGTCACAACCTGAAACATGGTTTTCCTGACAGACAGCACTGCCCACATCCAAACAGGAAATCATCGTTAACGTGATGTCTCCTGTAACATAATATCAGACAAGGAAAAAACTGCTTGTGCCTGCCATCTGCTTCTGATCTTGGGATTATTAAAGGCAGATGAGCAAGGCAGCTGTGACTCAGCACCAGGCAAATCAATATTAATGATCAAGTCAGAGATGCATCATTGAACAAGGGAAGCAAAACGTACAAAGACATCTGATAACAGGTTAAGTGAGAACAGTTTGCATTAGAATCTAATTTCCATAAAATAACAATGTTTTATTGTCACAAGTGCAGCTGATACCACCATCATACAGACACATGCCACAAATGGTATTGCACATTTCAGATGCGAAGATAATTGAAGAAGGTGGCTATTCAACCCAGATTGTGGTAGAGGTTACCGAGAATGGGAACTCAGTTTGGATCAGATGACGGGCAGAGAAAGCACAGGAAATGTTCCCATCACACACAATTTGCAATGTACGTTCTGAAAGTATGTGATGTACAGTACTCAGAAAGTCTGGCGGAATCCAGAATCCATGCTCTCCAATTGCCTGTGCATGAACTCAGCCAGCATTAGGTTTCATAGCTAGGAAAAGGCATTTTTTCACAAAATAACCGGCAATGTATGCCTGCTTACGAAAAGACTCGTGTTGTTAACATCATTGTACCTCTCAAAAGCATCCTGAGGTGCTTCAGATGTAATTAATTACTCTCATTACACAAACAAATGAGGCAGCTGGTGACTATACAGGTTGATGCCATCGAGTCCCTCCTTCTGAGGCAGGGACACACACCCCCTTCCCAGTGGGGATTGCACAGTGGACAAGAACCAACTCCAGACTATTAATCGTGAGCTACTAGGGATGTTGTTCTCAGAACAGAACAGGGCTATTCTGCTGGTGATCTTCCACACCAGTGGTTTTCAAACTTTGCTTTCCACTCACATACTACCTTAAGTAATCCCTAAACCATAGGTGCTCTGTGATTAGGAAGGGATTATTTAAAGTGGCATGTGAGTGGGGAAAAAAAAGTTTGAGAATTGTTACTGAAACATTTTGTTTGAGAAAAATGGCCCTTTTCCTTATTTCCGTGAACATAGCGAGTTAATTAGGGACGATTAAAACAGCAGTTTTCAACCTTTTTCCTTTCCAGTCACATACCACCTTAAGTAATCCCTTACCAATTCCCTATGGCATAGGGAATACTTATGTGCGTGGAAAAGTTTAAAAACTACTGTTCTACACCAAGCAGTTACCAGCTTTCGTCCACCCCAGGCTGTTTTTTTTAAATAATCTTGCTCACTGGACCCTTCTAGAATCCCATCAATATGCTTTCAACATTGAAAACCAACTTCTGAGACATCTCAAAAGCAACAGTGCCACCATGAATGAGTATTTAAGGATATTTCTGAATATTTTTTTTTGAACACTGAATACTGCTGGAAAATCTTTAACATCCACCAGAACAGACGGGCTTCGTTTAATGAATTGCAGCTTTCAGAAACAAGGCCCTCTGTCAGTCCTACTGAACGTCAGCTATAATAAAATAGATCGGATCCACACCCATAACTCTTGGGCATAATCTGGGTGCAATTTTATATCGTATTGACAAAAACAACTCCAAATCTTGCTCCATTGTGACTTTCAACTGTCAATTGCTACACCTCTTCACAAGGTACAGAAGCCTGAAGTCTCAAACCTCTAAGATCAAGAACAATTTTTTTTCCTCCCCAACAGCCATTAGGTTTTTTAATGTCCCCGCACTATCCTAACCCAGCTATTCTCAATTGTGGGGGGGGGTCACAGCACATTAAAGGGCTTTTATGCAGTGGGTAGGAATAAGTGCAGAAGAAAACAACTAAATGAAATCGCTCCACAGGGAAGGGGGCTCATAAACTTTAGAGCAGTGTTCCAAAGGGGCCATAGCCAAAAAAAGGTTGAGAATTACTGCCCTAAAACTACTCCCGGGCCACCAAAGGATCCATGTGCACCACTGAAACTGTTTTTTTTGTGCTAACTGCAACTGTATATTCATCTATCCTTTTATACTTATTGCTTCTTTTACAGAGTCAAGGTATTTCTAATTTATACTGCTGTAGTTGGTATATCTTGTGTACTTGTTTGGCCGCAGCAAGTAAGATTTTGCAGCATTGTACTTATGTATTTGACAATGAGCTCTGATGCTCGTAATACATAGAGCCCACTTTCAGTAGGACTCCAGCTAGAGATTCAGTAGAACATTATACATTATCACAGCCTCGTGGCGATAATACCGTTCATCATTTGGGAACTTCAAAAAGTCCTCACTTGATGTGAAACGCAGCTCAGAAATAGAACCCAAAGGGTTCCACCCAGCACTACACTACCTCTGAGACTTCAAATGGTGCCAAACAGGCCATTAATAAGCTGCTCCAGTTTACTTGAGCCTTTCATTCTCTCCACCAAGTTAGTGCCAGAAGTAAGGAAATAGAACGAACAGCAAAAGAAAATATGTGAAAACTGGATTCTTGTGCCAAAGCCTCACAGCCCTATTCAACTGCAACCTCAAAGTCAGAAGAAGTGTTTTTTTAAAAAAAAAGAGCAAAGCAAATTCCATTTAAGTTCTGGTCTTTTCTTCCTTTGCAGCAATGCTCACCTCTTTCCCCATGCTAGAGCCAAATCCATTCTACTCCTCGTGGGCAATCCAAGAGCTGTTCTCGTGTGGATTCACTTGGAGATTTCCTGCACCACAAATGAATGACCACAGGCTGTGGTCCACCTCATGCTTTGTTGAGCATCTCAGTTCTGTCTGCCGCAATAGCGTGGAACTCCCAGTGGCCACCCATTTCCATTGCCCATCCCATTCCCTTGCTGACATGTCTGTCCATGGTCTCAAGCACTGCCAAACTGAGACCACCTGCAAATTGGAGGAACAACACCTCATCTTCCATCTGGGTACCCTCCAACCAGATGGCATTTATACCCACTTCTCAGACTTTCATTGGAAACCCCCCCTCCCCCATCCACCACTTCTTCCCCAACACCTTCCCCCAGCCCTGTCTCTCTCCCTTTTCCCTCTATCTCTTTTTACACAGAGTCAATTCTCACCTCTCCCTTTATCAAATTCAATTATCACCTTTTGTTGGTCTGGATTCCTCCCCCAGCCAGCATTGTCTCTATTCTGAGATTTCCTGTTTTTTTTGCTTTTTCTTTGCTTCGTCCTTAAAGAAAGGCTCAGGCCCAAAATGTTGGCAATATATCATTACCTCCTATGGATGCTGCAAGACTGGCTGAGTTTCTCCAGTATCTGTGTGTTTTTACTACAATCACAGCGTCTGCAGACTTGCATGTTTCACTCCACCTCGTGGTGATTGGGTTTGTAATGCTGCTCGCCTGTTCATTTTGGGATCTAATCAATCAATGGCTGACCTGCCCTAATCTACAACCTCCTCCTTATATAATCTCTTCTTTGCACTTCATGATTTTGTACACCTGAAGTAAACCTTAAAATATGGTGAAATCACCCAAAACATAGGTTATATCTAAAAAAAGTTACACGATAGGGACAATTTTACGGTAATTCTCATGATCAGCAGCCCAAAATTCATAAAATACACCTGAAAATGGTCAGGAAGCAAAATCTTCATTATCCAGTGATATTTATCTCTCACATGAGGCAAGAAGACCTTTCAGCCCCTCGAGTCAATGCCAGCACTCAGAACCATTCCATTAGTCCCATCTCTAACCAACAACCTCTTTCTTATATAATCTCCCCTGTCTCTTAGTTAAGGCCTTCCTTAAGCCTAACCCCATGTGCAAATTCTCATCAATCTGCCTTAACATTAAATGTGGCCCAACATTATATTTTTTTTTAAATAGACTTCACATTCCCCTGGAACACCTGGGTTATGTACAGTACCTACAAGTTCTCAGCTAAATAGGTGCCACACAGAATTTGAATAGATCTGAGAAATGAACATTATTTGCCCCACAATTGGGGGTGGGCGTAAAACATGAAAGTTTGCAGACACGGTGATTGAAGTCAAAACACGATGCTGGCAAAACCTCAGCAGGTCAAACAGTGTACTTAAGTATTCTGGCATTAACTGGAAAAGGCAAAGATAAAGATGCATAACCAACATTTCGGGCTTTAGCCCATCATCAAGGGATGAGCAAAATGAGGGCAAGCATCGGAAAAAAACAGTGGGTGGGAGGAGGGGCGGGGAGGACCACAGTCCCACAGGCAGGAAGTAATGGGGGATAAGGAAGGGAGGGCACATCAGCAAATAGAAGGGGGGGGTTCTGTGAAAGGAGAGGGAAGGGGGTGGAGAGATGGAGGAAGGGAGACAGAGTGAGGGAAAAGGAGGGGAATAGGGCAGCAGATACTGGAGAAGTGGATGTTAATGCCATCTGGTTGGAGTGGCCAGACCAAATAATAGGTGTTGACATTTTGTCCATACCTTGATAAAGGGCTCAGACCTTTCTGTACCTTTATCTTTGCCAATATAAAGTGCACTGACTTGCTGAGTTTCTCCAGCATTTTGCTCAACAGTTGTCCTCTTCCAGTTAATGCCAGGAGACTTAAGTCACTTTTTTTTTGAGGGATTGGGGGGAGGTTGGGTTTGGGGAGGGGGAAGAGGTTGGGTTTGGGGGAAAAGAGGTTGGGTTGGGGGGGAAGAGGTTGGGTTTGGGGGGGGGGAAGAGGTTGGGGTTGGGGGAAACACAGCTAAAAGAGTGTAGGGAGAACATTTTTCCTAAAAGCAACACCAACAGAAGCGGCCCATAAATCCTGGCCGCAACACAACTCACCGCCGACCGAGTCCACTCCTCTCTCTCTCTCTCTCTCTCTCTCTGGCTGTGCAACAAGTGGGGTTGGAGCCGCCTTCGCTCCCAGCCTCGGCGATCGCTTCCTCGTCAGTTTCACCGGCAGGGCTGGGGCGAAACTACACGGGGGGAGGGGGGGGAAGGAGGGGGCTGCGCCTGGCAAAGTTGTTCCATGTCGGGCAAGAGGGTTTGCAGTCGGCTCCAAGGAGGGAGGGGAGGGAAGGAGGGGAGGGAAGGAGGGGAGGGGGGGAGGGAAGGAGGGGAGGGAAGGAGGGGAGGGGGGGAGGGAAGGAGGGGAGGGGGGGAGGGAAGGAGGGGAGGGGGGGAGGGAAGGAGGGGAGGGGGGGAGGGAAGGAGGGGAGGGGGGGAGGGAAGGAGGGAAGGAAGGAGGGAGGGAAGGAAGGAGGGAGGGAAGGAAGGAGGGAGGGAAGGAAGGAGGGAGGGAAGGAAGGAGGGAGGGAAGGAAGGAGGGAGGGAAGGAAGGAGGGAGGGAAGGAAGGAGGGAGGGAAGGAAGGAAGGAGGGGGGCGGTAACTGAAGTGCAGGCTCTGGTGAAATCTGCACCTTCAGGGTAGAAAGCGCGAGTGAGAATTGCCCCGACCCCCGTCCCCCGGCCAACTCCCACCGCCGAGGATGTTGGCCCCCTCCGTGCCGAGCTGGGCTTCGCGTTGGAGTGAAACTAACCTGCAATGAACACCTCGTCCCGATCCGGCTCCAGAACTATTTGCGGGAGAAGGGAGGGGGGCGGAGAAGAGAGGAGAGGACCCTCCCCTGGCCCTTCCGCACGGCCAGTCTGATCTCGGGGTGCTGAAGTCGACAGCCTGAACGATATCATCCTCCTACCGGCCACATGTTGAGTACGTTTCGTAGGGGAGGGGTGAGTGAGGAGGGGATGTGGGGTGGGGAGGGGGGAGGTGGAGGGGTGAGGAGGGGATGTGGGGTGGGGAGGGGGAGGGGAGGGGGTGGGGTGAGGGGGTGAGGTGAGGTGAGGAGGGGGGAGGGGAGGGGGTGGGGTGAGGGGTGGGGTGAGGGGGTGAGGTGAGGAGGGGAGGTGGAGGGGTGAGGAGGGGATGTGGGGTGGGGAGGGGGAGGGGAGGGGGTGGGGTGAGGGGGTGAGGTGAGGTGAGGAGGGGGGAGGGGAGGGGGTGGGGTGAGGGGTGGGGTGAGGGGGTGAGGTGAGGAGGGGAGGGGGTGAGGTGAGGGGGAGGGGGTGGGGTGAGGAGGGGGGAGGAGGGGGGAGGGGTGGGGGGAGGAGGGGGGAGGGGTGGAGGGGGGAGGGGGTGGGGTGAGGGGGTGAGGTGAGGGGGTGAGGAGGAGGGGTGGGGTGGGAGAGGGGTGGGGTGGGGAGGGGTGGGGGTGTCGGGGCTTGGATTCCGCGCTTTATTTGGAGGTGTTGGGAGCTGGGTGCCCTCGAATAAGGTTCAGCCTGAAATGGATGGGATGCAGCACTTGTCACATCGCCTTCTTCGCCCCTCTGGCTGAACATAGCCTGGCTCCCCGTCTCTGGCTGGACCTCCTGCGGACACCTATCGGAGGATGAGGAGTGAGCTGATGGAGGTGTACAACGATGATGAGGGGCATTGATGGTGTGTCTGGATGACCAGAGGCTTCCACCCCCGCCCAAGGCTGAAATGGCTTCATTTTAAGGTGCTTGGGGAGACAGGGGTGAGGTCGGTTTCTGAAACAGAGAATGGTGGGTGCATGAAATGTGTTATCAGCAGCTGTGGTGGAATCAGGGGCAATAGGATCTTTGAAGAGCCTATTCGCTAGGTGCCTGGAACTGAGAAATACGGAGGGTTTTGCACTAGGGAAATTCCAGTGGTGACATGGATCCATTCCAGTTTGCCTATGGTGGTGACAGGTATGTGGCAGATGCCACCTCACTGGCTCTGGAACACCTGACCAGCAAAGATGCCTACATCAGGATGCTCTTTATCAAATACAGTTTGGTATTCAACACCATCGTCCCCTCAAAACTGATTAGCAAACTCCAAGGCCTGGGGCTCAGCCCCCCCCCCCCCCCCCTGTGTAATTAATTGGATTCAGGATTTCCTCGCCTTCAGTCCGCAATCTGTGAGGATTGGTAAGAACATCCCCTCCACAATCTCTATCAGTCCTGGAGCACCACGCAGCCACGTTCTTAGCCCCCTGCTCTACTCACTATGACTGTATGGCTCGGTACAACAACAAAACCATCTGCAAATTGGCTGACGATGCCATGGTAGTGGGTTGCATGAAAAGGGGCATACAGGAGGGAGATCGAAAACTTAGCTGAATGGTGCATCAACAGCAACCTCGCACTCCATGTCACCAAAACCAAGGAGCTAATTGTTGACTTCAGAGAAGATAAACTAGAGGTGTGCGATCCAGTGATCATTGCAGGATCAGAGGTGGAGAGGGTGAACAAATTTAAGTTCTTGGGAGTCACTATCTTGGAGGATCTTTCCTGGACCCAACACACCAATGGCATCGTGAAGAAAGCACATCAGCACCTATACTTTCTCAAGAGTTTGTGGATGTTTGGTATGACACCAGAAACCCTAGCAAATTTCCACAGATGTGTGGTGGAAAGTGTGCTGACCGGCTGCATCATGGGGACATCAATACTTCTGAGCATAAAACTCTGCAAAAGATAGTGGACACAGCCCAGGACATAATAGGCAAAACCCTTCCCACTATTGAGAATATCTACAGGGAAAACTGCCCTGCAAGAGCAGCAGCAATCATCAAGGATCCACACCACCCAGCACACACTCTGTTCTCGCTGTTGCCATCGGGAAAGAGGTATAGGTGCCACAAGACTCACACCACCAGGTTCAGGAACAGCTGCTACCCCTCCACCATCAGACTCAATCAAGGACTCATTTAAGGAATCTTATTTTTGCACTTCATTGATTTTTTTTCTCTCTGTATTGCACAGTCAGTTTGTTTACATTTCTTTAATTGTTTACATGTAGTTGAGTACAATTTTTTTTGCACTACCAATAAGTGGTAATTCTGCCTTGCCCACAGGAAAAAGAATCTCAGGGTTACTTGTGATGTCATGTATTTCCTCTAGCAATAAATAAATCCGTAATTTGAGTAGATTATTAGGTTGGCACAACACTGTGGGCTGAAGGGACTGTAATGTCTGTAGATTTCTATGTTCTATGATCCATCCCACTCCTGTCACACTCTCATTGGGCAGAGGATTCCTGATGTTGTAACACAAAGCCTCTGCATTTTAGGACAGCTTCTTAGCTGCTGTTATCATATTCTTGAACAGAGCCCTCAATTATCAAAGATGATGGCCTTGCACTGTTTAACTGTACTTGCCTATATACTGTGCACTTTGTAACATAGGGTTCAAATCCAATGCACTCTGTAAGGAGTTTGTAGGTTCTCCCCATGTCTGCATGGGTTTCCTCCAGGTGCTCTGGTTTCCTCCCATCTTTCAATGGGTATAGGTAATTTTTTTAATTAGACATACAGCACTGTAACAGGCCAATTTGCCTCTATGAGTCCATGCCGCTCAAATTACACCCCATTAACCTATTCCCCAGTACATTTTTGAAGGATGGGAGTAAGCTGGAGTTCCTGGGGAAAACCCACACAGACACGGGGAGAATGTACAAACACCTTACAGACAGCACGGGATTCGAACCTAGGACTAGACCTGATCGCTGGTCCTGTAAAGGTGTTGCGCGAACTGCTACGCTAACCGTGCCGCCCTTAGACTGCATCCCACTGAATTAGGCAGGCTACACCTCAGCGCCTATTCACTGTCACGATCTCATTATAGATCAGCATGGGGGCTTTGACCTGCTTCATTTACAACCTGGGCCTATTCACCCCTCTTTATTGTGGTATTTGGGCAGCATGGACTTGTGGGCCTGAAGGGCCTGTGACTGTGCTACATGTCTAAAATATTTTTAAAAATAAATTAAAGTGGAACCTGCACTTGTGACTCACTGAAACACCATAATCTGTATTTTTGCCCTACCTGCTGTATCTATATATGAGTTGACTTGCCTGGATTGCACACAACACAAAGCATTGCACTGTATCTTTGTTCACATGACTAAAGGTGTTTCTTCTCCCAGTTAACCTGTGGATGTTCTACCACAGAAAGCACAGAGTACAGGTGAGGCCGCACTTGAAGTACTGTGTGCATTTCCAGTCTCTTTACTTGGAAAAGGAAATACTGGCTTGGGAGGAGGTTCCCCAGGTTGATTCTGGAGATGAGACATTAGCCTATGAGGAGAGATTAAGTTGCCTGGGACTTCACTCATTGGAGTATAAACAGTTGAGGGAATCTTAGAAAAACACCTAACAATGTTGAGATGTGGCCTAGTATTTTGCACAGATCACAGAACGCTCAAACGCCCTGAGACTACTAATGATCAAACAATATTTATACATATTTATAAATATATGTATACACACACACACACACACACACACTGCATATGTATTGCTTGACTGTATGTGTGTTGTCTGCGACAAGATCTCCATCCTCAACCGATGGTCAGAACACTTCCAATCTCTTTTCAGTGCCAACCGCTCAGTCCAAGATTCTGCCCTGCTCCAGCTCCCTCAACAGCCCCTAAGGCTAGAGCTGGATGAGGTCCTCACTGGATGAGACATATAAGGCAATCGAACAACTGAAAAGTGGCAGAGCAGCAGGTATGGATGGAATCCCCCCAGAGGTCTGGAAGGCTGGCGGCAAAACTCTGCATGCCAAACTGCATGAGTTTTTCAAGCTTTGTTGGGACCAAGGAAAACTGCCTCAGGATCTTCGTGATGCCACCATCATCACCCTGTACAAAAACAAAGGCGAGAAATCAGACTGCTCAAACTACAGGGGCATCACGCTGCTCTCCATTGCAGGCAAAATCTTCGCTAGGATTCTACTAAATAGAATAATACCTAGTGTCGCCGAGAATATTCTCCCAGAATCACAGTGCGGCTTTCGCGCAAACAGAGGAACTACTGACATGGTCTTTGCCCTCAGACAGCTCCAAGAAAAGTGCAGAGAACAAAACAAAGGACTCTACATCACCTTTGTTGACCTCACCAAAGCCTTCGACACCGTGAGCAGGAAAGGGCTTTGGCAAATACTAGAGCGCATCGGATGTCCCCCAAAGTTCCTCAACATGATTATCCAACTGCACGAAAACCAACAAGGTTGGGTCAGATACAGCAATGAGCTCTCTGAACCCTTCTCCATTTACAATGGCGTGAAGCAAGGCTGTGTTCTCGCACCAACCCTCTTTTCAATCTTCTTCAGCATGATGCTGAACCAAGCCATGAAAGACTCCAACAATGAAGACGCTGTTTACATCCGGTACCGCACGGATGGCAGTCTCTTCAATCTGAGGCGCCTGCAAGCTCACACCAAGACACAAGAGAAACTTGTCCGTGAACTACTCTTTGCAGACGATGCCGCTTTAGTTGCCCATTCAGAGCCAGCTCTTCAGCGCTTGACGTCCTGCTTTGCGGAAACTGCCAAAATGTTTGGCCTGGAAGTCAGCCTGAATAAAACTGAGGTCCTCCATCAGCCAGCTCCCCACCATGACTACCAGCCCCCCCCACATCTCCATCGGGCACACAAAACTCAAAACGGTCAACCAGTTTACCTATCTCGGCTGCACCATTTCATCAGATGCAAGGATCGACAATGAGATAGACAACAGACTCGCCAAGGCAAATAGCGCCTTTGGAAGACTACACAAAAGAGTCTGGAAAAACACCCAACTGAAAAACCTCACAAAGATAAGCATATACAGAGCCGTTGTCATACCCACACTCCTGTTCGGCTCCGAATCATGGGTCCTCTACCGGCATCACCTACGGCTCCTAGAACGCTTCCACCAGTGTTGTCTCCGCTCCATCCTCAACATCCATTGGAGCGCTTTCATCCCTAACGTCGAAGTACTCGAGATGGCAGAGGTCGACAGCATCGAGTCCACGCTGCTGAAGATCCAGCTGCGCTGGGTGGGTCACATCTCCAGAATGGAGGACCATCGCCTTCCCAAGATCGTGTTATATGGCGAGCTCTCCACTGGCCACCGTGACAGAGGTGCACCAAAGAAAAGGTACAAGGACTGCCTAAAGAAATCTCTTGGTGCCTGCCACATTGACCACCGCCAGTGGGCTGATATCGCCTCAAACCGTGCATCTTGGCGCCTCACAATTTGGTGGGCAGCAACCTCCTTTGAAGAAGACCGCAGAGCCCACCTCACTGACAAAAGGCAAAGGAGGAAAAACCCAACACCCAACCCCAACCAACCAATTTTCCCCTGCAGCCGCTGCAACCGTGTCTGCCTGTCCCGCATCGGACTGGTCAGCCACAAACGAGCCTGCAGCTGACGTGGACTTTTACCCCCTCCATAAATCTTCGTCCGCGAAGCCAAGCCAAAGAAAGAAGAGGATGTATGTTTGCATGTTTTTGCACCAAGGACCAGAGACGCTGTTTCGTTGGGTTTTACTTTACAATTGGATGCTAAGTTGAACTTGAACATCAGGCAGACCTTGCTGCTTGGGTAGACAGAATGAACTGGTCCCTTTTGTAAAAGGTTTGAGGTGATGCAATCACAGACCTGAAGAAATTATTACATCATTCAACAAAATTAATATTATCGAGACTGTGATTACATCATCCCCAAGCGTTTCATTAAAATAATTTGAATATCTTGTCACACATCAAAGTCTGTGTCCAAGATAGTGGTGTCTGTGCCCACCCCCCCCCCCCCCCCCACCCCGCGTTGAGAAGGAGAAGGCTGGGAGATGACCCTTTAGGACGTTGGACCACTGCAGTGGTCACCGAGGGCACAGCGGCTGAAGGACTCACGCAGACTATGGGCTGTTGGCGACTTGCGGTCGAAGGACTCACACAGGCTGCTGGAGACTGGCTCATGGGAACCAGGTATCGGAACCTGGATTCGAGAGTGTGCTGAGATAAAGAAGGGCTCCTGATCGTATTGGAGGCTTGGATCTGGAGCTCGGGTCGCCGATGGTTTGAACAGGAGTCTGTGCCAGCTGCGGGAGCTGGAGGCGAATCCACGGACACTCAGTGACTCTGAAGAGATTCTCTTTTGCTTCTCTTATTGTTAGGGGCACCATCAATGCTAATGGTTACCCTTTGCTTGCCTTATGGCAGATAAATGTTGATGAACTTTGTGTATATTAAATAATTTTTTTGTATTACGCAACAATCAAGTGAATCTTGAAGTAAGTCCCATGATGAAATGACACCATTCTACTTTGTAATATATCATCATGCTACATGACATCATCATACAGAGATTAGATGTCATTATCACATGATATTGTGCCATTAACTTTCAGGCACTTTCTGCTACCTGCATAAAACACTGTTCCAGTGTCAGGGTCCACAAACCAGATTAATTTGGTTAGAGAATTATTTTACTTCCCAATTCTGCTAAATAATTATTTTCACATAAAATATTGCTCACAGATCTTCACCCTCAAAAGCTTTTCCATAATTTACCATCGTAATCATTTATTTGCAGGATAATTTGAAGCTTAGTGGTACACCCTTTCCTGGTCTGCAGAGATAATTCACACCAGGAGGGGCAAGGTTCCAAAGTGCCTTGTCTCCAGGCCCTGCTCTCCCTCTTCTGTCTGCAGCATTGCTGATTTGCCCCTCCACTGGAGGGCTTGATGTACCATGGGGCATCTCCAACGAGAAGGACTGAATAGTACCTGTTCATGGTGGGTGCCCATTCCATTACCAGACAAGAGGGAGGTGACAGGTCCTCAAATGCACTCACACACACATATACACAGAACACACACATAAACACACTCACACACACACACACGTGCACATGTAAACAGCCTCACATCAACACACTTATGCACACACACATGCACATACATACACACATAAACATACATACATAAATCCACACACATGCAAACATACATATGCACACACATAAAGACACATACACAGACATACATAAACACATGTACACACAAACAACATAAACACACATGCACACTTATAATATACACATAACACACACATAAACATACTCATACAAACATATACAGATACACACACACACACACACACACACACACACACACACACACACACACACACACACACACACACACACACACACACGCACGCATATACAGAAGTGCATGTACACACACACCCCTAAGAGGAGTCATTGTCTCTCCATGGGGCAGCTGTTCCAATCTGCTGAGGCTCTAGGCTTCTGCCTGCAGCAATTCTCCCCTCCGGAAACTGTTTCAACAGAGGATGAACTGATTATTCCAATAGCCGGGTTAATTATAAGGTACAGCCCATGTTGAATTATTTATTTGAACTGTAAAGAGAACCTGATGTGGTTTAGTGGTTGGGGGAGGGGAATCCACAAGCGTTTGCTTGATGTTCAGTGACACTGAAGTTGAGGCAATAGAAATTGAAGGTAGGACATAGGACACAGTACAGTACAGGCCCTTCAGCCCACAATATTCTGCTGACCCATATATATGTACCAAAAAAAATAACAACCCTCTTTTTCTTTCATCCATGCGCCTGTCTAAGAGTCTCTTAAGTACCACTATGTTCCAGCCTCCACGCAGTATCTTTGACCCATCAAGAAGGTGGTAAAGGAATATCAAAATCGGGACTGGAAAATAGCTTATTCCTGTAGGCTGTGAGATTGATGGCTGAGTAAACCATTCCAAAATATTTATATATGTTTATTTCAATTTAATTTTTACTTTGGGATACAGCGTAGTAATAGGCTCTTCTGTAACCACGAGCTCCAAAATACACCAAATTTACCTACTAACCCCTCATGTCTTTGGAACGTGGGTGGAGAACAGAGCACCCAGAGGACTCACACACACATGGGGAGAACGTACAAACTCCTTACAAACAGCGCCAGATTCGATCTCGGGTTGCTGCGTTGACTGAGCGTTGTACTAAGCGCTATGCTCACCATTATATCTTTATGTAGATAGATGATTATTTAGTGCTATGCATTGTGTGTGCATCTTAGTCTGGAGAAACACTGTTTCATTTATTTGTCCATACAATAAACTTGAATGCACTCTGGGAAGGATGTGATAGTGCAGGAGTGGGTGCAGAGGAGATTCTCCTGGATGTTGCCTGCGATGGAGCTTCTCGGTTATAAAGAGAGATTGGATTGGCTGAGTTTGTTTCCCCTGGAGCAAAAGAGGCTGAGGGGTGGCTCAACACAGGTACGCAACATTTATAGGCTGATAAATAGGTTAAATGGAATATAGAATTACAGCACCGTACAGGCACTCTGCCCACGATATTGCACTGACCTATGTAAACCCACTTCACAACAATCTAGTCCTTCCCTACACATCCAATACCTCCTTTTTCTTACATCTATCTAAGAATCTTTTGAATATCCCTATTAAAACAGCCTCTTCAGACACAATGTATTCCAGGCACTCACCACTCTATTTTAAAAAAAAGTACCTATGCTACCAAACTTTCTTCCCCTCACCTTAAACCAATGCCCTCTGGTGTTGGCTATTGTTATCTCAAGAAAAGGTGCTGGCTAAACACTATCTATGCCTCTCATAATTTAATAATCCTCTATTAAGTCACATTTCATCTTTCGTCTCTCCGAAGAGAAAAGCACAAGGTCTTTCAACCTTGCATCATAAGACATGTTCTCCAATCCAGGCAACATCTGGTAAATCTCCTCTGTGCTCTCTCTAAAGCTTCCACATCCTTCATTTAATGAGGAGACCAGAATGGAACACAATGTGGTCTCACCAGAGTTTTATAAAGCTGCTACATTACCTCATGGCTCTTGAACTCAGTACCCTGACTGATGAAGGCAGTCTTCTCGACCACCCTATCAACTTGTGCGGCAACCCGAAGAGACCTTGGACCCCATGATCTCTTTGTTCCTCCACACAGTTTAGAATCAGCCATTAACCACATATGCTGCATACAAATTCGACTCTCTTAAAGACAGTCAGTCACAAGCTGTCACCTCTTTTCAGAAATGCAAGTCCTTACCTGAGGATTCCCATGAAACTAGAATAGGTGGAGAGATAGACAAATGAAGATAAAGGGGATCTCCATCCAAGTTAGTGAAGATGCCCAAGAAAATTAGGGGATAGAATTTCCCAAAAATAATATCAGAAAAGAAAACAGTGGAGACAATCGTGCATTTTACTTGTGACGAGCAATTGGGAATAAAAAGGGATATTCCCACAAGGCACCTATCTCCGAGGGAATGTTTTCTCCATACCCAGAGAATCCACATCCTAAGGCACAGGAGCACTTTTGTAATTTGGTAAAAGCAAACATGAGATTTTCAATTAAATTTAGTAAAATCAGCCCAGCGGTAATGAAAATGATTAATCTATTAATCAGTTAAGTAAACTCATTATGTAAATTATTCCTTTCACAGTAAATAATTAATATTATTGTTATGCTGGGAGTCTAAATTTGTAGATGATTTTGCGATTAGTGAAATACAGCTGATTATGCAGATGAATGCTTTCTCATGCAGATTGGAAACTCCATTCATACACCCTGGAAGTTACCATTCAAGTGGAGTAAATTGAACCATTTTGGAATTGGTGCAGGAGCTGAGAGAACAGGGATTCAACAGCACATGTCTTTAAAGGTGACAGATCAAGGTGACGGCAAGAATCAGAATCAGGATCAGGTTTATCATCATGAACATATGTCCCAAAATGTGTTGTTTTTCAGAGTACTGTTGTGCATTACAGATGCTAAAATTAATATAAATTACATTTCCTTAAATCCATTATTTAAAATAAACACTTAGTGCAAAAGAAGAGAAAAAAGTGAGGTCGTGTCTGTGCAGCCAATCAGAGGGGAAGAGGCTGTTTTTGTGCCACTGGGTGTTCGTCTTCAGGCTCCTGAACCTCCTTCCTGATGGTGCAGTGAGAAGAGGGCACGGCCTGGCTGGTGAGAGTCCTTGATGATAGAGGCTGCTTTCTTGAGACACTGTCTCTTAAAGACGGTCTTAATGGAGTGAAGACTAATGCCCATGATGGTACTGGCTGAGTTTACCATCTGTCGCCTTTTCCTGTCCTGTGCATTGGCAATTCCATACCAGATTGTGATGCAATCAGTCGGAATGTTCTCCATGGTACACCTGCAGAAGTTTACAAGAGTCTTTGGTGACATAAATCTCAGCACAGAACAGTAAGAGGCCACTTTGAATGCTGCTAGCAATTTTGCACATTATTGTGAATCTATTTTTTTGTATGATTGTATGAGCAGTTCATCATTAATCAGTTAAGTAAAAGAGAGTCCCTTCAGAGTCCGTGGATTCGCCTCCAGCTCCCGCAGCCTCTGCAGCTGCATAGATTCCTGTTCGATCCATCAGTCGCCCAAGCTCCAGATCCAGAACTCTGACACGATCAGGAAGCCTTCAGCGCCCAAAGCCCTTTGAGAGGCCCTCTTTCCCTCAGAATCCTCTCGAATCTCAGCACCAATACCTGCTTCCCACGAGGCCCTCTCCAGGAGCTCGCAGCCCGTGCGGGTCCCCCAACTGCAAGTCGCCCACAGCCTGTGTGGGTCCCTGAGCTGCTGAGCTCTTTTCTGGTCCAATACCATGGTCACCGTCCTGTAGGGTAATCTCCTCTGCTTTTCCCTGTTTCCGGTGCCCTGTACCAGTCCACTGCTCCATGGAGTCTGCAACCTCCCTCATGGTCACTGCTGAGCGGCTCCACCATCTTGGGCATAACCTGTGGTTGCAGGATATTAGTTTAAAACAGCATCAGCTCCTTTGTTCAATGCCCGTATGGAGCCACCGGCATTAAAACCGGGCTGTTGAACCCTTCAAAACAGGACTGTGCCTCCACTCTCCCCTCTCCTGGGTCCACACCAGGGGCAGGGCTGCCGTTACATCAGCTCTGGCTGCGCTACTATTTTTTTTAATCCAACGTGCAGTACATGGTAAAGATAAAAGTACAGTTAACCCTTTGCACTCAGTTTTCAGGGACAACCAACAAGAACATATACTCTGTGTCCCTGTTTTCCAGGACTGGTTTTATATCCAACCACCAGCTGCTTCATACTGGTGTTTGACCCCTGGACCCAGTCCGGAGTATACATATGATGTATATATATATGAAAGGTTAAAAATGGCTGGAGTCCAAAGGGTTAAAACAGTGCAAGATTTTTTTCTCAATTAGAGAGCCATTCAAGAGACAGCAGGAAGAAACTGTCCTTGACCCTGGAGGTTCCTGCCTGAAAGGGGAGAGAGTTTGAAGTTAGTGTAACCAGGACGGACTCCTTCTTTTGGAGATAATCAGCCTTTGGGTCCAAACCAGCTACTACAACATTTACTGCGGTTCAGAAAGGCTTTTGGTGTCTGCAGACCTTCCTGTTTAACTTGGTGGTTTGAGAGCTTTGTCTTTTCCCTCTGGAATGTCTGATGATGGTTCATGTCTCTCCACTGCCGTTAGTTTTCTTTTACTTACTTTGCTTCCTAGCTACACAAAGCGACTGGAGTTATTCTGGCCTAAGCTTCCAGGCTGGGGAACCAGTCCCAAATAAGCTGTTGTTCTCACGCTAGATGAGATTAAACAGGGGCCCTTCTGCTGAGTGTTTCAAGTGCCTAGGGTTTGTGGCTCCTGGCATGATGTGTGGAGGTAACGGCTGACTAGAACTACACGTTATGCTCTGTTTGGTTTAACATGACTGGAGTGTGCAAGCAAGACACTTGCACATTGTGACCAAAAGCTTTATAGAGAGGAGATTACAATGACTAACTAACTCAGGGCAATCGCCTGGTCAAACAGCAATTGAAGTACACACTCAGAAATCACAAAAGGCTTGCCACTCAGAATCAGAATTTATTGCTATGTACATGTCACGCAATCCATTGATTCGCAGCAGCATCGTAGGGGAAATGTTGCCATAAAGACATTGAAAAAAATAAATCAGTGCTAAAATAAGAGAAAGTGAGGAAGTGTCAGTGATTCAATGTCCCTTCAGGAATCTGATGGCAGAGGGGAAGAAGCTGTCCTTGAGCCACTGGTTGTTCATCTTCAGGCTCCTGCACCTCCTTCCTGATGGTAACAGAGTAAAGACGGAATGGCCTGGGTTGTGGGGGTCCTTGGGGATAGAGGGTACTTTCTTAAGGCGCCACCTCTTGTAGATGACCTCGATGGAGTGAAGATGGTGCCCGTAATGTCACAGGCCGAGTTAACAACCCTCTGGAGTTTTTTTCCTGCCCTGTGCATTGGCACCTCTGCATCAGACAATGATGCAACCAATCAGAATGCTTTGTACGGTACACCTGTAGAAATCTGAATGTCTTTGGTGACATACCAGATCTCCTCAAACTCCTCACAAAGTATCGCCGCTGGTAAGCCTTCTTCATGATTGCGTCGACATGGAGGCCCTGGGTCAGATCTTCAGAGATGTTGACACCTAGGAACTTGAATTTCCTAACCCTTTCCAGTACTGACCCCGAAAATGAGGACTAGTTCTTGTTCTTCTTCTTTCCCCCTCCTGAAGTCCACAATCAGCTCTTTGGTTTTGCTACTTTGAGTACAAGGTTGTTGTTCTGACACCACTTAACGAGCTGATCTATCTCCTTCCTTGTCGCTTCCTCATTGCCGTCTGTGATTCCGTCAGTGACTGCAGTGTTATCAGCAAATTTGTAGACAGCATTTGAATGGTGCCTAACAACACTGTCATGGGTGTAGAATGAGTAGAGCTGTTTACATTGTTGCTGACCTCTTCAAACATCGGTCCCCAGTGGAATGTCAAAACGCATGAAGCACTAAGGTCTTGACTTTCAATATTCAGTCATGAATCCGTTCCTTCAGAGTTGCCTGCAGCTAAAACCATTTCCACTGAAGAGTGGGAGTTTATTGTTGGTCAAATGACAGTAAAATAATCTTTAAAGTTCATCAGTCAGTACTTCTACCTCACAGCTCCAGTGACCTGAGTCTGATCCTGTCCTCCTCCTGTGCTGTCTGTGTGGAGCTTGCACACCCTCCCTGTAATCGCATGCAGGTTGATAACCTGACTGGCTACTATTAGTCGGCCTTGGGTGACAAGAAAAGCAGTGGGAGTTGATGGACATGGGACAGACATGGTTGTAGGCGTAAATGATCAGAGAGGTCACTGAATCAGTTTTAACTTTTAAGATTAGCCTGGATCCAGGGCGTTCATTGGGTCAAGTAACTGCTTCACATTTGTAAATAGCTACAAGCTGAAACCTCTCATCCAGAACCCAGCTTTCAAAATGTGATGTGGAAGTGTCAAAATATATTGAGTGATTGAATATATTTCTACTATAAGACTTCTTTCAGTGATTCTAAGTCAGAAGGAATCAGAAACGGAATCAGGTTTATTGTCATGAACGTACGTCATCACATCTGTTGTTTTGTGGCAGTAGTATGGGGCAGAACAAGGTGCAAAGTTACAATTACGCAAAGACAAGATTTAAAAAAATAAATAGGTAGGTGCAAAAAAGAGGAAAAAGTGAGGTAGCGCCCATAGGTTCATTCTCTGTTCAGAAATCTGATGGCAGAGGGGAAACAAGCTGTGTTTGTAACGCTGAGTGCTCCTGTACCTCTTCCTGACAGCAGCAGAGTGAACAGGGCATGGCCTGGCTGGTGAGGTTCCTCAATGATAGAAGCTTGAGGTGCCACCTCCTAAAGATGTCCTTAAAGGAAGGAAGACTAATCCCCATGATGGTGCTGGCAGAATTTACAACCGTCTGTAGCCTTTTCCTGTCCTATGCATTGACACCTCCATACCAAAGAGTGATACAGCCAGTCAGAATATTCTCCACGGTACACCTCGTTAAAATGTCAAAAAAGTTTAGACATACAGCACAGTAACCAGACCATTTTGTCCCACGAGTCTGTGCCGCCCAATTTACACTCAATTAACCTACACATCCGGTACATTTCAAACACCTGTAGAAATTTGAAAGTCTTTGATGACATACCAAATCTCCTCAAACTCCGAACAAAGTATAGCCGCTGGCTAACCTCCTTCATGTTTGCATCAACACGATAGATTGATAGATAGTTAGATTTTGATAGTTTCCAGAATTATTGTCAGAATACATACATGGCATCACATAGAGCCCTGAGGTTCTTTTGTTCTGTGGCGAGGTAGAATTACCACTTACACAACATACACATATAAACAACTGTAAACATAACAAAATTTAAACAAACTGCAATACAGAGAGAATTTTTAAAAAATCAATGAAGTGCAAAAGTAAGAATCCTTAAATAAGTCCCTGATTGAGTTTGTTGTTGAGGAGTCTGATGGTGGAGGGGGAGCAGTTGTTCCTGAACCTGGTGGTGTGAATCTTATGGCACCTATACCTCTTTCCTGATGGTAGCAGCAAAAAACAAAGTTTGTGCTGGGTGGTGTGGTTCCTTGATGATTGCTGCTGCTCCCTGACGGCAACGTTCCCTGTTGATGTACCCAATAGTGGGGAGGGTTTTGCCAGTGAAGTCTTGGGGTGTGTCCACTACCTTTTGTAAGGCTTTATACTCAGGGGTATTAGTGTCCCCATACCAGACTGTGATGCAGCTGGTCAGTGCACTTTCCACCACATCTCATAGAAATTTGCCAGGGTTTCAGATGTCATACAAAACCTCCGCAAACTCCTGAGGAAGTAGAGGCGCTGACGTGCATTTTTCACGATGCCATTAGTGTGTTGACTCCAGGACTTAATTTGTTCACCCTCTCCACCTGTGATCCCCTAATGATCACTGGATCGTACATCTCTGGTTTTCCCTTCCTGAAATCAACAATCAGCTCTTTGGTTTTGGTGACATTGAGTGCAAGGTTGTTGTTAGTGAACCATTCAGCCAAGTTTTCAATCTCCATCCTATATGCTGACTCATCGCTTTTTTTAATGCAGCCCACCTCCATGGTATCATCAGCTAATTTGTAGATGGTGTTATTGTCATACTGAGCCACACAGTTGTAGCTGTAAAGTGAGTAGAGCAGGCAGCTAAGAACATAGACCTGTGGTGCTCCGGTACAGATGGAGATTGTGGGGGAGATGTTCTTACCAATCCTCACTGATTGTGGTTTGGAGGTGAGGAAATCCAGGATACAATTACACAGGGGGGGGGTGTTGATCTTACTGATTAGTTTTGAGGGGATGATGGTGTTAAATACCAAACTGTAGTCGATTAAGAGCATCCTGATGAATGCATCTTTGCTATTCAGGTATTCCAGGGCTTTGTGTAGAGCCAGTGAGATGGCTCCAGGATAGATTTTCAGAGATGTTGACACCCAGGAATCTAAAGTTTCTTACCCTCTCCACTCCTGACCCCTCGATGAGGACTGCTTTGTATTCTCCTGGTTTCCCCTTCCTGAAATCCATAATCAATTCCTTTGTTTTACTGACAGTGCGGTGGCTGTGACACCACTCACCTAGTAGTGATTGTAAGTATTGAAATATAAATATGATTGATTAATTCTCTCTGTGTTGGCTCATTGTGGGTGTAATAATGTGCTCGCTCACTCTCTCTCTCTCTGTACCTTCACTTCTTCGAATATTTATCCTGTTTCCCCTTGAAGCCATTTGTGTCTCTGTCTATCATTCTATGGAAAAGTACTAAACCCTTTATTGACAATGTGCAAAGAATTGTCACACTGTGGTGCGCTGTTAGACAGAACCAGACACACACAAGGTAAAGACTGTACAAGAGGCTTTAATCAACAAAGACTTCCACAGAGCCAGGCTGGCTGTTGCTGCAGTAACTCTGAGTGAGACTTTGGAGGCCGGCGCAGGCTTATGACTGACACCCGACCGGGTGGGGCTTGATCCATTCAGGTCGACTGATTGACAGCTGGCCAGGTGTTGTCCTGTCCCCCTTACACTCCTGCAGGTACAGAGGTTGCCCCCTACAGTAGGCTGGCAGTACACTCCTGCAGGTACAGAGGTTGCCCCCTGCAGTAGGCCGGAGGTACACTCCTGCAGGTACAGAGATTGTCCCCTGCAGTAGGCCGGAGGTACACTCCTGCAGGTACAGAGGTTGCCCCTGCAATAGGCCAACGGGGTACCACCACATACACACTTCTTGGTGGCTTCTCAACACAGCACCTCAGTCAGAAGCAATACTCTTTTTCACTTCCATCAGATTTGCCCAGTGAAACTGATCAAAATCAGTCTCTTGCTGCTTCTAAATAATTACCTTTAGAGGACCAAAGCTTTGGCCTTCTGAACAGCTATTGAATTTCTTCCCTCTTAGCCCTCTGCCCTCTCTCCCCCAATCACTTGGTTTTTTTTCCTCCTCCTCCCCACCTGTACCCACCTCTGACCTGTAAGTCTGTGCTCCTTTCCCTTCCTCTTCTTCCCTCCTCCTCCACCCTGCCCCCACCTTGTTTTCTCTCATTGCTGACGAAGGGCCCAGGCCCAAAACGTTGGTTGCCCTTTATTTCCTTTGACCTGCTAAGTTTCGTTTTTGTCTGGCTATTGAATTACTGAATTGCTCTGGAGATCTGCTTATTGATGCCTCAGTGTTTTTGAGTGTAGTCAGTGGCAAACGAATATTTATTAGGAAGTTGTCCGTGGCTCCATGTTAGTCTTCTTCCATCCCATGGGTTCAAGGTCCACTCCAATGAGTACAAAATTAAGCAGGAAATTCAGCAGACTCTGTGATTGTAGTTTAATAGAGAAACTCAGCAGGACACAGCATCCATAGGAAGCAAAGAGATATAACCAACGTTTCAGGCCTTCGTCAAGCTATGAGCAAAGAGCAGGCAGGCGCGTGAATAAAAAGGTGGAGGTGGGGAAGAGAGAAGAAGGGGCAGGGGGAGGAGCACAGGCAAGAGGCCGTGGGTAGGAGGGCAGAAGAGAGAAAATCTCAGGTGATAGTGGGAAGGGATAGGTCTCTGAATGGAGAGGTAGGGGGTGAGGAGACAGAGGGATAGGGAAGGAGTGAGAGAGACAGGAGAGGGGCCCAACAGAAAATGGCAAAGTTGCTGTTAATGCCATCCAGTTTGGAGAGTGCCCAGATGGAATCAATGAGCACAGAAGCCTGGTTTGAAATGTTCACCATTTCTTTTCTCCCACTGGTGCTACTTGACCCACTGCAGGCTTTCCTTTGATGAGGATTTTGGCCAAGAGGTTCCTACATGCAACCCTGAAAAGAAATGGTGCCATTGGAAATGACGTTGAAGCATAGCTCAACACAACAGAGCAGCATTTTGGATATGTTGTCGGCAGCCATTGGGGAGCTGGACCACTCACCTTTGGCGGGAATTTTGTGGACTAGTTCAGCACAGAATCAGGCCATTATCACGTCTGTGCCCTCCCACAAAACCAGTTGATGGTACGTAGCCTCCTAATCCTTCATGATTCAGGGGCTCATTCAATGTGGTAAGAGTTGCTGCCTCCAACCCCCACCCCCCTCCGCATGTGGTGCGTCACATATTCCAACCACCCTTTTGAGTGAAACATCAACCTCCCCCCGGATTCAGTTCCTCTAGCCCATTTTTTTGGAGTAAGATAACTCCAAATGATATCAAAGCTAGTTTTTAACTGGCATGAACTTCAACTTCAACAGCATAGAAAATAGAACCACCTTGAAGAGCCCTGCACACAAGCTGCACTCTTGATCCTTGTTGGGTTCTGTGCCTTCCTGTAACCTTAAACCTCACCTTGCGTGTGTACCTGGACTGCTTTGCTTGTCAAGGTCATGGTCACTTGGTCTCTGCACCCCAGCATCATGCCAGGCTGTTCCTGATGATCTTTGCCGCCTCTCTCTATGCACTACACACTTGGGCAGTCACTCAAAATCAAGCCTCAAGCAGGAAGACGTCATGTACTTTTCTCTAAATGGACAGGAATGGGCTTGGGGATTATCCTTCTCTAAAATGCAGGCACATTCATAAACCAAGCCCAACCTGCTGGAGGAACTCAGCGGGTCAAGCAGGATCAGTGGGAGATAAAGCACAGTCAGAGATGAAAGGTTGACCATTCTTACACTGCATTTGCTTCAGATTCCGGCATCTCAAGATTCTTTTATTGTCATGTAATAGTACAGAACATGTAATATTACAGGAAATGACCTTCTGCCTGCCATTAAGGCAAAGAGTCGCTTTTAGTGTTGCCCGGCGCCCCCTTCAGTAAGAGAGAGAGAGAGAGAGAGAAGCAAGAGAGTCCCTTCAGAGTCACTGAGTGTCCGTGGATTCACCTCCAGTGCTCCCCATAACCTCTGCAGCCACACAGACTCCTGTTCAATCCATCGGCGACCCGAGCTCCAGATCCCAACTTCCAATATGATCAAGAAGACTTCAGCACCCTAGGCCCTTCGAGAGCCCTTTTTGCCCTCAGCACCCTCGCCAACGCCTGGGTCCAATCTCTTCTGTGTGCCTACATTCACAACCCAGACTGTCTAACCTTATAGAGGTTCACTGGCAATCTCCTGGCAACAGTACTTGGCTCTAGCCCAGAAGGAGCTATGAAAGAGCATGCAATAATTATACTTTCCCAAACTGTCCCATCCTTGGATATCCCACTGGCACTGTTGCTCCCTTCTTCCATAGTTGCCACAACAATTCTTCAATCAATCACCCTCACTAGATGTTGGATGTGCCTGTACTGACTAATCTCTAAAGATTGGCTGCTGAGGTTGCAGCTGCCTGGATCGATTCCAGCAGATGCAAGAACTTGCAAGTTTCTAAATAACCTGACACAACGGGATAAATAACAAACAATTTCAGTGACAATCAACAGTAGTTTGAAAAGATGTAGAAGGAAGCAAGAATTGTCTGACATCACTCGATTAATCTTTCCTTAATAATCCACTTGACAGGAATCCTGTCAAGTGCCTCTGAACCTGACAATCATTTATTGGGAAGAACATGTTTTTTGAAATACACATTAACGTTAATCAACAAATGTCCAGGTTTTACAATTGATTATCCATAAATGGGTTAGTGATGGGTAGCTTGAATGGTGGCAAGAGTTGCAGGATCTCTCTCTCTCTCTCTCTCTCTCTCTCTGTGAAGTAAAGAGTTGCCACTTAGTAAAACTAACTAAATAAATGAATTTAATTTACAAAGCAACGTACATTTTGGCAGTTTCTAAGCTGAATGGTGTCATAAAACATGGAAAGCAATTGATCATACACACCAACCTGAATTCCATATGTTATAGTGAAAAAACAATCTGCTGGAGGAACTCAGTGGGTCAAGTAGCACCAGTGGGAGAAAAGAAATGGTCAACATTTCAAGCTGGAACACTTCATCAAGAACGCTTCCTGCAGATGTAAGTTTTTTTTATACTTTGGTGTAGTAAGCCAAATAAATGAGTGCGAGAATTTGCGGCGTAAAAATCTGAATTATTTGTTAATTTAGGTATCTCTCTCATTTCCAACAAAGAAAATGGTGTTGAAGGAGAGGATATTAGTAGAGGACTGGATCGTTGACCACAGCCTTGTGGTTTCCACACTAAACCAGGCATGCTTGGAAATCCCAAGGTCCCTGTCAATTTCATGGTGTAATTACAGAGAATGGTGAGTTTCAGCATCATTACAGCTGAAACGTCCGGAAGGTCACATGGGCCAATGCAGGTTCCACCCATTCTTAAATGAATTACAGCCATTCTTGAGTCGGACTTGTACATCCTTAGAGTACTTTTGATTTTTCTTTCTCCTGTCTTAGCCTCTTGCCTGGTCTTATTGCTGAAATTCTCAAGGAATCAGAAAGTAACCAACTTGTCATTTCTCATGGAGAGATAAAAGCCCAGGTCTGGATGGATTATTAAAATTGTTTCCTCCTGTCTGGCAGATCACTGAGTTGATTGCAAGTATCAGGGTCCAATTTTGCTATTGAATACAATGTGCCAATCATCCCATTTTGCTGCATTTCCAAAATTTGTATTGTAGTATGTGCTCAGTTTGAAACAAGCAGCATTTAATAAACAAAGCCTGAACAAAAGAATAAATTTCTTTCAAGCACAATGTCTTTCTGAGCTTATAGTTAAGATGTTTTTCATTTAGCAGCATCTGGCATCATCCAAATATTTAGACATATAGACTTACAGCACGGTAACGAGCCCATGCCACCTAATCACAGCTAATTAACCTACAACCCCCCCCCCTCCCGGTATGTTTCAAAAGGTGGGAGAAATCCGGAGCCTTTGGGGAAAACTCACGCAGACACAGGGAGAGTGTGCCAACTCCTTACAGACAGCACGAGATTAGAACCCTGGTTCTGATCGCTGGTGCAGTAACAGTGTTGTGCTAAGCAGTACACTAACCATGACAAGTGTGGTTGAGTTTTTCAGAACAGAAACAGGTCCTTTAGCCTAACCTAAACGATCCCATTTGCTGCCGTTTGATGATATCCCTCTGAACCTTTCTTGTCCGTGCATCTCTCTTAAATATTATTATTGTCCCCACCTCAGCCTCGTCCCCAGCAGATCATTTCACATACACACCACCCTCTGTGTGCAAAAGGTGCCTCTCAGTTCCCTTTTAATTCTTCCCCCTCTCACCTTCAATCTCTGCCCTCTGGACTCTCCTGCCCTGGGAAAAAGACTGAGATTCTTTACCTTGTCTGATATTATATACCTGTATAAGCAGCTCCATTCAGTCCCCTACCATCCAGGGTGAAAAGTCCCAGACTATCCAGCCTCTCCTTACAACTCAAGCCCACCAGTTACACTCACAAGAATAATTTCTGAAACCTTTCCAACTTAATTACATCTGTCCCACAGCAGGGTGATCAAAACTGCACACCTGTTTAGTCTCACTAATATCTTGTAGAGTTGAGGTCCCAGCTCCTGTACTCAGAGGAAGGCAAAACCTTCTTCATCACCCTTGTCTGTCTATGATGCCACTTCCATGGAACAAGGTTCCTCTATCCTTCAGTATCTGTTTCACTAACTGGGCCAGCATAGTTGGCGTAGCAGTTAGTGCAATGACGTTACAGCTCCAGCGACCAGGATCGGGGTTCGAATCCCGCGCAGTCTGTAAAGACTTTGTATATTCTCCCTGAGTCTGTATGGGTTTTCCCCAGGGGCTCCGGTTTCCTCCCACCATTCAAAACATATCAGGGGTTGTAGGTCAATTGAGTGTAACTGGGTGGCACGGGCTTATGGACCGAAAGGGCCTGTTACCGTGCTGTATTCAACACTCTCTCAGGCCCTGAAGATTAATTTGTAAGGCCAGCCTTGGTTTAACCTTCCAAAATGCCAAACTTCACACTTGTCATGATTAAATTCCATCTGACCCACTTTCATCAAGCTTCTGTTGTGATCTCAGATAACCTTCTTCACTGTTATGTACACCAAGGCTTGGAAATTCCTTCGAGGTTGAGCTACCCCCCCCCCCCCCACCCCTCAGTAGAAGGTCTGTAAGAACTCTGCAGCAGAACGCAAAACAGGAAACTACAAAGTGTCCTCAACGATTTTCAAAGTAGCACCTTTAATATGGTGGATGTTGTAAAGGCCCTCGAAGGGGTGCAGCACGATGCTGGAGAGAAAGAAATTAGAATTAGTGACGGTAAGGAGGAGAGAAGATTATTGGGTGATCCTTGTCCTCTTTTGAGGATTTACTTTGATCTCGCTATATCCTTAAGGACTCTGCTCACCCGGGCCATCATTTGTTTGACCTATTGCCTTCGGGTAGACGATACAGATCAATTAACTCACAGACAAACAGACTCAAGAACAGTTTTTATCCCAGACCCAACAGTGAATGAAACTCCACCAATCAGTGTATTTTTGTATTGTTTTTATGCTACTTGGTTTTTTTTTCTTGTTCTTATTGCGTTTTATACACTCTTGTATGTTGTATTTGTGAGTAGCGTGGGTTGCGTTTTTAAATTTGGTTGTGTTTTCTTTCGCAACGACAATAAAGTACTTACATTACGTGGTATACTTATTGTGGTGGTACACCACAAGTGGCCGGTCTACTGCAGGGGGCAACCTCTGTACCTGCAGGAGTGTAAGGGGACAGGACAACACCTGGCCGGCTGTCAATCAGTCCGGCCTGAAGGGATCAAGCCCCACCCGGTCGGGTGTCAATCCCCCTCCAGGATATAACCCTGTGCCGGCCTCCCGAGGCCTCACTCAGAGTTGCTGCAGCCACAGCCGGCCTGGTTCTGTGGAAGTCTTTGTGGATTAAAGCCTGTTGTAAAGTCTTTATCTTTGTGGCTAACAGCGCACCACACTTATTTTTTTCTTTTCTTTATGAGAGGGCAAGCAAAGAGGTTTAGAGACGGTTAGATATGGCTACAAATAGTGAAACAAGAGAGTGGAAGATATATGGGATTTGAAGAACGTTGTTTGGTGCTGTAGGGCTGAAGGAGACTTTGTGCCCTTGATATAAACTTGAATTGGGCTGACTGCATGGCCACATCAACCATGACCTTACTGACTGGCAGAGCAGGCTTGACGGGCCACAAGGCCAACTCCTGTTCCTATTTTCTCACTTTCTTTTTTTTTGTTAAAATCTAGTATTAATCAAACAGGAAGCAAAGTGAATGAATGAGAATTGATTAAACTTAAGCTGCCAGCAGGAGTGTTTTGGAAATCACAATATCAATGGAAGAGCTTACTGTTCAATCCAAAGTGGAAGCAACTTATCCTCAGTGCCGAGGTTCTGCCCAAGAAGGTCAGAGGAGCCATACATTGTGAGCACCTCTCAGCTGGTGTGTAGAACTGAGCAGCCCTGACATTCCTTCACTCATGTGACACAGTGCATCCAGCATGCACAACCTTTAGGGTTTAACAAGATGCTGGGGATCAATACTCAAAGGTGCTGGAGAAACTCAGCAGGTTATGCAGCATCTATAGGAAGAAAAAGATAAAACACAACCTTTATTTCTGGTGATGCAGATGATGGAAACCTGTTATTAAGAACAGAAAACGTTAAAGTACTCAGCAGATTTTCTGTCTCTCTTTCTTCCCTTTGCCCTCTGCCTCCTTTCCCCCAGTTCTACATTCACAGAGCCACCCGAACTAATCAACTCTCACCT
The DNA here is from genome assembly GCF_036971445.1 of Narcine bancroftii. NCBI lineage: Eukaryota > Metazoa > Chordata > Chondrichthyes > Torpediniformes > Narcinidae > Narcine > Narcine bancroftii. The sequence goes on from NC_091478.1 coordinate 22,154,904, forward strand.
TTCCTCTCTCCTGCCCTCCTCTCCATATCCAATTAACATTTTTTCTCTGCTGGTCTGTACTCCTCCCCCTGCCCTTTCGTTTAATTCATATGCCTTCCTGCTTTTTACTCACACCTTGAAGAAGGGCCCATGTCCGAAACATCGGTGCCATATCTCTACCTCCAATGGACGCTGTGACACCTTCTGAGTGCCTCCAGCATTGACAAGCAGGATGAAAAAGCATTGATCTGAAATACTATCTCCAGAGACACTGCCTGACCTACTGAGTACTTCCAACTGTACCTGTTTTTACATTTTTTTTCGCTCACTGTGCTTTTATTGAACTGCAGGCAATCTGCATACAACTTATGCGGCACTCCCTCATAAACTAGTGCACATGCACCCCTAAAGTAACAGGTTTTGTAATAGATGTACAGCGCAGGAGATGAGGCCGGAAAGCACTGAAGCGGAGTCTGAAGAGCAGTTGAGGGCATTGACAATAAATGCGTTGAGCTGGAGCTGAGGGTGGGAAAGGGGATTGAAGGAGGAGATCTTGATGGTGGCAACATATGAGTATGGTAATTGGTCTGGGGTTATGTAGGAGACTAAGGCTGTGAGACAGGGACAAGATCATTGATAGTAGGAGTAGAGTGTGTGATGAGGCCTGGGAGAACATTCTTCTACTATAATCCCCTTTGCTCAATTCTCAGCTAGAGTGCTGTGGTGTATCACAATCATAATAGCTTCAGATAAGAGGTCATAGGTGGACAGAGGAGACAGAAAACTGAGAAGTGAGAGAGGAGAGGGCCAAGGGTACCTCTCTGATAGGAGAGGGAAGGGAAGGAGGTGGGGAACTGGAGGAAGGGAGACAGAGGGATAGGGAAAGAGAGAGACTCAGGGGAGGGGGTTAATGGAAACTGGAGAAGTCCATGTTTTTTTTTCCCATGTTGACACCGTCTGTTTGGGAGAGTGCCCAGACGGAATCCCTGACTTTGTTACAGGGTCATGTAGGAGACTGAGATTGTGGAACAGGAGCCAGATCACTGACCGTGGCAGTGGAGTGTGTCATGAAATGACTTTTCCATCATTCCTTTAGTCAAATCACTCAGGATCAATTCTCAGCTTGAATGCTGTGGTGTATCGCAACTGTAATGTTTTCCGTGCTGGTTTATTATGATGCGTTGAGCAAATAAAACAAGCAGTAATTTGTTGGAACTTGTCCCAGCTGGATTTGATTAAGCAAATCACAAGGCTCCAGACTGTCTAACTTCCAACAGCAGGCAAAAGGAACAAGTACTTAATGCACTGCCCAATGCTAATAAGATGCATTCACACCAATGCTAATAAGATGCATTCACACCAATGCTAATAAGATGCATTCACACCAATGCTAATAAGATGCATTCACACCAATGCTAATAAGATGCATTCACACCAATGCTAATAAGATGCATTCACACCAATGCTAATAAGATGCATTCACACCAATGCTAATAAGATGCATTCACACCAATGCTAATAAGATGCATGCACACCAATGCTAATAAGATGCATGCACACCAATGCTAATAAGATGCATTCACGCCAATGCTAATAAGATGCATTCACGCCAATGCTAATAAGATGCATTCACGCCAATGCTAATAAGATGCATTCACGCCAATGCTAATAAGATGCATTCACACCAATGCTAATAAGATGCATTCACACCATTGTCCTGAAACTTTAAACTGCTAATGAGAGTGGGATTGTACCACTTTCTAATGTGTGCGCGCTATGGCAAGAAGAATAGTCTCATAGTCTCAACCAGCCATTTCAATTTTAAATGTAGACCTGCAGCAGGCCCTTTCAGTCCACGGGCCCATGCTGCCCAATTACACCCAGTTGACCTACAACCTCTGGTACATTTTTTTGAATGGTGGGAGGAAATGGGAATACTCAGAGGAAACCCACGCAGTCATGGGGAGAACATGCAAACTCCTTACAGACAGCACGGGATTCGAACCCCAGTCACGGTCACTGGCGCTGTAACAGCGTTGGGCCAACTGCTATGCTAACAACACTGCCCATTTGAGCCCCTTAGCACACTGCTCAAAGTTTAACCTCACTGTGAAACAGTCAAGTTTAGTTGGTTTCTTGTGGACTTCTCTCCGACTGACTACATTAAAAAATTGAGAATTATGTTATGATTTTATCCTTGGCCCCCACCCCCTTAAAGGTGCTGTGATGTTGGAGGATCTTTTCTGGACCCAACACACCAATGGCATTGTGAAGAAAGCACTTCAACACCTCTACTTCCTTAGAAGTTTGCAGAGATTTGGTATGGCCCTGGCAAATTTCTACAGAGATGTGGTGGAAAGTGTGCTGATCGGCTGCATCATGGTCTGGTATGGGAACACCAATACCCCTGAGTGTAAAGCCCTCCAAAAGGCAGTGGACACAGCCCAGGACATCACAGGCAAAACCCTCCCCACTATTGAGAACATCTACAGGGGACGCTGCCGTCGGAGCAGCGATCATCAAAGACCCACACCCTCCAGCACATGCTCTGTTCTCGCTCCTTCCACAAGACTCACACCACCAGGTTCAGGAACAGCTGCTACCCCTCCACCATCAGACTCCTCAACGACAAACTCAATCAGGGGCTCATTTAAGGACTCTTATTGATTTTCTTTTTTTTAATTCTCTCTGTGTTGCAGTCAATTTATTTACATTCGTTATCTATTTACATGTATACGCTGAGTAGTTTTTTTCCCCCCACTATCAGTAAGTGGTAGTTCTGCCGCGCCATCAAGAAAAATAATCTCAGGGTTGTATGTGATGTCATGTATGTGCTCTGACAATAAATCTGAAATCTGGTCCCCGTTGAGGATGGCTATTCTAAACAACAGCAAGTGTCTGAACACAGGCAACCAGATTTGGCAAGATCGTTGAGAGGTGACTCCTAAACAGGGCAGTCTTCCCTGAATTTAACGTTCCTTGTGAGTGAATCCTCATTGCACAAATGAATGTCAGCACGTCGCGACTTGAGCTGGGTTGAGGTAGGGCTGTAACATTCTTGAGAGAGGGGAGAGAAGGACAATGGCTTGTTGCTGCTGGATACTGTGGGTGCCATGACCATTCACTGTCCTTTCTTCAAGGCCATAGGAGCATTTAGCTCATGCAAAGTGTAAAACACAAAAGTCTGCAGATGCCATGATTAAAGTTAAAAACACAATGCTGGAGAAATTCAACGGGTCAAACGGTGTACTTTATGCACCAAAAATAAAGATACATAACCAATGTTTCAGGTTTGAGTCCTTCATCAAATCACCAAAGGATGAGCTTTCTGCAGGGACCGCTCCCATGTGACTTCCTCATCCATTCATCCCTTTCCACTAATCAACCCCTTGGCACCTTCCCTTGCGGCCGCAAGAAGTGCCCACACTTGTGCCCATTTGGGGCCCCAAACAGTCCTTACAAATAAAGCAACACTTCACTTATGAATCAGCAGGAGTCATCTACTGCACCCAGTTGTGGCCTTCTCTACATCGGAGAGACTGGGAGATCGCTTTGTTGAGCACTTCTCTCTCTCTCTCCATTAACAACAAGAATCTCCTAGTGGCCAACCATTTCAATTCTGTGCCCCACTCTCGCCCTGACATATCTGTCCATGGCCTCATGTACTGTCAAACTAAAATTGGAGGAGCAACATCTAATATTCCACCTGGGCCCTCCAACTATATGGCAATAACATCGACTTCTCCAGGTTCTGCTAGCCTTCTCCCTGTTCTCCCTCCCTATCTCTTTTCCTCCAGCTTTCCACTCCCTTCCCTCTCCTTTCACAGAGCCATCCCCCTCCTCCCGTTTGCTGGTGTGCCCTCCCTCCCTTATCCACCGATTACCTCTTGCTTGCGGGACTGTGCTCCTCCCCTTCCCTCCATCCCACCCCCACCATTATCACACTGGTTTGACCTGCCGAGTTTCTCCAGCATTGTGTTTTTACCTTATGCAAGGTGACAGCTGTGACTCAGTGAGTTGCATCTGAGTCAGAAGGTTGTCGATTCATTTTGCCGGATCCAGCTCTGGTATGCCACTGAGTGTGTTGGAAACGTTGCCCTTCACTGGTTCAGTCTGATGAGGAACCTGAGAATTGTTGGAAGATATCTCAGCACAGAGCGGCTGGTCGCTGTTACACAATGCTGCCTGTGGAAACTTGTTGTGCATTAGCTGGTTGCCGCGTAGTTTACACTGCAATGTCTATGTCTATAAAGAACACAATATTATTACAAATCCTTTTGTTCCTCTAAATATTAAATGGTTGTAATTTTATCTTGAGGATCTCGGAATTAATATATGTCTCAGCAAGTGAAAGGAGCAAAAATGCCTTTCCGTCATGCCACAAATCCATAATTCTCTCGGGTCCACACAGAATAAATGTCAATAAGATATTGATTGTGAATGTTCTCGTTAATTGGAAATGTATTTGCGGAAATAACTTCACGTCCAACAGAACAGATAATCACCGAGGAATAAACAATATTTGCAAGGTTTAGTTAAGGTCAATGTTGGGCACTATCAGTTGCCCCAATTATCATAACAAAAACTTGAGGGGAACAATAGGCTTTATTGCACAGAAGACTTGAGCAGGTCTGGATCCAAACTAGGGAAGTGTAGGGAAGGGAAAGGTGGCCCAACCATTATGGCCTGGGTCCCAGGAGAGGAGTCCAGGTAAGAGTGTCATCGGGGGGGGCGGGCCAGCCCGAGCATGAGAACAATGGGGACAGAGGGGGGAGCAGTGGGAGAGGCTCTGCCAGAACCCCCTTCAATAGCAAGAGGAGAAGGACATGTGAAAGTATTTATTTGTGGTAAACATGTCCATCACTTGTCAGTCTATTAGCAGGAGGAGTCAGTGGCTGACATGACAGGATATATCTGGTTTCTTTTTCACTTTGCAAGGAGCCTGGTTTCCAACCAATGCACCTTCCAAATACAAGTCCCAAAGGGCAAACAGAAAGGTTTAGACAAATCTTCCAGCAGGAAAACAAACCTCCTGATGATAATTCTTACAAATCCCGAGATTGTTGAAATGTAAAGTTTGGATCAATGACCATTTTTCTCTCTCTCTATCTGGGCGGGCACTGCAGTACTACCGGCATCACCTACGGCTCCTAGAAAGCTTCCATCAGCGCTGTCTCCGCTCCATCCTCAACATTCATTGGAATGACTTCATTACCAACATCTAAGTACTCGAGTTGGTCCACAAGCATTGAATCCACGCTGCTGAAGACCCAACTGCGCTGGGTGGGTCACGTCTCCAGAATGGAGGACCATCGTCTTCCCAAGATCATGTTATATGGCGAGCTCTCCACTGGCCACCGAGACAGAGGTGCACCAAAAAAGAGGTACAAGGACTGCTGAAAGAAATCTTTTGGTGCCTGCCCCATTGACCCCCACCAGTGGGCTGATCTCGCCTCCCACCGTGCATCTTGGCGCCTCACCGTTCGGCGGGCAGCAACCTCCTTGGAAGAAGACCGCAGAGCCCACCTCACTGACAAAAGACAAAGGAGGAAAAACCCAACACCCAACCCCAACCAACCAATTTTCCCTTGCAACCGCTGCAACCGTGTCTGCCTGTCCCGCATCGCACTTGTCAGCCACCAACGAGCCTGCAGCTGACGTGGACTTTTTACCCCCTCCATAAATCTTCATCCGCGAAGCCAAGCCAAAGAAAGAAAACACATGTAGATTGTCTGACTTTCATTTCTTTCCTCTTTGTAATTGTTCTAGCTCTTGTTGACTTGCTGAAGCTCCCAGCTGTCCAGAGTTTAATGAGAAAGGAATATATTTATTGAAGAAAAGTTGAAAACCACAACACACAAGGTTATTGTTGCTGACAAATTCCATCTTGCTGTTTTACTGACTTCATCTGGGAGTCTGGTGGCTGACTAACCATAAACTTTATTCTGATGAGCAAGGTGCTAAGGGATCGTCTCTAAATTATTGTCCTACTTTTCTCACCATTGCACATATTTTTCCAAAGAGAAGGAAAACAAAATATAACATGGGAGAAAATGAAGTGATTTAATTTGCATGATTTAAAATAATCAAATTGTGGAATGTCACACCCTAAATCTTAGGGCCTGAGGAGGCCACCTGGTCTTTTGTGTCTGTGTAATCTCTTTGGAAGAATTAGTCGATTTGCCTCCTTCTCCTGATCTTGCCCATCGACCTGTCCATTGCTTTACCCTTCTTAGGGTGACATGGTTGGCATAGCGGTTAGCACAATGCTGTTACAGTGCCAGCGATCAGGACCCGGGTTCAAGTCCCGCGCTGTCTTTAAGGAGTTTGTATGTTTTTTCCCTGTGTCTGCGTGGGTTTTCCCCGGGGCTCCGGTTGCCTTACACCTGTTATATAGTCAGGATAATGTGAACTATTTTGTAACTGCATAAGAATACACCCTTCTCACTGTAGTAACTGTAGTGCACCACTGTGGGGCGTATGTATATGGGAGTGTAAGTGAACATTTTCTGAGATGATGCAAGGCATCAGTAAGTAAAGTCTCTTTTGTTATTTGAATCTTGCATCTCTAAGTTATTTAAGAAGCCTCCCAAGTAACTCAGAGACATAACATGGTGGCAGCGGTATAAGAGAACAAGAATAAAGCCATACAATTGATTGTAAGTCACTGAAATATGAAGGGGAAGAAGAGAAAAAACAATACTGGAAAAAAACAGCTGGAGCAACAGCAGTTCACTCAGCGATGGACGGGGAGACTAAAGACATTGCTGAATCATTTAAAAAGTTTCAGCAGAAGTGCAATTTAGCATTCAAAAGCTATTTTCAAAATGCAACAGCAGAGGAGAAGGTCAGTTATTTACTTCTCTGGACAGAGGAGCGAGGCCTTGACTTATTGAATAGCTGGGAACTTACAGAGATGGAGAAAAATGATCCAGAGCAGATATTCGCAAAGTTTGCTTCTCACTTGAACCTGGGCTAATCATAGAATTAAATGCTATCAATTTAAAGGCTTAATGCAAGAGACTGATGAAACTGATGATAACTAGACTAAAAATTGTTGCTGCAAAATGCAGATTTAAGGATATAGAGCAGGGGTGTCAAACTCAAATTCACGGAGGGCCAAAATTTAAAACTTGGACTAAGTCGAGGGCCAAACTAAATATTTATTGAAAATTTTCAACAACATCTGCATGTTTTCTCTTCTTTCAACATATGTAATGTTAAACTTTTTCTTATTAAAATAAATGTTTAATAATAGTTTTGGATAAACTCTTTCCAGAAGCATTAACAAATGAGAAATAAAATATTCAATAAATAATATTTCTCTATAGAGGATTTGTCAAATGTTGCTAGTGTGCTGTCGAATAGTAAAATCTGAGGGCTATTGAGAATGTGGGAGAATAACATGATTCCTGAAACAATCAAATGGGTGACTGATTGTGGGCATGAACTCTAGCAGGGTTATTTGCCATGCCCTTTTTCCATTGGTACAGATATCCTTTGATTTACACACTTTTCAAGTTTTATGCCTAATGTGCTTGTATCCAGGTGCAGGACCATTTTTAACCAGGAATATATTTATCACTGTGACATGAAACTATTGGAAGATTGTTTTATCCTGAGATTAAAGTTCATAATACTTACTCAGGCCTGTGTGCGGGAGGGCGGGGTTTGCGGGTGATCGGGTTGGACAATGACAGTGCGGGGGCATCGGCTCTCGCTGCAGGGCGGCATCTCGGCGGATCAGCGGCCCCGTCACCATGAGTCGCGGATTGGCCTGCGGCAGGGAGGGGGAGTGGGCAACGGTCCTGGCGAGGTCAGGCCCGAGGCCTCCGGTTCCGGGCGCTGGGAAGCGGCCTTGGCTTCCCCTGACACCGGCCAGGCCTCAAAACCAGAGTCCACGGTAAGACCCTGCAAGGTAAACAGAGGAGGTGGGGGCGATTAGCAGGCTGACGCCAATGCATTCTGGGATTTGTTGTATTACTGTGCATGCGCTATACTGGCGCGGCGGCCAGCGGGCCACCTCTAATACATTTTTGAAATGATCTTGTGGGGCAAATATAATGGGCCAGAGTTTGACATGTGTGATGTAGAGGAAAGATTAGTTGATCAACTAATATGAGGAAGTGCCCATCCTGAAGTGCAAAAGTAGAGCCTGTGGTCAAGCAAACCACTGGGTGAAGATGTGCAAGTCTGGTATAAAGAAAACAGTAATACCAGTGAAGAAAAAAGACAAGAAGAAAATCCAGCACATAAAAAGAAACCACAATGAGGACTCCAACACCCAGATACTGGACATAGAATCCATACACCTTCACTAGATGTTGGATAGAGATGAAAGAAGGAAGCGAGTTATACACAAGGATCCAAATACAGAGGACAATCCAGAACAAGCCTACGATATTTAACCTAAAGATGAAGCTGGAGACTGGAGACGTCCTTCCACTCAAACTCTACCACCAGACATTCCCAGAGAACATAATAAAAGGATATCAAAAAGACAGTGCATTAGAAACTACAAATATCACACTTACAGCCACTGATGGACACGATCAAGCAGTTAGGGAGAGCTAAGATCAATGGCTGCCATAAGGGAAAGAAGATCCTCTGTACATTCTACATGCAAACGGACCAGCAATTCTAGGTCCAGATAGCTGCCAGGAGTTGCAGTTGATCTCTGTCAATTATGAGATCCAGACAAAGAAGATATCCAAAAGCATCAACAGAAACACACAACAAAAAGAGGAAATAGTTTCCACAGAAGTTCCTGCCAGGCAATGGCGCACAGTGGGAGCAGATTTGTTCACTGAGAAACTAGAGTGGTATTTAATAGTGGCTTGTTAAGAAGAAGGATGCCAGCATTATAACACCCATTGCCAGAACTCTTCAGAGGGCAGCATGTGCATATTCAAGAGCCGATGTTAAAAACATGGACCCCAGCAAAGGTCATCAGAGAAGCTGAGACACCAAGATCATATGTTGTTGAGACAGACTCTGGCAATCAGCTGAGGAGGAATGGAATTCACATCCAGCGACACAAGATGTGATGAAGCAGAGAGCTTTAATACCAGCAAAGCCTGCAACATCAATATCAAGAGAGGTATCAAGTGCAGAGACCACAACCACTAATACCGAAACATCAACACAGCAGTTGTCAGGTGAAGCACAAGAAGCAACACAGAGCCCAACGGTCGCAGCCAAATCTACAAGATGGCAAAGGAACCTACTGCCTGCTGCCAGGGCGATATCGATAAGAACTATTTAAAAATAGGTGTGTAAATAAATTAGCTCAGTTACTTAAGTTGCACTGGAAAGAAAGTGTTAAAGAACAATAAAGTTTCCTTTATCTTGAGAAGGAGGCATGTTATATAGTCTGGATAATGTGAACTATTTTGTAACTGTGTAAGAATACACCCTTCTCATTGTAGTAACTGTAGTGCACCACTGTGGGGAGTATGTATGTGAGTGTGTGTGTGTGAGAACAGTTTTCTGAGATGGTGGAAGACATTAGTAAGTAAAGTCTCTTCTGTTATTTGAATCTTGCATCTCTAAGTTATTTAAGAAGCCTTCCAAGAAACACAGGGACATAACACCACCCTTCAAAACATACCTGGGTTGTAGGTTAATTGGAAGTAAATTGGGCAGCATGGACTTTAAAAGATTGGCAAAATAAAGAGAGGCAATGAAGAGGGTTATTTGCTTCAAACAATAAAACATTCTGTTCTGGGAGTTGCTTCCCTTCAGGCTGGGGATGGATTCCAAGGAGAATTTAAATTGTGCAGGACAAATATTTTACACAGAGTGGTGGGTGTCTGGAACCGGCTGTAGTGGTGGAAGCAGATATAACAGTGTCTGAGAGGCATCTAGTTAGACACATGAATATGAGGGGGATGGAGGTGCAAGCAGCAGGCTTTCAGTTTGATTTAGACATCCTGTTTGGCACAAACACAAAGGGCCTGTCCCTGTACTGTACTATGTTCTCGGTCAATGTATCGAGATGCTAAATTTTAAATTTAAATTTAGATGTAAAGCACGTTTACAGGACCTTCTGCCCCACGAGCCCATGCCCCCCTCCCTCCAAATATACCAGTTAACCTACAAACCCAGTATATTTTTGAAGGGTGGGAGAAAACTGGTGCACCCAGTGGAAACCCACACAGACACGGAGAGAGCATACAAACACCTTACAGACAGCACTGGATTCGAAATGGTCTGTTTCGTATGCTATCTAGGCAAGTCAAATTCTACATGGTATGGTACCAAAAGAAATAAACAGTGCAAGGCATCATCTTATACTAATGGAAGGTTCAGTCAGGAGTCAGATAACAGCAGGAAAGAATCTGTCCTTGGATCTGGAGGTGCGTGTTTTCAAACTCGTGTTTTTTTGCCTGACAGAAGGGGTGGAAGAGGAGAGTGTGACTGGACTGGAATGCTATAAACAAAGGTCCTGGAGGAACTTGGCCGGTCATACAGCATCCCTGAAAAGTGATAAGCAGAGAACATAAGTAAAAGATCATTACAGCTCAGTGTTGGCCCTTCAGCCCACGATGTTACGTCAATCCATGTATAACGACCAAAAAAAAACCCTACACCCTCTCTATTTCATAACCCTCTATTTTTCTTTCATCCATGTGCCTGTCCAAGAGTCTCTAAAATGCCCATACCACCATTCCTGGCAATGCATTCCAGGCACCCATAACACCTTGTGTGAAAAAAACCACCCCAAAACTTTCCCCTCTTCACTTTGTATTGATGTCCTGTGGTGTTCTCCCACCCTGGAAAAATGTGCTATCTATCTTATCTATGCCTCTCAGAATCTTGTAGACTTCTATTAAGTCACCTCTCATCCTTCTTTGCTCCAGAGTGAAAAGCCCCAGTTCTGCTAACCTTGCTTCATTAGATTTATTTTCCGATCCAGGCAACATCCTGGTAAATCTTCTCTGCAACTTCTCGATAGCTTCCACATCCTTCCTATCAAGAGGTGACTAGAACTGAACGCAATATTCTAAGTCAACATTTTGGGCCTGAGTACTTCTTTTTTTTAAATTTTTTTATTTTTCACACCATAAACCACATTGACCAAGATACATACATTTTCCTTTTCAAATATATACAGTGTCGTTTTCTCCCCCCCCCCTCTCTTCCCATCCCACCCTCCCTACCTCCCCTCCCATTCATTTAAAGTACAGAATCTAAGATACATTAAACCCGTCAAACAATGTTGTCACTCAATAAAAATAAACAAGAAATTCCACTGAGTCAATTCTTTTCATTTCCTTCTCCTTCTGTTATTTTAGGTGGTAGATGTCCCCGGTAGGTTTTCTCTATTATGTTTCATGTATGGCTCCCATATTTGTTCAAATATTTCTATATTATTTCTAAAATTATAGTTATTTTTTCTAATGGAATACATTTATTCATTTCTATATACCATTGTTGTATTCTCAAGTTATCTTCTAATTTCCAGGCTGACATAATACATTTTTTTGCTACGGCTAGAGCTATCATAACAAATCTTTTTTGTGCACCATCCAAATCAAGTCCAAATTCTTTGTTTTTTATGTTACTTAGGAGGAAGATCTCCGGGTTTTTTGGTATATTGCTTTTTGTGATTTTATTTAATATCTGGTTTAGATCTTCCCAAAATTTTTTCACTTTCTCACATGTCCAGATTGCATGAATTGTTGTTCCCATTTCTTTTTTACAACGAAAACATATGTCAGATACTGTTGGGTCCCATTTATTTAACTTTTGAGGTGTAATGTATAGTCTGTGTATCCAGTTATATTGTATCATACGTAACCTCGTGTTTATTGTATTTCTCATAGTTCCAGAGCATAACTTCTCCCATGTTTCCTTCTTTATCTTTATGTTTAAATCTTGTTCCCATTTTTGTTTAGTTTTACCATTTGTTTTCTCATTCTCCTTTTCTTGCAGTTTAATATACATATTTGTTATAAATTTTTTGATTATCATTGTATCTGTAATCACATATTCAAAATTACTTCCCTCTGGTAACCTCAGACTGCTTCCCAATTTGTCCATCAAGTAGGATCTCAGTTGGTAGTATGCCAACACTGTATCTTGAGTTATATTATATTTATCCTTCATTTGTTCAAAGGATAGTAATTTATTTCCTGAAAAACAATTTTCTATTCTTTTGATCCCTCCCTTTTTTCTCCCATTCTCTAAAGGAAAGGTTATCTATTGTAAAAGGGATTAACTGATTTTGCGTCAGTATTAGTTTTGGTAATTGGTAATTTGTTTTATTCCTTTCTACATGAATCTTCTTCCAAATATTGAGCAGATGATGTAATACTGGAGAACTCCTACGTTGTACCAATTTTTCATCCCATTTATATAATATATGTTCAGGTATCTTCTCCCCTATTTTATCTAGTTCTAATCTAGTCCAATCTGGCTTTTCCCTTGTTTGATAAAAATCTGATAGGTATCTTAATTGTACGGCTCTATAATAATTTTTAAGTTTGGCAGTTGTAAGCCTCCTTGTTTATACCATTCTGTTAATTTATCTAGTGCTATCCTCGGTTTCCCCCTTTTCCATAAAAATTTCCTTATTATTTTCTTTAACTCCTTGAAGAATTTCTCTGTCAAGTGTATTGGCAATGCCTGAAATAGGTATTGTATCCTTGGGGAAATGTTAATTTTAATACAGTTTATCCTTCCTATTAGTGTTAGTGGTAAATCTTTCCAATGCTCTAAGTCGTCCTGTAATTTTTTCATTAGTGGATAATAATTGAGTTTATATAGATGGCCGAGGTTTTTATTTATTTGTATACCTAGGTATCTTATTGCTTGCATTTGCCATCTGAATGGTGATTCCTTCTTAAATTTTGAGAAATCCGCATTATTCATTGGCATTGCTTCACTTTTATTTGCGTTAATCTTGTAACCCGACACTTCTCCATATTCCTTCAATTTCTTATGTAATTCTTTTATTGATAATTCTGGTTCTGTTAAGTATACTATAACGTCATCTGCAAATAAACTGATTTTATATTCCTGTCTTTTATTTTTATCCCTTTTATTTTATTTTCTGTTCTTATCAATTCTGCTAGTGGTTCTATAGCTAACGCGAACAATAAGGGTGATAGTGGGCATCCCTGCCGTGTTGATCTGCTTAAGTTAAATTGCTTTGATATATATCCATTTACTGTCACTTTCGCCAATGGGCCTGAGCCATTCTTCAGGTATTTCCTTTTTTACCCTCTGGATGGGATGGATTCTTTAACGTGTTGGCAGCAGTGGAAAGTAAAGATCGAGTCGCTGGAGGCCCCAATGAAATCAATTAATCAAATTTATTCTGAGAACAACCTCCTATTCCCCAGATTCTCCATATAACTCATCCCTAACCTTTGGTGTATCATGACAAACATTTTCTGTAATTTTGTAAGTTATCACATGCCATTCAGAACACTCTGAATGGAAACCAAGACTTTACAGGATGAGTCAGCTCCCTTGCTTTTGAGTTCTACACTTCAACTGCAAAAATCCTGTCTTTTTACATGAATAGGACATCTCTGGGCAATTTTCCACTCTGTCAGGTGCCTGTCAGCGTTGTAGCTGTACCGGAACAGTTTGACTAGAAGCACAACTGGTTCTGGAGCACAGATCTTCCAGCTGAGAGCTGTATCCAGTGCCCTCGGCTATTCTTTGATCCCATATGGAATGAACTGAATTGGCTGGAGAGCAGCTTCTACATCAGTGGGAGTTGTGCGGGGTGTGGTGGGTTGGTCTCAGGAGGAAGACATGAGAAATCTGATTTTACCCAGAGTATAATGAATTTGTGTAATTCTCTGCCCAAGAAAGCAGTGGAGGCTGCTTCATTAAATATATTTAAGGCACAGAGAGATAGATTTTTGCATAGTAGGGGAATTAAGGGGAAACGGCAGGTAGGTGGAGGTGAGTCCATGGCCAGATCAGCCGGGATCTTAATAAATGGCAGAGCGGGCTCGATGGGCTAGATGGCTGGCTCCTGCTCCTATTTCTTAAGCTCTTACGTATTTGGTGCATGTGAGGAGTTTGAGATTGCCGATGTTTCATTTTTGTCCTTCAGACTCACAGCTGGACAGCTATTATTGAAGTTGAGAATGTTCGCCACTTTTCATGTCTAGGTACGGTGGATCTTCAGGGCTTCGCTCTGCTCCCCTAGTTGTAGAACTGCTTAGACCTGTCTGTTACAGTATGCGCCATGTAGCATGACCTATGTAGTCCTGAGCTACAGCTTCACCAGATTAGCCACTGGCAAGGTCTTCTGCACCCCTCATTGAACCAGAGTTTAGTTTCAATTTATTTGTCATGAAATGTCTATTACAGCGAGCAGGGTTCACCTGCAAACAAGTGAACAACTTATCTCTAACATTCATACAGCTGGGTAAAGAGCAGGATTTACAGAGTAAGGGATTACAATGGGAAGGAATTGGCACAAGGCAAGGGCAGCATGAGAGCATTGTTGTGGGGTTTGTGCACGCTTTCACATTCTTGTGCCTTCTCTCCAATGGAAGGAGGGAGAAGAGATTGAACCCAGAGTATGATGGGTCTTTCAATATGTTGGCCTGTCTTTCCCAGGTAGCAGGAGATGTAAATGGCAGGGAGGGAACATCTGTGTGATGTTCTGAACTGCAATTTCTTCCTGTCTGGCCAGAGCAGCTCCCATGCCATGCTGCGATGCACCCAGCAAGAATGCTGTCCATGAGGCAGCTGTAGAAGTTGTCAAGAGCTGATCTCAGGACGATAGGAATGGTAAAGTGAAGAATATACCAGGACATAAGGTTGAAGATTGTCTACAGGGACTCATGGATGCCCGGTTTAGTTATGATCTGAGTCCACCTCATAGAGCAAATTGAAAGATCACACAGGATGATGGAGGAAGTCCTCAGTGTGGACTTCTTTTTCTCTAAGAAACTAATAGTGGTCACTTCTACCAATATTATTGGAGAAAAATGTTCCTGTCAAAGATAGCTTAGAGATAGATGTTCATGGCCTGGTAGGAGGGCACCACTAGCTCTGAGTGGAAAGCCCTGAAAAAAGGTGGTGGACTCAGCCCAGGACATCACAGGCAAAACTCTCCCCACCATCAAGAAAATCCACATGGCACGATGTCATCAGAGAGCAGCAGCAATCATCAAGGATCGACCACACCCAGGACATGCTCTGTTCTCGCTGCTGCCATCAGGGAAGAGGTATTGGTGCCACAAGACTTGCACCACCAGGTTCAGGAACAGTTGCTACCCTCCACCATTAGATTCAATCAGAGACTTTTTTCAGGACTCCCACTTTACACATTATTTATTACTGATAGTTTTTTTTTTGTATTGCACAGTCAGTCTATTTACATTTCTTTCTTTGTCTACATTTCTCAAATTTGTATATGTATCTTTTGAGAACGGTTTCCACTACCGATCAGTAGAAATTCTGCTTGGCTGCAGGAAAAAGAATCTCAGGGTTGTATGTGATGTTATGGGTGTACACGGACAATAAATTTGAACTTGAACTTGATTGAAACAAGTCAGTTTATCCCTCTCAAAAACTAATCTGCTGGAGAAACTTGGCAGGTCGACCAGCATCAATGGAGGAAAATGGAAGTGTCGATGTTCTGGGTCAAGCTTTATCCTTCCTGTTGCTTCTCTCCCAACCTCCCACATCTGTTCTGCAGTAGTTTCACCCAGCCACTCAGTGACAGACATTGGTCCCCCACATGGAGTACAGCCTGTGGCCATGCTCCTCCCAGTGCTTCTTTCAAGCGTTTTCCCACCAGCTGAGGAAGTGATCAAAGGGAGGAGAGTTCCTTGTCCATGTTTGACCTGATACCGTGAGGCTTTGGCAATCTGGGCTAAAATGCTGAAGACTCCAGGGGCCACTTCCCTTGACTACCCCACTATTCCAGAGCCAGTTCTGACTCTGAATGCAATCTACTGAGGGAACCCGGCATCCGTAGGAGAAAAAGAATGGCTGGCGTTTCGATCCTAAACCATTTAACAAGACTTAAATAGGCCACTCGCCCCCCCCCCCTCCCTTTGATGGTGCTCGGCCTGCTGAGTTCCACCAGCAGATTGTGTTTGGCTTTAGATTCCAGGGTGTGCAACCTCCTGTGTGTCTCCACATCTGGTGGATCTGTCCTGTTAATGGGCCAGGTTGTACCCAGGAATAGTGATAGAGGAATCTGGCAAATTGTCCACAACCTGAAATTTTGTGAGTGAGCCTGAGACAGGCTGTAGGTCGATTGGCTTGTTTAGGATGGGCTGGAAATAAAGCTGGCAGGTTCACTCCCCTGAAGTTCGTTAATATGCATGTTGCAGTTGAATTTTGCGGACCACTTTTTAGGGTAAAATTTAGGGGGTCGATTATTACTCACATACTACCTTTGACCGTGGTAAGTACCTGCGTTGTTTGGGGTGTCAGGAGCTCGGGTGGCTGGGACCAATAGCAAGACCGCATTCAGGGCTTCAGGAGCTTGAATTGGAGGGCAGCCGGTGCTGGGTGGTGCCTGCATTTGGGGTGTCAGATGGGAGGGTGGCCAGAACTAGGTGAGAATCCTTGGGGGTCAAGAGCTCCGGAGGATGGGTGGCCAGGGCCTGGGCAAGAGCGGTGATCAGGGGTGTTGGGAGCTCTGGTAGGAAGGCGGCCAGAGCCAAAAATAGACTTTTACACAGTATTGACTATTGCATGGATATATATGGTAGGTTTTTATGATAATCCTGTAGTTTGGCGACCTCTCTTACAGAAACTAATTGGTTTTATGTAAATGATCTGGACCTGAGGAGCAATTCATGGCCTTGGGAATGTGGAGGTATCCGTATTTGTTCTCCGTGCCTCAGTATGCACTGACTGTCTCTATTCTGTAATTAGTTTCTTCCTACCTCTGACTAAGGACTGGTTCCTCACAAGGTTGCCTATTCATCAGATGTCCGTGGAATAGTAAATTTCTGTTGCGCTTATAATGGGGGATGAGTTGGGTATCATTATGTGGTCAGTAAGCCATCGTAGTTGTTTCCTTCACTCACTGACCTCGGAGAGGTCCATCCGCCAAAAAATCCTGACGCCATTGTAAGCAGTTGTCAGCAGTAAGCATGCTCTTGAAAGAGTCCCAGTGATCAACTATTTTAATTTCACACACCATTCCCACAGACCTGTCCTCCCAAACCAAGGCTACCGGCAAATTGGAGCAACACCTGATATTCCATCTATCCACTCTCCAATCAAATGGCATTAAAATTGACCTCCAAATTCCTCCCCTGGGTCTCTCTTTTTCCCAATAACTGTCTCCTTTCCTCCAGATTCAGATTTATTGTCAGAGTATGTAAATGACATCACATACAACCCTGAGATTCTTTTTCCTGCGGACATGGCAAAAAAGAAAAAACTGACTGTTCAATACAGAGAGAATAAAAAAGAAAATCAATCAAGTGGCTGAGTATGAGTCCTTAAATGAGTCCCTGATTGAGGAGACTGATGATCAAGGGGTAGCAGCCGTTCCTGAACCAGGTTGTGCGAGTCTTGTGGCACCTGTACCTCTTTCCTGAAGCAGCAGCGAGAACAGAGTGTGTGCTGGGTGGTGTGGGTCTTTGATGATTGCTGCTGCTCTCTGACAGAAGCATTCCCCACCCCCTTCCCTCTCCTATTAGAGAGCGACCCTCCTCCCATCGCATCTCAGCTTTTTTCTCTTTTATCCTCTGACCTGTTTCCACCTCTTACCTGTTAGTCTGTACCCCTCCTTCTGCCCCTTCCTCTCTCCCTCCTCCTCCAACCCCCTTCCCCCACCTTTTTATTCATGTGCATACCTGATGAAGGGTGCAGGCCCAAAATGTTGGCTACCCTTTACTCAATAGATGCTGCATGACCCATTGAGTTTCTCCAGCACTCAACCACATCATCTGCAGACTTTCTGTTTAACACCAGATTAAGAGGTTGTTTTATTGTTAAGTTTTGTGTTTTTATTTTCCTTAATTTTTTCCACATTATTTTTGATGTTAGCTGATGATGTCGCACATGGGGAGTTAAGTCCAAGTCTTTTCAAACAAGTGAGAAAGGGTGGGTGGGGATAATTAAGCCAAATCTTACTCATGTAATCCTATCCCCATTTTAAAGGCCAGCCCCAGCACTGGACTGCATATTATTGCTCAATCCACCAGCAGATGGGCAGAGTGTGGAGAAATTGGAAGTCACAATGCCTCAGGCTCTACACTGTTGTTACTGCTAAAACGATGTAAGTATGCACACATGCTTACACAGGCAGTTTCCATAGTGGAAATTTATTGTGGGAAAAGCTGACACAAAGATGTGACAAAAAAAGTGACAAGGCCTTGTCAGCAGGAAGTGCATGCAATGTAAGTATCCCAACAGATATCACTAAATATCCACCAATCCTGTTGGAGGCAGGAGAAAAGAGGCATCTTTGCACACCAGGCTGGTTCTGGCAACTTGCCTTGGAGACTGTTGTTGGCTCCAAGCATCCTGTCTCCAGAATTTAGCCTCACTTGACACACCAAACCCACAGACAGAGGAACCGCGATAGTGGATGAACGTCATCCAAGTTCTATTTCTGCAGTTGTCACCGTCACCTTCAAAATTTTCCAGACACATGCCCAATTTTCACCCGTCCTTTGAAGAAGGAGAGAACTCCAAGTTTTTTGCCTGTCGTTTTCTGATACCTCACCCAAATAATCAAAGTAACTAAAGCTGTGTTGGCTGTTGTTATGAGGACAGACAAGGCAGACTATCCCCGTATACATACATTAAAACTAAGAGGGTAATTAGGGAGAGGGTAGAACAATTCAAGAACAAAGGAGGGAATGTACGCCTGGAGCAAGAGGGGGAGGATGAGAAATGAAATGAGTATTTTGAGTCAGTATTCACCAAGAAGAAAGACATGGAGGGTGGTGAAATTAGGGAGGTATGCTGAAATTCAAGGAGGAGGAGTTAAGGCTTTTGAATAACATGCAGATCCCATACACCCACCATCCTCCGTGTAATTACACCTCAGGTTCCTGTTAATTCTCTCTCCCAACCACTTTAAAGCAATGTCCTCTGGTTACTGAGTCCCCTACTCTGGGCAAAAGACACTCTGCAGTCACCCGAACTAATCATCCCATGATTTTGTAGACCTCTGTGAATTCGTTCCTCATCCTCCTGACTCCAGAGATTTGATTGAATTTTTTGAGAGATGGCCAAGATGATTGATTGATGATGGGATGGTGGATGGACTTTAGAAAAGCTTTCAACGAGGTCCATCGTGGTTAGCAGATCCAGAAGATTTTAAGGCAAATGGAATCCATGGAGACTTGGTGGATTGAATTCAAAATTAAGGGTACAGAACTAGGGCTTTTCTCTTTGGAATGAAGAAGGATGAGATGTGACTTACAAGATCATGAGTGTCGAGAGTGCCTGGAATGCATTGCCAGGGGTGGTGGTGGAAGCTGGAACAATAGGGGCATTTAAGAGACTCTTAGACAGGCACATGGATGAAAGGAAAATAGAGGATTATGAGGTAGGGAGGGGTTTTGCTCAGTATATATGGGTCGGCACAACTTTGTGGACCGAAGGGCATGTACTGCTCTGTAATGTTCTATGTTCTTAAAATTGGTTTAGCTGTAGAAGACAAGGTATGAGGAGAGATAAAGCAGACTGCCCCCATATTCTCCAGAGCATTTTAGACATACATTAAAACTAAGATGGCAACAAGGGAGAGAGTAAAGCCATTCAAGAACAAAGGAGGGAATGTATGCCTGGAGCAAGAGGAGGAGGGCGAGGTACAAAATAATATTGAGTCGGTATTCACCAAGGTTGGTGAGAGATATGCTGAAATTCTAGGAGGAGGAGGAGTTGAGGGTCCTGAAGAACATTAAAGTGGATAAGAATTGCTATTCCGGCTTGATGCTTGTGACCAATTATGTCCCATAGGATTAGTGCTGTATGTTAATGATTTGGAGGAACTATCGATGGGTGGACTTGTAGTCCACACAAAAATTGGCGGATTTGTGGATATTGAGGAAGATTGTTAAAGGGTTCAGTAGAATAAAGACCATTTAGAAATGTGGGAAGGGAAATGAGATTAATCTGGATGTGTGAGGCTTAAGGTCAAACTTAAGATGAAAGCAAACAGTAAACACTAGGACCCCGGGGGAACAATGAGCTGCAGAGGGATCTTGGCGTGCAAGTCCAGAGCTCACTGAATGGGGCAAAGCAAGTAGAGAGGATGGAAATGAAGGGATACAGCGTGATTGCCTTCAGTTGAGGTTATGAGTGTAAAAATCGGAAAGTCATGTTGCTGCTTGCATAAAACTTTGGTGAGGCTCCATTTGGAGTAAATTTTTTTTCAAAGCTCTTTGAATGTAGTTTGCACATGCTCCCTGTGTCTGCGTGGGTTCCCCCCGGTGCTCCAGTTTCCTCCCACCATTCAAAAATGTACCCAGGTTTGTAGGTTAATTCGGTGTAATTGGACCGAAAAGGCCTATTACTATGTCTAAATTTCAGTTTAAACTGTAAGCATACCTCTCACCAACCTTGGTGAATACTGATTCAAAATATTATTTTGTACCTCATCCTCCTCCTCTTGCTCCAGGCATACATTCCCTCCTTTGTTCTTGAATGGCTCTACTCTCTCCCTAGTTGCCATCTTAGTTTTAATGTAGGTCTAAAATGCTCTGGAGAATATGGGGGCAGTCTGCTTTATCTCTCTTCATAATACCTTGTCTTCTACAGCTAAACCAATTTTAAGAACATAGAACATTACAGAGCAGTCCATGCCCTTCGGTCCACAAAGTTGTTACAGCATGGTAACAGGTCCTTATGGCCCACAGACCCATGCTGCTTGAATACACCCGTTAACCTCTCAAACCTCGTATGTTTTGGAACATGGCGGGGGTGGGGGTGGGGAGGGAAACCAGAGCACCCAAGGGAAACCCACACAGTTCACAAGGAGAGCTTCTTACAGACTGCTCCAGATTCAAACCGCTAGGCTAACCATGCCGTGCAGTTTAAATTTTCTTTTTTTTAATGTAGACATACATCACGGTAACAGGCCCTTTCTGCTCACGAGCCCATGCCACCCAAGTTCTTTTATTTTGCATTACAGGGAGGTTGTGGAAGCTTTGGAGACGGTGCACCAGGGCACTTCCTGGATTAGAGAATATTAGGGCTCAGGCTCTTGTACTGAAATTGCTGCCTCTTAACGCTTACAGTTTAAACTGAAATTTAGACATACAGCACAGTAATAGACCCTTTCAGTCCAATTACACCGAATTAACCTGCAAACCTGGGTACATTTTTGAATGGTGGGAGGAAACCAGAGCACCCGGGTGAACCCATGCAGACACAGGGAGCATGTGCAAACTACGTTCAAACAGCTTTGGATTTGAACCCTGGTCACTGGGGCTGTAACAGTTTTGCGCTAAACGCTTCGCTGACCTTGCCGCCCCTTCTATGACTCATTTACTTTGTTGTCCAAAGTGGAGATAAAAAAAGGAAATTAATTCTTCTCTTTGATTCTGTGAGAGGCTGCTACTCAAAACTGCCAAAGACTAATCATTCTGCATCTGTAAGTGAATCTGACAGCCAGCTAGCTCAGCAAAACCACACTACTTTCTTAAATAATTCAACTGCAAAGCAGCCAAATAATTATTTTAAAAGCCTATAAATCAAAATGACAGGTGATTTCTCAAGATCCCTAGAAAGTTCTTTGACAAAATGGTCTGAAACCACTATTGCCATCAGAGTGAATGATGTTCAATGTACATTTAATGTAAATCAGATTCCACAATTATCAGTAAAAGGACGTCTGCAGACGTCACAAGTGAAAACACAACACTGGAGAAACTCAGGTCAAACCATGTGCTTTATCTTTTCTTTGGCTTGGCTTCGCGGACGAAGATTTATGGAGGGGGTAAAAAGTCCACGTCAGCTGCAGGCTCGTTTGTGGCTGACAAGTCCGATGCGGGACAGGCAGACACGATTGCAGCGGTTGCAGGGGAAAATTAGTTGGTTGGGGTTGGGTGTTGGGTTTTTCCTCCTTTGCCTTTTGTCAGTGAGGTAGGCTCTGCGGTCTTCTTCAAAGGAGGTTGCTGCCCGCCAAACTGTGAGGCGCCAAGATGCACGGTTTGAGGCGATATCAGCCCACTGGCGGTGGTCAATGTGGCAGGCACCAAGAGATTTCTTTAGGCAGTCCTTGTACCTTTTCTTTGGTGCACCTCTGTCACGGTGGCCAGTGGAGAGCTCGCCATATAACACGATCTTGGGAAGGCGATGGTCCTCCATTCTGGAGACGTGACCCATCCAGCGCAGCTGGATCTTCAGCAGCGTGGACTCGATGCTGTCGACCTCTGCCATCTCGAGTACTTCGACGTTAGGGATGTAAGCGCTCCAATGGATGTTGAGGATGGAGCGGAGACAACGCTGGTGGAAGCGTTCTAGGAGCCGTAGGTGGTGCCGGTAGAGGACCCATGATTCGGAGCCGAACAGGAGTGTGGGTATGACAACGGCTCTGTATACGCTTATATTTGTGAGGTTTTTCAGTTGGTTGTTTTTCCAGACTCTTTTGTGTAGTCTTCCAAAGGCGCTATTTGCCTTGGCGAGTCTGTTGTCTATCTCATTGTCGATCCTTGCATCTGATGTTCTGGCACCAACCCTCTTTTCAATCTTCTTCAGCATGATGCTGAACCAAGCCATGAAAGACCCCAACAATGAAGACGCTGTTTACATCCGGTACCGCACGGATGGCAGTCTCTTCAATCTGAGGCGCCTGCAAGCTCACACCAAGACACAAGAGAAACTTGTCCGTGAACTACTCTTTGCAGACGATGCCGCTTTAGTTGCCCATTCAGAGCCAGCTCTTCAGCGCTTGACGTCCTGCTTTGCGGAAACTGCCAAAATGTTTGGCCTGGAATTTAGCCTGAAGAAAACTGAGGTCCTCCATCAGCCAGCTCCCCACCATGATTACCAGCCCCCCCACATCTCCATCGGGCACACAAAACTCAAAACGGTCAACCAGTTTACCTATCTCGGCTGCACCATGTGCTTTATATAGCAAAGATAAAGATACACGACCAAAGTTTCGGGCTTGAGCCCTTCGTCAAGGTATGAGCAGAATGTAGGTAGGCGCCTGGACAAAATGGTGGGGGGGGGGGGAGGGGAAGGGGCAGGGGAAAAGAGCAAAAGCCCACAGACTAAGAGCTAATAGGTGGATAGGGGAGAGAGGGAACAATAGTAAACAGAGGGATGGCTCTGTGAATGGAAATTGAAGGGAGTGGCGAGCTGGAGAAGAGAAAGGGTTGGGGAAGTGAACAGGGAGTGTTCTAGCAGAAAATGGAGATTTCAATAATGCCATCCAGCTGGAGAGTACCAGATGGAATATTAGGTGTTGCTCCTCCAATTTGCAGGTAGCTCTGGTTCCACGTATTGAGCACCATCTGTATGAAAAAGGCGCTCCTTAGATTCCTTTCCAATTTCACGCAAGGACTTGATATTCATTTCTCCCGAGCTACTTCCACTCTTACCCCTTCCCCCAGTTTTCATTTAATTTCCCACACATCCCTGTCCAACACCCCTCCACCACCTGTTCTCATCACCCTCCCCCTACAAGCTCCTCAAGGGAATGAGATGGGAGCGGATGGGTAGTGAGGGAGAAACCAATGCTAGTTCTTCTGCCACTGGGCTCCCTGTGATCTGATGCTCAGGACGGAGCAGAACAGCACAAGAACAGACTCTTCGGCCCAGGTGTCTAAACATGTCCAAATCAAACAAAACTTTGCTGCTCTACTTGCATCCGACAGGAATCCTTCCATTTCTTTCGTATTCATGCGTCTGGAAGCCTCTCAAATACAACTACAGTAAAATCCCTGCTATCCGGAATTTAAGCAACTTGCAAAAAAAAATTGAGGAAAATAAATTTTAAAAATTAAAATAAATAAGAAAATAATAGGTTAAAATATGTAAGCTTAAAATTGTAAAAGTAAATGTTCTCTGAAATAAACCATTGGTAAAGATGGGAGCAAATATTCAGCCAGCGAAGGGATTTGGTCGTGCTTTGCTCATAGCAGCTGTTTGCATAAAGTTGAGTGAAACAGCAATAGCATCGCCCAGGGTGATGCTGCTTGCCGTTGGGGTGACTCTCTTGGAGTGTTTCCTCATCCCTGCTTAGTAAGAGTCGCCTCGGTCAGAGGCTTTATTGGTAAACTATGGGGAGGGTAGGTTAATTATCTACAATGTTACCGTTCATCTTTCGGGCGCTCTGCGGAGGGGGAGGAACCTGCAGATGCGGCAAATGTTTTCAAAGAATGTGACTGAAAATAAAGTAAAATACTTTAAGGTTTATATATTCATGCAAGTGAAATTTGTACAGTGTAGTATTTTTGTCTTTTAAACTGTTTATGTGCTGGTGTTTGAGTTAGACATTGTAAGAATAAGCAACCAGAAAATACTCTTATCCAGCATCTACTAATCCACATAGGAGCCGGATACCAGGGGTTTTACTGTATTCCTATGCTTCCATTGAATCCACTCTCCGGAAGTTGGTACGACAAACCAATTTATTTATGCAACAATTATTTTCAAAAACAGAGTGAACACGATGCTGAACCCTTGTAGTGAATGACAACAGGAGCACCATGTTTTATAACAGAGCTCAATCTGTTGTTTCTGGTCAAACTGCTGGCTGTTTATTGAAACACAGAACTCATGCAATGACTCTTCCTGAATGACACAGATTATGGATGCACTTCTCACTCTAATGCATCACACAGAACACTTACAGTTTGCCCATGACCTGTTGCTGAAAGCTGATTCTATTATTGTATTTTCAGTATGAAGCAGGCCATTCAGCCCATTGCCTCGATGCTGTTGTAATACAGTTCGTTTAATTTTATTGGCACGTAACAAGGTGCAGAGAGAAAGTTTCTTTAGCAAGCAGTCCAGCTCTACATCCCATGCATAGTACAACAAGTAAGATACAGTGCAGAAGTGCAGAGTGACAGGGAGAGGTCAGATAGTTTGGAGTAAAGGCAACAGCATTTTTAAAATTTGTGCGAGGATCATTCAGGAGTCTGATACAGCAGGGCTCCTTGAATTTGGTGGTGTGCAATCTCGGACTCGTTAATCTTCTTCCTGATGGGAGGGTGGGTGAAGAGAGTGTGGCCGGGGTGGGATAGTCTTTCTATGTGTTGGCTGCTTTTTCCAAGGCAGTGGGAAATATAGGCTGGAGTCAATGGAAGGGGCATTGTGTGATGGTCTGAGCTGCACTTACAGCTCTCCTAATGTAATCACTTTCAACCCCTCTTCATGTCACTTCTCCATATAGACTATTCCCTTCTCCCTCTCTTGTTAATTGTTATTCACTCACCATGCATCGCAGGTAAAATCATTATTTTTAAATACGAGAAAGTTCTGGAAATAGGTGAGCAGATCAGCCAGCATTGCTGGCTGCTTGGCAACCTTTCATCAGAGAGTGGGGTAGTTAGCTTTGAACACATTTTGAGAAGCAGTGCCTACACTTCCCAAGGAGGAGGGCAAGGCTACCGGCCCCCATCTTGACAACATTTCACAGTGACATAATTGACCGTCTTGTCCAGCTGTAAAACATCGGACCACAAGGATCATCAAAACTGCCAAGAAGATCACTAGGGCCTCCCTTTCCTCGATAGATTATATTCATTGGGACAGTTGCTTAAATAGGGCTCAAAGAATTATCAAGGATCCCTACCATCCATCACTCAGTATCTTTGACCCACTACCATCAAGGACGAGGCACAGGAACATCAAAATCAGGATTGCCCGGCTAGGAAATAGTTACTTCCTGAAGGCTGTGAGATTGACGAATGGTATCCTGTAACCTTGGATCCCTTATAAAGGAACGAGTAAATTATTCCAAAATATTTATATATACTTATTTTACATTATATCTTTATGTGTGTATGTGATTATTATGTTGATGGAAGCATTGATGGAACGCTTCCATCAGCGCTGTCTCCGCTCCATCCTCAACATTCATTGGAATGACTTCATCACCAACATTGAAGTACTCGAGCTGGCAGAGTCCGCAAGCATCGAATCCACGCTGCTGAAGACCCAACTGCGCTGGGTGAGTCACGTCTCCAGAATGGAGGACCATCGGCTTCCCAAGATCGTGTTATATGGCGAGCTCTCCACTGGCCACCGAGACAGAGGTGCACCAAAGGGGTACAAGGACTGCTTAAAGAAATCTCTTGGTGCCTGCCACATTGACCACCGCCAGTGGGCTGATCTCGCCTCCAACCATGCATCTTGGCGCCTCACAGTTCGGCGGGCAGCAACCTCCTTTGAAGAAGATCACAGAGCCCACCTCATTGACAAAAGAGGAAAAACCCAACACCCAACCAACCAATTTTCCCTTGCAACCATGTCTGCCTGTCCCGCATCAGACTTGTCAGTCACCAACGAGCCTGCAGCAGACGTGGACATACCCTTCCATAAATCTTCGTCCGCGAAGCCAAGCCAAAGAGAGAAGAGATTATTATGTGCTGTGTGTTATGTGTGCACTGTGGTCATGAGAAATGCTGTTTTGTCTGGTTGTATATGTAGAGTCAGGGTACAATAAACTTGAACAAAAGAGATCACTGTGTAGAAGGCAAGATGGATGAAATGACAACACTGGAGAGTGGTCAAAGTGACACATAACAAGAATGGTCTGGATGAGGTGTAAAGGGGAACAGTGAAACATTCCCTGGATCTGTCAGGAAGGTTGCAATTCCCCCCCCCCCAAAAAAAACCTGAGAACCTTGTTCTTCAGTTTTCCATTGAGCTTCATTATTAACACTTGAATTAATTCATGCCAATTTTACATTTAATCCTACTACTTTTGAATTCTCCATCGGTGAAA
This sequence comes from Narcine bancroftii, assembly GCF_036971445.1. Classification (NCBI taxonomy): domain Eukaryota; kingdom Metazoa; phylum Chordata; class Chondrichthyes; order Torpediniformes; family Narcinidae; genus Narcine; species Narcine bancroftii. Next base: position 22,181,749 of record NC_091478.1, read on the forward strand.
TATTTTCTCTCTCTCTCTCTTTAATTATAACCTGTACTTGCTTTCACACAGAACATCGTCCAAACTAATGCGTAGGTATGACCTCAAACTACTGGCCTGAGCACGAAAGCCACGTGGCAATGTCCTAAACAAAAGGACGCAGGCCATTTTTAAAAGAAAAAGTGCTTTAATGCTGATTTTATTGTGGTGAGGTATCTCTTTCTTTCTCTCTAGTTTCTTTCACCCCCCCAGGGTTTGAGAGTGTGAGCTCATGCAGAGAAATAATTTTGTGATACCATATGCCTTTCCACGTCTCAGCTGAGTGTGATTCATGCAAATGAACCAAAGGTCATTCTACCATCAGGATGCTTAGCAAACATCTCCCATCATCCAACCTTTCAGCAGGAAAGCACTAAAGAGCAAAACCCACAGGATAATATCCCTCCCTATAGCCACCACTATTGGTCTCACTACTGTCATCTGAATTACTGCCCAAGTTCACAGTAATAATACAATACGGTTACCAACCTTTCAACCAATCAGTCTACCCTGACCATGAAGTACGGATCTTCACTAATCCTGTGCTAATCCCATTCAATTCTCCCCACATTCCCACAAACCCTCCCAGATTTAACCACTCAATCTATACACTATGGGCAATTCGATATGGCTAGTTAGTGTACCAATCTGCAGGTCTTTGGCACGTGGGAAGGAGCTGGAGCATCCGGGGGGAAACAGACATGGTTACAGGGAGATAAACTAGAAGTCTGCAGGTCCTGGGGATCGAGTACAATGCACAGAGCCACTGGAGGAACTCAGCTGGTCAAGCTCCATCCCCGAGTCCCTTGCTAGTACAATACAGAAAAGCCCTGGAAGAGGGGGAAGGGGTGTGTTTTTAAATCTCTGCTTGCCCCAATTACCTCACACTCTGTCAGTTAATCTTCCCGGAGTGGTTACTTCCTCTTGTGCCTGGTTCCAATTGTGTTGTCCAAATCTCAATGCTGCACTGGTCCAGTAGTTTGTTGTGATTCAACGAGGAGGAGATAACTGTCATTATAGTTTCACTTGCTGCTTTATGTTGATGTTGTTTAGATTTGGGAGACAGTTCAGTCAGAGTCTCATCACAGGTGCTTTCAACAGAATTATTCTAATGCAGAACAAAAGTTCAAATTATTCTAAGCTTTTAGCCTCCAGGAACACTGTCCGTCCATCTTCACATGGCTGAGAGTGAAAGACTGATACTGTGCTGAATTCCACTTCCATAGAAATGCTTTGGATCATTTTACTGCATTAAAGGGGTGTGTGTGTTTATTATTATAAGGGTAGTGCAGGTAATATTGATAATCAATAAATGAACTGCTTGAACACTTGTTTCCTGTTTTTCCAACTCTCTAACAACACTGTATATGTTCATGCATCATACATCTTCCTCTTGAAAAGGCTGCTTCACATCGTCACATTTTTAAAAAAAAAGATTTAATCTTGTCAAAGATTCACCAGGATGCCACTGGGGATGGAGCGTTTCAGACCTGAGATTTGACTGGATGGGCTGGGTTTGCTTTCCTTGGAGGGGAGGGGACTGAGGCAGCCCCCGCTAGAAGTATACATGATGGCAGAGATAGTGAGAAACTTTTCCTCTTAACAGAGGTGTCCAGAATGAGAGGGTACAAATTTGAAGTGAAGAGTAACAGGATTAGAGGGGTTCTGAGGGCATTTTCTTTATCCTCCCACTGAGAAGGTGGTTGCATTCTGGGGCACAGTTTGGGAAAGTGGTGGACACAGGAAGTCTCACAACATTCACAAAGTATCTGGATAAATATACAAATCGCCAAGGCATAAAAAGTTATGGACCCTACCAACAGCACCGGATACAAACCCGGGTCACTGGCTAAGCGTGGACCCACAAAGGACCACCTTTTTTATGGACTGATTCTCTAATATTTGTGTGCCACATCTTTACTGTGATATTTGAATTATTAAAGCCATACAGATGCATTCTGGAAAACATCGCAAGTCAAAAAGAATACCGCAACTACTTATAAATAAATTTTGAATACCTTTATTCCACGTTGATAAAACTATTTAACATACAAAGCTGAAAGCACACTGAGCATGAAGAAAGTTTGAAGCATGGTGGGGATGCTAAGGTGACAGAAGCAGGAGACGCACATGGGCGTTTAGTAGATATGATGGGTTGTTTTCCGTGTACTCGTTCATGTGATTGCTGCAGAGCCTGCGATTGTGGTGGAATCAGCATCGTGAGAGAGTAGCATATCGTAAGTGCAGGAACAGATCAGAATTAGAATTTGAAAGTATGGATTCAAACCATCGTAACTTTGAAAAATCATAAGTTGGACTATTGCAAATAGGGGAGTGCTTCTATTTCATGAAGGAACAGTGAAGCAAAGGTACTTAGCAATCTGAAACTGGTGGCCATGCCAATACAGTGACACATTACTGATGATAGTTCCTTTCTTGGATGCCATTGCTATCTCTAGCACAACTTGCACAGACTAATTCGTACTATGCACACATCAGATATGAAACATGGCAAGTCTTCAGGTTCTATCAGTACAGAACCTGAACAAGGAAATGATGATTAATTTTTAAATTAACTGCATTTATTGTATTTACTGTTCCCAACATTTTCTCCTGGCTCACACTTGGTGCCTTGGCTGAAGAGCATCGTCCTTCCAATTGATACACAGATAGGCTTGACAGATGTGTTGGAATGGATGGGCTCTCACTGAAAGGGAACGCGCAGGGAGGAATAGTAAAATAGTGCAGCCTTTGACCATATTAGTCCTTAAAACCTTTGAGTACACTTAGGCTAGAAAACTTTCCAATTGCAATTCACCTTCCCCACCACCCCCCCCCCCCCCCCCCCCCCCCCCCCCCCCCCCATCCTTAGCTGATGAATTTGAACAACACTTGGCAGAGTCTTGGAAGAAAAAAACATAAGTAGCAAAAGCCAGAATGTACTTTGAGTGGAGGACTTCAATGTTAATCACTGATCAGTGTTAGCACTGTTCTACTGGGCTTCTCCAAAAGGATGTGATTGTCAGCATGTGTCTGGAACTGATAGTGTCTGAAGGATAAACCTACTTGGCTCTCTATCACCAATCTATATGTGTCCGCCCATTGTCCGAATAGAAACAAAGCCCCATTTTCACACATCTAAGTCCCCTCCATTCTTTTATGTTCCATTACATTTGTAAAATGAGAGCAGATCCAAGAGCTCAAAATTAGGCATGGGGCGCTCTGGACCAGAGGCAAAAAATTGTACACCTCCCACTTTGGCCACACTCTCACCCCCCTTCCCATTTAGAAGAGGATCTAGGAGTGTGAAATCAAACACATCATCAGATTCAAGGACAGTTTCTTTCTTTCAATTATCATAATCCCAAAAGAACCTCATGCTAGCAAAATGATGTTGCCTTTATGTTCGGCTAGACTTGCTGAATAGCCCACAAAACAAACATTTTCACTGCACCTTGGTACATGTGACAACAAGAGTAAAATTGAAATTTGAGATACAAGCCTGGCCTGTCCAACTTCTTCACTAATGGTAATCTGCTCATTAGTCTTCCTCTGAACTGCTTCTACAGCTTTGCTTAAACAAGGAGGCCAATACAGTGCACAGAACTCCAGATAAGAGTCTATGTTCCAGGATCTTACGTGGTGGGGCCGTTCGAGGGAACTATTCAGGGGAAAGGTGTCAAGTGTAGGGAGCCAAGAGATGTTGGTGCAGTTGAGGGTGTGGGAGGATAATGAGGACAAGAATGTGGGCAAGATGGTGTGTGTGTGTGTGTGTGTGTGTGTGTGTGTGTGTGTGTGTGTGTGTGTGTGTGTGTGTGTGTGTGTGTGTGTGTGTGTGTGTGTGTGTGTGTGTGTGTGGTCACGGTGATACGGGAACATCCTGGTCTCCTTTTGTCTTGGACTCCTTGCAATTGAATGTAGAACAGTACAGGACAGGGTCTGGCCCTTAGGCCATGATGTCTGCACCGAACAATACCCAAATTAAACTAAAACTCTGTTGCTTCTACATCCCTCTATTCCTCCAGGACGGCCACTTTCAACAGAGACCACAAACTGAAATCATTTAAATTTGAGGTTTTTAAGTAGTCTGTAGGAGAGAAGTACGGATGAAACCAGCTAAACTTGACTGCTTCACAGGGAAGGAGGGCCATTAACTTTGAGCAGAGTCTGAAGGAGCCAAAAAAGGGTTGAGAATGGCTGTTCTTGAACCCTCTTAAACACCACTATTGTATCTATTTCTACCTCCTGGGAGCCCATTCCAGACATACACCATTCAGTGTAAAAATCTTCCATCACCCCTCCCTCCCCACACTTTAAATCCATGTTCTGAGATGATGTAACAAAGGTGAAGAGTGGAAACAAGTGATTCCAGATGAAGAATATCTAAGGAAGGTGATGGAGTTGGTCAGTTGGGGTGAAGGGATAGGAGAACCAGCTACAGTTGGGAAGGGTAGCTATCGTCAGGTGGAACCCAGTGGAGGAGAAAGAAGAAAGTGGATGATGGGGAGAGAAAGGAGCAAGGGAAGTGTGAGTTACCTGAAGGTGGAATATTTAGTTGTTCGTTTTATTAGCAGAATATGAGGTACTATTTTTGAGACACATGGGGCTCATTTAAGTGCGTCAGACTCTTGGCTCAACAACTCGACAAAGCCTTCGGTCCAAATTGGAAAATACATTATTCACCTTAATGGAGAATGTCATCATTTTTTTTTACATGTTCATTTATCAGATGTAGGCATTGCTGGCAAGAGCAGTGATCAGGCTAATTGTCCTTGAAGATCGTTGATTGAGCTGCCCGACCTATCCGCTGTATTCCTTCTGGTGAAAATACTCCTCAGTGCTTGTGGAGTATGAAAAGTTCCAGGATTCAGACTCTGCAAGAAGTATACCAGAGAAGTGGGCACTCTCCAACTGGATGGCATTAAATTCGATTTACCTGGTTTCTGTTGGATCACTCCCCTCTTCCCCGTCCTTCTTTCCTTCAGCTCTTCACCCCCTTCCCTCTTGCCTGTGGACCTCGTGCTCCTCCCCCCACCATTTTATTCCGGTGCCTGTCTACAATTCGCTATCATCATCAAGGCCCATCCCTTCACCAGCAAAGATAAACATGGTGCCTTGTAGCTCTTCTGTCCTCACAGAACTTTTGTTTGGTTTTCCATGGAGCTTCAGGCTCCATGTGCCAGGACAAGGACTTGGAGGCGAGTCAGGACAAACGCCTCCCTCTGGATCCCATGCCACTGGGCCTGGCAGAATGCGAGGCAATTTGCTAATTCCTTGATGAAAGGCTCATGTCTGAAACATTTGTTATGCATCTTTCATACTGTATATAAACTGTGTAACCTGCTGAGTTTCTCCAGTATTGTTTTTACTAAAATCACTGCGTCTACAGACTTTCATGTTTCACTCCTGGAAGTTTAATAATGGTTCCTTCTTTATCACTGGTTAAATCTGAGGGAAGGTGTAGGAAGTGTGGCCATGCATCGGATGCCTTTGACCTTCCAGGTGGTGGAGGTCGCAGGCTTGGAGTTGTTGTTGGGAAACAGCATGGCAACTGCACCTTTGTGGACAATACATGGCCCAGCCACAATAAAGCAGCACAGCAACAGGTGAGTGCTTGGGGAACGAATCAAGTAGGTTGCTTTGTTCAGGACATCATATTGTATTTACACCTCTCCAATCAAGGGAAAGTCTTCTATCACCTTCACGTGCCTTGCAATGGCTGTGGGGAATCAGATGAGTTGTTTGCCATAATCTCTGACCTACTCTAGTACCTTCAAAATTCAAATTTATTGTCAGAGTACATACATGAGATCACATTGCAGCCCTGAGATTCTTATTCCTGCAGGCTAGGCAGAATTTCTGAATGCATGATCCAGTGAATTTACTGGTCAAAGGTGACCCTAAAGATAGAGATAATGCAATTAAATGTCACGGGTAGATGTTTAAATTTCCTTGTTGTTGAGTCATTCCTTGGCTCTGATCTGGTACATTGTTACTTGCCTATTAATGACCTTGATGTGCTAAAAGAGGCAATAGTTGCTTCCCATTTAATTAACACTTAATCAATGGCTTCTTTTGCATCCTGAGTCAAAGTCCGATAATATGCTTCAGTAATTCAAGCTCGTCTTACATGATAAATGAGTTGTACACGTAAAAGCAAGAAACTGTCCGTGCCATTTTAAAAACAGAAAACCTGTGCTACAATTTTCACTCCTTGTCACCCTGAAAGACACTACATGGTAACTTTCTGATCCCAGATTTTTGCGCTTGCCCTTTTGCCTGCCTTATTTTGCACAACCTCCTCTTTCATCTCCCTGCATTGATCTGTTAGAACAAGGTTTCTCCAACACTGCTTTGTTGTTGCGGTTGCCTTTTCTAGGTTAGAGGCACTGTCCTTCCAATATAGAGCTACTTCAACTTAGTGGTGGAGTTCACTCGGAGTAAAATGTTCATTAAGAGTAAAACACAAAAGTCTGCAGACCGGAGATTGAAGTAAAAACACAATGCTGGAGAAACTCAGCAGGTCAAACAGCATACTTTATATAGCAAAGATATACCTTGATGAAGGGCTCAAGCCCAAAATGTTTGATGTATATCTTGATCTTTGCTATATGAATGTTCATAATGTATTATAAACACAAATCCACATAATGAGATGTGCAACACACTAAAAGGCCCTTCAGCCCATGTCTATGTTGACCATTAAACTCAGCTACACTAATCCCCTTGACCCCCACCCCCCCGTTAGTCTGTAGCTTTGATAATATATTTACCAGATATATTATCTTTAAATAAGTCATTCATATACTATAAAATATATCCTGTCTTACTGTATGAAATTATCCTTGATGATTACACTGGACACTCAGCTACTTCCTCAAACGGTTTGCAATCTCCAGCCCCCAACCAGAAGTAGGAATGTTCCCCAATGGCCCTCAAAGAGAAAACAGATCCTTTCAATGTCAGTTTATATTGAAACTGAAATGATTGTCTTCTGAGGTCTCAAAACTCTTTCCCATGGGCAAACTGCACTGATTATTCACACTCAGAACCGTTGCTCTCCTTCTCTATCAGAGTAAAATATAATTTTTGAATGTCCTGCATCAATTTCCCTCCACTCCACTCAATGCGCAGCACAGTTACCATACCTGTTATAGCACCAGCGACCAGGGTTCAAATCCAGCGCTGTCTGAAGGGAGTCTGTACGTTCTCACGTGTCTGCATGGGTTTCCTCGGGGTGCTCTGGTTTCATCCCACCATTGAAAACATATAGGGTTGTAGGTCCATTGGCAGCATGGGCAGGAAGTACCTGTTACAGCTGTACATCTAAATTTAAAAATCCACAACAGCTGGAATTCTGTTCTCACCTTCTTCCTCCAATCTGCAGACTTTTAAGATCCAAGTTTTGTTTCATTTTGTTTGCCAATTTGCTGTTTTAGTTGCAAGTTATTTTTCAATCTTGACAGCTTATCATGAGTTTCTCAGAGCTTGTTTAATCAATACCATGTTGATTTAGCACCACCTAGTGTAAAAGAGGCAGACTGCAGAAGTATGTACAAAAGCACTAATTTATATTTTATATTCAAATAATTAAATTTAAAATAAAAAATAAATTTAAAAATAAAGTGCACAAATGAAGCTGCTAACCATGTGGTTCTGTCCACTCCAGCCTCACCACTGAACCAACAGGTAACAAGTTCAAGTCCCACTGTAGGGAGTCCTTGGACTGAGAAAGTGTGGCTGAATAGTACACTAGACTTTCCGGAATGGACATTGAATATAATAAATGGATATGGTTGAAATGTGATTGGTGCTGGCAGATATCAATCTATTGCACATCCCCAATCAGTTCTTGTCACCTTAGGATGTAGAAGCTATGGAGAGGATGCAGAGATCTACCAGGATATTGTCTGGATTGGAAAATAAGTCTTAGCAAACAAAGTTAGTAGAACTAGGGTTTTTAATCTTTGGAGCACAGAATAACGAGAGGTGACTTAATAGAGGTCTACAAGATTCTGAAAGGGACACATAAGGTAGGTACTCAGTACCTTTTTCCCCAGGACAGGAGTAGTAAACATCAGAGGACATTTGTAGAAAGGGAGGAAGGTTTAGGGGAGATATCAGGGGTGCTTTTTGTAAAATACAAAGTTGTGGATGCCTGGATTGCCATGTCAGGAGTGTGGTGGAGGCCAAAACATTAGGGGCATTTAAAAGACTCTTAAGACAGGTCCATGGATGAATGAAAAATAGAGGCTCACAAGGTAGGAAGGGTTTAAAAAAAAATTTGGTAGTAATATATAGGTTGACACAACTTTCAAGAGCCGAAGGGGCTGCACTGTGCTGTGGTGTTCTATGCTCTAATTGCTCAATGAGGTGGTGGAGAGTTTCTGGTGAAGGGGTCCAACAGTACAGTAAGGGGGGGGGGGGGGTGTGTGGGGTGTTCCAGGATTTTCACCCAGCAATATTTCCAGGTCAAAATGGTGCACAACTTGCAAGGGGAACCTGAAGGCTGTGACATTTTCTGCATGTGCTGCCCTTGTTGTGCAAGGTGGAAGAAGTTGCAGATTTGACAGGTGCTGTCATATTGGCTGAAAGTAACTGAGTGCATTTTGCAGATGCTCACACCCCATTGCTAGAGGCAATGAATCCATGGATAGAGGGTGTTTCACAACACTAGTTAGAGAGCAGGGCAACGTCCTGGGTTATCATATCCTTCAATTAATATCACTAATATCAAGTTTGCTGTTCATACAAGCTTGCTATGTTTAAATCAGCAGTTCTAAATGTCATACTTCAGTAATTAGTTCAGGGGCTGTTGCGCTTCAAATGACCGAACCAACAAAAATCTGATGACGCAAATTCTCCCAGAAATGTTAAAAATGTATCATGGCATTTATTAATGACTGGATACAGCAAAAGTCAAAAGTTTAATAATGATAGGGTGAATATTCACTGAAATGAAAGAATTATTATAGGTGAGTAATGATATGTAGAAAATGGACGTCTGACTTAGAAATCTCAGGAACAGAATCTTAATATAATGTGGGGTCTGTCTATGTCTTGAGTCCTATGGATTATGCTCTATTTTACAATAAAATCTAACATTAGAAAAACAGTCTCCAAATATCCAAATCATTTAAAAACTTCCTTCTAAGAATTCAGATACAGGATTTTTAAAGACAGAAAATAATCCGAATGAGAGCTTATACAGTGACCGTAAAATAGCAGCACATTCCATCCTCTTAATTTTGGATATTTAACATGATTCAGTATTTTTTTTAAATATAAACACTAAGTATTAAATAAGAAAACAGCACAATTCAGAATGAAGCAGGGGCAGTGATAAACCCTCAGCCTGATAGCACTGGTGTTGAAACACAAGCCCAGCATCAAACTGCAGCAGTAATGAGGGGGACGCTGTTCATTTCAGGGTGGGAGAGATCATTCCCTCTCTTAAGGTGAACTTGGCCATAAAGGGATAAGATGAAAAATTTCAGTCCTGTGAAGAATTCAGTCCTTGAGAGACTACCACCCTCTCCCTGCAGCAGTGGGGCTTATCTGTCCCTGTGACAGCCCAGCTCAACAAAGAAGGCTAGATGGGTGGGTAGGATACTGGGGTCAGACCAATAGAGGTTGGACCTCAGGGCTAGAACTATAATTAAAAAGGGCTGAAGTTCTCAAAGCTTGGCATTGAGCCAACAAGTAAAGCATCATGAGATGGTGGCTAAGCTGGATTGGGTAAATATGTTAACATCACAGCACAGAAACAGGCCCTTTTGCCCAATAGTCTGTGCCAAATCATTTTTCTGCCAGGTCCCACTGACTTGCACCCAGTCTATACCTCTCCCATCCCATATTGTACATGCAGAGAACAAAAGTAACATGATCTAGACCAGCTCACTGATTTGATTCAGAGGGAACAACTGTGTCTGACTGTCCAAAGTGAGTCTCCAGTCTCAGGCTACATAGTATAAAATCTCCAGGGCAACTGGTGACGTCAGAGAAAGTGTCCACTTGGCGCTCGGGCAAAAGCAGGCTTTCCCAGGTGAAATATCCTATCGGACAATTTAAGCAACCTTACCCCACAATCATCTCTCAACCAACTTCAGCAAGACAGGAACAAACAATCTGCTGGTGGAACTCAGCAGGTCGATCAGCATCAGTGAGCGAAAAGGAATGGTTATTTTTCGGCCCAGAACACTTCATCAAGGCTGAGAGTGCTGAGGGGAGTGAAATGTGCAATGTGGACAGGGTGGGAGGGATTGGACAGGGGTCAGCAAGGGATTGGTGAACCAGGGAGGGGTGAAGGATAATGGACAGAAGCAGTTCATTAGCAGGTGCCAAAGGGGGAAGAGAGGCAAGGGAAAACTAAGACAGATCACCCACTCATTATTGCTTGTGGAAGCACCCATCACATAACTTGGCATTAATAATCAATGAATACAAGCGTGTTTACACATCAAAATTAATTAACTTGCTGCAGGGCATCTTGTGAAGCCCTGAGAAAGAGTCCTTCATTCTATCCCCAAAAAAACAAATTCCTTCAAGTCAAGAGGTTTTCAAGAAGTATCCATATTGGTCTAGTCAGACCCTATGCACAAGGCTGGTTGTGAACAGTGGCTGCCTTTCAAACAATTCACAGTGCTTCAATTTGTCTTGAAAGTGTAGTCATTTTCTAACATTACTGGCAATAACCTGACAACTCTACATGTCTGATGTTGAGTCCAAGGAATAATGTGAGAGCAATAAACAAACAGCTGAAGGGACTCAGCAGGTCAGGCAGCATCAACAGAGGGAAATGGATCGTCCATGGTCTGGGTCCAAACCCTGTACAGGATCCAGCTTCACAGTGAAACCCCAGCCAATATCATGACAGGACCCAGCACAATGCTGATTCGTCATTACACAGCTTCAAAATTCAGGGAAGCTGGTGCCATGGATGCAGCCTAAGCTCACAGGCCTGTTCCCAGGATGGGGGGGGTAGGGGTTTCTCCCGCGGCCTCACTTTTTCTCTTTGGGCTTGGCAGATTTGCCAGGCTTTGTGGCGAATGCAGTCTCACCTCCTTCTTCTTCCCCCTCCTTTACCTTCCTCAGCTTGGCTTTGCTCTTGACGGGAGAGAAAGTCAGCGAGGCCTTATTGAACTCCAGAGGAAAGATGCCCAGGTCTCCATCAAAACGATTCTTCACCACCTGCAAGTAGCGCTTTCCTTGGCCCGAGACCAGCTTCTTGTCCTGCAGGATGAGTATATTGTCAGCCTCCTGGCTGGCCTGCAAGGGAAGGTTAGGATGGGAAGGAGAGAGAAAGTGAGCAGAGTTCAATATCTTGCACCTACTCTTCCCACCGTCTCTCCACCATGGTGCTATGGTTCTGTTGTTGGCCCGTACAAGATTATAGTGAGAAAGTTTGTTTTGTGCACAATCCAGCTAGTCAATCCATATGTAGTACAAAAACAAAAACACAGTGCAGTTACTGAGAGCAGTTAGAACAGAGCGAAGACGATGTTATTTTACGAGCTTTACGAGTTATTATGAGCTTTGGTTGTAGAGTGTGTGAGATCTAGAGCAGCTCAAACATGGTCTTGCTCCAACACCATCTTGGTTGTTGTGAAAACACAATGCTGTAGAAACAAAGGAGGTCAAACAGTGTACTTGATAAACAAATTTCTCCAGCATGGTGTTTTTTTACTTCAACCACGGTGTCTGTAAACGGTGTTTTACCCCTATCTTGGTTGTTTTTGGCCTTTGGCCCAACTAATCGAGCCCTATTTGCCAGAATTTACCCATATCCATCAAAATGTTTTCTCCCCACGTACTTACTTGATTAAATGTCTTTTAAAGGGTGCAATTGTAATTGTGGGGTCTAAAAACTAACATGTTTAAATCCCCTTGTGGAATCCAAGGATTCAAACCAAGCTTTCTTGAGAGGTCAATGTAAAAAAAAAAAACTTGGACACATTTCATCAGGTCCGCTGCTATAACTATTGGACAATGGACATAATCCCAAAGAACATCTAGGGAATTCTCCAGCATTGCAGAACTGTGGATGGGACCTGTTCTCTCCCATTTTCTTACTGTTTTAACTTCATTGTTGGAGGATGCTTGCTGAAGTATTGGTAATGTTTCAACAATCTGCATTCACAGAGCACCTTTAATGTTGTAATATGATGCCAGGCGCTTCATTAACCAAGATGAACAAAATTATGAAAAGATTGAATAAACAAAGAGTGGCCTTATTACAGAGAGAACTCAAGGAAAGCCTTTTTTCTTTCTATAGTTCATCCAAGATTTCTATTTTTTTACTGCTGGAATTCAGATTCTGAAAGAGTGGAACACAGGTGAAGAGAGCACACCTGTGAGGTCACAAAGCAATAACCAAGGATCACATTTCTGCATTTATGACCAGCGTAGATATTCTCCTATTGTTCCATGATGATCTATCAGGTGATCCACAAGGTTCAGGGAGAGAATTTCAGAGCCTTGACATCAGACCAGTGAAGGCATGGCCCTTAATAAGAAAGGGGAATGGACACAGGCTCAGATCACTGGCGACTGGAGGTTATACAAATATGGAAAAAAATGGCAGCGAGAACTAAAAGGAGAATGGGAATCTTTTTAAGTGGGGTACCTAAGAAGCAGGATATTTAAAGACATCCCATCCTGGTCATACTTGCTTCATCCTTGAACCATCGGAAATAAAGTTTGTGGCTATGAGATCAGGCACCACCAGATTCAAGGACAGCTTTTCTCCCCATTATCAGTCACCTAAACTAACCTCGAGCAAGCAAAATAATGTTACCTTTGCTCTGTTAAACCAGACATCTTTGCAACTCTGTAGGAGATATTTAAACTGCAGAATGGGATACCAGCTAGACTCCTTGCAAAACGATCTTTCTCATTGTATCTCCGAGTATATGGCAATAAAATTGAAATTGTCAGTGCAAGTCAATGACGAGCCAAAGGCAAACTGGAATTGGTACAAGTTACATGCAAGCACACACAAGGCTGAGGGAAAGGTTCACCGAAGGCACAAGGACAAGACTAGGACGGCTACAGGGAACTTCATCAGGCCAGACCCTTCCCTCATTCTTGGGAGGTCAAACTCACCTTGGCCGTTCCAAAGATGGAAGCTGTCTGCAGTTCCTTATCATCTTCCTGCTTTCTCGGATGGATGACCAGTGTCACGTGGCAACTGTTGTCAGTGGCAAATTTCCGGAACATTCCAATGATGTAATCCTGCGCAGAAAACCTAAAATGGGCAGGAATGTTTCCGTTTTACTGAAGTCAAGTTGAAAGGGAACTAAATCTTTCACCAGGGTTTCTAAACCTCCACTCACTCCAAACTTATTACAGCAACCTCCACAAGAAAATCAAAACCCTCCTTTCCAAAAATGCTACCAAATCCAGGGAGATCTCCAACAATTAATTTATACCAGGCAAAGATAAGGAGCAAGAGAGTGGGATCAAATGAATGGGCTAAACAGGCTGGAGGGTGAGAAGGGTCTTCCCTTTGGCATTCCAATTTAGCAAAGGGTGTGAAGAGTATGAGAAAATCTTCAGAGGAAACACAAGAATAAAACAAACTTAATGACATATTTCAAACCAAGAAGAGGTTTATAATTAGGAGATTTCTACTGTTTCATAACAAATTCAGCTAAAATACTAATGTATTCTGCCTGCACATTCTTCCATGGAATTGCTAAAGATGTTTTAATCCTTAGTGTGCTGCAACTTCCACAGATGGTTGAAATCTGGAACTCTCCCTCTTCAACACAAGCCCATAGATTATTAGCAGTGGCAAGAAAGTATATTGCAGTGACCTGGAAATCAGATGTGTATTTAGGCATGGAAAGATGGCATTCGGAGATATAGAGTTGTATTCCCTTAGAGAAAATGACTTATAATAAAAAAAATTCACTTTTTGTGCAGATTTGGAGCCTGTATATACAAAGGTTAGGAATAAATATGTAAAAAATTGTACTTCCAGCCTCCTAAATCTTCTTCCCTAAAAGTCACACACACACATATATATATATATATAAAAACACAGAGATTCCAGCGTGCGAGCCAACCCTTTGTTTAATCCAGAACCACACCCCATCTTTCTATTTTGGTTTTTCTTTTGTATTTTTTTCAATTAATTATATCATGCATATTCTATATAAAGGGGGGGGGGAATAAGGGGGTGGGGGGCAGGGGTTTAAATACTGTGTAATTACTGTATCTTAAGTTTGCTTAAGCATTGTTTATACAAATTGTATAAACTTTAAAGATAATATTTTAAAAAAGCAATTGACAATATTTAAGATGTATCCAGTTAACCACTTGATTTACTACATAGGCATAGCCCAGGTCGCCGGACAATGTGTTTGCACAAATGGCTATACGAGGGTTGGCGTGGGGGACAAAGTGTCCACTTCTGTGCTGCATGACTTTATGACACATGGACTGTGCTCGTGCACAAGGACAGCCCAAAGGAGCATAATCAGCAATAGCTGCTTCTGCTCTCAGTTACACCAGGTCTCCTGAGCTTTGCACTGGGCAGGAAAAAATGTGTAACAGCTAACTGACTCAGTCCTGTAGAGCTGTGAGGGTTCAGACAGGGAGCTGGACTCTCAGGAAATTGAGGATCGTGGGATACGGGGACCAGACAGGTATTGAAATAGAGGCTCCCTCCTTCCTTGCAGAGCCGTGGAGCGGGACCCACAGGTTTCTGAGGTTTCTATGTTCAGCTTCAATGAATCCAGCAACAAGAACAAGAGAGACCCATGACCCACAAGTTAGCCCACTTGGTACAGGTATGATTAACCTTCCACTTGGGGAAGATTCAAAGAGAATAATCAATGGAGGTTTTGTTCCAGTCAGCTTGACAAGGCCACCACCTTAAATTATTCTGAACCCCACCAAACACTTTTTACTCTGTCATCCTAATTTCATAGTCATGGAGGTACAGCACAGAAACAGGCCTGTCAAGTGTGCATTATCCATCAATCATCCATTTTTGCACTAATCCTACATTAATCCCATACACACATATTCACTTACTCCCCATGTTCTCTCCAACTCTATCCCCAGATTCTATCCCTCACCTACATTCTTAGGACAATTTACAGGCGCCAATTAACCTACCAACACAAGTTGTGGGAGGAAACCCACATGCTCACATGGAAAACAAACAAAATCCACACAGACAGTGCCCACGGTCAGGATTGAATCTGGATCTCTGTAGTTGTGAGGCTATGGCCTCACAATATGTCTCAATATGAGACTGAACCTGGGATTATTTCATCAAACACTTCTTGGGTCAAAATGCCTGCATTTAATATTGCCATGCTTAATTATGTACCAGTCACCAGTTTGACTGCCCTGTGAAGCTTTGGATTTAATAGTGAAAGAGAGGGTCACCTTTTGTCTTAATTTTCAGGACACAGGGATGTCAGGTTGCTAGTAAATCAACATATATTTTCCTTAAGGCATTGGGCCATTTCATGTCAGGCCTCTGCCTGGAAGTTACCTACAAGAGCAGATTGAAAATTTAAAACTTGCCTAACAGACAACACCACTAAAAGGTTGTTCCAGTGTCACATTCATATCGAGAGCTGCCTAGTAGCGCCCTCCAGTGCCAATGGAGGTGGGGTGACTGGTACCATAGCACCAACCATCAAAAATATGTGGCAGAGCAATGGCCGTCTTCCCTACCCATAATCCCCCACGCAGCTGAAACTGCTCTATTTCCCAGAACAGTTCCACCTGCATGGGGGAATTATGGATAGGGAAGACCATTGCTCTGCTGCGTTTGAGCTGCAGAGAATGGCCCCGAAGGCTGAATCAGCCCAGTGAGGATAACACAGCCTGCACCGGCCATCCACTGACAGCCCCTGCTGCCCCACCAATGGCTCCCGCTACCACAACAGCTCCCGCCCGCTGCCCCTGCCTTGAAGGGGTCAAGGAAGGAGAGTGGTGAGTGAAGAGATGGACCGCGGGCTGAGGACGTCATCAGCCCGCCCCGAACCAGTCGTTTGCAGCGGTTGTACATTCAGGTCAGGCGGCAGAACGCAGCGCTCCGCCAATTATCCTTCCCCGAGGCAGGTTGGATTCGGTGCTTCGGAACCAGCTGCGGCACATTCAGAGAGGCAAGTCTTTAGCCGCAACGGCGAAGAACCTCCGCTTTTACAGACGGGCGTTTTCCTTGCTTGAAAGTGCCTATTGAGGCACTTCCTTGAACCAGTGCACTCCGGTGATCAGGTTTAATTGGAAGGGGTCACACTAAGTTCAAGTTATTGTAATCACAATACGGCTTACATTTTAATTACAAAGAGATGAAATTACTTGTCAACAGTGAGGAACTCCTGCCCCATCATGAATTGTAGATTATCTATAATGATATGGGTGATATCATACATGTAGACAGCATGCTGCATGGTGTCAATGACTGACCTGTGCAGGAAAGAAAAATATTATGTTAATCACAGCCAGTCCACATTAACAAGTCAACACTTCTCAGAAGCACAGCAGAGGCCTTGATTTCACGGAGCACCATTAGTGCTTCAGCCACGATTCCCTTTCCTCGATTAAAATCTGAAGCTGAGATGGTTCAATTAAACTTTTACTTTTGCACAAGTGATGCTCAGGCCCTCGAACACCAGGTTTATGTTTAAATGAATTACAATGTCAAAGTCTGTGCAATATCTCGTGCAGTTACTGCCCTGTTCCTGTGAACCCAGTGAGTGTTTAAAGGAAATAAGACAGTCACATTGTTACTTCTGTGCTCCTAACATGGCCTTGCAATTGTGCCCATATTCATTTATTTAGTAGACATTAATTTAGAAGCTGATGTCCTGAAATAAATTGATTTTATTTTCATATTCTTACAGAGATGACCATTCAACTCTCTGAACCAAAACCAGGTCTAAGAGCAATCCCACTGCCCCACTTATTTCCTTACAACCTTTTCACTGACCCACGCCCATCAACTTCCTGTCATCCTCTAACTGCACACCCTTACAAGCCGTAATTGAAGGTCACCAAAGAACCTGCAAGTTTTCAGTGGAGGAACCTATTATTAGGCCATTATTCAAATGGTGAAGCTCTGCAGCCTTGCTATTGTACATTCACACTTGAGATTGTATATGTGTATGAGTCACAAAAGATTTGTTGGCAGGAAATCAAGAAGGCAAATGGATTACAGGTCTTCATTGCTAGAGGGATTAAATTTAAGAGCAGGGAGGTTCTGCTGCACCTGGAGTACTCAGTGCAGTTCTGGTCTCCTTACTTGTGAAAGGATATACTGTCTTTGTAGGTGGGGCAGAGGAGGTTCAACAAGTTGCTTCTCAAAACAAGGGGGAGGTTGGCGTACGAGTTGAGATTGATTGGCCTGGGGCTATACTCATTGAAGTTTAGAAGGATGAGGGGGAAACCTAAGAAAAAAACATGCAATTATGAAAAGGGTAGATAAGATGCTGTTCCCACAGGCAGGCAGGTGATAACGGAACTAGGGATCACAAGCCTCAAGATTTGGGGGAATAGATGAATGACAGTAAGGAGGAAGAACTGCTTCCAGAGGGTCGTGACTCTGTGGAATTCTCCATCCAAAGAAGCAGAACGTTGCCTCATTGAATTTAAGACACAGATAGATAGATTTTAAATAATGAGGAATTTAAGGGTTATGGAGGGGGGGGGGGGATGTGGAAACAGGTGGGTAAGTGAAGCGAGTTGACAGCCATGATCTTACTGAATGGCTGAGCAAGCTCGATATGCCGACTCCTGCTCCTATTTCTCATGGATCGGGAGCCTCCAGGGGAAACCCACGTGATCATAGGAAAATGTGCAAGCTCCATGGAGCGACAGCAGCACTACCTGCTGTCTCAAGGAGTGGTCCTTGGAATTCTTCCTCCCTAACAAACTCACTGATTTCCTCTCTTGATAGCTCAAGAAGCTGGATGCCACCATGGCCCCAAGAGAGCCTGTCAGGTCACATGCCAAGCTGCATTGCCAGGTATCTGCTACTGCCAGTACTTTACTTGATGCTCTGCTGCCCGTGAAACGTCATGAAGAACAGTGGCAGGTTCTCAAACTGGTCGGCCCACGCATCATAGCTATCCAGCTGGTCATCCAGTCGCTGCATGGCAAACTGAGTCAGCATGATCTTGGCCAGGCGGATGTTGCTGATCTCAAAGCTTCCCCACAAGGTGTTCACTCCTTGGGTGCAGAGGTCCAGGGTGCACTCGCTGATGAAGGTGGTCTTCCCGCTGCCTGTTGGACCTATTTGTGGGAGCAAGACAGCCACTTAGGACACACCCAGACTGCAGATGGCTCCCACTTGAGTAATGGCATGATGCGACAGAGGGGCGCCCCAACAAGAGGTAGACAAGGCTGTATACAAGTTATAAAACATGGAACATTACAGCACAGTACACGCCCTTCGCTCCTTGATGTTGTGTTAACCTAAATATGGCTGCCAAAAAAAAAATGCTAAACCCTTCCTACTTTGTCAACCTCTCTTTTTCTTTCATCCATGTGCCTGTCTCTTAAGTGGCTCCACCACCACCCCTGACAAGGTATTCCAGGTACCCACAATTCTGTGTGGAAAAACATACTCCTAATGTCTCCCTAAACTTACCTCCATTCACTTTGTACATATATCCTCTGGTATTTGCTACTCTTGCCCTGGGAAAATGTTGCTATCTACCCTATCGATGCCTCTCACAATCTCCATTAAGTCACGTCTCATCTTTCTTTGCTCCAAAGAGAAAAGTCCCAACTTTGCTAACCTTGCCTCACAAGACTCATTTTCTAATCCTGGTAAATCTCCTCTGCACCCTCTCCATAGCTTTCACATCCTTCCTAAAATGTGACCGAAACTGAACACAATAGTGAGTGTACTTTCACCAGAGATTTGTCGAGGTCCAACATGACCTCTCGACTCTTGAACTCCCGACTGATGAAGCCCAGTATCTCATCGACCTTAACTATCCTATCAACCTGTGCAGCGACCTTGAGAGATGTATGGAGGGGAATAGATAAGGTGATTAGTCAGTCTTTTTCACAGGGTAGGGGAGACCAAAGGTTTAAAATGAGAGGGAAAAGAATTAAAAGAGACCCAGGGGCAACTTTTTCCACTTAGGGTGATGTAGAACTAGATGTAAATTTCATCACTGGCACTAGCCACTCCAAGTCAGAAGATTGCAGGTCTCTTCTGAAGGAGTGCATTGTACAAATGTACTGGAGAAACTCAGCAGTCACACATCAATTGGAAGTGAAGGGTAACGAACGCTTCAGGCATGATCCCTCTGTCAAGGCAAGAGCAAAAAGCAGGCAGTTGCCTGAATTAAAAGGAGGGGAGGCAATGTGGAAGGAAGGGGCAGGGGGAGGAGCAGTCTCACAAGTAGGAGGTCACAGGTGGTTACTGGTGGGAGAAAAAAAAATATGAAAAGGGGAGAGGATAGCTCCCTGAGTGGAGGGGGAAAGAATGGGGACCTGAAAGAAAGAGGGTTGTGGAAAGAAGGACTCGGGGGAGGGGTTTTAAAGAAATTGGAAGATCGAATGAGGGAGTGCCATCTTTTGGCTGAGGGCATCACAGTTAACACAGCAGCAGCGACCTGGGTTGGAATCCAGCGCTGTTTGCAAGGAGTTTGTGCGTTCTGTGTGGATTTCCTCTGGTTTCCTCACACTCTTCAAAAATGTATGTGGGATTGTAGGTTATCTGGGTAGCATGGGTCCATGGGCCAGAAGAGCCTGTTACTATACTGTCCATCCAAATTTAAAATTTAAAAATGTTAAGCTCTCTCTTTCAGATGCATGCAAAACATACCATCACTTCAAACCATCCTCAATAATATTATGGCCAGCATTCATGCTTTAACTGAGTCAGGAAACAGTCTAACTTTAGGAGCTTTGCAGTATGCAGTGGACAGCTGTGTTTCCTGCTTACACCAGCTGCGAAGAGCATTGGAATGGTTTGAAATAGAAACAAATGGCATTACAGATTTGCAAGCCTCTCTTTAATTCCGTCATGGGATGTGGCAGTACTCACAAGGCCAGCATTGACTTCATGAACATGCCATCCTCAGGACAAGGGCACTAGCTGTGGCAATGAACTGACTCAGCAACTCCCAAAACTCCTGACAACTTTGAACTGGAAAGCTTCCGCAAACAAAATGAGATCAATGACTAGTTGATGTGAGCGCCGTGTTCGGAGACTAGAGGACACATTACCCGTGAAGACTGTCAGCTCCCCTTTGCGATGGCCTTTGAGAAGCTTGTTGAGATCAGGGAACCTCTGCCACTTGATGCCGGAGACCTGGTCTGCATTGGCCAGCTCTCCAAACACGTCGTCCCGGAGCTGGCGGAATGAGATGATGGACTTGTGACTGGCCGGAACGGCGCCCTTCACGATCTTCCCCAGGTTGAGACCCGCAGCTAGGGCCTCTAGGGGACAGGGCTGTCCGTCACCAGGACGCACCAGAGAACACCGCCTGACGTTGAGCTTGCGGGCGAAAATTTTGGAAGCCTCCCAGGAGAGGAGGTCATCACCCAGCCACAGTACCACCTTCCGGAACTGCTCCAGGTAGGGGAGGAGGGCAGGAGGCAGGC
This sequence comes from Narcine bancroftii, assembly GCF_036971445.1. Lineage (NCBI taxonomy): Eukaryota > Metazoa > Chordata > Chondrichthyes > Torpediniformes > Narcinidae > Narcine > Narcine bancroftii. Next base: position 22,202,356 of record NC_091478.1, read on the forward strand.
AGCTGACTCCCCGCGGCAAGGAGGCACAAGGCAGACCTGTGGCCTGGGCCACGGCCAGGCAATCAAGCTCCTTGCTGGTTAGGACCAGGGTGGTATCCTTCCTCATCAGAAGGTGGATCCCAAAGAGGTTATTGTAATTGTTGAGCTTAGGCAGAGGCGAAGCGACGTATGTGACCCGGTCGCCATCCTGTTCTGCCGAAAGCAGCTTTAACCCTTTCAAAGTCGAGTCTCTCCAACTGAACCAGGGGAATACCAAGCTCTTGGTAGGCTTGAAGTACTTCACGCACAGATTTTTCAGAGTCTGGTTGGTAATTTTTGAAATGCCAAACATGGCTTTAACCAGTTGGACTTCCTCTTCCTCCACGTTAGAAAAGGCCATGGCTTTATTCCAGATCTGTTGCACCTCCTTCAGGTCCATCTCCTGTGCACTGAGCTCCCAGTCACTCTCTGGTACCTTCAACACAACATCAGGGCCCAGGTTATCTCGCCCTTCCTTCCGCATCACTTCCAGACAGTCTTGGAAGTCCTCCCAGCTGCCTTCCAGCAGGGTGTCCTTGCACAGGAACTGGCCGGTGGTCTTGTCAATGAAGAGGGAAAAGTTCCCCTTCTCCGCATCAAACACTTTGCCCACAAACAAGCTGGGGACGTGGAGACAGCTGTAGCCATCGTAGAACGGGATGCCTTTGGCACGGAGGTAGTGGCGGATCTCCGTCACGGTCACTGGCGAGACAGTGGGGTCCAAATCAGCTTTGGAGCTCTTGCCTTCCAGGTGCCCCTGGATGCGGAAGCAGAGCAAGGACGCGGTGCTGAAGGAGGCTGTGGCCCACCAGGCATTTTGCCACTTCAGCAGTCCCTGTGGACCAGCCCACCACGAGCCTTCAAACTCTGCCCTGGGGCAACATCGCAGTGAAGGCCACAGTCCTCCTGCGAGCCGGGAGACGATTTGACAGGCACGGTGACACAAGCAAAGCATGGTGGCTGTTGAGACCAACAAGTCAGGTGAAGGAACAAGAAACCATTGTGGAGCATGAGCGAATAGATCCTACATCAGGAGGAATGACCAGAGGCAGGTTTTCAAGAATACTTTCACAATCTTATATCTGTGCACATCTTGCCAATTTCAAACTCCCACATCTGCAATGAAAACAAAAAAGGATCTTGAATTTCTGCATTAGTGTAACACAATGAATGAGAGCAAGGTGCAACTGCAAGTTTACACAAGAAATCTCCATCATAAAGGCAGGCATAAGAAATTAGAATGGCAATGTAAAATCAACTGTGCAATTTTGAAAATGAAGTGCTTTCCTTTAATTCACGTCACTTGAAGCCTATAATCTGATTTGAGACTTCACATGCTATGCATCAGTGAAATATCAGGATCAATTCAGACTATGCCTTTTTTTGCATCCACTACGATCTGATAGAAGTGAGACACAAAAATCTCCAGATACTGCTAAATGAGCTATGCATCAAGAGCACACCAAAGCAGCATGTCACAGTACAGGTGTCCAAGGCATTGGACGGTCACACGTGGAGAACTGCGTGCAATTCTGGTTGCCCAGTTATAGGGAGGATGCATTAAGCTGGAAAGTGTGCAGAAAAGATTCAAGAGAATATTCCTGAATTACAGGGACTAGAGATCTCAAGCTGAATAGGCTGGGACCTTTCTCCCTGGAACATAGAATGATGAGGGGTGGCCTCATAGAGGTATGCAAAAACGAGAAGGACGTGAATAAGGTGAATAGTGCCAAGACTTTTTCACAGGTGAGGAATCTAAAACTTGAGGGCATAGGTTTAATGTGAGAAGGAATTTAAAAAGCATCTGAGAGGCAATTTTTATACACAGAAAATGGTATGTGGAACAAGCTGCCTGAGGAAGTGGTAGAGACGGGTACAATTTCAATGTTTAAAAATTTTTTGAGGGATATGGCCCAATGCATGCAAACTTGGTTTGGCTCCATCAACCTGGTTGGCACTGATATTGAGCCAAAGAGCTATTTTCCATTATGTATAATTCTATGATCACCCACTCACAACACCAGACACATCCTGTTCCGCCCGTAGAAGGCTCCACAGGTCTCACATTGGCCGTATTACCACAAAACTAGAGTAAAAGCAAGTTATCCCCTGTCGCCCAAGAAGGCACAAATAAATTTAGAAACTGCCACATTGCTGAGCAAGATCATTTGAGAGACAACATTTGAAAAAGCTCATCCAGAATTGAATCTTCCATGTTTCTATTTACAAGAAACAATTTTGCTATTACTATATCCTGAATTCATCATCAGCACAGATAATGACGGAGTCCCTCCAGCTTCTAACTGTTTGCTTTAGTTTTCTAATCGTTCCTACCTGCAAGAAGCACTCACAAGGTAGATTACATAATGCTATGCAAACTTTCATTCCCATCACTGAAGTTGCTACTGAGTTATCACTTAAGTGTTACAAAACAGATCCTGGTGCGATTCAGGATTCTTTCCAGGATAAATAGTGAATGCATTATTTCAAGAATCTGCAATTAACAAAAATAATCAGTTTGATGAAGGGAGTTCTCCATGCAGTTTACCCAAGTCATTAACTGTTCTGAAATATACTAAAAATACAGTTACTGCAAATGTTAGACATACCACTCTCTTATTCACAGGCCTTCCCGTGGGTACCAAGATTGGAGCAGATTACACCAAGAACTGCCTGCACTGGGAATCTGTGACATGTTTGGCCCGCTCTCCATTATCAGATGGCATTATTGCATCTTGCATTTTTAAAGCAGTTTTTTTTGTGTTTCTCAAAATTTTCTTTTACATAGCACTGGATTTTGTGCCTTGGTTAAGTAAATAATGTCATCACAACGTGACTGCATTACAATTGGGCAGGAAGTAACAAGTAGGTAAGGGAGGGCAGATAGCTCTGTGAATGAAGAGTAAAGTGGGCTAAGAGCTGGAGGAAAGAAGAGAGGGATGGGGAAAGGGGGGGGGGGGAAACAGAGTGGGCTATCAGAAACTGGAGAAGTTTATGTTAATCCTATCTGGTTGGAGTGCCATTGCAGGTGGTGTTGGTTTGACAGTACATGAGGCCGTGGACAGACAGACACATCAGTGCCCCCACCCCAAGATTTTGTTCGGGTACCTGCCTATATCTTTTCATACCTTAATGTAGGGCTCAAGTCCAAAACGTTGGTTTTGTACCTTTATCTTTGGTATAGAAAGCACACTGTCGATCAGCTGAGTTTCACCAAAATTGTGTTTTTACTTCAATCACAGTGCCTGCAGACTTTTGTGTTTTAGTCCCACATTGTAATTGTGGCTATTAACCTGTACACGCATCCCTGGGGGCCAAACCACATTTCTTTGGGGTGATAAGTGCAAATACACAAAAGTGCTGGAGAAACCCAGCAGGTCCTGCAGCATGGATGGGAAGTCAGGGCTCATCTTTGGAGGTCCGGCGAAAGGCTGGAGAATCTCAGCTGGTCAGAGTACTTTATGTAGCTGAGACAAAGTTCTATAACTAAAGTTTCGGGCTTGAGCCCTTCAACAAGATATGAACAAATGTCAGCAGGTGCCCAAAATCTTTGATGAAGGGCTCAAGCCCGAAACGTTGGTTTTATAGAACGTTATCTCTGCTACATAAAAGTACTTTGATCAGCTGAGATTCTCCAGGGTTGTGTTTCTACTTCAACCACGTGTCTGCAGACTTTCATGTCTTACTGCTGCCCTTGGGGGAGGGGGGCCAGGTCCGGGTCAATGCAGGAAGGGACGCCCCTCCACCAGAATACACAGCAGCACTTCGTTGCAAAGGCACTGCGGCGGGCACTTACTGAATGCGAATGCACCGAGCATTGACGGAGGCCTTCGCCTGACCGACTTAGCGTCATTGCCTGCACGAGTTCCTCTCCTACACCGTATGGCTGCGGCTTGAAGGACAGGCACCGGCGTTCTGCAACCCAGGCCAGGTCGCTGCTGCCAACGCTGAGCAAGTCCGGTCAGCGCCCGTGGGACCAGAACGTGGAGGCAACGTTGCAGGATCTTGTGGCTCCGTCCCACCGAGCCGCCCAGTCCCCACGTGCGCCGATGTCGTCCGGACAACGGCGCTGCGCACGCGTCCTGCGTGCACCGACGTGGAACTGCGCACGCACGCACGCTGGGAGGGGGCAGCCGTCCGTCACCCGTCGCCCCGGGCAACGGGCGCGCTCCCACCTCCTTTTCTTCCCCTGCTGACGGCAAGCGTCCCGCTCTTCACCTGCGGCTCCCACGCCGGAAAGGTTTGGGCGGCGCACAGTCGCCCGATCGCTTCCGGTCGGAGGACAGGACGGACGGACGGACGGACGGAGCGGGGATGACGGCCCGAGGGACGGCCAGCCGCTTCTTGCAGAGCGTCCTGCAGAACGGCGTGGGCAGGTACATCTGCCAGCTGAAGCGGATCAGCATCATCTTCAGCAAAGACGCCGCGGGCAGCAGAGGAGTCAGGTCAGTGCCGGGGTCCCGGACAGTCACACAGCACGGAAACCGGCTCTTCGGGCCCACGCTTCCATGCTGGCCGAAACTATAGTCACACTGGGCTCTTCCTGTCGGCGTACCTGTGCGGCATGTAACAGGATGTTTCTCCGGGGGAAGTTGTGGTCATTTTAATGTATGCTGTTGGTGCATCTTACATACCTGATTGGCTAAGAATTTCAGTGTATTTGTGTGCATGACAGTAAACTCTCATTGCCACACCAGTGGCCTCTACCACTTCCTCTCTCCCCTCTGGGTGAAGAATGTGACTCTCGTGTACCTTTTAAGACTTTTCCCATTCACCTTTAGTCTACACCCTATAGTTTTTGATACCTTGCATGGGGGGGGGGGGGGTTTGGGAGAGAGGGAAGGATGGCCAATAGTCAAGATTCCTTTGTTGTCCTATAATAAAACAAGTGTAACATTACACAAAATTGGCTTTAGTCTGCTGTAAGGCAGACAAAGATTTGCCATCAGCAGAAATTGTCCCGTGTCCCTTTTTTTTCAAAAAACCATGTCTATGTGCTTGATTTTTTAAGGTCGTCCCTCAGTCTCCTAAGTTCCAGGGAGAAAAGTCCCAGCTTATCCAGGCACTCAGAGCTCAAGCCGTCTGGTAGTGGCACCATTGTTATGAATCTTTTCTGAACCATCTCTCGCTTAATCAGTGCAAGTTTATTTGTCAGATTATACCTAGTACAGTGGAAAGGATTCTTCTGTGAGCAGTCCAAAAAACTAACTCTAATGAACATACAGCCATATAACATAGAATGGTTGTATTTTCTGAGGATAGGCTGGGAGCTTACAAGATTTTGCCATAGTTCACTCGCACATCCTTCTGATAGTGGCAAGACATTTTGGACTAAGATGAGTAGTTTCTTCACTCAGAAAGTGGTGAATCTTTAAAATTCTCTCCACCTCACTGATTATCAAAACAGGAGCATCCCAGGGATGCATGCTTGGCCCACTGCTCTACTCATTACACACCCATGACTGTGTGGCCAGGCACAATTCCAATGCTATCTACAAGTCTGCCGATGACACCACACTTGTTGGCAGAATAACAAACTCCATTGAGGAAGTGTTCAGGAGGGAGATGGATCAGCTCGTTGTATGGTGTCATTCCAATAACCTTGCACTCAACATCAGCAAAACCAAGGAGATGATTGTAGACTTCAGAAGGAAGTTGAGGAACACAACCCAGTCCTCATCGAGGGTCCAGTAGTGGAGAGGGTGAAGAACTTCAAATTCCTGGGTGTCAACATCTCCGAGGATCCATTCTGGAGCCTCCATGTTGATGCAATCACAAAGAAATTGTCATCACTGGCTATATTTTGTGAGGTGTCTGAAGAGATTCTGTATGTCACTGAAAACACTTAAAACCTTTTACAGGTGTACCGTGGAGAGCATTTCTGGCTGCTAGCATCACTGCCTGGTTTGGAGGTGCCAACTCTCAGGACAATAATAAACTCCAGAGGGTTGTTAACTTGTCCTGAAACATCACAGGCACCAGACTTCACTTCATCAAGGACATCTACATGAGGCAGTGTCTTAAACAAGCAGCCTCTATCCTCAAAGACCCCTGCCACTCTAGCCATGCCTTCTTCACTCTGCTACCATCGGGGGAAGGTAGAGGAGCCTAAAAATGAGCACTCAGCAGCACAGGGACAGCTTCTTCCCCACTGCCATCAGATTCCTTTCTTTCTTTTTATTAGCATTGCATAATATAGAGAGCATAAGGAAAATAGAAATTACACAATTAAAATACTATGTCCAAGTCTACATAGTGTATCGTGTATAAATTCCAAAGAATGAAAATGTGACATATTAGAAATAATTCTCCAAACAAAGAAAATAAATGAAGAAATAATTATTGTATTTTTTTTTTAAAAAACCCAACTAATCTACAAAAATAACCATAATAATAATTTTAAAAAACAACTGAGCGGTCTATCTCGAGGATCTGTCAAATAGATTAAAATGTAGCTCTGGTCCACACCTATAAATAACAAAAACAGCAAGAATTATGTTACGCCTGGAAAGGAAAAGTTAATTCATAGAATAGTGCCAGTATATCCTATGAAAGTCATCAATAAATAGTTTCCATGTTTCTTCAAATTTAGTAGTTATAAGGAAGGAGTCACGTGATGGAGTAGTGGCCGGACGGTGAACTCCAGCCCTCTCCAGAAAAGTCGGGAAAAACAAGAGAAAATACAAAGGCACAGAAATACAAGTTAAAGAAAAGTGAGTATAAAGGTGGAAAGAAGATGGAGACAAAAGGAGAAAAATCAAAATCAACGGAAAGAAGAGAGGAAGAGAAGACAACGGAGGAAAAAGGTGAAGGCCTTACCTGTCCGAAGAGGCCCGCTGTGGAGAGAAGACCCCACTACCTCAGGTCGGTAGAAAGAGAACTACAACAATGGCTCACAGAGCCGAGTAAAAGTGCGCAACCGCGCATGCAAAAAAACACACCGACGGGAGGGGGGACCAGCTGGGGAGTCGATCTCCACAGCCGGCAACGACAGCTGCAGAACACCTGCAGCAAGAAGAGACCACAGAAGACAATGGAAACAAGAAAGAAGAGGAGGAAAGGGCAGCAAAGAAACAACAGATGGTCAACCTAGAGGAAGAAGAAGAGGAAGAATACAGTGAAATAGATAAAGGGAAAGGCAAGGTAAAGGATATACTTGCTCTTGTTAGAGGATACATGGAGTCATTTAAAGAATGGCAAACACAGGAATTCAATGATTTAAGAAGAAGAATAAACAACACAGAAAAGAAAATAAATAAAATGGAGATGACCTTAACAGAAATGGGGAAAAAAATGGACAAGATGGAAGAACGGGCAATAGCAGCAGAAATGGAGGTAGAAGACTTAAAAAAGAAATTGGAGGAATCTAATAAAAAAACTAAAGAGACACAAGAATTACTAGCCCAAAAAATAGATATAATGGAAAATTATAACAGAAGAAATAACATAAAGATAGTGGGCCTTAAGGAAGATGTAGAAGGCAAGAATATGAGGGAGTTTATAAAAGAATGGATCCCTAAGGCCCTAGGATGTCCAGAACTACAGCAAGAAATGGAAATAGAAAGGGCACATAGAGCATTGGCCCCTAAACCACAACCACAACAAAAACCAAGATCTATTGTAGTAAAATTCCTAAGATATACTACAAGAGAAAAGGTACTGGAGAAGACAATGGAAAAAGTAAGAGAGGGCAACAAACCACTGGAGTATAAAGGGCAAAAAATCTTCATTTATCCAGATATAAGCTTTGAACTCCTAAAGAAGAGAAAAGAGTTCAATGCAGCAAAAGCGATTTTATGGAAGAAAGGATATAAATTTACACTGAAGCATCCTGCGGTATTGAAAATTTTTATTCCAGGACAACAAAACAGACTATTCTCGGATCCAGAAGAAGCACGAAAATTTGCAGAACAATTACAAAAATAGACTGAGGGATGAAGACGGGTAATGAGAGCAAAAATCATCACGATTGATATGTATGTGGGTAAAGACAAAAATAGACTGAGGGATGAAGACGGGTAAGGAGGGTAAAAATGACCACGATTGATATGTATGCGGGTAAAGAGGTATAAGAGTGAATAGAGACAATGGGCATATGTGAAAGTATCTGTAATTAGAGGAAAACATAGAGAGTATAGACAAGAATTAATAAGGGAAGGTAATGGAATAGAGAGAATAAAGAGGGAATTAAAAGAGTGACCTTTGTGACATATAAAAAGCGAAATCTTTTCTGGGGGGGGCTGGGTGGGGGAAAAGAGCGGTCACTGCAAAATCAGTTGACGCTTGCGAGTGGATTCGCAAATCCAAATGGAGAGGGGAGATGTGGTTGTCCGACAAGGGATAAAGGGCAACTCAGGAGGGGAAGGGGAGATTGGGGATAAAGAAGATAGAAATAGGAGAATAAGGAAAATGTTGAATGTTGTCTGGTAAAGAGTTGAAAATAAGAAAACAGAAATGGAAAAGGAGGAAAGGTAATGATGGAAAAACGGAAAGAGAAGATAAACAAAATATAAAATGGCTACGCTGAACTATATGACTCTAAATATTAATGGAATACATAACCAAATTAAAAGGAAGAAACTACTAAATTTACTGAAAAAGGAAAAAATAGATATAGCATTTGTCCAAGAAACACACTTAACTGAATTGGAGCACAAGAAATTAAAGAGAGATTGGGTAGGACATGTAACAGCAGCATCGTATAATTCAAAAGCAAGAGGAGTGGCTATATTAATTAGCAAAAATGTGCCATTTAAAATAGAAGAGGAAATAATAGATCCAGCAGGGAGATATGTTATGATAAAATGTCAGATATATTCAGAGCTTTGGAATCTACTTAATATATATTCACCTAACGAAGAAGATCAAAAGTTTATGCAAGATACCTTTTTGAAGGTAGCTAATACGCAAGGGAACATACTAATAGGAGGGGATTTCAATCTGAATTTGGATCCAAATATGGATAAAACGGGGAAAAAAATTAACAGGAAGAACAAAGTAACCAAATTTATAATTAAATCAATGCAAGAAATGAAACTTGTGGACATATGGAGGAAACAAAACCCAAAAGAAAAGGAATACTCATACTACTCGACTAGACATAAAACATACTCAAGGATAGACCTATTCCTGTTATCAGCCCACATTCAAGGGAGAGTTAGGAAAACGGAATATAAAGCTAGACTATTATCGGACCACTCACCCCTGTTATTGGCAATAGAGCTAGAGGACATCCCTCCAAGAATGTATAGATGGAGATTAAACCCCATGCTACTTAAAAGACAGGATTTTAGAGAATTTATTGAAAAACAATTAAAAATGTACTTTGAAGTAAATACGGAATCAGTGGAAGATAAGTTTATACTATGGGACGCAATGAAAGCATTCATTAGAGGGCAAATAATAAGTTATGCAACCAAGATGAAGAAGGACTATAATCAGGAAACAGAGCAGTTGGAAAGGGAAATAATAAACATAGAAAAAAAATTAGCAATAAAGGAAGATACAACCAAAAGAAGAGAATTGGCGGATAAAAAAATAAAATATGAAACATTACAAACATATAAGGTGGAGAAGAATATAATGAAGACAAAACAGAAATATTATGAACTAGGGGAAAAAACACACAAAATCCTAGCATGGCAGCTTAAGACAGAGCAAACTAAGAAAATGGTATTGGCAACAAGGAAAAAAGACAAACAAATTACATATAATCCAAAAGAAATTAAGGAAAACTTCAGAGAATTCTATGAACAATTATACCGAACCGAAAACGAAGGGAAAGAAGGGAAAATAGATGAATTTTTGACTAAAATTGAACTACCAAAACTACAAATAGAGGAACAAAATAAATTAACAGAACCATTTGGAACAGTAGAAATACAAGAGATAATAAAAAAATTTACCAAATAATAAGACACCAGGAGAGGATGGACTCCCAATAGAATTCTACAAAACATTTAAAGACCTAATAATACCGCCCCTCCTGGATGTAATCAACCAGATTGATGAGACACAAAACTTACCAGATTCATGTAAAACAGCAATAATTACAGTGATACTAAAACAAGGGAAAGATCCACTCTCACCAGCGTCATACAGACCAATATCTCTGCTAAACACAGATTATAAGATAATAGCTAAACTATTAGCGAACAGATTAGCAGAACAGGTACCGAAAATGGTAAATTTAGACCAAACTGGATTTATCAAAAAAAGACGCACAACAGACAATATTTGTAAATTTATTAACTTAATTCATGCAGTAGAAGGAAATAAAGCACCGGCAGTAGCAGTTGCTTTAGACGCAGAGAAGGCCTTCGACAGAGTAGAATGGAATTACTTGTTCAAAGTATTGCAAAAATTCAGTTTACCGGAGAAGTATATTAATTGGATTAAAGCATTATATAAGGGACCGTTAGCGAAAGTGACAGTAAATGGACATGTATCAAAGCAATTTAACTTAAGCAGGTCAACGCGGCAGGGATGTCCACTATCACCATTATTGTTTGCGCTAGCTATAGAACCACTAGCAGAATCGATAAGAGATAATAATATAAAAGGAATAAAAATAAAAGACAGGGAATATAAAATCAGTCTGTTTGCGGATGATGTGATAGTGTACTTAACAGAACCAGAACTATCAATAAAAGAACTATATAAGAAATTGAAGGAATATGGAGAAGTGTCGGGATACAAGATAAACGTAAATAAAAGTGAAGCAATGCCTATGAATAACGCGGATTTCTCAAAATTTAAGGAGGAATCCCCATTCAGATGGCAAACGCAGGCAATAAGATACCTAGGTGTGCAAATAAACAAAAATCTAGGCCAATTATATAAACTCAATTACAATCCACTAATGAAAAAATTACAGGACGATTTAGAGCATTGGAAAGAGCTACCACTAACACTGATAGGAAGGATAAACTGTATTAAAATGAACATTTTTCCAAGGATACTATACTTATTTCAGGCATTGCCAATACAACTGACAGAAAAATTCTTCAAAGAGTTAAAGAAAATAATAAGGAGATTTTTATGGAGAGGGGGGAAACCGAGGATAGCACTAGATAAATTAACAGAATGGTATAAACAAGGAGGCTTACAATTGCCAAACTTCAAAAATTATTATAGAGCCGCACAATTAAGGTACCTATCAGATTTTTATCAAACAAGGGAAAAACCAGACTGGACGAGACTAGAATTAGATAAAATAGGGGAAAAGATACCTGAACACATATTATATAAATGGGACGAAAAATTGGTACAACATAGAACTTCTCCAGTATTACACCATCTCCTCAATATATGGAAGAAGATTCATGTAGAAAGAAATAAAATAAATTACCAAATACCAAAACTAATATTGACGCAAAATAAGCTACTCCCTTTTACAATAGACAACCTTGCCTTTAGAAAATGGGAAAAAAAAGGGATTAAAAGAATAGAAAATTGTTTTTCAGGAAGTAGATTCTTATCCTTTGAACAAATGAGAGATAAGTACAATATAACTGGAGATACAGCGCTGGCATATTACCAACTGAGATCCTACTTGAAAGATAAATTAGGAAGCAACTTGAGTTTACCAGAGGGAAGTAACCTTGAATATGTGATTACAGATACAATGTTAATCAAAAGATTTATAAAAAATATGTATATTAAACTGCAAGAAAAGGAAAATGAGGAAACAAATGGTAAAACTAAACAAAAATGGGAACAAGATTTAAATATAAAGATAAAAAAGGAAACATGGGAGAAGTTATGCTCTGGAACGATGAGAAATACAATAAATACGAGGCTGCGTATGATACAATATAATTGGTTACACAGACTATACATTACACCGCAAAAGTTAAATAAATGGGACCCAACAGTATCTGATAGATGTTTTCGATGTAAAAAAAGAAAGGGGAACAACAATTCATGCAATCTGGACATGTGAGAGAGTAGAAAAATTTTGGGATGATCTCAATCAGATATTAAATAAAATAACAGAAAACAATATACCAAAGAATCCAGAGATCTTTCTCCTAAGTAACATAAAAAATAAAGAATTTGGAATTGACTTGGAAGATGCACAAAAAAGATTTGTCAAGATAGCCCTAGCCGTAGCAAAAAAAATGTATTATGTCAACCTGGAAATTGGAAGATAATTTGAAAATACAACAATGGTATATAGAAATGAATAAATGTATTCCATTAGAAAAAATAACATATAGTTTAAGAAATAATATTGAAATATTCAAACAAGTATGGGAGCCTTACATTAAATACAACAGCGAAAACCTACCGGGAACAAACATTACCTAAGTTGATGGAAGGAGAAGAAAAGAAAAGAATGGACTCAGTAGAATTTCTGGTGTATTTTTGTTGAATGACAACATTGTCTAACTGAATTAATGCAACCTAGATTGTATACCTAAAATGGATGAGAGGGGGGGGGGGTTGGGGGGGTGGCTTGGGAGGAGGGAGGGGGGAGGGAGAAGGGAGAAAAAGTCACTGTAAATGTGTGGAAAAGAAAAAGTGTATATCATGGCTATTGTGATTTATGGTGTGAAAAATAAAAAATTAAAAAATAAAAAAAAATTAGTAGTTATATCTAAAGTATGACCTGATTTTTTTTCTCTCTAGATTTAAGAAAAACAGAACATGAGAAAGCCATTGAAATAATGTAGGAGAATCAGAGTCTTTCCATTTCAGTAAAATGGCTCTTCCAGCTAATAGTGTAGAAAAAGCTAAAAGTCAATCTGCAGAAGTAGGTAAACAACCTACATCTGTAATTCCAAAAAGAGCAGTTAAGGGGTTAGGTATGACCAGTATCATTGATAGAGTGATAGAGTTTTAAAAACAGCTTTCCAACATTTTTCTTGCACGGGACGTGACCAAAACAAAACGTGGTGGGGTGCGGGGAGTTGAGGGTGATGCAAGAACAGGAGGATTTAAAGGACGGATAGAAGCAATGGAAGTATCTGCTGGTCTTGTTATTTTGGGAGGGTAGTCATCAGGTTATTTGAGAATAGCACTTTCTGCACAATCCTTGAGACAGTGAATTCCCACAGCAAAGTTTCTGTATTTGTTTTGCTTTCTCTTACAATGCATCTAATGCATCTCCATGTTCTTTGGCCTCCTGCAGAGAGTACATTGAAGAAGGCGTGGTAGACTTTGCGCGGCAGAATCCTGGGATTGTAGTCTACGTTACACAAAAGAGATGCAACATTCCAAAGCTGGTTGGGGAATACTGTAAGTAGCTGGAACACTGTTCCCGTCCTAAACACATTGCGACTAGAAAAATAATTTCATTCGCAAGAAAGCACACTGAAATATCAGGCTAATAATATCTAAGCAGTCTTGTCCTTCTTGTGCCAGTAACCCAAGTGAAAAAATGTTGGCTTCACCAGTTTGCTAACTTGCATCTTGACACCCTTTTCTCCTCTTCCTATGAAATTTGGGACTCCAGATAAACTCTCTGCCCAGAGAGGAAGGCCATTTGGCCTGTTGTGTCTGTGCCAGCTTTTTGAAACTGGTTACCAATTAGTCTCACTGCCCTGCACTGTTCCCTCTTCTTTTCATCTTTCAACTATTTTTCCCTTTAGAACATTGCTATTTAATCTGCCCTATCCATTATTTTGACTAGTGCTCATGTTTGATGAAGGGCTCAAGCCCGAAACGTCGGTTATGTATTTTTACCTTTGCTATATAAAGGACACTGCTTGATCTGCTGAGTTTTTTCCAGCATTGTTTATTTATTGTTTGGTTTCTAACCCCAGTTTTAATGACATTGCAATCACTTCAGCTGAGGATGTTCCAATGTATGATGCTGAGGCAAAGGGGAAGGACTGTCCTCCCTTTATTAGCCAATGCATGTTCTGCTCTGGCACAACTTGCAGCTTGACTGTAACTAATGGCCCTTATCCTATTTATCAGATTTCCCCACAAGAGATTAGCATGTGTTGATTCATTTGTGAAGAACCGCTGAAACTAAAAGGTTGAGTTCCCTGAATTATAATCCTCATTGATCAAATGTAAAATGGCAAGTTTTCAAATGATGGGTGAAGGATTTTCAATGTAACCTATGTAAGACTGTTTGTTGGGTGCCCATTGTGAAGAAAGCACCTCATAAAGCAAGATGAAAGAAAACTAACCCTCTTTAACTCCTGAATTTCCATTGAATTTTCAGCTTTGTGTAGTTTTCACTGTAGTGCCGACTCCTGCTTTTCGACTATTCAGGTAATGGAAATTTGCCCTTAAAATTCAAAAGTCACCACCCAAACAAAATAAAATAACATAGCAATCACTTGTTGGGATGTTTCAAAAGTAGTTGCTGAAGCTGGGATTTGGGGCAATGCAAAGTGGAGGGCTGTTTGTCCCAATCTTGGCATGGCTTGTTGCTTGGCTGTGATGGAGTTCATGTTGGGGATGGGGGGGGGGAAGTAAATAAACATTGTGTTAACTCTTGTTACTGCATATGATGTGGCTTCACATTATTGGAAAATTGCAATACATGTTCTTCCAAGACATAGAGTTCAGCTTTGACCACAAGATGGTGCCCAAACCAATTTTTTTTAACCAAGAAAATACTTTTCACAATAAATTATTTACAAACAAGAAAACCATTCAAGTCTTTTTACACTGATAATGTCAGTCATATCTATACATTCTCATTAATGTACATTGTTACATTTATTCTCTCAATATCCTGCTAACACCACAGTGGCACCTTGTTGTTTCTCCCCCTCCTTTGTTTGAGGGACTTCCCCTCGGTCTCAGCCCCTCACTGCCTGGTAATGGGAGGAATCGAAACTGAAGTCTTTCCCCACCACCCTCACGTTGGCTGCACCAAGCCTCAACGCATTCCTCAGAACGTACTCCTGCAACCTGGAATTCGCCAGTCGGCAGCATTCCTGGACCAACATTTCCGTATGCTGAAAGACCAACAGGTTTCGAGCAGTCCAAAGTGTGTCTTTCGCCATGCTGATGATCTTCCAGCAGTTCTGGAAGTCTAACTCTGAATGCATCCCTGGGAACAGACTATAGATCAGGGAGTCCTTTGTCACGCTGTCGCAGGGGATAAACCCAGCTCCCATGTATGAATTTGCAAAGAAAACTTGTGTTATATCTAGTTTTGTTTCTAATAAACTTCAGCTTCTGCTCTAACAGATTTCTTGGCAGTTGTTACTTTACTTTATTCATTTGATAGCATTAGCAATGCTAACATTTACCATTCATCCCTAATTGCCCCTGAATTCAGGAAGCAGTTAATGATTGACAATCACCTTGGTGTTTCTGGGGCCACATAAGCTTAGTGGAGTAAGGATTTGGGCTAGTGACCCCAGATTTCTTTCCCTAGAGGAGATATTAATGAACTGGATGGGTTATGGTGACAATCTTGTAGATTTATGAGTTTCTGTCACTGACAGTGTTATTAATTCCAGAGATATTTAATTATTGGATGTTAATTTCGGTGGTTAGAATGAAATATGAAAGTCTGCAGACACTACTTTTGCTGACATGTCTTGCAATTGGTCTCATGCACTGCCAGAATAAGGCCACTGCAAATTGGAGGAACAGCACCTTGTATTCCAGCTGGGAACCCTCCAACCAGAAGACATTCATGTCGACTTCTCTGGTTTCCATTAGCCTCACCTCCCTGCCCCATATTTCCCTGTCTCTATTCCTATAGAGTGCACTCTTTCTCTCCCTTCCCTTTCCCTTCTCTCCTTTCCCCCAGCTCTTTCTCCACAGTTAAAACAAACCCCCCCCTCCCTCAGTCAATTCTCGCGTTTCCCCTCTCCTGTGTCCCATCCATATGCAATTCACGCCTTTTGTCTGTTGGTGTGCACCCCTCCCTCTGCCCATTCTTTCATTCTCCCCAGCCTTTTAATTCAAATGCCTGCCCACTTTTTACTCCTATCTTGAAGAAGGTCTCAGGCCCAAAATGTTAGTTATGTATCATTTCCTCCTATGGACGCTGCCATTTCTTATGTTTTTTACTATGGTGGGATTTAAATTCCTGCTTTTGGATTATCCTTGTCCAATAACAAAATAAAACATAAAAGTATAGAACTTGTATTATGTTGACATGACTACTCTACTGGAGATACTTTTCTTTTCATAGCTTTGCAAAGTTAATCTTACTCCTGCAGTGCATTTTAATTGAAGTGAATCTGCCACCAGGTGTCCTTGGCAAGCATGTTCCCAGTCTTAACAGAATTTCTCATGAATATATCACAAAATTTGTTGTTTTGCTGTGGAATTAAAGTAAGAATATTGTTATAATATTACATTTTTTTTAAATAAGTACAAATATGAGAGAAAATGAGATATTGGCTGTGGATCATTGTCCATTCAGAAATCTGATGGCAGAGGAGAAGAAGCTGTCCTTATGCCGCTGGGTATTCATCTTCAAGCTCCTGTACGATCTCCCTGTGGGTAGTAAATATGAAAAGGGCAGGGCTTGTGTAGTGAAGGACCTTGAGGACAGAGCTGCTTTTTTAAGACACAGTCTCTTGCAGATGTCCTCGATGGAGTGAACACTAATGCCCATGATGGCACAAGCCAAGTTTATGATTTGGCACCTCTAGACCAGACAATGATGCAACCAGTCAGAATGCTCTCCAAGATATGCCTGAAGAAGTTTGCAAGAGACTTTGGAGACATGCCAAATCTCCTCAAACTCCTCACGAAGTATACCCTTTGGCAAGCCTTCTTCTTGGTTGCATCACGTGGAGGCCCCAGGAACCTTCAGAGATGATGACATCTAGGAATTTGAAGTTCTTAACCTTTTCCACTGCC
Source organism: Narcine bancroftii (assembly GCF_036971445.1). Taxonomy (NCBI): domain Eukaryota; kingdom Metazoa; phylum Chordata; class Chondrichthyes; order Torpediniformes; family Narcinidae; genus Narcine; species Narcine bancroftii. The sequence continues at coordinate 22,219,168 of NC_091478.1, forward strand.
GATCCCTTGATGAGAACTGGTTCTTGTTCTCCAGATTGCCTCTTCCTGAAGTCCACAGTCAGGCAAGGGTTGTTTGGTGAGAGAGACGCACTCCTTCCACCACTTACACTGGGCTTCTGCCTACCCTTAGTTACAGGGACCCATGTCATCTCAAAAGCTCCTGTTTTCAGCAGTCATAGGCTGGGAGATTCTACCTCAATGGGAATGTCTAGTTCAGCCTGATTTCTTCTCTCTGGCAATCTCTCTTGTGACAGCACTAAATATAGGGTGTCTGTTTTGGGAATCTGGTGTCAGGACTTTCCCCCAGAGGGGCTAACTTGGTGTAATTCTTAGGATTTTGGCCTGTGAGAGGACACTGATATTGGTTTGCATGGGAACATTGTGCAGGTTCAATGTTGGTGGTTTCAACCTGGATAGTTGGGTGTAGGTGATCCAAGTCTCAAAGAAATCTTGATCTTTGAACGCACTTTGCTCAGATGCCCAAAGGCTGTGCTGGTGCACAGAAGGCATGGATGAATTTCTTGATCATTATCTGCCTTTGTAAAGGCTGGCATCTGATAGTTGAGAAGTGGGCCCTGTTTTCAAGTGAACTTGTCCTCTTTATATATGGAGAACGGTATTGTGTGGGTTGATAGAGGAGCTTTGATATATGAAAGTACAAAGCCACCTTTTCCTGTGCTTCATTGAATGATGACTTGGAGGTTTTGTGTCCAAATGTTCCTTTGTACAGCATCATCGAAATGATGGAACTGCACGCTGTTGCTCAATGACGAGAGCTGGGGTTTTCTGGTTCTGGTATGGAGCCGATATAGCTGCTTCTAACCTGTATAGAGCTTAGAGATCAGAGATAGCAAGAAAGAATGGGAGACTCGAGCCCTGTAGGTGGCCTAACTCACAGTTGTTAAGTAAGGAATGCAACTAGCAACTTTCACACAGCAAGAAAAAAAATGTGTCAACAAACTCTTAAAACCTTTCTCTTGACTAAGCTTTTGTTCTTCTACTCCCTCATCATCTAATTTGGCTCAGTGTGGGTTTTTTATTCAATAACATTACTGTGTGGCATTTGTAACTTGTAACAAGTTTAAACATGCTGTACAAATGCAAGTTATCAAGTCTCTCTTTCCAATGAAGTTTCACCAAAGTACCACTTGGTGTTCTCTGTGATTAGAGTGCCTGGTATCTGCCAAAAAAGAAATATATCACTGGTTAGCCCTAAATAGTGGGAAATTGATGTTTTTTTTAATGCAGATCAGATTTTTAAACTCAATCTGCACTTTTAGCTTTGCTTTGGTTCTTCCATTCCAGATATCACTTTTGGAAATAGACACAGGAGGCCATTCAATAAGTTGTAGCCCATTGTCTCATTCTTTTCTGCCCTGTTTCCCATAATCCTGAAAATTTCTTGATATCTGCATTGATTATTCTTAATGGTTTAGCATCAACCACTCCCTGGGATAGAAAATTCCAAATACCCTCAACTGCCTTAGTGAAAACATTCTCCCTGATGCCATGTATCATGAGACTGACACCTAGTTCTAAACTCTCCGCCCAAAGGAAATGCTATCTTGCCTCAACTTTGCAAAACTCCTTCATAATTGTGTACATTCCAATAAGAATACCTGCCATTATTTCAACTCCGAAGATTAGCAACCTTTCTCAATCTTTTCTTTACAGAGCAATTCTTGCATCCCAGTAATCATTCTACTAAACCTTCACAGAGCCACCTACAAGGCAAATATATCCTTCCTGAGATAAGGAGACCAAAACTATGCAGTATTCCAGGAGTGTTCATACCAAAACCTGTTTCATGCAGTTGTAGCAATGAAGACCAACCTTCAATTTCACTTGCTCTTTCTTATGCCTGAATATTTGTGTATGAGGACTCAGATGTTTTTAAGTACCTACACTAAACAATCTCAAATAAACTCATGTTGTTCTTTTCTTTCTTTCCAAGTACATAAGTTCCCATTCACAAGCATTATTCTTATCTTGTGTCGCTATGCTTTTGCAATCTTCTTGTGAATTCCTTGCTACTGATTTTCTCTCTAGTCTTTTTGCCATCGGCAAATTAAGATACGTTGTACAAGAATCCATCGTGTGAAGCCTTAGATTGTGGATAGGTGAGATCCCATTACTATTAGTGATGGAATGAGACTAGTTATAGCTTGCCAACTTGGAAATATGATGATAGTTCCTGCCGTCTCTGTGCTCTGTTACCCTGTCGTCAGTCCATGACATTTTTTTGAAATCGTATTGGCTCACAAAGCAATTCCATTCCCCACTAATGTTTCCTGTAACATTATCTCCCTGTGTTCCCATTAACTCTTCCCAGATTCTATCACCCACCTATACACTAGGGGCATTTTACAAAGGTCCATTTACCTATGTGTCGGGGTGTGGGAGAAAACTACAAACTCTGCAAGGACACCACTGGTGTTGAGACAGCAGCTTTGCTCAGAGCTGCATGTTAAAATCTGTGTAAATATTAGGAAGTGCATATACTTCCAAACTGTATGATAACTGAGCCAATCAGCTCCTGGTGTGACATAATTGATCATTGGAAATGATTAAGGGAAGCACATTTGGCATAGCAGTTAGCACAAAGCTGTTATAGTGCCAGCCATCGGGATCCGGGGTTTGAATCCCACGCTGTCTGTAAGGAGTTTGAACATTCTGTGTGGGTTTCCTCAGGGGCCTCTAGTTTCCTCCCACCATTCAAAACCGGGATCTGTAAGTTAATTGGGTAGCAGAGGCTTATGGACTGAAATAGCCTATTACCATGCTATATGTCTCTTTTTTAATTAATGCATTTTTTATATTGGAACCTGCAAAGTGGAGTTCACCTAACTAGTGACCCATTGTGGACACTCAGCATCTCCTCACTTGTACAGAAGGTCCAACATTGACTGCACTTCCTGAGAAAACTGAAGCGGGCGAGGCTACTGGCCTCCATTATGTCAAGCTTCTGTAGGAGCTCTATTAAGAGCGTCCTGCCCGGCTGCTTCACAGTGAAGTGTGGGTACTGCAGAGAAATAGATCAGAGGTCAGTCCACAGGACTATAAGAGTGTCAGAGAGGATCACTAGAGTGACCCTCTCTTCTCCACCCCACCCCCATATAGAAGTGGGTCTACTAGAATCGATGCCTGAAGAGAGAAAGCAAAATCACCCTGCACACAACATCTGGGGAAGAGATACAGGAGGATCAGAGCCAGCACCGTCGGTCTGAGGAACAGCTTCTTCCCAAAGGCAGTGAGACTGCTGAACAACCAAAGGAGCTGCTCGTAGTAACCATACGATACTCTCATTTGTACAAAACAATATTAATTTATTTTTATAGATTTAACACTTGTCCTGCAAATTAATTATTTGTCTGTGTGTTATGTCTGGTTGTATGTTTGCATGTTTTGCACCAAGGACTGGAGAACACTTTTTCATCGGATTGTACTTGTACAATCAATCAGATGACGATAAACTTGACTTGAATAAATCCAAATTGATAATTTCTTTCTTTTTCACATCTCTCCTTCTCTTCATTGTATCAACTTTCATGTTGGTAACAATACATTGACATGGCTCTGACATTCTGTGCTGCAGTGTGATCATAATATTACAGCACAATACAGGCCCTTTGGCCCACAGTCTTGGGTCTTTCTGCATTGTACTGTATAGGTTGCCCAACTGGTAGAGTTGTAGCCTCTCAGCTCCAGCATTCCAGGTTCACACTGACCATCATTGCTGTCTGTGTTCTTCTTCTGATCCTGTAGAGTTTTTTCTGGTGTGGCAGTCACACTTTTCTCCCACATCCCAAAGATGTGCAAATTGATCGGGTGTAAATTTGAGACATGGGTCTATGGGGAGATGTTGGAATTGTGGGGATGATTGGTCTTTGGCATGGGCTTGGGGGCCAAAGATCATTTACAATGCAAAGGCTTCCCTGCCCCTCAATTGTACCTCATGTGTGCACAACTCAGGAAGGTCCTTTAATAGCTGCACCATTGTTTTGATAGATATTATGTGATGAGTCTGGGGTTGCTCAGATAGTCACTGAGCATTTCAACTGATGCATTGCTTCATCTCTCAGAACACGGTAATAACTGCAGATTGATTTTCTGTCTGATATTTACAACCATCAGTTTCAAGATTGCTTCTTGAAATGATTATGCTTTGTCCATAAATCAAATCTACATTTTCCCAGAAACAAATAATCTTTTGTTCTTATTGTACACTGTGTCCTCATTATCTGACGTAGTGAAGTAGGATGGGAATGTTGGTGCTGGCTCAAGTGTGCTGGGAGTCAGGAAAGTGATTAGATTTACAGCCAGAGTCCAGTGTATGGCCAGGATGGAGCTGGCTCGACATCAGATACACTGGGGGTCCAGAGTATGGGTCAGGTGTGTAGCTGGAGCAAGGGTTTGGAACACTAGCACATTTCAGCACTTTTTGACAGGCTGAAAGACTTAGACTGAAACCTTACTTTGAAGTGATTTGCCGCTGTAGCCTTCATGTCCTGTCCAGTGGCCTTGGTTCCTGCTATCTGTGCCCCAATTCTTGTGAATACTGTAGCTGCAGCATGGTTAGTCAGTACACAGAAGCTGATGTATTAAAGATGTCATCTGAAGCGAACGGAGCACAGAAACTTGTCAGAATTTGCTTTCCACATGCCAGACAAATCTTAAACATCAATTAATAAAGGTGTGTAGAGACCTGCCAAGTGGAATGGGACTTGGAACTGCTTTGATGAATTTTCCACAAGGCCAGACAGATCATTCACAGACTTGTTTTTAGCATACACTGTTGCAATTATTTTTGCCGTACTGCCTCATCAGGAATTGGCTGTGACTGTTTGGCATTGATCAAGAGGAGAGCTTTCAGTGTTGAAGTGCAAAACAGTAGAATTGGGTTTTGCTGTTGCTTTTACCCCCTCTCCAGTCAGCTATCAGCTGATTAACGTGTTGCTAAATTTGTACAGATCATTTTCCTGACTGAACTGCACTGATTGAGGTTTGTGTGTGTGTGTGTGTATATATATATATATATATATATATATATATATATATATATAAAATCAAATCAAATAAAGGTGTAGATGAGAAGAATGTAAGGGGAAAAATAGAGAGAAAGCCCTGAAGTCACTTACCTACACTAGCATGCAGCTTCATGTTCTATTGCTTCTTCTATGCCTTTGGATGAGACCCTAGATGGTGACTAAGAACCAGTGGTGGAGTCTGATCCAACACTTGCCCAATAAAAACATTTAAAAGCACAGAAATGCTGGAGGAGCTGAGCAGGTCTCGCAGAGGTCCATAGAGATAAAGATATACTGTATAGCCAACATTTTGGGTCTGAGCCCTTCTTCGAGGTATGCCTGCTTTTCAGTCATACCTTGAAGAAGGGCTCAGGCCCGAAACATCAGTAATCTATCTTTACCTTCTATGGACACTGTGAGACCTGCTGTTTTTATTGTAATCACAGCGTCTCCAGGCTTTCGAGTTTCACCCCATCATTATAAACATACAACTGAGTGTTGGTACGGGCAAGAGGAAAAGCAATGTATGTTTTGTATCTTTTTTCACTGAAGTCAAATCTAATGGAGCACAACTCCGATTATCCGAAATGGTTGGGACTATGCCTATTTCGGATAAACGGTTTTTTCGGAGAACTGGTCACTTTTTGAAAACAGACCAATAGCAACAGCAAATCACTTGTAACTGTGTTTAAACAACAGCAAACAACAAGCATTAAAATAATGTTAAATTCTCATTAAAAAAAAATGCTGGCCACTGCCGATCACTGACACCTCCCTGCCGAGACCCCGCTGCTGCTGGGAGCCTGACGTCTCCACTCCTACCGGTAGTCCGAGGTTCCCCAGTCAGTTCGGCTCTGAAATAATTTCGGATTTCTGTTTTGTTTTGGATATCCTCATTTATCCAAATATTTTTAAAATTTTGGATAATTGAAGATTTTGGAGAATACAATTTCGGATAATTGGAGTTGTACTATACTATTCTGCCAGCACAATGCAGGACGGAGATGGAATCTGGGACTCTTTCCATTTGGAGGTAAATGGGATATCTGCAGATGCTTTGGTCTAGTGCAATACACAGAAGTGCTGGAGAAACTCAGCAGATCACACAGCTTCCATAGAAAGTAAAAGGCACCCACATTTCAGGCCTGTGCACTTCTGCAAGAGTGATGACAATCAGGCAGATGCTTGAATAAAAAGGATGGAAGGAGGAAGAACACTAGCTAACAGGATACAGATGGGAGGATGAAGAAGGGGGGAACTGAAAGGTGATGGGGAGAAGAGAGCTAAGAAAGAATGCTCTCTGATAGGAGAAGGGAAGGAAAAGAGTGGGGAGCTGGAGGAAGGAGACAGACTGTGCTCCTCCAATTTTATCCCCACTGCTCTCAACTCTACGACTGTGATCACCAAGACTTGCTTCCACAGATCCCTCTTTCCCTCATGTCTCCATTCCTCCAGCTCCCCACTGCCCCCTTCCTTCTCCTATCAGAGCTATCTTTCTTGGGTGGTAGGAGTCCTCAACGATTTTATGATCCTTCTTCAGACAATGATCACGTTGATTAGTGGGGGGGTGGAAGAGGTGGAGAGGAAGACCCCAGTAATCCTCTGCTGCTTTTATAGTCCTTTGGATTAACTTCTGATCCAATGCTCTCCAGCAACCGTACCACACTGAGATGCAGCCAACCAGGTCGCTCTTGATAGAGCACCTATTGAAAGTTTCCACAAACAGTGGTGCAGCAAAGACCAGGATCACCTTTTTCTTTAATGCTAATTAAATATTGGTGAGTAGTCCCGGGGGATAATCCCTGATATTTAAATTTAAATGAAATGTTGAAATTTTAAAAAAATTTAGACATACAGCACAGTAACAGGCCCTTCCAGCCCACTCTACCCAAATACACCCATTAACCCGTACGTTTTGAAGGGTGGGAGGAAACTGGACTGCATGGAGACACTGAGAGAACGTACAAACTGCTTACCATACAATGCCGGATTCGAATGTGAGTGGCTGGCCCTGTATTCGTGTTGGCATGGGATCTCATATGCATGAGATGGCAGTCTTCTCCAAAAATGTTGCTCTGTCTCCGTGCTGGGGAGAGTGTTGGCTGGGCCATGAACTCGTGCCTGCAGGGCAGGACTGTGATCTCATGAGCGAGAGGGCTTCTGAACAAGGTGGACTTCAACGGAGAGCTTCTCGGCAGAACTTATCCCAAGAGAGACTGCCTTGCTTTCAATTTCAATAAGATTCCATCTGCATTGAATTTGCCCATCGTTATTGAATGAAAGATCTACCAGGACCAATGCCTGAAGAGGGGAACCGGTGCGGACTTGAAAGGCCAACATGGCCTGTTTCCACTCCGTATATGGTTATATGGTTGACAGCCCTGCTGCCACCTTCTTCTCAGGAAATGCTGTTGTGTCTTCCTGATAAGTGAGATGTGTGTCCAAAATAGGTCACTATTTAAGTAGAGTATGTCAAGCTTGGTGCTCTCTTCTCTCTCACTGCCAAGCTATTAATCTGTAATGGAGGGTGGACATTCCTGGTCCTTCTGAAGTCCACATTGAGACAGAGGTTCATACCATTTCACGAGATTTTCCACCTCTTCCCTGCGACTCATCATTGTTGGCCAACGACTGTTGTGTCATCTGCAAATTTGATGACTCTGTTGGAGCTGGATCTGGCGGTGCAGGCGTGGGTCAGTAGCGTGAACAGAAGTGGGCTGAGCGCACAGCCCTGAGGTTCAGCAGTGCCCAGTGTGACAGTGCTCGAAGATCTGCTGCCAACTCGGACAGACTGTGGACTTTCTGTTGGGAATCCAGTGACAGAGAGGGTGTTGAGTCCCAGCAAGGACAGCTCCTCTACCAATCTCTGGGAAATGATCATATTAAAGGTGTGTCAGTATGGAATAGAAGGACATGGCTATAGCAAAATTAGTGGGATGTTTCCACCTGTAGATGAATTGAATTGGGTCCAGTATCTCTGGGAGGTCCGCTGCCTGATTTTTGGCACTCCAGAAGAATGGTTTAGGCCCAAAATGTCAACTGCCTTTTGCTTTCTATGGGTGCTGTGCAACCTGATGAGTTTCTCCAGCACTTCTCATGCACCACTTTTTCCATTTGTCTTGGCTCCACAAGGGGGCAGCAGATCTTCAAACTGAGATGTTGAATCGACCAATAATGGGGAAAAAAACACATCCTTTCAACAAGCTTTAAACATCTCAGATAATTTTCCATTCCCAGTCTATGCTCTAATAGAAGTGGAAGGGCTGAGCTAGAGGGAAAAGTGAAGTATTTGAAAGAAGGATCTACTGAGAGGGAAGGTGGGAGAATTAGAAGTTCAGGGGAAACAGCAGCCTGTGAGGAACGTGAAGGCAGACATAAAATCCTGGTGGCTTAGGAAAGAAATTGAGGGATATGGGATGGATGCAGTGGTGTGAAAGTAAAAGATCAGCTGCAATCCTACTGAATGCAGAGCAGCCCAAAAAGGCCAAATGGCTGCTCCTTCTACTTATGTTTAGGACTGGAGATGAGAGGTGGTAAAGTATCAGGTCATTGAGAGATTTAATGGCCAGGTATATTTGATTACCAGTGCCTTGATCATCTGCACCAGTCACTGGGGGAACATGGAGCTGCTGCAGATGTAAGTCATGGTTGATGGAATGTAAATTGCCCTTTGTCAGGCCTGAAGGGCATTGTGTTTCCCATAGTAAATTAACAAAGTTATGTCATTGGGAAAGGCAGGGATAAATCTTGACATGTAAAGAAGCATCTGTGTAACCAGTGGATAGAATCAGCACTGCAATGTTGCCCCGGGAGTGGAGAGGAGCAGGGTGGAAACATTACGCATATTTCAATCAGCTAACAAGGTATTTGGAAAACACAGGCAGCTCTCTAATCTTCTGGCAGGGTCTCCTTGTAAACCATAAACTACGGTGAGACTTTGCACAGCCGTTAACACTAACCTTGTGTTTAAATCAACAGCAAAGTCCAAAAGTTGGATTCCATTCTTCTTTCTGTTGCACTTGTAACTATTTACTCAACTCCTGCTTATCTACAAGGAAAATCCAAACTTAGAGATTGTTAGCAGTAAGGAGAAGCAAAGATACGGATGATCAATCTTTATCTTTAAGATTTCACTATATTTCTGCACCTGGAAAAGAATTTACATTTCTGTCATTTTTTATTAGCTCGGGATGTTCCAAGCAATTTACAGCCAATACAGTAAAGCCCCTGATATCTGGAAGTCAAGCAACCAGCAAAAAAAATTGAGGAAAATAAAATATGTAAGAATAAAATAATAGGTTAAAAAAAATACATAAGTTTAAAATTGTAAAACTAAATGTTCTCTGAATTAACACACAAACCTTTAGTGAAGATGAGAAGAAATATCCAGCCAACAGAGTGCCTTGGTCATGCAAGTTAAGAGGTTAAAATCATCCACAGAAATGCTGGAGGAACTCTGCTGGTCTCACAGCGTTCATAGGAGATAAAGAGATATTCCCAATGTTTTGGCCCTTGAGGAAGGACTCGGGCCCGAAATGTCTGTAATATATCTTTACCTCCTTTAGATGCTATGGCTGAGGTCGCCCAGCATCTGTTTTTACTACTATCACAATGTCTGCAGACCTTTGTGTTTCACTCCAAGATCATCCACAGTCACATACAGCACTAACATGAAAGGTAATGTCTCTCTCAATGACTTGCATTATGGCTAGTTATTTCGGCCTTTTAAAATAGGGCTGTGATTTTTATTTTAACGTTTACCCAATGAGATATCATGTTTCGATATTTCGTCCAAAAGACGGCATCTCCCAACAGTACACCACTCCCTCAGAGCTGCACTAGAAGAAGAACCAACATTTCGTGCTCCAGTACTACGTGAACTGATGTCCACCCGATGTGGCGCCAGAGTGGAGGCAGTTCTCTGGATGTGGCCTCACCAGTGTTTTACATAATTTCCCTTCATTTGTATTCTATTATCATTCTGTGATCTACAAGTGCAATGTGACAAATGAAGTAGGCTACATCACTTAATAGAAACTACACATATAGTTTACACACCCATTCACAAAGCCAAAGTTGGGGTGGTAGTGGAGGTTGGTACAAGAGGGACATTTATATAAAAATATCTTGGGTCGACGCATGGATGTAATTTACAAATGGAGGGTATGGGTGTGAGATAGGCAAAAATTGGATTGTTGAGAAGTAGGTTTACATTGGTCAGTTGAAGGGCCTGGATGATGCTCTAATGTTCTATGTTCAAAGCATGCATGTGCCTACATGCCCACACATGAACAGTTGTTCACCTATGTATAGATACACATTAATATACAGTACAGTTATTTAAACAAATACACATACAGTAAATGCATCTAAATATATGTACGCACATGTATGGGACATGCACACACAAATGAGGATATTTTACCAAGATTATAACAAAGCTCTCAATTGTGACAGATGTCTGTGCTGGGAACATTAAAATCAGAAATTTTAATTAAACTCAGAAAATATAAGGCACATCAGCAGTTCCTGCAGGTTCACTGCCACAATCTCAGAGACGTGGGAACCTCCACAAACACCATTGGAAGTACAACTTTTTAAAAAGAAAATATATGTCAGTGTTTCAGGGGGAAAAAAAATATTTGTAGTGGCTGGTTGTGAAAGGGTAAAAGTAGCATTAGAATATTCTTTAAAGGTTTGATGACACTTTTGAGACTGTTGTGATACAGAAGCAGTTGGCCTCTCTGTTCTCATCAGTTGAAGTTGTTCCTGAGCTTTTGGTGTGAGTCAGACATAAAGGCTTTGATGAGTAGAGCCTGTGCTAGCTGCTAATTTTAGACTCATGCTCTCATTGTTCAGAAACAACCCAAAAACAAAAAAAATCAATAAATAGTGAGCAGGTCAGGCTGCATCTTTAGAGAGTTAGCATTTCATACTAATGAAAATGTTGAAGATAGAACAGCTTGTATAGATCCAGAGATGGAGACAGTGGGGAAGGAACAAATAAATGGGAAAAGATGGAGAAAAGCAGTCAGGGCCAAGAGTTGACCATTTTTGTGCATGCTATAGAAAAGGCAGGAAAGATCAAATGGTCAGAAGTTTAGAGAGCAAGTAAATAAATGTTTTGTGGAAACTCCCCTGCAGCCCAACTTGCTGACCAAGCCAATCCCTTTTCCCTGCATTCGGCCCATACCCTTCTAAACCTTTCCTATCCATATACCTGTCTAAATGACTTCTATATGTTACTATTGTCCCCAGTTCCACTTCTTTCTGGCAGCTCATTCTGAAAATACTACCCCTCGGCTCTTTCAAATTTTTTTTTACCCTCATCATAAATCTGTGTTTTTAGACTCCTAACTATTTGCCTTATCTAGGCCTCATGATTGTATAAACTTCTGAGGTTCCCCCTCAGCTTCCCACACTAAAGTTCCAGCCGATTCAACCTCTCCTTTTCATTCAAGCCTACCAGCCCCACTACCGTTCTCGTGAATCTTTCCAGCTGAATGATGTCTTTTCTACATCTTAGTGACAGAACTGGGCACAATACTCCCAAGACGAGGGGCTCAGGCCTGAAATTTTGATTATATCCCTTTCTTTCTACACACACACTGTGACCTGCTGAGTTTCGGCCTTTTGTGCATTATGCAATATTCCACAAGTGTGGCCTCACTTGTGCCTTGTACAGTATTGCTGTTGGCTTTTTCTGGTCAGCAATCAGAAATTTGGCACACATCTTTTTGCTGTATTGATCATCCAGTGGTGCCTTCTGTTTATTTTAAATGTGTAAATATGTAATTATTTGGTTTCCTGTCCCAATCTTGTTTCAGTGAATGGAGCAGTGAGAGAAGAGTCTTTAAGCACCAAGACTGCACCGGAGGTTGCCCAGATCATCCACAAAATGACCACTCAGTCGGGTCTGGACAAAATCCGCATCCGTAAACCATTTCACACCGATAGCCCGAGCATACAGGGCCAATGGAACCCGTTTGTCAACAAGCCCAGTGTCCTGAATGTGCAAGACTTCAAGAAAGACTGACCCATTGTCGGAAGCAAATGAATTAACATGATCAGGCCTGGTTAGAGATTAAATCAGAAGAAATGTGAGAGACTGCAGATGCTGAAGGAGCTAAAAACAATCTGAACCCTTCATCAAGATTTTCAGTCCCAAAACATTCTTTCTCCCATTCTGTGCTGAGTCCCTCCAGCAGATTGTTGTTGAATTTGTTTAGCTGTAAATTAAATGTACCCTTCCCTCTTTGAATAAATCAAAAGTTTTCCCAGTGTACTCAACAGCCCGTGATTACAAATGGGTTCCATTGACAAGAAACCCTCCAGCCACTTCCCAACCCCATCCTGTTAGTGGAACATTGTCAGAGCTTAGACCCATTTTTTTTGTAACTGATCACAAATTGTTAAATGTTAATAAATTAGTTAATATTTTCGGCTACATGTTGCTAGCTCTGTAATATAACTTGATTTAGTTAAACAAGAAATCTGCAAATGCTCAGGTCTCGTGCAGTACACAAAAAGTGCTTGAGAAACTCAACAGGTCATGCAGCATCCTCAGAAAGCAAAAGGCAGACAACTTTATGGGCTTGAGCCTTTTTAAAGACATGCAGCATGGTAACAGACCCTTTTGGTCCACGAGCCCATGCTGCCCAATTGACCTACAACCTCTGGAACGTTTTTTGAATGGTGGGAGGAAACCGGAGCCCCCAGGGAAAACCCACACAGGCCTGGGCGAACGTAAACTCCTTACAGACAACGTGGGATTCGAACCCCAGTCCCGATTGCTGGTGCCGTAGCATCATTGTACTAACCACTATGCTTACTGTGCCATCTCCTGAAATAAAATGTGCACTCTTCACAAGGGCTGAGGCCCAAAATGTCAACTGCCTTTTGCCTTCATGCATGGCCTGCTGAGATTTTTCCAGTGCTTTAAGATGAGTTTGGGCAGTCTTCTGAGCTGTAATCAGTAGATGTCCAGATATTGGCAGGAAAGTGGCCCTGATTCCAGCTACTTTCTTTTTGTGCCACAATGCTTAATCTGGAGTCAAGTGGTCCTCCAATTGAGCAGAGTGAAATGACCACAAGAAGCAAAGTCTCCTCTCCCACCTCTTTAGGTATTCCAAACCAATTATTCTTTCACCATTACCATACTCACTTTCCTTCTCACTGCACCTTCCCATGCAGCTCCCAAAGATGAGCATTGAATGTGGAGACTGATGAGTGGTTATGGGGAACCAGCTCATTGCTGTCAGTGCGAAACCTGAAGAAGATTAAATAAAATACACGCGGTTGAGAACCCGTGGTTGGGTTGGAGAAGAAGCCCCAGATATAGGAGGTCATCCTGGACATAATAGTGGGAAAGGCCATCAGAACCAACATGGTGGAGTAGCAGAAACTGGGAAGAATGGAATTTTGTCCTTGCAAGGAGCAAGGTGGGAGGAGTGGTTGTCATCTATGGCAGTCCATAGGCTTGTAATGAAGGTTGGTACAAACCTGTCCTCTGTGATGGCAGCAAGGGAAGGAAGAGTCAGAGAAGGGAAGTGTGAAAGTGAGAGGAGGTGATTAAAAGTTTGAGGTTGGAGGAGAACAACATCCTAGTCATCATCAATCCAGTCATCAATGTACTGGAAGCATTGGTAAGGGTCGAAGTTGCATTGAAAAGAGGAGTGTTTCCTGCATCCCATATAGACAGGTATAGTTTGGATCCATGTGGATTCACAGCTTCAACTTGGGAAAAGTGAGCTGAGTTAAAGAAAAATTCAAAGAAAGAGCCAATCTAACCAAGGGAAGGGGACCAATGGAGAGGAGCTGGTTTGGTCTCAGCCTGAGGGTACTTCTGTTCCTCTTTGAGCAATCAGATCAAGTAGAGGAATTGAATGTCCATGGAAAAATTAAGTGCTTGAAACTTGGAAAGTGGAAACAATCAAAGTTGCAGAGGGCACCAGAGATATTGTGGATCTAAATTATAAGAGTGGACAAGAGAAGTAATGGTATCAACCCTGGAAGAGATGAAGGCTGATAATCCAACACAATCTATAATGATAGGACAATCGGGAAACCCTTGGGGAGGTGGTAGAGGTGGGCTGTGCATGTCCAGGAGAATAAAATTAGAGACTGTGAATGGGATTTCCAGTAAAATTAGGCAAGTGATTGGAGGACAATGGCCAAATGTTCCATGATGGGGCCACAGTCCAGAGGAAGATGCGAGGGGCTGGAGGCCAGTACTACCAGAGGAGATCACAATGCCTATCTGCTAGGGTGCGGAGGGGGGGGGGGGGGTGGAAACGAAGTGCCAGGAGACAGGACAGTTGCTACTCTGGACGCGGACTCTGCTTTTACTGGAATCCTGCTACTGATTTCCCTAAATGTTAAAATCCTAGAACCTCAGGCTGAATGTTGCCATGATTAATCCTTTTACCTGTTGTTTGCTTACCACATTTTCTTTGAATTTTTAAATTCAAAATGTTGTTGGACTATGACAATATTGTTATAGGCTGCCTAGATAGCACGTAAAACTAAGTTTCTCAAGGTCTCTTTAAATGTTATAATAAGCTTAACTTGCTCGTAAGTGGTGACATCTGTGGAGAGAAGAAGAATGGAATAGTTATGTGAAATTCAGAATTTGTCTCAAGGCCTTCAATGTACCCAGATGGAAGATGATTTCTCCTTGGTCTTAAATTGGGTGTCATTTCAAGCAATGGCTGAGTGAGAGATCAGATGGGAATGGAACAGATAATTAAATTCTCACAACGACTGTAATCTCATTATCACCTCTTGCAGACTGAATGGAGGTGGTCTGCAAAGTCATCTGTATTTGATTTCATCAAAGTACTGGAGACCACATTGTGAACACCAAATGCAAGTGGATTGCTGCTTCACCTGGAAGGATCCAGAGAAGAAACTGCCCACACTGGAATCAGATCAAAAAACAATCTGCTGGAGGAACTAAGTGGCTCAAGTAGCATAATTGGGAGAAGCAAGTGCAGTTATTACATCCTCTGTGGGTGCAGAGAAAGTGCCACAAGAAGGAGAATGGTTGGTGAAGATGGAGAGTGGACAAGGGAATAAACTCATGAAGGTGGAAAGATGTGAAGGGAAAGTTGTGAAAAGCTGCAGATCGTGGAAATCTGAAATAAAAACAGAAAGTGCTGCAAGCACACATCAAATCAGATATCATCATTGGAAAGACAAAGAGTTAACATTTCAGCTGGACGATCCTTTGTCAGAACAAGGGGAAAAGAGAATATAAGTTAGCTTTATGTTGTGGGGAAGAATTGGACAGAGCAAAGGGAATATCTCTGATGGGGTGAGACCAAATTGGTTAATTTGGCAAATTATGCTACTTTATACACATTATGTCCTGATAAGAACAGGGTTGCATTCATGGAGAGCTTAAAAATAATAACAATTACAAATGGATAGCTGGCAGAAATAGCCAGCCCTTGTACAGATTGAAATAAAGCACAAATTAATTTTTTTTTAATTTCGACTTACAGCACGATAACAGGTCGTTTCGGCCCACAGGTCCATGACAGCCAATTTACACCCAATTAACCTACACCCCCAGTACATTTTGAGCATTGGGAGGAAACCGGAGCCCGCAGGGAAAATCCACGCAGAAATGGGGAGACACATACAAACTCCTTACAGACAACATGGGATTCGAACCCAGGTCCCGATTGCTGGCGCTGTAAAGGTGTTGCACTAACTGCTAGGCCAACAGTGTTGCCATTATACAAGTTACCTGACATTGGAGTATTGAATTTGGAAGGCCACATTATGCCCAGAAGGAAGATGAGGTGAAGTCTTTCAAGCTTAGATTGGACCTTGCATCAGTACAGGAGGCCAAGAGTGATGAATCAGAGTGGGATGGAGAACTAAAGTAGCAGCCCACAGGAAGCTTGAGGTAATTGCTGCAGATTGAGTACAGCAGTTAGCCCAACATGAGTTTGGTTCCTCCAATGCAGCGGAATCAACATGAACACTGAATGCAATACACTCGAGTAGACAAGGGCAAATGAATAGTTGTTTCTGGCTCCTGGGTGGTGGGAAGGCAAACGGACAGGTGGTGCAAATCCTGTTGTATATTTGCATAGGAGAGTGTTATTAGTCAGGGTATGGTTGGTAGGGATGGAGGAGAGGAGAAATCGATTCCTTTGAAATTCTGAAGAGGGGAGAATATATAACTGGTGAAATTTTCAGATTTATTGTCAGAGTACATACATGAGATCACATACAACCTTGAGATTCTTTTTCCAGCGGGTTAGGCAGAATTACCACTTGTTGGCAATGCAAAAAAAAAGACTCAATATACACATGCAAACAAAGAAATGCAAACAAACTGCAATACAAAGAGAAAAAAATCAATAAAGTGCAAAAATAAGAGTCCTGATTAAGTTTGTTGCTGAGGAATCCGATGGTGGAGGGATAACAGCTGTTCCTGAACCTAGTTCTATGGGTCATGTGGCACCTATACCTCTTTCCTGATGGTAGCAGTGAGAACAGTGCGTGTTTATTAGCGCTGTGGAGGATGATGGTTAAAATGCAGACCTGGTGAAGATTAGGGGAGGGTGTGAGTAGGAATATGGGAAATAGATGAGATACAGGAGATGTGTCTGCATCTCTGGGGTGGCACAGTTAGAATAGCGGTAGGCGCAACACCATCACAGCGCCAGCAATCAGGACCAGGGTCCGAATCCTGCACTATCTCTCAGGAATTTGTATGTTTTCCCTATGTCTGCATGGGTTTTCCTGGGGGCTCCGGTTTCCTCCCATCCTTCAAAACTTACCAAGGGTGTAAGTAAATTGGGTGGCACAGACTCGTGGGTCGAAATGGCCTGTTACCAAGCTGTATGTCTAAATTTTAAAAATTTAAGATTGCTCAGCAGTGAAATTACATTGGAGTTGGTATAAATTATGGAAGATGATCCATTGGTTCCTGCACATAACTTGCTGTGTGTCATATACTATTGCACAAGAATCTTGCTCAGTTCCATATTCTCTCTTTTCCAAGTCTCTGGATTACCAATGTATATGGCCACTTCCACCATACCCTTCAAATGCTGCCAGTTAATGAATTAGCCGGCAATACTAATCCAAAGAAAAACATAAAATCCTATTGCAATACCTCACAAAGTTGCCTTCAGTTAAATTCTAGAACATACCAAAACAGCAAAATCACCTTCAAATATCAACTATTGATATTCTTGCTCTGTTCCATGGCAACGGTGATGTCACTAAAGGTCAGTTAACTTCAGCAGTCTTCAAAGTTTTAATAACATTTCTCTGACCTTATTCTCTCCCAGTTTAATGCTTCTAAAAGAGTCATAAGATTCTGATCCAGGCGTGAAGATCTATCTAGCAGGAATTGGCAATGTGTCAACCACAGGATTCTTCAACTGCGTCATCAGGTTGGAAGAGCACTGCAAGGGTCCAGTGTCCACACACAGTCTGCATTATTGATTCTAGTGTTCCACGCAGCAAAACACTCCTGCAGCTACTAGGCCCTTCATTTGTTTACTACAAACTCACAAGCACTGATTGATGGGAAAAGACCAACCAGTCCACCTTGTCGTACCTGTTCTGGCAGTCCACCCCTTTGTGATGCTGCAGCAATCGAAACAGCAGGTAATTTTTTTTTTATTTGGGGGAAGTGGAAACAATTCCTTTGGCTCATTTGGTGATTGAAATGGACCTAGGGTACCCTTGACACAAGGACGCAGATAAACACACACTATTCTCACTGCTACCATCAGGAAAGAGGTATAGGTGCCACAAGACCCATAGAACTAGGTTCAGGAACAGCTGTTATCCCTCCACCATCGGATTCCTCAGCAACAAACTTAATCTGACTTTTATCTTTGTACTTTATTGATTTTTTTCTCTTTGTATTGCAGTTTGTTTGCATTTCTTTGTTTGCATGTGCATATTGAGTCATTTTTTGTTGCATTGCCAGTAAGTGGTAATTCTGCCGAACCCGATGGAAAAAGAATCTCAAGGTTGTATGTGATTGCCACTAGATTACCTTCACCCAATCAAAAACAGGTCCAGCTTTCATTTGAAAGAATGTAGGGGATTGGCCAGAATGCCACATGACTCCTCAGATTCTATGGAGAAATAACCACCCTTAATATTCTAATCTAATTCTGCTCTAATGTACCTTGTAAGAGAAATTCCTGGCACTCCCTGACCCTTTCAATTTGATCCGCATATGGGCAATATCATCTCTTGAAATCTCAACCAACTCTTCCTGGTTTCTTCACAGTATGGATCAACTTTCAGGTCAAATTGGGAAACAACACCGTCACTACAAACTTGAAGCTGCAGGGAACATTACTTGCAGAATGAAAAAGTTTAGATAAAGGCAAATTGAGACATTGGCCTTCTTTGCCAGAGGGATTGGATTTAAGACTAGATATATTTTGCTGCAACTGTACAAGGTGTTGGTGGGGCTGCATCTGGAGAATTGCGTGCAGTCTCCTTACCTGAGAAAGGATGTACTGGTTTTGGAGTTGGTGCAGAGAGGTTCACAAGGTTGATTCTGGAAATGAACAGGTTAGCTGTGAGGAGAGATTGAGTAGCTTGATATACTATGATTCACCTTTTTTGCTTAGTCTCAATGAAAGGTCCCGACCAGAAATATTGACCGACCATTTCTACCCATGGATGCTACCTGACCTGCTGAGTTCCTCCAGCTTCTCATTTTTAATTTAAATTTAGACATGTGGCCTGAAATGGCTGTTACTGTGCTATGAGTCCGCGCTGCCTAATTAACTTATACCCCCCCCCCCGGGACGTTTTGAATGGTGGGAGGAAACTGGAGCCCTGGGGGGAAATCCATAGAGACACTGAGAGAACGTACAAACTCCTTACAGACAGTGTGGGATTCAAGCTGGTGCTGTGAAGATGTGACACTAACTGCGCCAAGATTCCAGCAGCTGCAGTCTTTGTGTTTTTCTGAGATTAAATATTATTATTGTCTTTTAAGAATAAGATAGATAAAGATGAGAATGTGAAAAGATGGAAGGATAAGACTATTTGTAACAACACTGCCTTAACTGAAGGTTTGAAGCCAGATATTTTGAAGTGTATTTGTCACATGCAAGCATTCTAACAGGTTATTTCTCGCATCCGTACAGCCATGTAAAAAGCACAATTTGCAGAGTACAGGGTTGCAATGAAAAAAAGATCAATTGGTGCCAAGCAAGGCCTGCAGGTAGCATTGTTTTGAGGTTCATTGATTGAGGACCCTGATGACTTCAGGGAAGAAACTATCTTTATGCCTGTTTGGTGCATGATTTAACACTTTTGAGCCTTCTCTCCAATGGAAGGAGGGAGGAAAGTGTGTCTGGGATGTGATGCGCCCTTGGTCATTGTGCAACAAATGGATACCTAAAGAGCAAGGGAAGAAGAATCTCCGGCAACTTCTCAATGAACTGAGGGAAAATCCCCCAGAAAAAGAAATGCAGTGTGGAAAATGTTTATATATGCAAACAGAATCTCAGCCATTTATGTAGTGTGGTCACCATCCTGGAACAATAATGAGAATAATCTCAAAAAGCATTGTTACTAAAAATGCCACAAAGGATATGGATCATGGAAGTTGGTTAGAATAGTAATAACCACGTTCTAATTCTGTGCTGCACGTCCATCCTTAAAGTCTGACCTGAAATTACAGCCTCGAGCTAACTTTCATAATATTTTTGTTTTGATAGCATGTTAGCGTCTTTCATATTCTTTATCCACACCAATAACATGGAAACACCTATTAATTGTTTTTAACCTGTTGCTTTTCTACTGTTGTGAGATAAATGGGCCTATCCATTCTCAAGAAAAAGTTGTGATGAGTCAAAGCCTAAAGGTGTGTTTGGATGGTTGGTGTGATCTGTGTTATTTTAATCTACAAAACAAACAAAAAAGGAATCACCCTGTTGATTCATCTCAAGAATGCATCAGAGGAGAATATTTACCTGCCAAGTGCCGCCATGCTTGCTGTTTAGGGAACCTGGCATTAGCTATACATTGCGTGATCCTGCAAGCAGTGAACACCACAGACTCATTAACCTAAAAGCAAAGAACTGCAGAAGCTACAAGTTTAAAAATGAAAGCTGCAAATGCTGGAAATAATCAACAGTTCAGGCAGGATCTATAGAGAGAAAAGCAGAGTTACCATTTCCAGTTGATAACCCTCCATGAGAGGCAAGAAAAGTGATAAAATGCGGGAAAGGGGGAGAGTGGTAAAGATAGGAAATGTTGGTACAGACTTCCTATCGAGAGAGATTGAATGGCATGTGTTTGTAGAGGGGGGGGGGGGGCGGCGAAGACATTCATTGCTCCTGATTGATTTGTAACTAGAAGAAAATGAATGAGAACAGAGGAGAGAAAAAGAGAACAACCTTGGAACTGTATGTCACAAAAAATAGCACTTTCAAAAAAATCTGAAATAGAAAAGTGCTGAAAATACGCAGCATCTGTGGAGAGGAATGGGGTTATTATTTCATGTTGGTGACCTGCAGTTCAAGGGAGAACTCCTGCAGTTCCGAACCAATGTTATAAACTTAAATAAGGCCAATTACAAATGTGCGATTGGTAGAGTTGTCTGGAGTGGGCTGGGTAAATGGACGAGAATGATTCAGTGGATGAGTAGTGGCAGATATTTGAACAGCTGGTTTGCAGCACTCAGCGAAATTTATCCCAGTTGGGGAAGGACACCACAGGAAAGATGAACCATTCATGGTAAACAGATGGCAAAGAAAATATTTTTTTTAAAAAACAGAACATACAAATAAATGGCCACGGTCTAGTGGTAGACCAGGGGGCAAGGAATTTTATAGGAGGCAACAGTTGAGATTCATTGGGCTAAAATCTGGCACAAAATGGCAAGTCCTATCATGAATGGCTAAAGAAATTAGATCCATTTTCTTTGAAGTTTCGGAGAATGAGGGGTGATCTCATTGAAACGCGTAAAATCCTAAAGATGTATGACAGAGTCATTGAGATGTTTCACTAGTGGGGGAATCTTGAATGTGGAAATATTGTTACAACAAAAAAATTGGCGGATAAATGAATAGGATAGGTTTAGAGAGATATTGGCCAAATACATATTGGCATGGGCGAATTGGGAAGAAGGGTGTTTCCATGCTGAATGACTACAAGGAGGTGTGTGGGAACTTCTCTCAGAAGATGCTGATTCTCTGGAATTCTCTACTGCAGGCGTCTGAAGCCTAAGTGACTTGGGATAGTTAAAGCTATTCACCAAGTTCAAGTTTATTATCAGATGTACTGAGGTGCAGTGAGAAAGTTGGTTTGGAGAGCACTCCAGCTAGTCATCTCATACATAGTACAGCAAGTAAAGCACTGTACAAAATGCAGAGATGCAGAGAGAGATCAGTTAGCACAGATCAAAGGAATATTATTTTTCTAGTGTGAATACAGCGGGAAAGAAAGTGTCCTTGCATCTGGTGATATGTGATTTCACACTTGTGAATCACGTCAAGCCAAGTTTATTGTCAAAACACACATACAGACTAACAATACACATGCAAGACAAGTATTTATATATACAAGTAAATATTGTTTCATGAATATGAGAGTCTCAGATGGTTAGTGTGAGCAGTTCCTCTGGTTGTTCAGTATTCTCACTACCTGTGGGAAGAAGATGTTCCTTCGCCTAGAGGTGCTGGCTATGATATTTAGAATGTTGGCTGCTGGAGGTATAGTTGGAGTAGAATGGGGTTTTTGTGTGATGGTTTGAGCAGAGTTTTCAACCCCCTGAGTTCATAATCTATGTTCAGAGTTTGGGTCAGTTGTCATCTTTCCAAGTTTGTTGATGATACGAAACCAGGTGCAATTATGAGCAGAGAGGAGAATATAAAGATGTGAACTAGCTGAGTGGTCAAAAGCATGGCAGATGCAATATAATGTGGGAAAATGTGAGGCAAAGCAAACAGAAAAGCAGAGTGCTGATAAGGCCAAACTGCAGGGTTCAGCGAGTGATTAGGGAAGACAAATTATATATTGGCCTTTTATAGAATGTGAGTACAGAATTAAAAATGTCTTAATGTGCTGCTATTAGGTCCTATGGAGACCACACCTAGAGTATTATGTTCAGTTTTGGTGTTCTAATTCAAAAAGGGATTTTCTTGATTTTAGGGAATACATTGAAGATTTGTTGGACAGTTTTACTGTATAAAATGAGATTGAGTTGGCTTACATTCACTGGGGTTTAGATTCATGAAAGGCGATTTCGTCAAAACGTAAAAATCCCACAGGCTTGACAATAAATATCTTTAGTCAAAGAATCTCGAAGCAGAAAAGCACAATTTAGGAGGGAGATAATGGGGAATCATCACTCAGAGATAATGAATCCTCAGAGTTCTCTACCTTGGAGGCCTTTTGAAGGACAGTTATTGAGTTTATTCAAAATAAACATTGATAGATTTCTGGATACTTAGCGAATCAAGGGCTATGGAGATAGGACTGGAAAATTTGTTTTATATGGAAGATCAGCCATGAAAGGCAGGAGAATCTTGCAGAATGATTTGGCCTTCTCTGACTCCTATTTCACGTGTATGTTTTCAAACTGGTTGTGTGAAATTATTAAATTCCTTATTTAGGGCCATAGCATGCCCAGTTGGTAGATGAGATCTATCCCTCATTAACCCTTTAGTGCTTTGATATTGCTTGAATCAGAATCAGGATTTATTGTCATGAACAAGTCGCCAAATTCGTTGTTTTGCTGCAGCGTCACAGTGTAAACATTTATATTATAACCATCTTACATTTTACTATTAAAAGAATAACAATAAGAGTGCAGTGTCTGGTTAATTGATTATTCAGGAATCTGATGGCCGTGGGGAAGAAGCTGTCCTGGTCTGCTGAGTGCTCGTCTTTAGGTTCCTGAACCTTTTCCCTGATTGTACAGAGTGAGGGGCGCATGTTCTGGGTGGTGGGGCTCTTTTGAAGATAGATGCTGCTTTTTTAAGACACCACCTCATGTAGATGTCTTCGATGGAGTGCCTGTGATATCGCAGGCCGAGTTAACAACCCTCTGGAGTTTATTCTTGTCCTGAGAGTTGGCGCCTCCAAACCAGCGACGCTAGCAGCCGAATGCTCTCCACGGTGCAAGACATACCGAATCTCTTCAGACACCTCACAAAGTATAGCCACTGGTGAGCCTTTGTGATTGCATCATCGTGGAGGCTCTAGGACAGATCTTCGGAGATGTTGACACCGAGGAATTTGAAGTTCTTCATCCTCTCCACTACTGAGCCCTCGATGAGGACTGGGTTATGTAAAGGTCAGAGCAGGACATTTGCAGAATACCCCGATTTCCTTCAGCTGTTGAAGGACACAGAGGTAATCTCAAGATGAAGAGGGCTTACAGGTATCCCAATGCCTCAATCTGGCCAGACTCTCTTAGCATTTTAATTATATATTTTGGAAAGTGATTTGCATCCTGCTGCAAAAAAACATCAGTCTCATAATCCTGTTTTACTTGCAATTCGAGGTCGGGCTCATTGCTGACTAAAGGCTTAGACGGCTGAAATTTTATCACAAAACCTTTAAATCAAACTTGAAAATATAAATACCTCAAGTTAAATTGCAGCTCCGAGATTGTTCATTTATCAAACTGTGAGTCTGTGCACACCTCACTTAATGCAAAAAGATGCACTTTTACTTTTGTCCTTTAACGTCCTCTGGAACATGCAAGGCTGCAGGGAGTGGCCAACCTAGCCAAGTCCAAGCTCCCATCCATTGAAGACCTCTATGTGAGGAGGTGCCTCAAGAGAACACCCAACATCGTAAAGGGCCCCCATCAACCTGGTCACTACCTCATCTTACTGCTCCCTTCAGGCAGAAGATCCAGAAGCCTGAACCTAGCACCTTTGGGTTCAAAATCAGTTTTGAACATTTAACTACTCTGGAGCCATCATAAGATTTGCCTGCATTACTGAAGCATCACTTTTTTTTTGTCTGCTCTTGCACTCGTGCAGCTGTGAATATTTATTTCTCTGTCATAGAACATCACAGAACCAAAACCGGCCCTTCGGCTCTTCTAGACTCTGCCGAACCATTTTTCTGCCTACACCCAGACAATATCCCTCCATACTTCTCCTGTCCATGTTCCTGTCCAAATTTTTCTTAAATGTCAACATTGAGCCTGCATTTATTACTTCAGCTGACAGTTTGTTCCACTCCCCCACCGCTCTCTACATGAAGAAGTTCCCCCTAATGTTCCTTTTAATTTTTTCTTTCATCTTTAACCCATGTCCTCTGGTTTGTATCTACACTCAGTGAAGAAAACCTGCTTGCACCTATCTATAACCATCATAATTTTGTATCCCTCTATCAAATTTCCCCTCATTTGTCCTTTGATATTTATTAGTGCTTTTTTTTGTCTTGGTATATTGTGGAAATGTAATTTTACTCGTGTAGTTGGTGTATCGTGTGTACTTGAATGGGTGGAGCAGGTAAGAATTTTGGTGCATCTGTACATTGTACAGTGAAACCTCATTAGAACACGATTCGTTAATATGCGGAATCGCTTATAGCACGGGTGTGTGTGGACCCCAAACATTGATTTTAGGAGGTCAGGCGAACAGCCACAAACTCAAAAATGGACACTTATGACTCATTTACAAGATGTGTCTGTTAATATGTGGAGTTTAAAGAACTTATTATAGGGTTTGAGTCACAGTACCCCTGAGCATAAAGCCCTCCAAAAGGTAGTGGACACAGCCCAGGATAGCAAAGGCAAACCCTCCCCAGAATTGTGTACATCTACAGGGAACGTTGCCATTGGAGAGCAGCAGCAATCATCAAAGACCCTCACCACCCAGCACATGCTCTGTTCTCGCTGCTGCCATCAGGAAAGAGGTATCAGTGCCACAAGACTCACACCACCATGTACAGGAACAGCTGCTACCCCTCCTCCATCAGACTCCTCAACAACAAACTCAATCAGAGACTCATTTAAGGACTCTTGTGCCTGTATTACACGGGCAGTTTGTTTACACTTGTTATCTGTTTATAGTTCTTTGTTTATGCTAAATACAGTTTAATTTTGCACTACTAATGAGTGGTAAACGTATATGCATCTGTTTCGCGACTCGGCTGCAATGCGGTATGAAATCTTGGACCCCAACTACCGCGTTCTAACGAGGTTTTACTGTACTTGTGTAAGTGACAACAAACTCACACTGGCATGTCATTTTGAAGGGAGGTCTTCCAGTGACCTCACCCAGAGCCACCATGGAACCTTTCCAATGCTGGCTTGTACACGAGTAGGCAATTGATTTTTAGATAGGCTAGGAAAGACAATGGAAGTTGTTGAGTCATTATATACAGAAACGGGCCCTTTGGCCTACCATGTCAAAGCTGTCAATCAAGTACCATCCCACTTAGTCCATGCCAACATCAGACATCCATTTATACTAATGCTGCACAAATCGCACTTTATCCTCCCACATTAGCTGCCAGATTCTTCCACTCACACACTAGGGGCAATTTACAGTGGGTAATAAACCACCTTGCACCTCTTTGGAATATGGTACGAAAGCCACATGATCACTGAAAACATCTGAACTTCCGAGGGGAAGATGTCAGAGCTAGTTTTTTTTTACAAGAGTGGTGGGAACCTGGAATGTACAGCCAAGGGTGGTAGTGGAGGCATTCAGATGCCTGCCAACAATTTTCCATACCTTGAGGAAGGCCTCAAGCCTGAAATGTCGATTGTGTTTTTATCTTTGCTACATAAATGACACTGTTTGACCTGCTGAATTTCTCTTGCATTGTTCTATGTACCATACACAGAGCATCAGGTGCTGACTGTTGACTTCAGGAAAGGAAAACCAGAGGTATACAATCCAGTGATCATTGGGAGGGTCAGAGGCGGAGAGGGTGAGCAAATTTAAGTTCTTGGGAGTTACTATCTTGGAGGATCTTTCTTGGACCCAACACACTAATGGCATCATGAAGAAAGCACGTCAGCGCCTCTACTTCCTCAGGAGTTTGCGGAGGTTTGGTACGACACCAGAAACCCTGGCAAATTTACACAGAGGAGTGGTGGAAAGTGCGCTGACCAGCAGCATCACAGTCTGGTATGGGAACACCAATACCCCTGAGCATAAAGCCCTCCAAAAGGTAGTGGACACAGCCCAGGATAGCAAAGGCAAAACCCTCCCCACTATTGTGTACATCTACAGGGAACGTTGCCATTGGAGAGCAGCAGCAATCATCAAAGACCCTCACCACCCAGCACATAATCTGTTCTCGCTGCTGCCATCAGGAAAGAGGTATCAGTGCCACAAGACTCACACCACCATGTACAGGAACAGCTGCTACCCCTCCTCCATCAGACTCCTCATCAACAAACTCAATCAGAGACTCATTTAAGGACTCTTGTGCCTGTATTACACGGGCAGTTTGTTTACACTTGTTATCTGTTTATAGTTCTTTGTTTATGCTAAATACAATTTAATTTTGCACTACTATTCCTGCTACGCCTGCAGGAAAAAGGAATCTCAGGGTTGTATGTGATGTCAAGTACGTACTCTGACAATCAATCTGAAATTTGAGGTCAGGATGGAACCTAGGTTATTGATGCAGTAGGATCTATGATGAGTGATTTGTTGGGACAGTGTTAAGATATTGGAGGGACCTTTGTATGGCCTCTCGACGTTTTTCACCCTCCTTTTTGTACTCGTGTCAACGATGAATTCAGGTCATAGGATGGAAGCATGCTTCCTGTCTTTACTCTGGGAAGCTGCTGTCATGTATTGTGAGTGACCCAGCTAAACATCTCATTCGTAGTACAAGTAAGGCACAGTAGGAAAGTCCATTTACTGGGAGAGATCAGTTGTTACAGGGAAAGGGCAGCATAATGTTACTATTTTGTTCACCCACATGTCTGATAATGGTGGGGGGGGGGACTGACCTTGAATGTGGTGCTCTGAAATCTCACACCTGTGAATCTTTATCCTGCTGGGAGTAGGGTGAAGAGAGTGGGCTGCATTTCCAAGGCCGTGGGAGTTATAAATGGAGTCGATGGAGGGGAGGAAAGCGTGTGTGATGGTCTGAACTACCTTCACAACTCTCTGCAGTTTCTTGGGTGGAGCAGTTCCTGTCCCACACAGTGATGCATAATTCTGACACTGAGGTTCAACTCTAACGATCAACTCAAATCTTTGAGCACCCCATTCATTATTGCTGACACAATTTCTCAAGCTTCTCAGGAAAGTCAACATTTTGCTCTCCAAAGGAATGGGTCCAAATCTTTGGCAGTGAATGTATTCCCTCTGTCTTACTCCAGTAAACTTCAGTTTATGACCTCCTGAAATGATTTCTAGTGAAATTTGTGGAATATCATAATTACCTTCCTCTGACATAAGAAATTAAACTGCTACTTTATGATTCATTCTAAATTTGAATCCTCTAAAATATTCCCTCTATTCAGTACACTTGGTGGAGTAAATTCACAGCCATTTCCTTGATCTTTCTTTTACAAGCTTGGGCACGCATTCACATTAATCTCCAAAACTGGAGATTTTGGTTTCAAATCCAACTCTGGTGGGAGCAGCCATAAATCCAAGCTCTTCAGCATGTACAATTTTTGTCTACAAAGCAGTATTTTCCTCATTAATTATGCTGGCAGATCTTGAGAAGCATGTAAAAAAAAAAATCAATGAATTTAATGGCATTGTTGCAGCGTCAATTAATCACTGAATTCTTCTCCACATCTTCACCATAAGGCTCCAATTAGGGCCAATTTTCTTTCGTCCTCTACCACAAGGACATAAAACATTGACATGCTGCTTTCCTATCACTTGCCAATTTATAAATGAGGATGGATATTTTGACTATAATGCATCGGGGATAATAACGGTTGTAAAGGACCCGAGTTCTAGACAATTGCCTGGATCGAGATGCAGACTTGATTAACACTGAAATGTAAACAAATGCGGTGGGTGGGACACATCATCAGAATGGACAACCACCATATGTCTTGCCAGCTGCTCTATAATGAACTGAAAACCTCAAGGTCGTCCACGCAAGCATCATAAAGACACTGTGAAGGAAACTCTACGCCTCTGTGACATCCTACCAAGAGAACTAGAAGCTCCGGCTGCTGATAGATCCCGTTGGCGAGCCCTGTGCTATGAAGCCTACACCAGTTTTGAAGACAGGCACTGCCAAAAACTGATGGAAAACCATGAGCAGCGTCACAAAGCAGCAGCAGTCACAGTTATTGCCCCCGTTGTGCCCCCAGTGGACCTTCATGTCCACAGATGAACTGCACAACAAAGTGTCTTCTTCGAACCGAAGGACTACCAATATATTAAAAAATTAACAAAGTCTTCAAATAAATATTCTATAATAAATAATGAGTAAAAGTCCTTAAATAAGTCTTTGAATAAGTCTGTTGTTGAGGAGTCTGATAGTGGAGGGGTAGCAGCTATTCCTGAACCTGGTGCCATAGGTTTTGTAGCACCCATACCTCTTTCTTGATGGCAGCAGCAAGAACGGAGCATGTCTTGGGTGACGGGAATCCTTAGTGATTGCTGCTCTCTGACGGGACTGTTCCATGTAGATGGTCTCGATGGTGGGGAGAATTTTGCCTGTGATGTGCTGGGCTGGGTCCACTACCTTTTAGAGGGCTTTCTGCTCTGAGATATTGGTGTCCCCCTACCAGGGTGAGATGCAGCTGGTCACCACACTTTTCACTAGACATTTATTAGCCTTGTGGGTTCAGCTCCCGAAATCAGGTGGCTCCAAACTAAATTACAATCGACTGGAGAAACTTGGTGGTTAAGCAGCATAAGTGCACAAAAAAAGAATGGTCAATATTTTGAGCCCAGTAGTAAAATTTTTGAATTTCAGGTAGAGTCCACTCTCCTCTTCTGTACTGCTTCCCCCCCCCCCTTTTTTTTGTTACCTATCCCACCTATTTACCCTCTCCTCTTTGATTCCATCCCCATCCACCCGTCTCGCCAGTGGATTCTTCCACTCTCCACCCCTCAACCTCCCTTCTTTTCCATCTGGTCCTTCCTTATACTTCCATTCTCATCTCTTATCAGATTCCAGCATTGACAGCCTTTTTCTTCCAATCACCCACATCACCCTGAATGATTCATCTTCCTCCTCCTGACCCCTAATTTTTTTTTCTTGTCATTTTTCCTTTGTCTGGCATGTGCATTCCTCTGCCTACGCCTGCTATGCTTCACCTACACCAATGCCAAATAGGCATAGGGCCCCATCTCATCCCTCCTACCCTGTCCTCTTTACCCTGGCTTCCCTAGTGGTTCAACCATTCTCATGACATCAGCCATCCTTTGTTCTCCCACGGATGCTGCTTGATCCGTCAGGTTCCTCCAGCGGTTTGAGTTTAGCTCCAGATTCCAGCATGTTCAGCTTCTTGCGTGCAATTAGGCAGCTCCAGGATTTGTCCAGGCCTCTTCCTCCAGAAATGGATTATTATTGAACAAGCAACAATACCATTCTGAGGAGAAAACCTTAGCCAGATATCTAAACATGTGGGGAGTCACGTACCTCCCGAAAATAAGCAAAGGGCCGCCAACCAGACTTTAACGTGCTTGCCCGCAATCATCGATTCAGTCGAGTCGCTGTCAGTGAAGATCTGTCTTGGTGTGCATTCGGATTATTACCTGACAGCTCAGAGGCTTTCAGTTCTGCTTCTGCCACAGGAGTTGCACTCATTTGCTGTTTAAAACAAAACCAGTCTGTATTTGGTAGTCGGAAAGACTATTTTACTTGTTTTTATTTGCCCTCAGGATATCTTACTTTTTCCTACCCTTTTTCAGCAGGTGGGGTTTCTTAGGTAGCTGAGAGACTGAACATATATAAAAAAAACACAATCTGCTGGAGCAACTCAGAGGGTCGAAAGACTCAGACAGGCTGCGGCCTGCTGGCAACTTGCGGTCGAAAGACTCACGCAGACTGCCAGCTGCTAGCGACTCTGCTCATAAGAATCAGGTAGCGAAACCGGGATTCAAAAGGATGCTGAGGGTGAGAAGTGGGTGGCACAGTTGACATAGCACAACGCCTTTGTAGCACCAGTGATCGGACCGGAGTTCAAATCCTGTGCTATCTGTAATGAGTTTGTATGCTCTCTCTGTCTGTGCGAGTTTTCCCCGGGCGCTCCAGTTTCCTCCCATCATCTGAAACATACCAGGAGGTGTAGGTTAATTGGGTGTAAATTGGGCAGCATGGACTTGTGGGCGATGTCCATATAACATACTGCTATATATTTAAATTTAAGTGCTCCCAAAGGGCCTCGGTACTGAAGGTTTGGACCTGGAGCTCGGATTGCTGATAGTTTGAACTGGAGACTGTGCAGTAATACTGGAGGCAAATCCATGGACACTCAGCGTCTCTGAAGGGGCTCTCTTTTGCCTCTCTTTTTCTTCTCATTAGGGGTGGCGGGCAAGACTTATGGCGATTCTTTGCCTTTTGGCAAAAGTTGATATCATGTATATTATATTTTTAATGTGTTATGTGACCATAAAAGGAATTTTTGACCAACATCAGAAGAGGAAAAGGAATTGTCGATATTTTGGGTTCAAACCCTTCATCAACACCAATGTGTTTTCTATAACCCACTCAAAAGGTTCAATGCAGCAAAAATTTCCCACCAGTGATAGATGGATTTATTACTGATAGCACAAAAACACAATGAAGACTTACTAGTCCCCAAACTCTTCAGTTTAAGGTTCCCCGAAGATTCTCCTCAGTCAAGGAAGTGAGAGTTGGTCAGAGATTAATATTGGTGTTACATTTGATCCTCAGATTTTTGCACTACCAATAACTGGTCATTCTGCCTTGCCCACAGGAAAAAGAATCTCAGATTTCAGATTTATTTTCAGAGAATATACATGACATCACGTACAACCCTGAGATTCTTTTTCCTGCAGGTGAGGCAAAAATTACCACTTACTGGTAGTTCAAAAAAAACTACACAGCATACACATAGAAACACATAAGAACTGAAAACAGATAACAAAATGTAAACAAACTGTCTTTACAATACAGAGAGAGTAAAAAATAAATGGAGTGCAAAAGTATGAGTCCCTGATTGAGTTTGTTGTTGAGGAGTCTGATGGTGGAGGGGTTGCAGCTGTCCCTGAACCTGGTAGCAGTGAGAACAGAGCATGTGCTGGATGGTGTGGATCCTTGATGATTTCTGCTGCTCTCTGATGACAGCGTTGCCTGTAGAGGTTCTCGATGTGATGTCGAGTATGCACTCTGACAATATATTTGAATCTTGAGATTAGCTTCAAAACATTCCTTCACCAGACCTGCTGATTTGTCTGCAGACCACTCGGCTGACATCTTCACCATGTCTTTCAGACTGGGCTGTTCAAACAGTTCGTGTGTGCATGTACATGAGTACATGTGCCTGTATATGTTCAGGGTGAACATGCATGTGTGTTTTACAGTGTGATTGAGTGTGAGTAAATGTGCGTGTGTAAAACTGAATGCATGATTATGTGTAAATTGAATCTGAAGTTGTTGATATAAACTCCAGGCGTAGACAGTGAGTGATAACACTGGGATAATATGACTTGCATTATATGGGGTATTTTTTTTTTTCTTTGGCTTGGCTTCGCGGACGAAGATTTATGGAGGGGGTAAAAGACCACGTCAGCTGCAGGCTCGTTTGTGGCTGACAAGTCCGATGCGGGTCAGGCAGGCACGGTTGCAGCGGCTGCAGGGGAAAATTGGTTGGTTGGGTTTGGGTGTTGGGTTTTTCCTCCTTTGCCTTTTGTCAGTGAGGTGGGCTCTGCGGTCTTCTTCAAAGGAGGTTGCTGCCCGCCAAACTGTGAGGCGCCAAGATGCACGGTTTGAGGCGTTATCAGCCCACTGGCGGTGGTCAATGTGGCAGGCACCAAGAGATTTCTTTAGGCAGTCCTTGTACCTTTTCTTTGGTGCACCTCTGTCACGGTGGCCAGTGGAGAGCTCGCCATATAACACGATCTTGGGAAGGTGATGGTCCTCCATTCTGGAGACGTGACCCATCCAGCGCAGCTGGATCTTCAGCAGCGTGGACTCGATGCTACAAAGGAATACAAATAGGCTAAATGAATATAATTTGTGAGAATGTGAAATTGTATATTTTAGCAGGTAAAATAAAAGTATATTGTCTATTTAGTGAGATTGCAGACCTCTGAAATGTAAATTGGTCTGGGTATTCGAGAACAATTTGCAAAAAGGTCTAGTGTACAGGTACAGCAAGTAATTAGGAAATCTAATAATGTGTTATTGTTTTTAAAAATTGAATACGAAAGTAATGAGGGGTATGCTCAAGTTGTACATTAAATTGAATTGTTTATTGTCATCTGTACCGAGATACAGCGAAAAGCTCTATTTGTCTGTTTCCCGGGCAACACAACCTCTACAGTGTACAGCAGGTACTAAATGAATGCAAGAAGATCTGCTAGGGAGCAGCTCACGATCAGACACCACAGTCCAGCACCATTTTGTATTTTTGTTGAGGACAATGGTGAAACTGCATCTAGAGCACTGACTATAGGACTAGTCTTTTTTTTTTTAAAGTCTTTTTGTAAAAAGACTGATGTTAATGTGTTGGACTCACTTCAGAGACCATTTACTAGAATAATATCTGGTGGAATGAATGTGAAAATTAGGTTTCCTCTTGTGGGAAAATCTAGAGCAGTGGTTCTCAACGTTTTTCTTTCCACTCACATACCACTTTAAGTAATTAACAATGGCGTGAAGTAAGGCTGTGTTTTCGCACCAACCCTCTTTTCAATCTTCTTCAGCATGATGCTGAACCAAGCCATGAAAGACCTCAACAATGAAGACGCTGTTTACATCCGGTACCGCACGGATGGCAGTCTCTTCAATCTGAGGCGCCTGAAAGCTCACTCCAAGACACAAGAGAAACTTGTCCGTGAACTACTCTTTGCAGACGATGCCTATTTAGTTGCCCATTCAGAGCCAGCTCTTCAGCGCTTGACGTCCTGTTTTGCGGAAACTGCCAAAATGTTTGGCCTGGAAGTCAGCCTGAAGAAAACGGAGGTCCTCCATCAGCCAGCTCCCCATCTTGACTACCAGCCCCCCCACATCTCCATCGGGCACACAAAACTCAAAACAGTCAACCAGTTTACCTATCTCGGCTGCACCATTTCATCAGATGCAAGGATCAACAATGAGATAGACAACAGACTCGCCAAGGCAAATAGCGCCTTTGGAAGACTACACAAAAGAGTCTGGAAAAACAATCAACTGAAAAACCTCACAAAGATAAGCGTATACAGAGCCGTTGTCATACCCACACTCCTGTTCGGCTCCAAATCATGGGTCCTCTACTGGCATCACCTACGGCTCCTAGAACCCTTCCACCAGCATTGTCTCCGCTCCATCCTCAACATTCATTGGAGCGCCTTCATCCCTAACATCGAAGTACTCGAGATGGCAGAGGCCGACAGCATCGAGTCCACGCTACTGAAGATCCAGCTGCGCTGGGTGGGTCACGTCTCCAGAATGGAGGACCATCGCCTTCCCAAGATCGTGTTATATGGCGAGCTCGCCACTGGCCACCGTGACAGAGGTGCACCAAAGAAGAGGTACAAGAACTGCCTAAAGAAATCTCTTGGTGCCTGCCACATTGACCACCGCCAGTGGGCTGATATCGCCTCAAACCGTACATCTTGGCGCCTCACAGTTCGGCGGGCAGCAATCTCCTTTGAAGAAGACCGCAGAGCCCACCTCACTGACAAAAGACAAAGGAGGAAAAATCCAACACCCAACCCCAACCAACCAATTTTCCCCTGCAACCGCTGCAACCGTGTCTGCCTGTCCCGCATCGGAATTGTCAGCCACAAACGAGCCTGCAGCTGACGTGGACATTTACCCCCTCCATAAATCTTCGTCTGCGAAGCCAAGCCAAAGAATTCCATCGGTGCTCTGTGATTAGTAAGGGATTACTTAAAGTGGTACGTGAGTGGGAAGGGAAGGTTGAGAACCACAGCTCTAGACCTACTTGATACAGAAATATTTTGCTTGAGAAAAATTGTCATTGGCCCATTTCCTTTAGAGTTATGAGAATGTATTCATAACAAGTCAATTAGGTATGATTAAAACAGTGGTTTTCAAACACTTTCTTTCTACCCACATACCTCCTTAAGCAATCCCTTACTAATCAAAGAGCACCTATGGCATAGGGAATACTTAAAGTGGTATGTGAGTGGAAAGAAAAAGGTTGAGAACCACTGATCTTGAACAAGAGATTGCTCTTTAAAAATAAAAGCTTACCATTTAAGACAGAGATGAAGCAATATTTTTTTCCACAGATTTACCAGTATGTGTTTTGGATCTCTTTTGTAGAGGACATGGAAGCAGTGTTTGAATATTTTTAAGGCAGAGATAGATAATTTTTTGGTAGGTAAAGTGGTGAAAGGTTACGAGGAACATGAAGCTGAAGCCGCGCTTAGTTCAGACATGGTTGTGTTAAGTGAAAGAGCAGACTAAAGGGGCCAAATGACCTACTACCTCCTAGATCGTAGATTCGTACACCAATAATCACAAACATTGACCTGTTTAAGTGTAGCTCTATCTGAATCAGTAAGAATCTCTGCTCAGCGGAAGCTGCCAAATGTAATATTTCATTGTTTGTTTCTCAAAATGAGTATCAGACACTTTTACCTATCATTTCCCTTTGGGTGGGTGAAACATTCCCTAGAGATTTGCTCCTGAACAGAACAACACTACATCTCACAAAGGCACCTGGGCAGCATTATGAAAGCTCACGCACTAGCATTGTTTAGGAAGCACAAAGACCATAATGAGACCAAGAATAAAAATATTGCCATCAGCATTCTGTGTACCATATAACTCAAATCACCCCACTGCACATTGCATGACACTCGTACGTCTCAGTTTACACAAACAACTTCAGATGCACCGTCTCATAATCACATACATTAAGGCATATTTCAGACACACAAACTTATAATCACACATAGACTAATACCCTATGTCAAATTCAAATGCATGCACATGTTCCTAAATGTGCTTTTACACTTGTATATCAAATGTTACTTTCAAATTTTTTAATGATGCAACATGGTAGAAAGCCTTCAAAAAGGCAATTACACCCAATTAACCTATCGACCCAGTACCTTTTTGAAAGGTGGGAGGTAGTCGGAGCCCCCAGGGAAAACCCATGCAAGTCATGGGGTGAACATGCAAAGTCCTTACAGACAGCCGCAGATTCAAACCTGGGTTGCTGGTGCAATAATACTGTTGAGCTAACTACTACCCTAACCGTGCCATTATCATGGATTGTCACCTTGTCATGGTGGAGAAGCTTGTGTGGTCCTGGGATCCCGAGAGCGATGCCGTCTGGAGCTGTGCTCCTGGTAGGGCCACCCACGGCGGTAAGGTGGAGGGTGAGGTCCCTGAAAAAGAACAATCCAACCAAGACCTCAACGGTGGAATAGGCGGATGGAGCTATTCTGAATTCAATGGCTGTCAAGGCTGCAACAAATCCAATCGTCATGGTTTCCACACCATTGGAATTAGTTGATTGATTTGTGAAGTACCGTGTGCTTCTTGGAGTGCAACAAAAAGTACACGTTAAACAAATACACACACAGGCGTCTTTGCTCTGTGGAAAACGGAATGAAGTCCATCATCCTCGACCTCAAGGGATAGCCACCATAGACCTACAGAACATTACAAGCACATTCAGTATCAGATGCACTTGCACAAGCACGTTCACACAAAGATGGATGAAAATTCTTGCATGTTCACTCACACATGTACACTCACACTGAAATGCACAGACTCTTCCCAATGGAATGAAGACAGGAGAGGAACTGGATGAGGAGACTGGTGGCAGAAAGGATGGAGCGATGAAAAACACAGGGACAATGAGCAGTAATTAGGGATCAGAAGATGGGAGACTGGTTTGGATCTCAGGACAAACGATATCTGCAAAGGGGGTCAAATTCTACCTGCAAAACACATTCATCCAAGTTGCCTCCTCTAACAATTGTCCAGAATTTCCTGACTGTATAACCTTCCATTTTTCTCAGTTCCACGTACCTATGTTGAGAAGTTGAAATGAAGTTGGCAAAGCTCATGATTTACCAAAGAGAAGTTGGAGGGACTCAGCGGGCCAGGCTTGGATAGACATGGTCAGTCAACCTTTGGGGTTGGGATACTTTATCGAGAGCCTTTATCTAGTGTCCCCACCTGAAAGTTTGACTCCCTATTTCTCTCCATGGATGCCACCTGACCACTGACCCCTGTCAGCTTCCCATACTTTGCTCATGCTTTCTACAGCTGCACTTTTTGTGTTTCTCTGTGATTTATTAGGCAGTGGTTGGTGTTTTCAGTGGATTGAGCTCAATTCCTTGTCATGTGTCCATCTTTGCTGGATTGGAGCATTCAGAGAAAGCAAGGGAACAAAAGAGGGAATGAAAAATTGTCAAATATAGGAGAGATGCTGTTCATTACCTTCAGGCAAAATGGAGTTTATTTTCTCTGTTTACCTGGCTCTCAGCCCCAGTGCAATCACTTGTGTCGATCCACTTGTATCATTACAGAACAAACAAATGTACACATAGAGTTCCTTTCAAAACCCCTCAAGATTCCAACAGTGCTTTAGAGCCAATTAAATGCCTTACAACTCGTAACAATCAGAGTTGAGAATGACTTGCTTCTCCCAATTTATATGGCTCTTGAGCCAGCCAAACGGTCCGCTGTGGGACTTGCAGACACCGCCACATTTAGATGACAGATGCCTGGGTGTGATTTCTTTAATTTCCTGGGCTGGCCATTACACTCCATTGACACACAGTGTTGACAGAGTAAGATCTCGGTCCAATGAAGAGGAAGTACAAGAAAATTGGAGAGCAGACTCTGCTGTAGAGAATTTGCATGCACGCACGCACGCACGCATGCATGCACACACACACACACACACACACACACACTGTCACACTTGCATACACTCTCATACATACATACATACGTACACACACAAACACACATACATTCAAACAAACACAGAAAGATCTAGATCTGCATGTTCTTTCCTCTCTCCTCAACACTATCCTGGTCCCGCAGCACCTGTCTCCTATAATCCCCGTCTCCTATAATCCCCTTCCTCACCCTCTCCCCTTCTACTGTTTTCCCTCTCTTGTACCTTTCAATGTCGTACATCTTCTCTTCACCTTTTTCTTTGTGACCCCCCAATGACCTTCCCCTCCAGTTAATAAGTAGTTTTAAGTTTAATTAAAGTAATCCTGAGAATAACAGTGGCAACTTTGTACTCAGCAAAGATGCGCTAACAGGAGTAAATAAATGGCCAGATAATTTAGTTAGTTTTTAAATGTTGGTGGTCATGAGACCATCCTTGCCATTCTACATATGACACAATGTGACCTCTCTCGATAAGCTTGGGGAAAAATGTAGTAATGCAGTACCCTAACCATTGCCCTCTTCAGTGCCAGCCTGGAGTACACCCTAACTTGAACTCAAAGAAGCTCACAACTATCCAGCCCCAACTATGCAGGACCAATATTGGAATGGAGTTGCACTATTTCCCTCTATGTGCCTGCATTAATCATACCTGGCAAGTAATTGACCAGCTAACAGAGCATTAAGGGTCAATGTGATAGTATAAGCCTAGTTTCACATATCAGTCAGTTCAAAGTTTAGCTATATTGTCAGAGTACATACATAACATCACATACAACCCTGAGATTCTTTTTCTTGCAGACTGACAGGTCGTAGGTTGTATAAGTCAAACTAGAGAGTATTATAGAACAGAGAACTGGGTACACAGGCACACATGTAGATGAAAGTGGTGACAGGTAGACAGAGTAGCTTAGAAGGCATTCAACATTCTCATCCTTATTGACTATAGGAGCCGGAACATATGTTAGAACTGTACAAGTCATTAGTGAGTCGGGAGCATTGTGCACAACCCTGGGAAAGATATCATTTAACTCGAAAGGATGCAGAAAAGATTCATGAGGGTGTGACCAGAATTGGTGGGCTTTAATTAGGAGAGGCTGGATAAACTGGCACATTTCTCCTTGGAGTGCGAGAGACATATATACCAAATGCAGGCAAATTGGTCTTCCTTGGTTAGCATGGACAAGTTGGGCCGTAGGGCCTGTTTCCATTGCTGTAAACCTCTATGACTCTATACATACAGATGGCAATGAGTCACAGGGACTCGTGCAGCGGAGATCTGGAACGTGAAGGTTGGTGATTCTCATCCTTGACTTTCCCTACATCCATAGATTGGAGTCTCTGCTATTACCTGGAGTTGGGAGTGTAGTACTCAAGACACAGCCAACGCTCCTTGGATACCTGTTCTAACCAAATGAAAATCTCATCGACCCCTTCCCCCCCCTTCCAGGAACAGCAAACAAAAAGTTTGTTTGTGACAAGGGACGCCCACCAGCCAGCAGTTAGAACGTCCTGGTTACAACACTCTCCAGAAGAAGGCCAAACAAACATTGCAGAGAAACGCTAATGAAACTTCTCATGACTGTGGGTGGCATCCTGGAGTGTGGACCACGAGCTGGGATTGTCACCCAACAATTAGAGAGATTTGTTGCTTGTTGGACCACAAACTGATCCCTTCTGATCAGCCACTTCAGTGATTTGTAGAAAAACATTGCCCCATCAGGGTTTTCCAGATGATAACCTCTTTCTTTCAGGTCACCTCAGAGTTACTTTTTGTTTCCCTTATTTCAAGTGAAACATTATACAGCCAGCCATCTCTTTTACAGACCACATGGGCTTTAACCAGGCTGAACTAAGCATTCACAACTCATCTTCCAAATGGGTTTTTTTTTACAAGCTTGCCAGCTTGTCCTGTTCCAGTCCCAGCTTTTGCTGCTGACTGTAAAACTGCAGAACTGATCTCTCTCTCTCAGAGAAAAGCCTGTTTGACTCCCTCTCTGCTTGCAAAAACCACATGATCCTCTTAGAACAGCTAACAGCACTCCCAGAAAGCCTGCAGCTCTGAACTTACTCCTCCAAGTTCTTTCATCTGTTGCTTTTCAAAACAACAATCCATTAGTGAAGTCTCTTGGGCACTCCCCAAAGTTTTTGCAAAGGCTTTTGAAGCTTCCCTGTCTAACTTGAGCAGAGCTCCAGTACTTTAAATGAGATCTGTTTTAAGTGTTTGTATGTGACCTACACTAAAAAAACCTGCCCCAATTTATCTCCCAAAAACACATCTATTATTGGTCACAACTGGACCTAATCTTCCAAGTTTGTTCATCTGTTGCTTTCCAAAACAATAATCCATTACTCCACAACATGTCCAATTAACACTTATTTGTAAAGTCTCTATAAGCATTCTTTTTTTTTTTTTTTTTTTTTTTAATTTTTTTATTTTTCACACCATAAATCACATTAGTCATGATATACACTATTTCTTTTCACACATATACAGTGACTTTTTCTCCCCCCCCCCCCTTTCCTCCCAAACCACCCCCCCACCCCCCCCTCTCATCCATTTTAGGTATACAATCTAGGTTGCATTAAGCCAGTCAGACAATGTTGTCATTCAACAAAATTACACCAGAAATTCTACTGAGTCCATTCTTTTCTTTCCTTCTCCTTCCATCAACTTAGGTAATGTTTGTCCCCGGTAGGTTTTCGCTATTGTATTTAATGTAAGGCTCCTATACTTGTTCGAATATTTCAATGTTATTTCTTAACCAATATGTTATTTTTTCTAATGGAATACATTTATTCATTTAAATTTGGTAGTTTCTTCCTTTTAATTTGGTTATGTATTCCATTAATATTTAAAGACATATAGTTCAGCGTAGCCCTTTTATATTTTGTTTATCTTCTCTTTCCGTTTTTCCATCATTACCTTTCCTCCTTTTCCATTTCTGTTTTCTTATTTTCAACTCTTTATAAGACAACATTCCTACAACATCTAACATTTTCCTTATTCTCCTATTTCTATCTTATTTATCCCCAATCTCCCCTTCACCTCCTGAGTTGTCCTTTATCCCTTGTCGGACAACCACATCTCCCCTCTCCATTTGGATTTGCGAATCCACTCGCAAGCATCAACTGATTTTGCAGTGACCGCTATTTCCCCCCACCCCGCCTCCCCCAGAAAAGATTTCACTTTTCATATGTCACAAAGGTCCCTCTTTTAATTCCCTCCTTATTCTCTCTATTCCATTACCTTCCCTTATTAATTCTTGTCTATACTATCCATATTTTCCTCTAAGTACAGATACATTCATGTATGCTCATTGTCTCTATTCACTCTTATACCTCTTTACCTGCATACATATCAATCGTGATCATTTTTACTCTCATTACCCGTCTTCATCCCTCAATCTATTTTTGTCTTTACCCACATACATATCAGTCGTGATCATTTTAACTCTCATTACCCGTCTTCCTCCCTCAGTCTATTTTTGTAATTGTTCTGCAAATTTTCGTGCTTCTTCTGGATCCGCGAATAGTCTGTTTTGTTGTCCTGGAATAAATATTTTCAATACCGCTGGATGCTTTAGTATAAATTTATACCCTTTCTTCCATAAAATCGCCTTTGCTGTATTGAACTCTTTTCTCTTCTTTAGGAGTTCAAAACTTATGTCTGGATAAATGAAGATTTTTTGCCCTTTATACTCCAGTGGTTTGTTGCCCTCTCTTACTTTTTCCATTGTCTTCTCCAGTACCTTTTCTCTTGTAGTATATCTTAGGAATTTTACTACAATAGATCTTGGTTTTTGTTGTGGTTGTGGTTTAGAGGCCAATACTCTATGTGCCCTTTCTATTTCCATTTCATGCTGTAGTTCTGGACATCCTAGGGTCTTAGGGATCCACTCTTTTATAAACTCCCTCATATTCTTGCCTTCTTCATCTTCCTTAAGGCCCACTATCTTTATGTTATTTCTTCTGTTATGGTTTTCCATTGTATCTATTTTTTGAGCTAGTAGTTCTTGTGTCTCTTTAGTTTTTTTATTAGATTTCTCCAATTTCTTTTTTAAGTCTTCTACCTCCATTTCTGCTGCTACTGCCCGCTCTTCCATCTTGTCCATTTTTTTTCCCATTTCTGTTAAGGTCATCTCCATTTTAATTATTTTCTCCTCTGTGTTGTTTATTCTTTTTCTTAAATCCTTAAATTCCTGTGTTTGCCATTCTTTAAATGATTCCATGTATCCTCTAATAAGAGCAAGTATATCCTTTACCTTGCCTCTCTTTTCTTCTTCTATTTCACCATACTCTTCCTCTTCTTCTTCCTCTGGGTTGACCATCTGTTGTTTCTTTGTTGCCCTTTCCTCCTCTTCTATCTTGTTTCTATTGTCTTCTGTGGTCTCTTCTTGCTGCAGGTGTTCTGCAGCTGTCGTTGCCGGCTGTGGAGATCGACTCCCCAGCTGGTCCCCCCTCCCGTCGGTGTGTTTTTTTTCATTCGCATCGCGCATGCGCGAAACTTCGCGCATGCGCGGTTGCGCACTTTTGTTCGGCTCTGCGAGCCATTTTTGTAGTCCATTATTTACCGACCTGAGGGAGCGGGTTTCTCTCTCCGCAGCGGGCCTCTTCGGACAGGTAAGGCCTTCACCTTTTTCCTCCTTTGTCTTCTCTTCCTCTCTTCTTACCGTTGCTTTCGACTTTTCTTTTTTTGTCGCCATCTTCTTTCCACCTTTATACTCACTTTTCTGTAACTTTTATTTCTGTGCCTTTGTGTTTTCTCTTGTTTTTCCCGACTTTTCTGGAGAAGGCTGGAGTTCACCGTCCGGCCACTACTCCATCGCGTGACTCCGCCCTCTATAAGCATTCTTCAAAGTTTTTGCAAAGGCACTTGGAGACTGGACTGTCTGGCTTGAGCTAAGTTCTGGCATTTTAAATTATCTGTTTTGAAGTGTTTGTATCTGTGTGTGACCTAGCTAAAAACCCCACAATCTATCTTCCAAAAACTTATCTATATATAATATAAATATAACATAATCTGTCACACATCAAGTTCCACAAAACAATAGACCAGTGAAAACCTTTGCCAAGGGACAGACGTAGAGAGGGGGGTAGCACAGAGTGAGTGGAGCTTGTGCCAATATCCGACAGTTACTATGTTAACTTGGCTAACATCCCTTTGCATTATTTGAAATAACATGCAAGTTCTGCTTGGATTTGCCTTTTAAGAACACCACAAGGTGTGGTCAGTACTAATACCTGATGATTTTTTTCGCAAGAGAAAATGTTTTCTTAAGTGATAGACAGTTGGCTGCCGCTGGTATTTTTCAGAATTAAGTTGGCAACATACAATACGACAGCTGGGGCCTCAAACGCAGAGCTATCTGCTCAGCTGCAAGCCACCACAAAAGCTGAAGG
Organism: Narcine bancroftii; assembly: GCF_036971445.1. Taxonomy (NCBI): domain Eukaryota; kingdom Metazoa; phylum Chordata; class Chondrichthyes; order Torpediniformes; family Narcinidae; genus Narcine; species Narcine bancroftii. The sequence continues at coordinate 22,261,575 of NC_091478.1, forward strand.
GGAAATGTCCTGCATATTGCAGCAATGTAATTATCACACAATAACGTAATTATATCACGCTGTGTTCCATATTGATTACGGAAGGCAATTAATATTTTTGCTAGATTCATCCCCAGACCCCTGCATGTATAAGTACCCTGCTTTATGAAACTAAAACATTCCAATGAAACCTTTCATAAGCCGAAATGGCGTAAAGCAAACACCCATTCACTACTATTGAAGGCTATTTTCATAAATGTGAAAACTCGTTCAAATTTCTTTCCAATATCATACACAGGTTTCTTTGTAAAAGTGAATTTTTGTAAAGTGAGTATTTGTAAAGCGGGGTGTACCTGTAAATGGAAATTGCTGCTTGTATTCTTGTCAAATATTGTGCGTCTCAATTGGCAAAAGTGGAATGAAATTTTTCCATGTATTTTATGATTCACCAGAAAGTATAAGTAGCAGTTACATTGACCAAATTGTTGATTGTCATATGTAGCTAGATGCAGTAAAAGCTTAGTTTTCCATACTATCCAGGCAAGTCAACCCATGTAGCAAGGTGTGTAATAATAGCAAATCAACAAACAAATAAATCAGACAACAGTGCAGGGAGTGGTATGACAATAGTCAAACAGTACAAAGCCATAAGATCTAGGAGCAGAATAGGCCATTTGGCCCATCAAATCCTCTCCACCATTCCATCTTGAGTTAATCCATACTCCCCTGCCTTCTCCCCATAACTCTGACTATTGATACCCTGACTTCTCAGATTCCTATCAATTTCTGCCTTAAATACACCCAACAACCTGGCCACAGCTGCCCACGGTAACAAATTCCAGAGGTTCACGACTCTCAAGCTAAAGGAATTCCTCTGCATCTCTGTTTTAAATGGGTGCCCTTCAATCCTGAAGTAGTGCCCCCTTGTCCTAGATTCCCCTGCTGTGAGAAACAACTTTGCCACATCTACTTTGTCCAGGCCTTTCACCATTCAAAATGCTTTTAGGAGGGCCCCTTCATTCTTTTGTACTCCAAGGAGTACAGTCCCAGAGCAGGGTGTAGAGAAAAGTTAAGTTATATAAAACAATCCAAGGGCATCTTCTTTAGCCAAACTGAGATAAATAAGATGCATTTAAGAGGAAGTTAGATAATAGTTCAAGATCAAGTTTATTATCGGCTGATTGTAAATATAGAACCAGATGAAACAAGGTTTCTCTGGACTACAGTGCACCCACACAAGCAGCACATAATAATCACATATATAATATAAGATATAATGTAAAATAAATATGTATAAATATTTAGGAATAATTTACTTGTTTCATTTATAGGGAGGGAGAAATGAAAAGAATATAAAACAAAGGCGATAAGTAGGGAGTAAGTCACGGAGTTTAATATAGGCTAAATGGCTTGTTTCTAAGCTGTAAATTCTACAATCACATCTTCAAGTGATTGCACTTCCAAATGTATGTAATTCTCTGCAAACACATTATAGGAATGTTGACTGGCGTGAAGTTTTGAAGTCTTGGCTGCGTCAAAGAAGCAGAATTATTTCCTGTGGAGTCTGTCAATTCCTGTTGCCCTCATTGTTAAAACAAAACCTTAATTAACCATCCAATGCACAAAATGCAGGCATTATGATTATGGTGCAACACCCAAAATTAATTGAATCTTTTGTCTTCTCTGAAGTTCAATCCTCCTCTTTCCAGGGACACATCTAATTGGTTTTTAAGTCTATTATCCTCTCTGCTTAAATCACCTCCACCTGTAACCCATTCCAAAATCTATTATCTTTTTTCCACAAACGCTTCCTTCTTTATTTTCAGGTACTTCATTTAATAATCATCCTCGCGGATGAAACAAATGCATTTTTTTTAAGTGAGTATGTGCCTCCAGGGATATATACTGAATTAGTGTACACCTTGTGCAAGCTGTCATCTCTTCGTCATAAAGAGATAAAGCACAGAAACAAGCCCCACTGCCTACTGTGGCAATGGCAATTATCAAGTGCTTATTTATACTAATCTATCGGCAGTTAATCTGCAACCTTCTATACTTCAGTTCAAATGCTCAACTAGGTGCTTCTTAAATACTGTGAGAGTCTCTGTTACTGCTGCCTATTGTACACTTTATGATAGCTCAGTGGTTAGAGCACTGGTCTTGTAAACGAGAGGTCAAGGGTTTGTTCCTCGCTGGGGTTTCATCTCTGTGAGGGGCGCTGGACAAAGTGGTAACTCTGTCTTTCTTATGGTGGGCAAAGTTAAAGAATTTCATGTATGTTACATTCTAAATGTAGTATTATGTGACAATAATGGAACTTTTACATTTTTATGGAGTGACGCCGCATTGAAGCCGGCTCAACGGGGGGAAAAAAGGCAGACTTGCCTTTTATGGTGAAGACGTATAAGGCTGATCCAGCATTGCTTTTATGGAGAGCGACGTCGGGAGTCGTCCTCTGGAGCTGAGGGAGGCAGGGCGAGTGGTGCAGTAGTGCCACCTGTCAGCATGAGGTAAAACATGTGCGCCGAGCATTGGCCATCTTCGAAGCATACAAAAGAGGAGTGGGAGTAGCCTCAGCCCTTCTAGCGGCACTGCCATCAGAGTCCCAATCTGAAATGCTGACTGATCATTTTGACACCTGGAAGCTGCCTGACCCACTGAGATCTTCCAGCATCAACATTGAAAGTTACCTTGGAATAGAGAGAATAAGGAGGGAATTAAAGGAGTGACCTTTGTGACATATGAAAAGTGAAATCTTTTCTGGGGGAGGTGGGGTGGGGGGAAATAGCGGTCACTGCAAAATCAGTTGACGCTTGCGAGTGGATTCGCAAATCCAAATGGAGAGGGGAGATGTGGTTGTCCGACAAGGGATAAAGGACAACTCAGGAGGGGAAGGGGAGATTGGGGATAAATAAGATAGAAATAGGAGAATAAGGAAAATGTTGGATGTTGTAGGAATGTTGTCTTATAAAGAGTTGAAAATAAGAAAACAGAAATGGAAAAGGAGGAAAGGTAATGATGGAAAAACGGAAAGAGAAGATAAACAAAATATAAAAGGGCTACGCTGAACTATATGTCTTTAAATATTAATGGAATACATAACCAAATTAAAAGGAAGAAACTACTAAATTTAAATGAATAAATGTATTCCATTAGAAAAAATAACATATAGGTTAAAAAATAATATTGAAATATTCGAACAAGTATAGGAGCCTTACATTAAATACAATAGCGAAAACCTACCGGGGACAAACATTACCTAAGTTGATGGAAGGAGAAGGAAAGAAAAGAATGGACTCGGTAGAATTTCTGGTGTAATTTTGTTGAATGACAACATTGTCTGACTGGCTTAATGCAACCTAGATTGTATACCTAAAATGGATGAGAGGGGGGGGTGGGGGGGTGGTTTGGGAGGAAAGGGAGGGGGGGAGAAAAAGTCACTGTATATGTGTGAAAAAGAAATAGTGTATATCATGGCTAATGTGATTTATGGTGTGAAAAATAAAAAATTTAAAAAAAAAACATTGAAAGTTACCTCAGATGTCAATTCCTTGATCAAAGCTGAAAGTTTTTAGGAACATCTTAAAGGAAGAGAGAGATGGAGGAAGAGGGACTTCGAAGCTGGGGGCCTCGAAGCCAGATTTTGAATGTGCAACCATTTCCTCTGTCACCTTTCTCATCAACCCTGCTCATCATCACATCTTCCCTTCCACTCACCGTCATCCTTTCCCTCAGTACTAAAGCAAGGACTCTTCACTGCTCAATAAAAAGATTGTCCAATCATCTGCTGTCTTGTAGACCAATTTGGAAACCACCACAATTAAGCCTCTACCCTATGCATCTTTGAAATATGGGAGGAAACTGAATCACCTGGCAGGTCACAGGGAGAACGTACAAATTCCTTACAGACAGTAGAGGATTTGAACCTGGGCTCTGTAGAAGTGTGGTGCTAACCGCTAACCATGCCATGTTTTCATCTTTCTCTGAGGAGTTAAAATCCAGGATTTTACTCAATGGGCAGAATAATTTACCAATCTAGGCCAACAAACAAGTCTGCTCCCATGCACCTCAGCACTCGAAAAGGTTGAAGATTAGGCTGATGAGAAGGATCAAGTGGGTTTGGAGAAAGATGGTTTGGAGCTTAAGCACTTACGGGCCTCAAATGGCCTGTTTCTTACTCTACATGCCATGTCTACTCACTTCAATGGGATTGAAATGACATCCATTCTGCTTATTTATCTGAGTTGCTTGAGACTTAGTTCTTAGAGCAAAAGGATAATGGCAACATCATTCATTTCAAGTGAACCGAGAACTAGTTTGAATGGAGTTGCTGCATTTTTGTAGTCCGTATGAGTGAGCACACAAGAGTGCTTCTAAGTAAGTCTGGAGTACTTGGGTTACCAATCATGGGGGCAGAGAATCATTTCCCAAATAAGATTGTCAGAATCATTCCAAGCCAGTGAAATTTCAGGAATAAAAAACACTGAGTCTTCAAAGTAGTGAGGTTTTCTTTCACTGAATTTTGTCAGAACAATACGCCGAGAAACAAAACATGTCAAATGTTTCCAAAAGTGCAACGGCAAAACTGGCCTGGATAGAGCGGGAACTGTGAATAAGTCATCTTAATTGACACTGCCTTGCTTGAATAAGGCTCAAAGAATTATTGAGGACCCTCTCCATCCAGCACACAGTATCTTAGACCCACTACCATCAAGAATGAGGTATAGGAGCATCAAAATCAGGACTGCTAGGCTGGGGAATAATTTCTATGAGATTGATGAACAAGTATCCTGTAACTGAGTAAATAATTCCAAAGTATTTATACATTTTAAAAAATCATATCCATATATATATGTGTGATTATTATATGCTGTGACAAAGCTGCACCAAAGTAAAGGTACAAGGACTGCCTAAAGAAATCTCTTGGTGCCTGCCGCATTGACCACCGCCAGTGGGCTGATATCGCCTCCAACCGTGCATCTTGGCGCCTCACAGTTCGGCGGGCAGCAACCTCCTTTGAAAAAGACCGCAGAGCCCACCTCACTGACAAAAGGCAAAGGAGGAAAAACCCAACACCCAACCCCAACCAACCAATTTTCCCCTGCAACCGCTGCAACCGTGTCTGCCTGTCAGCCACAAACGAGCCTGCAGCTGACGTGGACATTTACCCCCTCCATAAATCTTCGTCCGCGAAGCCAAGCCAAAGAAAGAAGATTGTGTGTGAATATGTGTGCACCTTGGCCAGAGAAACGCTGTTTGTGTATATGCACAGTCAGACGATAATAAACTTAAACTGAAAAGGCAATTTGACACCCAAACTCCTCGCTCAGAACAAATACAATCTGTGGTTTCCTCTCCACCTACTTTACCATTCAAGTTTTGTCTTATTCATCCTACAGAGTGTAAACTGCTCCACAATTAAAAGGCATTCTTCATGGCTCTCGAGTTTACAGGTGTCATCAGCTTCCTGTAGCTTCAACAGTGTTCTTAGGGTATTTAGATCCAGTGTCAATGAAGAAATATATTTCCAACTGGAAAATTTTGCAAACTATTCCCCCCCCACCACCACAAGAGAGGGTCAAGCCAAATTCTACCATATTTATCAACCTTGTCCCTCCTGTTTTACACAACGAGAGGAGGGGTTGATGACAAAGAAAAAAGGTCAAGAGGGTTGTTAACTTGGCCTGCGACGTCATGGGCACCAGTCTTCACTCCATCGAGGGCGTCTACAAGAGGTAGTGTCTTAAGAAAGCAGCCTCTATCCTCAAGGACCCCTGCCATCCAGCTCATGCTCTCTACACTGCTACCATAGGGAAAAAGGTACAGGAGCCTGAAGACGAGCACTCAGCGGCACAAGGACAGCTTCTTCCCCTCTGCCATCAGATTCCTGAATGAACAGTGAATCACAGACACTGCCTCACTTTGACTTTTTCTTGCACTATTTTTATTTATTTTGTAAGGAATGTTCGCACTGTGACGCTACCTCAAAACAATGAATTTTGTGACATGTTCATGACAATAAATTCTGATTCTAAAAAGATTCCAAACAACCTGCTGGAGGACTTCAGAGGGTCGAACAGTGTCAGTCGGAGAAAGAGAACAGCCAGTTCTCTTGATGAAGAGTTGACCATTCTTTTTCTCCCAGCGACACTGCTTGATCCACTGGGTTCCTCCAGCAGATTGTTTTGTTGCTCCAGATTCATGTATCCTGTGTCTGGAGCGGTTGATGAAACTGATAGCTTATTCACTTGGTGAAAAGGAATTGGAGATGGGAGACAACCCTACAGAACGATGATCACAGCAGCAGACCAGCCAGGGTCTCAGCAGCTGAAGGACCCACACAGGCTACAGGTGGTTGGCAACTTGCGGCTGAAGGACTCATACTGGCTGCGGCCTGCTGGGGACTGGCTCATGAGGAGCAGGCGTCGGAATCAGGATTCAAGAGCGGGCTGAGGGCAAGAGCGGCTCCCAAAGGACTGTGGCTTCATCATCGTTTCGGAGGTTTGGATCTGTAGCTCAGGTTGCCGATGGTTTGGACTGGAGTCTGTGGGGCTGCAGAGGCTGCAGGAACGCTGGAGGTGAATCCACGGACACTCCAAAGGGACTCTCTTTTGCCTCTGTTTTCTCTATTGTTAGGGGCACTGGGCAATGCTCATGGTGGCTCTTTGTTTGCCCTGGCAGACAAAAGTTGAAGTATATTTTCTATATTATATTTTTAAGTATTAATACCTTGAAACCTATTCAGTCACAGGGAGAGCATGCAGATTCCAAACGAGCAGCAGCCAGGATGACCCTGGGTTGTGAAGCTGTGAGACAGCGGGTCTGGCAGCTTTACTGCAGTGGCCCTCGGTTTGTGTCCTCGATCAAAACCCATTGTAATTTAAAAACAGACAAACAAGAAAGACTGCCGATGCTGGAAAGCTGGTGCAACACGCAAAGTGGTGGAGGAACTCAATGGGTCAGGCAGCACCTGTGGAAGGTGATAGACAGTCAACATTTCACACCGAAACCCCTTCCTCAGTGAATAAGGACTGTGTTTTCACTGATCTGATCTCTGGATGGAAGCAGGTCATTTACTTTAACAAAGGTCATTGTGATCTTCCAAGTCAAACCTTGTCTCCTTGCACATACCGTAACTCCTATCACAGGTTCGAACTTCCCTTGATTTTGTTAAACAATAAAACTTCATGCTCCCACACAAATTTCTCTTCTCCATTTGAACACGCTTCTTTTTTTTTGACATGCCACCTCATTATTTATCGCCCCAGCAGCATTGGAATTGTTACAATTCCCACCAGCATTCAAATATTGAAGAGGCAATGCAGAAACCTGCACAGAAACTCCTTAACCTCATCAAAAGGAAGGGTTTCAAGAGGAAATTAGCAGTCACCTTGCAGCACGTAAAGCTGTTTGCATCTGGAATGGACATTAGTGGCAATGGTACTATGGAGTAAAATAAATGCCAAACACTATAATATACAGTAATAGAATGTAAATACAAGTAAGATGCTAATAATGTGAAGGTACTTTGCACTGTGTTCTTATGTGCATAATTTTTTTTATTGTGAATGAAGTACTTTGGGGAAAAAGAAATTGTGCCTATTCATTTATAAAGTATCTGGGCGACTTGGGAGATTCACAGTTAACCCTCAATTCAGCTTTTTCTCAATTTGCAGGAATATACATTTGATTATGTTACTACACAAAAGGGCTGGAGAAACTCGGCAGGTCCTGCAGCGGCTATAGGAGGCAAAGATATATTGCTAATGTTTCGGGACTGAGCCCTGCATCTTACCTTGACGAAGGGTCAGGCCTGAAACGTGGGTTACGCGCCTTTGCCTCCTGTGGCCGCTGCGGGATTAACGACAATAACAGAGTCCTTCTAGTTTCACTTGAATATAAGCTGTTGTTTTCTTCCTACCCTTTTGAAAATAGTGGACAAAGGGGCAGTTAGCCATCTTGCTCTTCCTGTTTAACTTATCAGTGTCTGCAATTTTCCATCACTAAAAATACCATTTTATAAATAGATTTGTCAGTTACAAGACTGGTGCAGAACAGAATGTGACAAAGCAGAACCTTATCTCCGAAATTACCTCTGTGACAACTGATGGATAATGTTATTATTTGCTTTTACACACATATTAGGAGCTGAACCAGGGTCACCCTTCACTTATTTACAATAAAACATTATATATGGAAGGTCATTTCTGGAAGGGATGCAAAGCATGGAGTCACAATTACCATTTCAATAATAATGAGACTATTAAAGATATTACCCCGTCTTAGTGGTTGCGAAACAGACCCACTCCTTTGATCATCAACCTGCATTAGGACCACTTAATCTTAACAATCACCGCCTCCGGGTGTCAACGAAATGTCCACCCTCATTTGTTAGTAAGTGGGCATGGTTGGACATTAATTCTGTTACTAACCCGATAATCCAGGGAGATGGGCTAATTATCTGCAAATGAGAGTTCAGGACACCACCATAAATGTAATACATTCTGGAATTAAAGATCTAATCTCAATGATCATGATCTCATTAGTTTGTCGTGGAAATTTACCTGATTTTTCAATGGCCTTTGGAGAAAGAAAAGAATATGGGGAGAATAAAGAAAAAAGAATTAATATTAGAAGTGGTTGATGACTAGTGCAGACTCGATTGACTGAAGGGCCTTTCTACAACTCTAATGGAGACCTATTGTTGGAGTTCCCGTTAATAAGGTATTAGCAGAAACCGGGTGTTCCAGTACCCCCCCCCCCTCACCTTTCAAAAACATATAAGGCTGGTAGGTTAATTAGGTGTAATTGGGCAGGTTAGGTTTCATAGACTGGAAGGGCCTTGTTCACTACTAGATTGCTAAAATTCAATTAAGATTTTAAAAAAGTTCAAAGTTTGATCAGTGAGTGGGAGAAAATCTCTGGGAAGATGTCAGAGATAAGCTTTTTTACACAGAGATTGTTGGATGCCTGGAATGCATTGCCGTGGAGGCTGGTACAATAGGGACAGTCAAAAGACTCTTAGAAAGGCCCATGGATAAATGGAGAGTTATGAGTATGTGGTAGGGGTAGATTGGATCGATGTGGAGTAGGTCGGCAGAACATCATGGGCCAAAGGGCTGTGCTGTAATGTTATTTGCTTAACTATATTCTGGATTCTAACTCATCTGGAACTGGAGGCTATAGGTTTATGGTGAGATGGGGTCTGAAGGGGCAAATATTTCACTCAAGAGGGTGGTCCATACCTGGAACGAGCTGCCAGAGGAAAGTATAGAAGTGGGTACAATTACATTGTGGTTTGGAGGGGTACCTGTGCGTGGCAGTACACCCTAACCCCAACTGTCTTTCTTCTACTTGGCTTCAGAGCTGAGAGTCTGAGCGACTGCAGTGTGTTGTGTAAATGGCATGTACTTTCTCATCCTGTGCAGTTTAACAAGTGTTGAGATTAGTGTAACACTACTACAGTGCCAGTGACCAAGGTACGAATCCGCTACTGTCAGCAAGGAGTTTGTACATTCTCCCCTTCTCCTCATGGGTTTCCTCCTGGTGCTCGGGTTTCCTCTCACCTTTCCAAATGTACGGGGCTTACAGGTTCATTGGTCACATGGCTGTATATGGGTGACACAGGCTCGTGGGCCAGAAGGGTCTGTAACCGTGCTGCATGTCTAATGTTTTTTTAAAAACTTGCTGCATAAACAAAATTCTTCTTTTCCCTACAGGTTCTTATTGCCAATTTTCTTAAATCAACCTCTGAATACCAATTCTCTTGCCAGTGAAACTCCGTCATTGCCCCTCATTGTTTGTTTGTAACCTCCGTTAAATCATACGAATATATTAAGCAAGAATATATTCAGCTCATTGAACCTGCAGTAAGATCATGGTTGATCTTTTACCTCAGTCCCACCTTACTTGTGTGATCTGCCACAATGCAGATTTGCCTCCCTTCCAAGTATCCACATCTCCAAGCCTCCCATAAATGTGTGAACGTGGTGGAGGCTTGAGGTTTTCCCAGCAGGATTTGGGGACCAGCTCCACTGTGGGCTGGTGGAATGCAGGAACTAATGAACAGTAAGGACTGGTTAAAGAGCTTCAGCAAGGCAGGGAGGGCCCTCAGTCCTTCACACTAGTCTGCTGCAGCTGGCTGCTGTCACAGTAATAAACTGGCCTTTTGAAACGTCAATGACTGGCAGATTATTGATCTCTCTGGTCAGCACCTTATCAAAAACACTCCTAATGACTTCAATAAAAGGCATCAAATGAAAGTCTGCAAATTAGTTGGGCAAATGCTAGCCAAATGAATGAATTCTCATCTGAACACCCAACAGTAAAACAAAAAGAAATGCATTGCCTCTCACTGACATACATTTCATTTATAGTGTTACCTGTACAGAAATAGCCCAGTGGTTGATCCACGCTATTTATGCTCCACGCAAACCTGGGGATTGTTGGTAAAGACTCCTTCGGTTCAGTAGCAGATCACTTTGGGAAAGATTGGAGTCGCTAACATTTTATGCTTGACTTTCCAGCATCATCCCCCATGGGAAATATTGGCCATTCATTTTCTCCCACTGTTGCTGCTCAACAGGTTGCGATTGGCCTCAATTTCAGCGTCTCCTGTGCATCTCTCGTATTCAGGTCCTGGTACGTAAAACATAGATCATGGAACATTACACACAGTACAGGCCCTTCGGCACAAGATAGTGTGCTGATCTATACGTACCTAAAAAAAAAACTAAACCCTCCATACCCCATAACCCTCTATTTTTCTTGTATCCGTGTGGCTGTTTAAGGTCTCTTAAATGCCCCTTTTGTTCCAGCCTCCATCACCACTCCTAGCAATGCATTCCAGGCACCCACAATTCTCTCTGTAAAAAAAAACTTACCCCGGAGGTCTCCACTAAACCTTCTCCCTTCATTTTGTACAGATGCCATCTGGTGTTTGCTACTCCCTTTCTAGGGAAAAGATGCTGGCTGTCTACCTTATCTGCGGTATGTTACATGTGGAGAACTGATTCAAAGTCAAAAGGGTGGGAGGGTGACTTTCATTTATGAGCTGGAGATTCGTTTAGTGGAATTGCAGTGCGATGTCGTACATTGCCCTGGATCAAACCTTTAAGCACCTCCCCCGTGAAATCTCTGCCATTTTGCAAGATTTAATTTACTTAACACAAAGTGGTGCTATGCAGAGTGACAGTGCAGAGTCACAGAGTTATGCCGAATGATTTCATCAAGGAATGTCACTTAGTTTTACAGGTGGTTTTAGGCCTTACAAAAGCTGGCCTCTCTAATGACATCTATCATGGTAGCTGATGACAGCATGGAGCAACACAGGGCAATTTGTGCTGGGATTTGATTAAATCCATGGGTCACAAATTGCTGTAGCAAAGCACATTCATCAACCATTGGTTAATTATGCCTTTGAACTTCTGCTCAGAAGAAGCAGAGCTCACAGTCAGTAACACTAGGAGAAAGCTCGACAGCCAGGAAGGAATGCAGGAAAGTTTGTTACTGACTTAGTCTTGATGCAGAACAATAATAATGTGTTTAAAGTTTAACGAGATAATGTGTTGCTCATTGCAGGATAGGCCTCTGATTGTGGTGAGTCAGTACACCTTGCTTTTGAACCTGGCTTGCACATCAACTCAGAGTTTGCTGTAAACTGACCTGATGGTCGAGATTCAAGGTTCATTTTTAAGGTTCAAGGATCCTTTTGTGTCTTGATACACCACATTTCTTTCCTGTTCTTTGCCCTTTAAAGGCACACAAGAAATACTACTCGTCCAGCACCTTGGCCAGGTACAAAAAGAGAAGCAAAGGAGAGACCCTTCAGGGATATCCATCCACTGTATCCTGTAATCTCCATGGATCCTGAGCTCCTCGCTGCTCCACTGCTGCGCTCAATTTGCCTGCAGGGGCTTCTCCTAGGCTGCTCCTCGGCTGGGGGTGGGGTGGTGGGGGTGTCTCCCACTCCTTCTTGGCTCGGATGGTGGGGGGAGCGGGTCTCTCAATCTGGTGCCCTGCTCCGGTTCGCTGCTCCCCTGGAGCCCAAACCCCTCGTGGTCTGGCCAGTTAGTCCTGCCACCTCCTGTCATCTGTGCCCAGTGGGGCTGGGTTTATATTGCTCCCTTAATAGTTACTGTACTGACAATAATCATACCAGCAGTGTGAGTATAAGACAGCTTTAATAAACTAATATGTACACTTGTCTCTCTCTTCAAGACAAACCTGGAAGGCTAGACTTTTGTAGCTCTGGACTGCTTTATATATAAGGTCACGGGGATGACCTCTGGTGACCTAGTGGTGTGATTACATATCACCACAGTTACTGCCTGTCCAATGTGGGTGCCGCTCTCCCTCAGTACCACTGGTGATGCATATTCATTAGTCAGTGGTGTTGGGGCCATTGCCTGCCTCTCAGTTCTGTTGATATGGAAGGTGCTGTCCACTAACACAAAAGCTCTCTTATAATCAGTACTGGCCCAAGTTCGCCCTCTGTGTAAATAGAGCGAATATCAATAAACATCATGCTGGCATCAAACTTCACCTTACAAGCACAACTCTTCAGAATTCAGTGATAAGCAAAGATTTATTCTGCTCTGCTGTGTGTGTATACACATACCCTCCCTCGGTCTTGCAGCTTGTCTGCTGTGACTCTAGACTCACCCCCTCACACACCACCTGTCTCTGAGTCAAAGGATTAAAATCCCCCTCAATAAAGGCAGAAATGATTAAGGGTTTTGGCCTGAATTGGTGACTGTCTGTTGCCTACCATGGAGGCTGCTTCATGGATGCTGCTCGTTATTATACTTGCCCACTGTGAACGTGCAAGTTCGTTGAACTTCCAAAAGCTCCTTCAGTGCGGTGACAGAGAATGGGCCACACTCAGACTCATCTAAAAGGGTGAGAGGATTCTGAAGCCCACATAGTGAATGGTGGTCGGGTGGAATATTCTCCCGGCAGTCGAGTAAGGGGAGAAGGGAACACATAAAAGGCACATAGCAGTGTAAAAGGGAAGAGGAAGCAGGAACATAGGAAGCTTTAGAGTAAGTGCCAATTTGTCAGTTAACTAGTTGTGGCTTATCTACAGCTTCATCCCAGTCCGCACCTTACAGGGGCTCAGCCCTTTGCCGTGGCTCTTGCTGCAGAGTTCCTGTACTATCTGGAGAAATGATACAAAGTTCGTTGCACTCCTCTGCAAGATCCTACTGCCCAGCAACTGCCCGTAGAACAGGGCTGGCGGTGACTTCTTTACGATGAAGATCTGCGCCCAATATGAAGGTGCCCATGCTCAATAGCCTGCAACGCAGGCTGTGCAGAAAGTTTGGAATGGAAATGAGTGACTCGTTCTCGTTCCGAAACTTTTCCTGCAGCACCCCTAGGCAATTTTGTGGACTGCCTGAAGTCTAAACTGAACTGCAGGCAGTCAGAAAATTGGGTGATGAATAGCGCGTATTTGCAAGTCCTGCCTCTTTACTTACCGCACTTCTGGTATTCAGTGTAAAAATCACGTAAGGGAACGGTGATTTTGAGTTTTGGTCGTTTGGTGTATGAATGGCCACTCCAGAAGGGAGGAAAAAAAATTTGAACGGAAAAAAAAAATTTCTACATTAAAAAAAATAAATACAAAAAAAGCTTCAGAATTAGTGTAAAATGGTGCATAATAGTGAGTTCTCAAAGGGTGCATGGACCTTTTTCCATTCTGTATAGCTTTCTGATTCTCTAATGCTAATTATATCACACCATTTTGAGATGGTTCCAGAGTTTAAGGATTTACAATCCGGCAGCACAGTTGGTGTAGCGGTTAGCGTAACGTAGTTACAGCACCAACTATCAGGATCAGGTTTTAAATCCCGCTCTGTCTGTAAGGAGTTTGGACATACTCCCGGTGTCTGTGTGGGTTTTCCCCAGAGGCTCCAGTTTTCTCATTCAAAGCGTACTGGGTGTTGTAGGTCCAAGGCACGGGCTCATGGGCGAAAAGGGCCTGTTACCGTGCTGTATGTTTAAATTTCAAGACAAAAGCTGGAACCTAGAGGAGACAAAGAATTGCTGGCTGAACTCAGCAGGTCAGAGAGCATCCATGGGTAGAAGTGGTCAGTCAACGATTTGAGTTGCAACCATTTATAAACTTAATAACTTGATAAAGCCTTGGTAAAGGGTTCTGAGGTTTTGACTGAACCTTCTACCCAGGATTCTATCTGACCTGCTAAGTTCCTCTTGCGATTCTTTGTCTTTTAAAGGTTTACAGTTTATTTTCTGAGACAGGAAGGGAACGCTAGAGACTGTATATGCTGGAACCATAAGACGGAGGAGTGAATTTAGGCCATTCAGCCCATCGTCTGTCCTGCCCTTCCATCATGGCTGACTCTATTCTTTTCAGCTCCATTCTCCTGCCTTCTCCTTTTGATCTTTGCTCCCTTCCACATAAGACCATAAGCAACAGAGCAACTTTCTACTGGATAAACTCAGTAGGTTAAGCGTTAAAATTTTTAATCATCAACCATGTAAGACAAACAACGTGTGGCTACTGCATCCACTCACAGAATTCAGGAAGAGGTGCAGCAGAGATCAGGGTGATTGACATTAATTGCCCCATGCTCTGTGTATGCTGATGGCAGGGTGATTGCAATCTGAGGACTGATATTAACCTGGCTAATCATTGCTGGCTCCAGTCCAGGAATGTCAGATTGTTGGCACTCCTTAAAGAACTGTGTTCAGTAGCATTCAACACACTGAAAACAAGTGCTCACTGAGTTCAGTATGAGGGGTGAGAAAAAAGTTTTGAGTGCAAACCTAAAATGGATAAAGAGCAGAGGGGAGGGGCTAATTGGATGGAACCATCACAGAATTGATTGTGGAAGGGGAATCCAGGAGAATACAAATCAGTCCTCATTGAGAGGTCAGCAGTGGAGAGGATAAAGAACTTCAAATTGGCGGATGTCAACATCTCTGAAGACCTCTCCCCTGCCATCATGTCATGAAGACGGTTCGCCAGTAGCTATACTTAGGTGTTTGAGGGGATTGAGTTGTAAAGTGGACTCGCCAAGTCAAATAGCGCCTTTGGAAGACTACACAAAAGAGTCTGGAAAAACAACCAACTGAAAAACCTCACAAAGATAAGCCTATACAGAGCCATTGTCATACCCACACTCCTGTTCAGCTCCGAATCATGGGTCCTCTACCGGCATCACCTACGGCTCCTAGAACGCTTCCACCAGCGTTGTCTCCGCTCCATCCTCAACATCCATTGGAGCGCTTTCATCCCTAACGTCGAAGTACTCGAGATGGCAGAGGTCGACAGCATCGAGTCCACGCTGCTGAAGATCCAGCTGCGCTGGGTGGGTCACGTCTCCAGAATGGAGGACCATCACCTTCCCAAGATCGTGTTATATGGCGAGCTCTCCACTGGCCACCGTGACAGAGGTGCACCAAAGAAAAGGTACAAGGACTGCCTAAAGAAATCTCTTGGTGCCTGCCACATTGACCACCGCCAGTGGGCTGATATCGCCTCAAACCATGCATCTTGGCACCTCACAGTTTGGCGGGCAGCAACCTCCTTTGAAGAAGACCGCAGAGCCCACTTCACTGACAAAAGGCAAAGGAGGAAAAACCCAACACCCAACCTCAACCAACCAATTTTCCCCTGCAACCGCTGCAACCGTGTCTGCCTGTCCCGCATCGGACTTGTCAGCCACAAACGAGCCTGCAGCTGACGTGGACATTTACCCCCTCCATAAATCTTCGTCCGCGAAGCCAAGCCAAATAAGAAAAAGTGGAGAGCAATTTCTCCTTGTTCTGCACAGGTCATAGATGGATATAAGGTCAGCCAGCACCTTTTTCTGGGGTGACAATGTGGTGATATGTAATTACACCACTAGGTTACCAGGGGTCATCCCGGTGACCTTGTATATAAAGCAGTCCAGAGCTACAGTCTAGCCTTTCAGGTTTGTCTTGCAGAGAGGTAAGACCTCTTAGTGTACATATTAGTTTATTAAAGTTGTCTTATACTCGCATTGTCAGTACAGACAATAACAAATACCAGAGGACGTACAGTATGTTTAAGTGGAGGAAAGTTATGGGGAGATGTCAGAGGTAAGTATTTTACACAGAGAGTGGTGGGTGCCTGGAATGCATTGCCAGGAGTAGTGGTGGAGGCTGTCTTAAAAGACTCTTAAGACAGCCTCACTATTGTCTATACCTGTAACACAATTGTTTTCTAAAATGTATGGGCCTGGAAACTATGAAGGAGTAGAATGATCCATGAAGCTATGGATAGTTATCACCACTCTGAGAACAGTACAAATGAAGGCGATGGTAGAAACACTCAACAGGTTTGGCATCACCTGCTGAGGAAGAAACAGTGAATATTTCATGTGAACACCTTTCATCAGAACTGAGAAAATGAGAAAAACAGTTAATAAGAAGTGGACAGGACAAAGGGAATCTCTATTTGGATAGGGACAGACCAGGGTTGAACTGATTGGTTGAAACTTCTCACTTACCATAGCACATTCAGGTTTTCTAATGTAGGTTTCTCTTCATTGGAGAAATCAAATGAAGCTTGCATGACCACTTTACCGAGCACTTTTTTCTGTCCTTGAGGGGATACTAAACTTTCAGTTGCCTGCCACTTTGATCTGTCCATACCCACTCTGATCTATTGGTCTGTACCTTTGTGTACTGTTTCCATGAGAATCCATTGCAGTCTTGAGGAACGACACCTTGTCTTCCATCTGGGCACTGTGCATCCTTCAGCACACAATATTGAATACAATACTTTTTTTGTAAAGTTGCTTTCTGTTTGTATCAGACTGCCATCAGGTTGTCCAGCTGCGATAGTCTCTCAGTTTACCTGTCTCCACGGCTGCAGTCTAATTGTTGGGCACTTCCAACACCAACCTTTTGACTTCAGCAAAAACTCTGACCTGCATTTTCCAATACTTGCATGTTCTGTTGTTTTAATTTACTCAAACTGCCCTCAGTCATCTATTAATCAAAAACTTCTGAATATATCAGGATCACATCTCAAAAGTATCTCCTTTATACATTGTACTGTGCATATGTGTGTATGTGTGTGTGTATGTGGATGTATATGAATATATGTTTATGTATGTGTGTATGTATATATATTTTATATATGTGTGTGTGGACATAGATATACATATATATGTATATGTAATTTTTAGTAATTTTTCTCCTTGTTCTGCACAGGTCATAGATGGATATAAGTGAAAGGGGAGGGCGGGTAGCTCTCTGAACAAGCATTGCATTAATTCATGTATGCATTGAAGTGATGGCTTCCTTCTCACCTGTAAACATCTGATAATTACCAGAATAATTCAGTATTCTTATGAGGTGCTGCTCAGCACAGGGACTCAATTATGTGATTCCTCTCACAAGCATAAAATCAAATGAAGTCTGTACCACCATGGGGTTAATTGGCAATGCCTTGTGCTCTCCAATGAGGCGTGCCTCTCGGTCTCAATGAAACATAATGGTTTTCATTTATTGATATTTTTTCACTAATAATTCACATTTCATAATATGAAAAAATATATATAGTTCGCTTGCAAATGTTTCTACATAAATACATCTGGGCAGCAACGAGGGCGATCCATGCCCCATCATTTGAATCCAAAGTCTTCAAGTGAAAATACTATGAGTGATTTGTGTTTCCATTAATGATTCAGGCTGGTGTTGGGAGAATGTATTTGTATTTCCAACATTTGTACCTTAGCGGCCTCATGCCAAAATTTGGTGCAGAACAGTATGACAGTAAGCAGATTTCTCCAAGGGTCATGCATGAGAGAGAGGTTCTACTGGAAGTAAAGGTTCAACCACAGCAGAAGAATGTGTCAGTGCTTGTGCACATAAGTTACACCACAAGCTAAATTTCTGTACAACACCAATAAACTCAAGATTATTCGTTCGATATGATTACATATTTTGTAGTTATCAGGTTGGCGTGCAATGCAGCCCTGTAATAAAGTTATGAAATCAAAATGTTCAAAATGAAGCAAGATTAAGCAATTTGTGGCATTAAGGAGTTGCTGGCAGTAATGGCCTGAGCTTGAAACTGTGGACTATAGTCAAAAGCATCACAATACATTGAACAATAGCCAGGTCCAAATGCGGTTCCAAGTCGAGCTGAGCCACTTCATGGGACTTGACAATGTGTGCTGGGTCTTTGGACCCAGGTTAAGCTGTATAACTGTGCCATCAGGTTGTGGTTACGTTGGGCCATGTCAACCTGGTTTAGTACTTGATCCACTTGGTGTGTTTTCTGTCCCTTATTGGACCGGAGGCAGTAAATGTGACGAATGTAGGTAAGCACTATGGTCAACATGGACACGATGGGCCAAAGGCTCTCTGTGCGATGACTGTGCCGCCCTGACTTTTCTGTAAATGTCTTGGGTTCGTATTAGATGTGGGAAAGGTTACAGAAGCTCAAATTAGCCATGGTGAGGTCCAATTTTAACTTGATAACCAAGCACAGAGATCCAGGCCATCATTCTTGTTGACACATGCTGGGAGGAATCACACATTTCCAGAAAAGGACTGACCACAGAGTTGATTCAGTACGGGGACAATCTTGAGGGGTGCAATAAAGTGGAGTGGTGGCTGTGTGTGGCTCTCCTCTACCTGCCTCTTCAATGTTTGAGAACCTGAACCTCCAAATTCAAGGACAGTTCCTTGACTTTTGAGTGGATTTCACACAGAGATGATGCCCTTGCACTGTGCGTTCCTCTGTTTCCTGCCCTGTTTTTGCGCTTTTCTCTGTACCCTGCACTATTCGACCATTGTTACACAACTCCTTACCCTTATTTATCTTTTTGTTGTTGGTGCATTAATGTGTTGGATGGCCTGAATAGCAGGCCAAACAAAAAAGCTTCTTGCTAAACTTTTGGTACAAATTAACTCTTCAGGCCACCCACTCACCCACCCAGCTGAGCTCCATTCAACAGCCAGCGGCTCCATGTACCCTGTCGGCTTCCTTCCCAGGCCGAGACGTTTCTGCTTTGAGATGTCAATTCTGTATGAAAGCAATGGAGAGGAAATGCTGATACGAGGTCAGTAAAACCCCACACCATAACAAACCCGCGCCGTTACTTGGATACTGTAGCTCAGCCTCGGCTGTCAGATGGCTGGCGTGTGTGCACCAGTGCATTCTGGACTGTGCCTGCAAGTTGCTGCAAGTATCAAATGTGTTCCGTGAGCAGGGATCTAGATGCACTTCACATGCGGCTCCTCAGCTTTACAGCTGCCACAGCTCGTGTATTGAGTGTGGCCCCCGTTTATACACGCTCGCCAACCTTCAAAGTCAAGCTAAGCTGTGAGGTGGTGCAGCACAAAAAGGCCCTTCATTCGTGAAGTTTTTTTAAAACTTTACATTAATTAATGTTTTTAATTAGTCAAATAAGTTTTGGTTAATTTAATTTTTTTGATTATTTTAAACTTAATTCTTTTGATTGTTTCCATGTGCCTCTGATCACAGTCCTTAGGAAGCAGTGAAAAGGCCTTTGACAGGAGGCACAGTCAAAAGGCATCACCTGGGGCCAAGTCTCCACTTGATGTTTGATCCACTTTGTCGGACAGGCAAGACCCATGACATAGCTTGGGCTCCAAGCCACTGCCACGCTAAGTCCAACTCTGGGTGAACAGGAGTGCCCAGTAGAATCCAGCCAGTGCAGGTTGTGTTTTTAACATGACCCCACCTTCACCATTCCATTCACACTGCTTTAACACCGTACCTTTTTAATGCTGAGGTGGAGTTTACCTTTACCAGTGATGTTTGGGTTGTTTATAGGGGCTGTGGGTCCTGCTGGCGAGGTTTCTGTCATAGGTTGCCCTGCAATTGTCTCTCAAAGTGTATCTGCTCTCTGGAACAACTTACCAGGTCTAGGAACCAACCATGAGATATTGGTCTGGATTCCTAGCTTGGAAAGAATTGGACTTTTACTGTAATAAACAATTCTAGGGCATGAAAGAATAAACATAATTCAATTAGGGAGGTACAGTATAACAGTTCGAATCTGGCGCTATGTGTAAGGAGTTTGTATGTTCTCCCCATGTCTGTGTAGGTTTCCTCCAGTTTCCTCCCACCCTTCAAAATGTACCAGGATTGTAGGTTAATTTGGATATTTGGGTGGCACAGGCCCAAGGGCCAGAAAGACCTGGTACCGTGCTGTAAGGCTAAATTTTAAAAACAATACTACCTCACATCTCCAGCAAGTCAGATTCAATCCTGATCTTTGGCCCTGTCCGTGTGGACTTTGAACACTTTTTCCGTGATCATCTAGGTTTTATCCCACATCTCTGAGAGATAAAGGTCAGTAGGTTCATTGTAATTGGCTTTTACCCTGTAAATTGCACCTGTGGTGTAGGTGAGTGGGAGAACCCAGGGCTGAGAGGAGGTGAAAAATGAGAATAGTGTCTAAGGATGCCCAGTGGTTAGGGCAGTCTCTGGACTGATTTGATATCACGGTTTCAAAATGTAGAGTCCAATGCATCATCCGCTGAGCTGCCATTACCAATTCAATGATATTAAATATTAGGAGCTCCCAACTGCCCACACATCCACTCTAGAACCACATCGCCCCCTCAACCATCTTGGATGTCAGCCTTGAATCCATCTAAGAAGATGTTGTCCTCTGAGGGATTCAAGAATGTCAAACCGTGTGTCAGTAGAGCATTAGCTTCCTGCCTTTGGGGATGGGGAATCTTTCCAAAATGCCATCACAACTCTGTGGATTTCCAGACTTAATGTTAGCCATTACTCATCTTGCACCTCTCCATATCAGCAATTTCAAGTTCTATAGGCTGCTGGCAAGCATCTATACATATGTGTCTGTCCTTCTTAAGAAATGAAGAAATATTTCAAGAACTGGAGAGAGGAGAGGGTTTTTTTAACGCATTGCTCTATCAGTATTACTGATTCTTGCATCAGGAAGTCCACACTGGTTCACACTCCCAGGTCCATGATTGCCCCAACTCCTCCACATCACATACATGCACTGCATGGTTAAAGCAGTCACTATTGGTCCTGACTCATTCGTGGACTGTCACCTTGTCGTGCTGGAGAAGCTTGTGTGGTCCTGTGATCCTGAGAGTGATGCCGTCTAGAGTTGTGCTCCTGGTAGGGTCACCCATGGCGGTAAGGTCGAGGGTAAGATCTCTAACAAAGAACAATCCAACCAAGTCCTCAACGGTGGAACAGGTGGATGAAGTTACTCTGAACATGGACGAAGGCTGCAACGAATCCATCAGCCCCAATCATCGTGGTTTTCATGCCATTGGAATTATTTGATTTGATTTGTGAAGTTCAACATTAAGTATATGTTAAACAAATACATGCAAAGGCATCTTCACTCTGTGGATCAATGGAATGAAGGCCATCATCCTCCACCTCGAGGGATAGCCACGATGACTGGACATGAATTGAAATCCCAAGATGTGTTGGCATCAGTCACTTGGGATCTCCTCAAACTGACCGCCTTGTCAACACCTTCATCTGGCCCAGAGATCACAGAGTGAAAGGGCTTGAGAATTCCAGTTCCATGCCAATGGATTCAGGCAAACAGAGGATTTGGTCTGTTTCAAACACTGAATGCTTCCCTCGGTCAACCTTAGGCTTCACATCTTCTCATCTGAAAGCAACCACATCAAAATATCAGAAGCAGTAGCAGGAGGAACTAGCATTAAGTTGTACAGCACCAGAACAAGCCCTTTAGCCCATTTAATCTGTTCTGCTCAATCCAGTTTCACTAATTCCATCTTATTGGCACTGCCTAGAACCATGGAACAGTACAGTGCATGAACAGACTAGTCTGTGCCAAATAATGCCTAATCCCATTGACCTGCACCTGGACCATACACCTCCCATCCATGAAATCATCCAATTTTTATTAAATCTCAAAATTGTCAGCCTTCCTGGTCCAAAATGAAGCTGAAGAGGCTACATGTTTTACAGTTCGAGCCCCGAGCCTTTTGCATAAAACCTCCTTTCAAGACATCCCGCCAGCTGCCTGCAACTCGATATCTACTTCATTGCAAGCTGGGCAGATAATCCATAGTGTAATTTCCTTAACAGTCTGGGACTGAGGACTGTGCAGTTCTCAAATAAATTATTGGATCTTGTGAGGGAAAACCAGAATGTAGAGTCGACATTTTTCAGATGAAGAAAATGATTGTGGGCTTCAGGAGGACCAGGAATGACCACCCTCCACTACACATCAACAGTCTGTAGAAGAGAGAGAGGAGAACACCACATTCCTTGGAGTTCACTTAACCAGTGACCTATTGTGAACACTCAACATCTCCTCACTAGTCAGGGAGGAGCGACAGTGACTGTACTTCCTGAGAAGACTGAAGCTATTGGCCACCATCATGACAGCCTTCTATGGGACCTCTATCGAGAGTGCATCACAGTGGGGCATGGCTGCTGCAGAGAAATGAATTGGAGGTCAATCCATTGTTTGGACCATAATAATGGCAGAGAGGATCACTGGAGTCTCCCTCCCTACCATCAACGTGATCTACCAGGATCATTGTCTGAAGAGAGTGTGCAAAATCATTGAGGACCCCTTCCACCCTGCGCACAGCCAGGATACAGATACAGGAGTATCAGAGCCAGCGCCGCCAGGCTGAGGAACTGCTTCTTCCCCTGGGAAGTAAGAATGCTGAACAGCCAAAGTAACTGCTCACACTAACCATCCGAGACTCTCGTATTCATGAAACAATATTTATTTGTTTGTATTGATGAAATACTTGTCCTTCATATTTATTGTTTGTCTGTACATGTTGCATCAGTTGAGTATGTGGTGTTTTTGCACAGAGGACCGTAGAACGCTGTGGTACTTGTACAATCAGATGACAATAAACTTGACTCTTACAGCACCCGCAGAGGGAATATAATGTGGGCAAGCTTGAATTCTTGCACGGATGGGATGTGCAAGCCTGATTTCCAACCATAGTGTATCTGCCTGAGTGCTGGAGGAACTTTGAGGGTTAGGCAACGGACAGCCGGCGTTTCAGGCCGAAACTCTTCATCGGGCAGAACAAGAAGTCTTTTGTCTTCCACAGATGCCACGTGACCTGCTGAGTTCCTTCAGCACTTTGCATGTTTCTCCAGCTTTCTTATCTGGATGCAGGGGTAAAGACATTTTACTGAATTCAGAAAGTGCTTAAAATTTTATAAACTAAATGATTTAAATATCAAAAAAAGACCTCTAATCAGAATGTATAATCACTAAGACATAAATTCATTGAGACCTTATTCTATTGCTTAAGATGGGATGTGGATGGGAAGGGAAAAATGGTCCTTGGCCCATTTCCTTTGGAGGTCTGAAACCGTGCACATAACGAGTCAATTAGGGATGATTAAAACAGTGGTTTTCAAACTTTTTCTTTCCAACCACATATAACCTTAAGCAAACCCTTACTAATCATAGAGCACCTATGGCATAGGGAATATTTAAAGTGGTATGTGAGTGCAAAGAAAAAAGTTGAGATCCACTGGCCTAGACCCACTGACCTGCACCTAGTCCATATCTCTCCATCCCCCTCCCATCCACATACCTATGCAAATTTTTCTTAAGCATTAAAATTGAGACCGCATTCACCACTTCAGCTGGCAGCTCGGTCCACACTCCCACCACTCTCCGTGTGAAGAAATTCCCCCTAATGTTCTTCCCCTTTCACCCTTAACCCCTGCCCTCTGGTTTGTATCTCACCTACCCTCAGTGGAAAAAGCCTGCTTGCATTTGCTCTACCTATACTTATCATGAAGTGGCCAGTTGGATAAGAGAGACTGTTCCTGCCCTTTTGGTTTAAGTTTTTTTTTGTCATGTTCCTAGATCTTATGATTTTACAAAATATGTATGCAGAAATACACCTACGTACACTGCGAGACTTTAGTAAGATGTAAATATGAATAATCACCATGGCATCAAAACCATGGTAACAGATATTATATTTTCTCTTTGGAGCGATGAAGGATGAGTTTTACTTAATAAAGGTTTATAAGATTATGAGGGGGTTAGGTAGGGTGGGCAGCCAGAACCTTTTTCCTGGGATGACAATAGCAAATACCAGAGGACCTCTGTTTAAAGTGAGGGGAGGAAAATTTAAAGGAGGCGTCAGAGGTATTTCTTTACTGAGTGGTGGGTCCCTGGAATGCATTGCAAGGGGTGGAAGCTGGTACGATAGGGACATACAAAGGACGCATAGGCAGGCACATGGATGTAAAGAAAATAGAGGGTTATGGGTGTGAGGTAGGGAAGGGGTAGATTGTTGAGAGTAGGTCAGCACAACATCATGGGCTGAAGGGCCTGTACCGTGCTGTTCCATGTATATCTTGAGCAACGAAATTTCAATAAAATTATAGAAAGTTCTGTAAAACGGGGAAGATCAGAAAAATGTGAAAATTACATGAGTTGCCTTTCTGCCTTTTAGAAACAGGTCAAGTGCTTTTGAAAGACTAGTTTTAATTAACAGGCTGGGTGGCTGCGCACAGTATCATTCCAATGAGTTCACAGCGAAGAATCAGCTAAGTGACCCAGGTAACGTTGCCCTTACAAATAGCAGAAAGTGGGGGTTCCAGCGACACTGGAAGTCAAGGACGCAGTCTCCCAGATCACGTGCCAGAGATCAAGAAAAGGACACTCAACCCTCCATCCCTGTTCAGCTACTAACAGTGGAGATAGTGGTCATGAAACATTGGGAGGGGGCAAGAAAGCATGATTCATCAGGGGAGAAGTGGCAAAGTCTCTCCATCCACCTTGCTCGGTCTAGTACCCTATCACCTCTTGGCTGCATCCCCAGGCCCGTTTTCAGCTTGCTATCTTCCCTACCTATTTTAGTCTCAATAAATGATCCTGACCCAAAACATTGACTAACAATTTCTCTCCATGGATGCTGCCTGTCCTGCTGAGTCCCTCCATTGTTTGCTGAAGGAAGAGATGATGGCGGTTCAGTGCTTTGAAGGTCTGCCCGACCATCTTATGCGGTTGGGTGGATCTGAGAAACACTATCATATCTATCCCGCCCTCATGGATTTCATGTAAAACATACAGCATCCATTTACACTAATCCTACTCTAATCCCATTCAGGTTCATTTGTCACCTGATTATACCAGTATAACCTGATGAAACAGCGTTCTCTGGTCCACGGTGCAAAACAGCACAAAGCACCCGCGCAGACATAAGGCACATCCAGACTGAGCTGTGAATGATATGTCACACACTGAACTACGAATGATACGTCACATACTGAGCCGCGGATGATACGTCACACTCTGAGTCCCGGATGCTACGTCACACACTGAACCGTGGATGATACGTCACACACTAAGCCACGTATGATACATTACATACTGAGTCGCGGATGATACATCGCACACTGAGTCGTGGATTATACGTCACATACTGAGCCATGGATGATATGTCACACTCTGAGTCCCGGATGCTACGTCACACACTGAACTGTGGATGATACGTCACACACTAAGCCACGTATGATACATTACATACTGAGTCGCGGATGATACATCACACACTGAGTCGTGGATTATACGTTACATACTGAGCCGCGGATGATACGTCACACTCTGAGTCCCGGATGCTACGTCACACACTGAACCGTGGATGATACGTCACACACTAAGCCACGTATGATACATTACATACTGAGTCGCGGATGATACATCGCACACTGAGTCGTGGATTATACGTCACATACTGAGCCATGGATGATATGTCACACTCTGAGTCCCGGATGCTACGTCACACACTGAACTGTGGATGATACGTCACACACTAAGCCACGTATGATACATTACATACTGAGTCGCGGATGATACATCACACACTGAGTCGTGGATTATACGTTACATACTGAGCCGCGGATGATACGTCACACTCTGAGTCCCGGATGCTGCGTCACACACTGAACCGTGGATGATACGTCACACACTAAGCCACGTATGATACATTACATACTGAGTCGCGGATGATACATCGCACACTGAGTCGTGGATTATACGTCACATACTGAGCCATGGATGATTTGTCACATACTGAGCTTTGCAGCACTGCGCGTTGCTCCAATTTTCCAGCATCTATAGCTTCTTTGCCTCCATTTATTCATGAGGGACAATTAACAGGGACCAGTTAACCTACTTTTCAGTCTTTGGTCTATTTTGTTCAATATCTCCTGAAGGCAACAGTAAAAAAATGCTCGTCCAAGTTCATTGAATCAGTTGATCTAGAATTAAGTCGAAACGCAAAAATGCTGGAGGAGCTCAGCAGGTCTCGCAATGTCCATAGAAGACAAAAGTCTGCAGACACCATGGAGAAACTCAGCTGGTCAAACAGCGCACTTTATGTAGAAAAGATAAAGATACATAACCAACATTTCGGGCTCAAGCCTGAAATATTAGCTATATATTTTTATTTTTGCTCCATAGGAGGTAAAGATACATAACCAACTTTTCGTGCCTGAGCCCTTAAGTTATGAGCAGGCACCTCAATAAAATGGCTGGGGTAGGAGGGAAGAAAGGGGCAGGGGGAGGAGCACATGCCAACAGAAAAAAAGGCAATAACTGGACAGGGCAGGAGGACAGGAGAGGAACGTCTTTTACAGTGTTCCAATTAAACCCTCTCGTGCGCTCTTGGCACTGGAGAAAAGCAATATAGCTGTCATCAAGGACCAATCCTCATCATTTCCATGAGTGAGTGAGTGTTCAGCTGGTCCGCAGCCTCTGCAGCCGCAAGGACTCCAGTTCAGACCAGCGGCAGACTGAGCCTAGATCCAAATCTCCATTAGAATGAGGATGCCTTCAGCACCCGGGGTCCTTCAGGAGCCCTTCTTGCCTTCAGCACCCTCCCGAATCCTGGTTCCAATAGCTGGTTCCCATGAGCCAGTCTCCAGCAGCCTGCAGCCTGGTGCGAGTCCTTTGACCTCGAGCCTGTGCGGGTTCCCCGCCTACAAGTCGCCAACTGCTCATCTCCTGTGCATGTCCTTCAGCCACAGAGCCCCTTCCTGGACCCCCCACCGCGGTCACAGTCCTTGGGGTCACATTGGGTGGACATTCGCAAGCTAAACACAATCTGCTAGAGGAAGTCAGGAGGTCGGGCAGCATCGGTGGGAGAAAAAGAACAGTCAACCTTTTGGGTCAGGGGCCTTCATGAAGACCAGCTGCTCGACCTGCTGAGTTCCTCCAGGAGGTTGAAGTTTACTCCAGATTCTAGCATTGGCAGTCTCCGGGGTATCGGCAATCAATGTGAAAACCTGATTTCATGATATTGATAGTGGATGAGGCTTGGACACTGTGAGAGCTCCAATAGCTGTACACGATACACCATGGGATCTCGTACATCCCCCAGAAACCTCAGGAAGAGCACTGTTTCAACAACTTTGGCCAGGAGTCCGACATTCCACATGATTTTGGCTATCACCTTCTCACTCCAAGAGCTCAACCAACCAACTGATGCCTGTCCATCAAGCCCTGACCAAGAGGGCTTGGAGATTTACAGCTTAAAGTCACTGGCCCTTCAGCCCAGCTCAACCAATTTGTCTACCTGACCTAATCCTATTTACCTGCCTTTGTCCCATATCCTTCTGAACCTTTATCAGTTGAAAGGAAAGTAAAACTACGATCTTGGTAAAAGAGAATGTTTCCCATTGGACGCTCAGATAGAAGTGGAACAACCAGTTTCCTGTGATGATATAGAAGATTCCTGTGATTGTCACACGTGTCATTCAAGGAAATAAATGTCTGATCGTCATGCTGTTCCTCCTTTATCACTGCCACATAATCAACCCACTGACTCATCCACACCAGATGATGTTTTGCACAGGCAGGATCGTTTAAAATTGATAACTATTGTCTGAGCCAGCTGCTGAAATAGTGGGCTGATTAATGACCCTTGCAGATAATGACGTACCCTGTACCCTGTACATATGCACTCAACTTCTTTCTTTGTGCAACAGCAGGACATCAGAGTACAGGCGCTTCAGCCCACAGAGTTGTTTTGACCTATGTAAACCAACTCCACAATTGTTCCTTACCTCACACCCATTATTCTTACATCCAAGTGCCTGTCTAAGAGTCTTTTGAACGTCCTTATTGTACCAGCCTCCACCACCACCCCAGGCATTGCACTTTATTAAAAAAAGCTACAAAAACAACAAAAAATATAACTACAAATGTATTCTTAGTTGAATTAAAGAGACAATAAATAGAAAAACTAGATCATAAATATTTAGAGTGCATAAACAACACATAAATCGCTCAGCAATATAGATGGGTCATACAAATCATCGTAAATTGCAAGACGATTTGAGTTTCTTCACCCATAATCCCATGAAAATATTTGCCCATTGCTTTCCATTGAGGTAGAGCTGTTATTTTACTTCTTGGTGAGGAGCTTTCTATCTCCAGAACACCAAATTTATTGGAACAATTTAAACCCTGGTGTTACATTCCCACAACTAACAAAACATGAAAAATACTGATTTTTTTTCTCTCTCTTCATCCTGATGTTTCTTCCTTACATTTGTTTTCTTCTCTGCATTAAGTGCTACACCTGCATCCCCTCCCTTACCACCATTCAGGGCCCCAAACAATTTTTGTACCAAAAATAGACTTTATTCACAATAAATTATTTATGAAAGAAAAATCATTCAGAGTCTCTTCCCACCCTGTTCCATACATTGTTACATTTGATTCTATTTACACCATTACCACATTATCACCCCTAGAACCTTGTCACTCCTCCACCCTCTATTGTTGGTGGGACTTCCCTTTGGTCTCAGTCCCTCAATCCCCAGTAATGGGAGGACTCCAGGCTGCGGTCTTTCCCTCCAGCGCCCTCACATTGGCTGCACCAAGCCTCAGCACGCAGTCCTGCAAACCGTCCTTCCAAGTGAGGCAACACTTCACCTGTGTAGGGGCCATTTACTGCATCCGGTGGTCCCAATGCTGCCTTCTCTACATTGGGGAGACTGGACACAGACGGCGAGATCACTTTGCTCTGCCCGCTGCAACAACAAGCATCTCCCGGTGGCCAGCTTTTTTAATTTCAGTTTCCCTTCCCATACTGACAGGTCTGTTCACGGCCTACTACACTGCTAGGCTGAAGCCACATGTGAATTAGAGGAACAACCCCTTGGATTCCATCTTTGCAACCTCTAACCAGGTGCCATCCACATCAACCTCTCCGATTTCTGGTATTTGTTTTCTCAACCACTTCCCCCTTTATAGCCCCATTCCCCCTCCCCTTTCCCTCCCTACCTGCCCGTCACCCATATCTTTCTTCCTCAGGCTCCCTACCTCCTTCGCCTTCCTTCCTTCTATCAGGATGCATCTTCCTCAGCCATCTTCCTCCTATCAGCTCCTCGCTTCTTACACTTTTTGCTCTTTTCCCCCCCCAACCTTTATTCACCTATCACCTTCCATCCGTGCTCCTCCCTATCCCCCAGTTTATTCAGGCTTCTGCCTGTTTCTTCCCATTTCTCATGAAGAATTTTAGGCCCAGAATATTAACTGGATGGAGGCTGCCTGACCTGCTGAATTGTGAGGGGGATGGACAGAGCAAATGTAGTTTGGCGTTTAAAACTGAAGGGAGGTGAGATACAAATCAGAGGACATGGGTTAAGAGTGAAAGGGGAAAACTTTAGAGGGAACATGAGGAGGAACCTCTTGACACAGAGTGTGGAATGAGCTTTCGGCTGAGGTGCAATTTTAACATTTAAGAAGGGTTTGGACAGGTACATGGACGAGAGAGGTATGGAGAGCAGGTCAGTGGGACAAGGCAAAACAAATTGGTTCAGCGCAGACTGGAAGGGCTGTGATGTTCTATGGTTTCTTCAGCACTTTGTGTGTTGCCTCGGTTTTCCAGCATCTTCCTTGTTTACCTCTATGTCACCTCATTTCCATCACAGTTATGTGATTATTATTCCACTGCAATATATCCTGGTTATATTCCACTGTTTATTTCTCATTCCTTCAAACCGCATGCCAAAGGAATCGACGGTCTCCCCAAAACCCCAAAGTGACCAGCCTGAATTCCATTTCCTTACAGGGAACGTATTCTGGATAGAGTCTAAAAGGACAAGATTGACAGGCAGTGAGAAAAAAAGTTCACAAGCACTGGAAATCTGAGCTAAAAGTCTGGAAACGCTCATCAGATTAGACAGCATCTATGGAGAGAGAGAAACTGAATTAATGTTTCACTTAATTAGAGGGAAGTTGAAGGCTCTCTTATCTTGAAGCCAAAACATCTGAGCTCTGTTTTTGGGTCTGAATTTGAGCTTCCTGAAGTTAACCATTTCAACTCGGCGATCCATTCCTACAGTGACATGGGCCACACTTAACTTTTGTCTGTCCTCTGACTTGTCAGGGCGAGAGGCCAAACTTAAACTTGAGAAACAACACATCATATTCCACCTGGACAGTCTTGAACTTAATGGCAAGACCACTGATTTTTAAACATTTTTTAAGTAATCCCTACCCCCATCTGTTTCCCTCTGCTCTTTACCTACTCCCGTACTTAATTTCTTTTTCTCTAACTTTTCTTCCCCCTTCATTCCTCATGGTTCCTCCCTCTACCTGTCTCTCCACCTTTCCAATCACCCCAGGCCCCTCTGCCCAGCTTCTTTCCCCCTTTATACATGTCATTTCACCTTTTCTGTCTTAGTCCCGATGAAACTCGGAAGATTGACTGAATTCGGAACCTGCTGAGTTCCTCCTCCAATACTTTTCCCAAAGAATTCAAAGGGCAAAGTGTCCCTCCACCCCCCCCCCCCCACCCCCACAAATTCTGGTCTGTTGTTATCCATCCAAATCAGGACAGGCCCATGGAACAAATGGTTCAGGAAAAAAATGTCTGGACAAAAATGAGATCCCTCAAAAGTCACCCCTACCCTTATTCCAAGACTGATCAAAGTCGAATTTTGCATAATACCTGTAAATTTTTAACTGGATGATGTGAAGGATAAACCACTCAGGGAACGGAAAGCTCTGTTGGTTTTTAATTACTTCACAGGAAGTAGGCTTCACCGAGAAAGCAGCTTTTAATGCCTTTCCCGATTACTCTCAAAGAGAAAGACTTTCCATATTTACCATAGTTCTTCAGTGACATCAAAGGGGACCACTTCAGCGCCTCGAGTCAATACCGGCGCAGGGAGTTAATCTTCGCTGCAACTTTTTCGTCCCACATTCCCATCAAATCCCCTTGATTTCTACAGCTCAACTGAACACCAGGGACAATTTACAATGACTGAGTAATCTACCAACCCACACGTCTTTGGGATGAGGAAGGAAACTGGAGTATCTGCGGGAAAAGATGTTTTAGCTGTATCTTAGGTGAGGAGGTGCAGCGAAGGCTCACCAGTATGAAGAAAGACTGGATAGGCCAGGGTTATACTCACTGGAGTTTAGAAGAATGAGAGGAGATCTCGTGGAAACTTAAAACTCTTGACAGGACTAGTTAGGTTAGATGCTGGAAGAATGTTCCCAATTTTGGGGAAGTCGAGAATAAGGGGTCACCATCCAAGGATGAGGAGGAAGCAATTTTGAACTGGGATGAGGAGATGCTACTTCATTCAGTGTTGTGAACATGTGGAACTCTCTTCGACAGAACGTTTTTGAAGCCAGCTCATTGGATATATTCAAAGGGAGTTGGAAAGAGATATTAAGGGGTATTATTATGGAGAGAAAGCAGGAGTAGGGTGCATGATCAGACATGATTGTAATGAATGGTAGTGGGGGTTTGAAGGGCTGAATAGCCTACTGCTCCTATCTTCTGTGAAATTCTATGAAATCTACCCTACACATTTTGACTTATAATAGCATTACACTTTCATTACACTACCATGAGTGGACTCACTTTGAAAGTGCACAGCACAAAAGTTTTTGTTGTACAGACACTCCCCAACTTATGACCATAATTGGGACTGAAGGATTGATCGTATCTTGAAATGGGCGTAAGTTAGAATTTTGCCCGCACGCATGGAGTACCAAAGTCTTAAAGCAAACTATTCAATCAAATCTCTTTTATCATTCTGATCCATGGTTACCTTTTTTTAATCGGCGTCGCTGGGTCCCAGGGTCCGTCGGCTGGGTGCGGCCATCTTGATTCCAATGCGCAAATGCAGGTCTCCATTTGGCTCATGCACAGTGGGTTCGCATATTGGAGTTTGGTCGGGGCATGTTAAGTGCCCAGACGATATTGAATTTGCGCCCTTAACTCTCATGGATATGCCACTGAACTCCAATCCGCGAACCCACCGCGCATGGGCCAATCGCACATGCGCACAGGGATCAAGATGGCCGCACCCAGCTGACAGACCCGGGGATGCCAACTAACAAAGTACACACATTTTGGCTCTTACATGCCCTGTTATAGTTGGTCAAATACAACTTAAATCGTGTAAATTCAGTCATATGTGTGGGTGGACATAAGTCGCATAGGTTGCAAGTCGGGGAGTACCTGTATCCCGGTTCATGCTGCAATGAATAACAGTTCACAATTGACAGAACATGCAAACTTCACTCTGACTTGTTCAGTATTGATCCTGGGCCCCTGGAGCTCTGAGGAAGCAGCTCCATCACTGCTGTGCCCAAAATAAACCACGTTGCCTGTGGCTCTGCTGTCATGTACAGGCCAGAGCAGATAAGGGTGGTAGATTTACTAACCTGAAGAGCTTCATAAAATGGAGGTATACAAGAGAGGTTGCAGATGCTGGGGGGAAAAAAATCAGACCAATGAAGTGGTGAATGCGCGCTGGACATTGAAAACAAAATTTGGATAAGTACGTGAATGGGAAGGGTATGATCCAAGTTCACCATTCAAACACACAGAAATGCTGGAGGAACTCAGCTGGTCCTGCAGCGGAGGAAAAGATATACCGACGTCTCGGGCCTGACCCCATCTTCCAGGTGAAAGCAAAAAGCAGACAGGCATCTTAATTAAGATTAGCGAGAAAAAGGGAAGGATGGGAGAGGGAGGAGTCCAGACCAACAGCCCAGAGCAGGGGTGGCCAACCTTTTAATTTAGACAGACAGCACGGTAACAGGCCATTTCGGTCCACAAGTACCAGAGATATAGGTTAATTGGACGGCTCGTAGGCTGAAATGGCCTGTTACCATGCTATATGACTAAATTAAAATTTTCAAGGTTGGCCACCCCTGGCCCAGAGGTTCAGTATAATAGTTCTACACAGACCAGATGGGTTGAAGGGCCAGTTTCTGTGCTGTAGTGTTCTTACTGGTCTAACCTTTACATGTGTTGGAGCATCAAATAACACTAATCTATCCCCAGCCAACCTAAGTACCTGCTCATCCTTTCCCTGGGCATGTTTTCTTGGTACTGCTCTGGAATATGACCTTTTGGCTTGTTCACCATAGCCATGGAGCTCAACGGATTTGCCTCTGGAAACAAAAGGCAGCGTTTGCTCTTCACCCAGCTCCTCCCCTGGCTCAGCAGGTTTCTCCAGGAGAGAGTTGCCATCCGCACGGCAACTTGCATGCCTCCCCCCCTCCCATCCCCCAGGTTAATCTTGTCCTGCTGAACAGGTTGGTGAGCTATGGTGTGCCTCCAAAATGCTTCCATTCCTGACTGCAAACATAAACTAGAAGAACTTGCATTTCTCCAGAGCACTCCGCAACCTCATGACGCATGGCAGGGTAGAAAACATAAAGTGGCCAGTCTGTGCACAGCAAGGTGCCATAAACAGCAAGCAGATACACATGACCATTAAAAGTAGAAGGACAAAGAGCAAACAAAGGATTGGTGGAGGAACCCAGCATCTGTGCTCTTTATAGGAATAGTGCGAGAATAGCTGTGTAGCCTCGGTTTAACATCTCCTCCAAAAGATGGCATCCCTGGGAGTGCCCAAACCTCCAGTCCTCACCTCATCTCCATGCAGTCTTATCCTGCCCCAGGGCTCCAGAAGGAAGCCTTTTGCCTTTACCTGACTTTCTGCACGATGCCAAAGCTATCCTGTGTCATCCTCCAGCTCACACTGTGGGACAGTTAGTAGAGCGCTAACCTCACCACTCAGGTAATCCACGATGCCTGTACTGAACACGGTGCCAAATTAAGCTGATGCTCCACCACTTGCACATTTTTATCCATGTCACTCTATTCCCCCACATGTCTAGGTAGAAGCCTCATAGCAAAACCCCGTTATCCCAAATTCAAGCAACTGGCAAAATAAAAGTTCAAGGAAAATAAATAAATTAAAATTTAAATAAAGTTTAAAACTGTAAATGTTCTTTGAAGTAAATCTTTGGTGAAGATGGAAGCAACTATTTAGCCTTGGACATGCTTTGCTTGTAGCAGCTGTTTCAATAAAATTTGAATAAAGTTGTTTTTGAATAAAATGAGGTTGCCCAGGATGAAGAACTTGCCATCGGGGTGACTCTCTTACAGTGTCTGCTTATACCTGCTTAGTTAGCGTCTTTATTAGTGAATTATTAAGTATATTAGTAAGCCTTTCTCTGTAAACCTGGGGGAGAGGGGGAAATAAATTATCTATAATGTTATTGTTTTCGAGTGGCTTCATAGAGGAGGAGGAACCTGCAGATGCAGCAAATGTTTTCAAAGAATGCAACTGAAAATAAAGTAAAATACTTTAAGGTTTATATATTCATGCAAGTGAAGTTTCTTTAAAGTACAGTATAGTATTTTTGTCTTTTAAACTGTTTATTCTTAGTGCAGATGTATTAGTTAGGCATTGTAAGAGTGAGTCTCAAGCAACTGGATAACTCACTTATCCGGCAACTACCAATACCCGTAGGTGCTGGATACCAGGGGTTTTACTGCATCTGCTTCCATCACTCCTCCTGGCCAGCCATCCCAAGCACCAAGTATATAAAGTTTGCTTCATACATTTCCTTTAAACCCGCCCCCATTCACCTTTAAAACATGACACTCTGTGGGGCTTGGACAGAAACTACTTCTGACACATTTAGCGGTGCAGGATAGTTTTGTGGAGACCCAAACTGATCATCCAAAGCCTTGACTTCCAATCCCAAGATCACTTAAACACAGAGTCACTGAAACACAGTTAATTTTAAAAAAATCTGGGGCGAGAAGCTAATATCACGTTGCCACTGTTATTTAAAAGCTCACGTGCCTTCTTCGGGCTTGGAAAACCCTGTCTCTATCTTGGGTCTTGCCTGAGGTGACTCCAAACTCATAGTAATGTAGTTACTGTTTATACCTCTAAAATATCCTCAAAGACCACTCTGTTCAGTGGTAGCTGCCTCTGAGCAAGAGGAGCTAGGTTGCCCCAAACTGTCTGTGGAGGAGGGGGGTGGGGGGTGGATAAAAAAAAGTGCATTCTGGCCTTTATGGTATAATTCACCCTGGGCTAAGACACAATGCCAATCATGGTTTTTTTTTGTTAGTCAAACTGAAGTTGGGGGGGGGGTGGGGGGCGGGGAGAAACATCAGGGGTACCTTTTGTACGCAGAGAATTGTGGGAGTCTGGAATGCATTGCCGGTGGTGGATTGGCAGCATTTAGAGATTCTCAGACAGGCACGTGCGCTGAAAGAAAAATAGAGGGTCATGAGTTTAGATTTTGCTTTGGTAGGAATTTATAGGTTGGCACATTGAGGACTGAAGGGCCTGTACTGTGCTGCAGTGTTCTTTGTATGTTCTATCAAATGAAGTAACAAACACAATGGAGAAAAAAACCTTAATTTAATATATAAATGTAATTGAGCAACAAAATCAACAAATAAATTAAGCAGGTTACAATGCAGAAATGTGGCCAGGAAACATTCATACAAATTCCAATGTGGATGAGAAATACACCTCACTTCTCTGGGTCTTCCTGTGCTTATTAATATTTGACATTGTATTTTAGACAGATTATGATTTTGTGTGTTCTGGTTCCAGTGGTCTCCCTTTAAGCCTCATGTCCTGACCGGTGCTTTTCCTTGGGCAGCCTTGTCACACCTTCATCGACTCACCGCCAAACCTCTCTTTCCTCCTCCCCCCCCGCCCACACCACTCCCATTTGAGATCAGGATCTCAGGCTCCCTGTAACCCCAATGACTGGCTTCCACAATGACTCACCAACAAAATCAGCTCATTGCAGTTGAAATCACAGCAGAAGACGAGTGGCACAGTGGGGCTTAGGTAGACCTTTGACACCAGGGTTCAAAGACAGATGGAATGGCAATTTCCTCTTCAGAAGATCAAGCCAAGAGGGTTTGGTTAGTGGAGTTCTATTGCACACTTTCACCGGTAACACCCATTTAATAATATTAGCAGTTTGTCTGGAAATTCCTCACATCCTGGTTGTAGGATTGGTAAAAGGGGAACTTTATACAGTTTCACACTCTGTGTGGCTTATAGCTGGGAGTGTGGGGGGGTACATTGACTGTCCATGATTCACAACACAGGTATCGGAGTTGGGATGTGAGAGGGTGCCAAGAGCGCTGAAGGGTTCCTGATCATGTTGGAGGTTTGGATCTGGAACTCCAGTGGCCGACGGTTTGGACTGGAATCTATGTGGCTCCGGGAGTCACTGGAGGTGAATCCACGGAAACTCATTGACCCTGGGGGACTCTCTTTCTCTAACTGTAAGAGGCACCCAGCAATTTCTGCTGATGGCGAATCCTGAAGGATCTCTCCGATGTAGAGCGGGCCAGAATGGGAGCACCAGATGGTGTTCTGTTTTGGTCGTCAAGTTGGAGAGGGGATAGAGATTTACAAGGATGTACATGTTGTACCAACCTCTGTAAACCTAATCCTTCCCAACCTCACACCCATAACCCTCTATTTTCCTTACATCCATGTTCCTGTCTAAGTCTTTTGAATGTCCCTATTGTACCAGTGTCCACCATCATCCCCGCCAATGCACTCCAGGCACCCACCAATCTCTGTGTGGAAAAAAAACCTACCCCTGACATCTCCCCTAAACTTTCCTCCCCTCACCTTAACCAGATGTCCTCTGGTGTTTGCAACTGTCGCCCCAGGAAAAAGGTGCTGGCTGTCCACTCTATTAGAGACACTCACAACTTAACAATAACAGCATTGAGGGGCTGAGACCGAGGGGAAGTCCCTCAAACCACAGAGTGGTGGGGGAGGGGGGGAAGGAAGCGACAAAATTCCACAGTGATAGTAATGGTGTAAGTAGAAATTAATGTAAAATGTTCGTCCAAAATACGGCAGATGCTGGAAATCTGAAACAAAAACAAAATATTGCCCGACCTGCTGTGTGCTTCCAGTATTTTGTATTACTTATTTATAGTTAACCACGCATCACCAGGTGGAACTTTCAAATTAATCATTGTGTTCCAGATATTGTTTCATTGTTAGTGTTTTCCCTGTGTTTGGAATGCAAAATGGCACAGGAAAGGGTGGCATGGTTAGTGCAATGCTATTACGCCACAGACCCAGGTTCAAAACCCACTATGTCTGTAAGGAGTTTGTACGTTGCCCCCATGACTGCTTGGGTTTCCTCCGGGTGCTCCAGTTTCCTCCTACATTCCAAAGACATTCAGAGTCAAAAGGCTAATTAGTCACGTGGTGTATTTGGGCATCAGATGCTCATGGGCCGCAAGGTCCTGTTACTGTGATCTATCTCTACATTTAAAAAAAATGACATTGGGTCTCAGAAACAGAAGCACAAATGCACTATTTGCCCCGTCATTCAACAAGATCATGATTGATCTCTTCAGCATGAATTCCTACACATTCCCTGTATCGACTTCCAAAAAGCAAATCGAATATTACTCCTTTCTTGCCCTCTACCATCCTTGTGTTGAAACCTCCAGCCCAATGTTATGCAAAAAACAATCCGCTGGGGAAACTCAAAGGGTCAGGAAGGATCGCAGGAAAAAAAAGAGAGTATTCCATGTTTTGGGTCAGAACACTTCATCGCAATTCCAGAATCTGAAGTTTTTGCTGTTTCTCCAGTCTATATTCTTATTAACCAATCGTGTCACAGCACAAAATAAGTACCAAGGCAACCCTCGAGGCAAGTTGTTCAGAGGAAATTCAACTGAGGGAAAGTGAGGCTTTCAATGTATGAGGGGCTTCTCTGTTGCATGGGCTGAGGACATTTGGTGAATTGGAGACCAGGACAAACAGTCTGGGCTGAATGGCTACTTTCCCAGAACTACACTGACACGTTTTTAGGATTTTGTATATGATCATCATTTCGGGCAGATGATTCTGCTCCAGACTTATCTCTCTTTCTTTTCTTGTGCCTTTACCATCTCCTTTCCCCATCATTCTATTCCACACACCTGCCCCTTTATTGTTGATCCTCAATTTAAACCTCCTCTCTAACTTTTTGCAATGACGTTGTGTGGTTGATCTGCTGAGTACTTGCTGTGGTACAATGGCCCACTCAGTTCTCAGAACATCCATTTGCCCCCCTCCCCCCCCCCCCCCAATCTCTTCCTGTTTAACCTCCCATTTTGCTTGACTATTGTCCACTGTATTTCTGCACTCGGGTCACAGAAGCCCAGCAAGGCAGAGCTCCATACTTTATCATCGTGTTGGGCAATGACTTCTCTGGTTTTTGTAAAACACTTGTCCCCCCACCCTCTTCTTCCCTTCCCACCAGCTCTATCTCTCTCTCTCTCTCTCTTCCCTCTGTCTCCTTTCACAGGGCCAAATTCAAATCTCACCTCTCCTCTCATCATATTCAATTAGCATCATTTGTTGGTCTGGACACCTCCCTCTGCCATTCTTCAGACATCTTCCTGTTTTTGGATTAGACCTTGAAGAAGGGCTCAGGCCCAAAACGCCAGTTAAATATCTTTAACTGTTACGGATGCTGCAAGAATGGCTATGTGTTTCTGTGTGTTTTTAACTTACAATCACAGCGTCTGCAGACTTTCATCTTTCACTCTAAACACCAACCCACTGGCCTTCAGGGAAGGGAGCTCTGCACTTGTACCTCTCCCATCAGCTGTAAGTTGTGAGACTCTAGCCCTCACACTAATGTTCCCATCATGAGAGAGCAATTCCCATGTTCCCAGGATAAACTCTATCCCAAGGGCAAATGTTCATCTAGCCCATAACCCAATTGACCATGATCTTGTTCTCCACCCCACCTTACAAACCTCAACATCTACACCCAACTCCCCATTCCTACATGCCTTAGTCTGCCAAGACAATATGCCTCATCTATTGAGGCATCATTTATACCATTGATATAAAAGGTTATTTTAGACTATACAAATGGATTGTTAAATGATTGATTCAAATTTATTTCTCTGTACTTACAAGTTTCAGCAAAGCAACTTTCTTTCAACAGAGACAGTATTTCCTTTGGAGAATTCGATTCCACCACAATCTTCTCCTTTATAAAAGGCTTTAAGAAAGGTGCATCAAGGATGCATTACATTGCATTAAGCCAACACACATTAGTATTGGGCAATGGATTTGGGGGCAGGTTCTTTCATGCTGTTCTCTCTGGTGCAGAAGAGCACGGAATTTAACCGAGGTGCAAAGCACTTGCATCTTCTCCACATTTGGCGGGAAGCTGTGGTAACGCCAGTCAGGACAAGGAGACACCACACTCGCAACACGAGGGAGAAAGAAATTCATGTCCAAACCCCGGCACCCACCATACCGTAGGCAGGGGTATCGGTGGCTCTCGGCTCCTCGAGTTCACTTCTGCAGGCCACTAAAACATCCGCATTTATTTAGCGCCGGTGATGGATGAATCTCCTCCTGTTTTCCATGCAGATTCACAGATACAAAAATCTCCAATCTGTTTTATGGCATTTTGCACACCCTGGCCAAACAAAAATCACGAACAGTAACAAACCCAACATCAAACTCACCTTTGCCATTATCCTGCCGACTTGGAACTAACTGCCCTTTGAGAGAAATTTCTCCCTGGGTTACATAAGACATTCCGGTCCTCTGCTAGACACCTTCAGCCAAAGGCAAAGTCTCACTTTATTATCCTTTGCAGTGATAATGGTTCCATATAAAATCTCTTTTTCGATTGTTATCTAAACAAAGTTCAAGAGATATTTACAGGGTTTTTGGAAATATGCAAGTTTATTTCATTCTGAGAGTGATGGGGTAAAAGACAAGCTGAGGCTTTCCTTGAATACTGCATGAGGTAGATCATTTGGAGTTTCCGGCCAAGAGGTTGGGGCCATGCACCCTCCCCTCCTCACACCGAGCTCTCATCCAACTTCTCCACCAGCTGGGCATGTTTCCTCTTCTCCAGCATCTTGCTGAGTTCCTCCGTAAAGGAGTGGTAGTGGGGCGAGGTGGTCGCCATGTCACTGGCCTGCCGCAGGAGCACATAGCTGTTGCCGTTCATCTTCCTTAGGACATGGGGGAGGCCGGGCAGGCCATTGGCAGTGGTGCCGCCGGCCAGGTTGGGAGGCAGCGGGATGGGGGGCGGTGGGGGAGGAGGAGGGGGAGGCAGCTGGTCATCCGTTGCTCGTTGGGTGGCGGTCGTGGCTCCCTCCCCGGGGATGATCTTCAGGAAGCGTTCGGCGCCGTAGTGTCCTGCCTCACCTTCCTTGCCCACGCACGCACTCGACACATTCTGCAGCTCCAGCTGTGATGCCCCGAGACCGCCCACTTCATAACGGCCTCGGCTGGAGGGCGAGCAGAAAAGGTAGATGGACAAAGCAGCCAGGACAATGGAAATGGTTCCCAACACTACGATGATTATCAGGTAGACAAACTCCTGGCCCTTGGACACCCGGTGCTGATGGAAGTAGGTTATCGAGCCGTCCATCATGCTGATGTCGTACGAGGACACGCTGTAGCTCACTCCATTTTCCTGGGCGCGGCAGGTGTACGTCCCCCTGTCGGCGGCTGTGGCCTCCCTCACCACCAACCAGTGGCCCTCTTGCCAGTAGTGTGGCCCTCCACTGCTGGGGATTTCGGTCCCATTCACCTCCCATCGCACAATGGCTGTGTTTGAGCTTAGCTGGCACTGCAGGAAGATGTCCGACCCCACCTGAACACTCTTGCTCATGTCTGTGGGAGGGAAAGGAACACAATCAGCATGTCCTGACTTGGCAATGCTGGCAGGAAATTGGGAAGTGACTTGACCCAACCGTAGGACTCACAACATTTCTGGTCAAAGTTCAGATTTATTGTCCAAGTACATACAACCTTGAGATTCTTTTCCTGTGGGCAAGGCAGAATTTCTAATTACTGGTAACTGTAAACTGTACTCAAGAAGAAATATTTTTTGAATTCTAATTTTATTTTTTTACGTGGAAAGATTAAACAAGTTAGGACTAGAAAAATGAGGGAAGGTTTGATAGAGGTGTACAAAATAATGAGGGGTCGAGATAAATTCAAGGGCTTTTTCTACTGAGGTTAGATGAGATACATATCAGACGACTTGCGTTAAGGGTGGAAGGGGGGAAATGTGAGGAGGGATTTCTTCACACAGAGAATGGTGGGAGTGTGGAACAAGCTGAATGCAGGCTTAATGTGAACATTTAAGAAAAATTTAGACAGGTACATAGATGGTAAGGGAATGTTGAAATAGGGACTGGGTGTAGGTCAATGGGTCGAGCAAAATAATGGTTCAGGACAGACTGGAAGGGGCAAAGAGCATGTTTTCAGTGCTAATAATGGTTTATATTTAGTAAGAGAAGGTGTCGAGGAGCTGATATTTTGGAGTATAAATATACA
Source organism: Narcine bancroftii (assembly GCF_036971445.1). Classification (NCBI taxonomy): domain Eukaryota; kingdom Metazoa; phylum Chordata; class Chondrichthyes; order Torpediniformes; family Narcinidae; genus Narcine; species Narcine bancroftii. The sequence goes on from NC_091478.1 coordinate 22,303,207, forward strand.
AATCAACCTATTGAGACTCCGGTTAATAAAAAAAACCAAATAGATCTATTGAAAGGAACTGAATTTACGCAGATGTTGTACTGGATCTTGGTTAGACCACACTTGGAATATTTTGTGTAATTCATATTAATAAAAAACAGGATGTACTCAAAGATGCAAAATAGGTTAAGAAGAATTCTACAGATGCTGGGGTCCAGTGCAATACAGAAAAGAGCTGGAGAAACTTAGAAGGTACTGCAGCATCCATGGAAATTACATCTAGTCGATGCTTCGAGCCCGATCCTTTCTTCAGGCATACTCAGAAAAGGGCTCAGGCCTGAAACAGCGAATCCCTATTGCTTTCCATGGATGCTGCGTGACCTGTTGAGTTTATCCCGCACTCCTGTGCAGTGTAAAACAGGTTTACACAGTTAATGCCAGAAATGTGAGTTGATCAGAAGATGAACAGGCCCAAGGGAGCAATCTTAACAGGCTTTTGAGATTACCTCGCGGCGCGGTTAGCGTGATGCTATTACAGCACCAGCCACCCAGGCTTGAATCGGGGGCTGTCTGTCAGGAGTTTGTATGCTCTCCCTGAGTCTGCGTGGGTTTCCTACAGGTGCCCTGTTTTCCTGTCACTCTTCAAAAATATAAGGGGTTTTAGGTCCATTGGGTGTAATTGGGTGGCACGGGCACATGGGCCAGAAGGGCCTGTCACCGTGCTGATTTCTGAATGAACAATGAATCATAGACACTACCTTACTTTGTCTTTTCTCTTTTACTTGCACTAATTTTATTTATTTTGTAATGTGGTTTATATAAATGTTTGCACTGCCGCCAACAACGAATTTCGTGACGTTAAATTCTGATTTTGAATCAGCCCCTCACCATCAAGGCTGATTATCCTTTTCAACCCCATTCTCCTGCCCGAAACCTTTGATTCCCTTCCAAATCAAGAGCCTATCTTCCACTGTCTTATATATACTCAATGACAGCCTCCACAGCCGTCCATGGCAACAAATTCCACAGATTCACCACCCTCTGGGTAAAGATATTCCTCCTCGCCTCTAAACGTTCTAAAGGGATGTTTTTGTAGTATTCTGAGGCTGCGTCCTCTGGTCCCAGTCTCCCCCACCTCGCTCACGTCAGAGCGGAACTGCAGATGCTGGAATCTTGAGCGAGCTGTGTGGTCTTGAAGGGACCCAGCAGGTCAGGCAGCAGCCAGGGAGAGAAATGCACAGTCAGTGCTTCAGGCTGGCACCCTTTCCATCTCGCTCTCGGCCCCTGCTCAACGTACTCCTGGTTTCTCTTATGAGTGACCGTGGAGGGGTTTTCAGGTTGTCCCCTGGTTTCAGCCACACCTGGGCACACCCATGTCTGCGTGGGTTTCCTCCGAGTGCTCCTATCCTCCAAAAGCATACAGGTTTAGTAGGTTAATTGGGTGGCATGGCTTTCACAAACTAGAAGGGTCTTTTAACGAAATTAAAATTAAATTAATCTAGCGCTATGTTTCTCTCTGTCTGATCTTGGTTTCCCATTCAAAGGGTTGATGGTATATGGAATCCCTTCCTCTCGCAGCCCTTTCTCCCAGCTGAGCCTGCACCAGCAGTTCCCAGGGACCAATACCATCAAGCATACGGGATTATATGCGACATGAGAGCAAACAGCTACATACCATTCACTTTATTGTCGAAACATCCTTTGTTCCTCTCCATAATGCCTTGAATCAACTTCCCTCTACAACAGAGAAAAAAGACTTTGAGCAAAGAGCAGAATCTGGGAGGCCACCAACACCACCAACTTCAGAAGCACAGCAGCAGCTTTAGGGGCGCCATCGGCTCCTCTCACCTGGCAACCCCCTCATTCCCAAATCCCAGTGAAGGGGCACTCAGTACTGGAGGCTGATAGTAACCCAACTCAGAGATTATTGCCCTTCTGAGTTTGGTAATAAGTTTATTGTCATACACACAGTAATAGTGTACATCTCTGCTTAATTTTTAGCTGTTTCTACCCTTTCCAATTTTCCAATTCAAAATGATAGGTTCCCCTTCCCTGGGTCACATCGGACACTGGTTATCACTATAATCAGTGGGACTGAATGGATGGATGCACCTCCCGATAAATCACTAATAATCGCAACTCTTGATTGTGAAGCAAGGGTTAAACAAACAGACCCCGTTATACTCTGGGACCCTCTCCCAGTTTCATTTCCCCTTTATACAGATATACCCCGCTTTATGAATACTTCCCGCAAATTCACTTTTACAAAAAAAAACTGTTTTCGTTTTTACGAAAGGATTTTCACTTTTATGAAAAAGCGGCCAGTGGAGCTGTCACAGAGCGGCCAGCGGGGCAGTCAGTGCATGGCTGGCGTGGTGGTCAGTGCATGGCCGGTGGGGCGGTCAGTGTGTGGCCGGCAGGGTGGTCAGCGCATGGCCTGTGGGCCAGTGGGGCGGTCAGTGCATGGCTGGCGGGGTGGTCAAAACCCGCTGTTTTCCCGATTCTGGTAAGTGAATCTACACTATACATACATATTTCTGCTTTATATTGGCTGTGTATTTATCCTGCTTTTACTCTATAGGTTTTGTGTGTTATTTGGTATGATTTGGCGGAGTTTTTTTGGGTCTGAGAATGCTCAAAAAATGTTCCCATAGAAATCAATAATAATTGCTTCTTTGCTTTTCGCCATTTCGTCTTACAAAACCTTCTGTAGGAACGCTCTATCTCAATCCTGATAAAAGGTCCCGACCCAAAACGTTGAGGTTCCAGCCTCTGCAGCCTCTGGACTGTCAGACCTGCCTGTTCTCTAAACACCAATTTATGCAGCGCATGCTTGGGTCAATTCCCCCATTGCTGAGGCCAGTGGTAACTCTAGGTCTCCAACTTTACCCAATACAGATCCAAACAAGAATTGAGTATCTGCATTGCTCTGAAACGGACTCATCTGTCACCTGGAGCAGTAGAGAGGGAAGGGCAGTCACAGAGCATTGACCGGGTAACTGTGGCTCCCCATGACTGTTCCCATGCACCACCTCATCCAAACAAAACTATTCTGAGAGAGTAAACTTGGCAGCAACTGTAACCTAAACTTTATGATATCAGGCAAAGGTTATGGGGGAGTGCAGGCCAGACAGGCAGTTAAAGCTGAATCTTGTAAGGATGGGAGGAAGTTGCAGGACTAAGGGGTAACAAGCTTACACAAGAGAATTTTAAATTCATTAAAGATTGTAAAGGCAGAGTACTTCCCAATGAAACATTCTGGAATTTGAAACCACTATCAGCTTGCAGCTCCATATTTTTAAATCAGTTAATATTGACATTAAGGATCCTTGGGGAGGATGTGGAAGGGTTTAATTGCCTAATGGTGTCTGTCCTCTCTGAGGGCAGCAAAGTCTAGATTAACCTGAAGCCTTTATATACACGTATACATTTCAGAGAAAGGTTTTTTTTTACTTTGGATCTTCCTGGAACATGTTAAATAAGGGAACCACCCTGGCTTCTGTGTAAACAAGGAAGTTTACCAAACAACATTGTGGATAACAGAAAGTTCTCAAAACCTATTAATTCCTGCACTTTAGAACAGTACTTCTTCTGTCTCATATATAAATGATCAATCAACCTTGTGCCACAGAGAACCAAGAAGGTAATCTCAGCTAGAAATGCCTTGAATTCACATGAGGTCCAGGCATCAGTGGACAAGAGCTGCTAGAGGAACTCAGCAGGCGAGATAGTGTTAAAAACACACAGTAAAGGCTGGAGGAACGCAGCTGGCCTCGCAGAGGAGGTATAGATACATTACCAATGTTTCGGGTAAGCCCTTCTTCAAGCAAAAAGCAGACAGGCATCTCAATAAAGACTGAGAGAGAAAGGTGGAGGAATGGGAGGGGGAGGAGTAAAGTCCCACAAACAAAAGGGACCAATTGAGTATAAGGGGTGAGAACTGATTTTGGTCTGTGAAGGGAGACAGAGGGAAAATGGGGCGGGGGGGGGGGGGGAGAGAGAGAGAAAAACAGAACTGGAGGAAAGGCGACAGAGAGTTAAAGAAGTGGGCAGGATTTTAACAGAAACCAGAGGTTGGTGTAAATACCATCCGGTTGGAGGGCACCCAGATGGAAGGTAAGGTGTTGTTCCTCCAATTTGCGGATGGTCTTAGCCTGGCAGTGCGTGTGACTGCAGACAGACATACCAGCAAGGGAATGGCAGAAATGGTCAACTAGCATTTCAGGTCAAGAGCCTTGAAGGAACAAGAACATGGAGAGGCCACACATTCACACTCCAGCTCTTCCAACTAAGTCAAGGTTGGATTACGACCAAGCTCCTTTGGTGAACAAACATTTAACAACCCAGAGCTAAAAGGAGCATTTAACCCTGCACCAATTGCTGTTTGCAGAGGAGAGCTTTAGAGGTTCTTCTGAGTGTAGAATTGCTTCCCAACTTCTGTGGGGTTGGGTCAAAATGTAAGGTTCTTTAACTTTGCTCCTCTCCTCAGCTTCTGACTTGTAATGTGCTGAGTCTCTTTTCAGATTTTCCCTCTCAGAAAGTAATCAAGACAGAAGCCCCACTGATACCATAGACACCTGCATTCACTTCTGATATTCATGTCCTGACTTCAAGGAGGGGAGAGCATGCATGAGACAGGTGTCAAATTTACACCCCCTCCTTCTCTTGAAACGGTAAAAGCAAATAAATCCACAGAATTCGAAACAAAAGCAGAAATTGTTGAACGACGTCAGCTGACTGGAACCATTGAAAGGTTTCTTTCACAGATACTGCTTGATTGGCCAAGTTCTTCTGACATTTCAGTTTGTGACCATAATTCTGACTGCAGGAGCAAGACAGCTGACAGAAGCAACAAACAGGTGCTGGAGGAACTCAGCAGGTCAAGCAGTGGCGGCGGGAGAAGAACAGTCGACGTTTCAGGCTGGAACCCTTCACCAAGACTGAATGAGCAAATGTCATCCATTTCTCATCTCCCACCCTTTCTGCTCCGCCTGCTGAATTAAAATTTAAACTTAAAATTTAGACCTCCAGCCCTTTCAGCCCATGAGCCCGTGCCGCCCAACTACTCCCAATTGACCTAAAACCCCTGGTACATTTTTGAAGGTGGGAGGAAACCAGAACACCCGAAGGAAACCCACTCATGCATGGAGAGAAGGTACAAACACCTTACAGGCAGCACTGGATTCGAACCCCAGCAAATGCTGTAACAGCACTGCACTAACTGCTACATTAACCATGCCACCCAGTTCCTCCAGCAAATGGTTGATTCCTTACTATCAGCAATCTTTTGGCAACACGGTTGGTGCAGTGGTCAGCGCAACGCCTTTACAGTGCCAGCGATCGGGACCAGGATTTGAATCTCGCTCTGTCTGTAAGGAATTTGTCCATTCTCCCCGTGTCTGCATGGGTTTTCCCCAGGGGCTCCGGTTTCCTCCCACCATTCAAAACGTTCCAGGGATGTAGGCTAATTGGGTGTAAATTGGGCGGCACGGACTCGTGGGTCAAAATGGCCTGTTACCATGCTGTATGTCTAAATTTAAAAATTTTAGATTTAAATCAAAATTACAGTCCCATGTGTGTCTCTCAGATGATACTAAGCTTGCCAATTCTCCCAATTTAATCTCCCGTTGACTTTAATATCCCTGGTGGAGATTCATAGTAAGGGATAACTCGAGAAACTTAAACAAGAAAGTCTGCAGATGCTGGGCTTGAATGCAATACATATAACTGCAGGAGTAACCTAGCAGGTCTCCAATACGTTTGTGTATCATAACAAGTCCTGTTTTTATTGCTCAGTCTCTCTTGGTTGTCTCTGTTTCCAGAAACCACAAATTTGATGCATTTGACTTTCCACCCAAGGATGGCAAGAGGCAGAGAGTCGAGCTCCATGAATGTGTGTGCACTCCAAATGTGCTCATCTGTGATGTAATCCTAACTCTCTTCTTCAACTAGAGAGTGGTAAAAATGTGCAGCCTGATCCAGCTAGGTGGGGGTCCACATATCATAAGACCTTTTCTGGAGCCCACACTGAGGCAACTGTGAAGAAGACACATGGAATGCTCCTTTCTAAGAAGTCTCAGGAGATTTGGCATGTCATCAACTCAAACTTCTGCAGGTGTACTCGGAAAGTCTAGCAATTGGTTGTGCTTGGGAATTGGAGTACCTTGGATGCAGAGGTCTACTGAAGGCAACCAATCAAGGGCTCCGACCTCCCCATCCATTACAGACATCTATGTGAGATCCTGCCTTGATGAGGTAGCCAAATCATCAAGGACCTCCATCACCCTGGTTGGTGCTACCCTTCAGGCAGAAGACCTGCACTGCCAGGTTCACAATTTATTTTTCCCCAACGTCTATCAGACTCTTGAATGTCCACTTACTACCCTAACTATAAACTATTCCTGCATCTCAAAAAGACTGGTCTGCACCATTAAAAGTACTTTATTTCTCACTAACTGTAAGTGAATATTTATTATCCATCTTTTATATTATCTCTTACTGAAATGGGGTCATTCAATGCACATGTTTGGCAGCAGGAAGTAAAAAATTTGGTGCATATGTATACCATATATACTCGTGTAATTGATGAGTTTTGAGAATCAATTTTTCAGGTCAAATTTGGGGACAGGATCAATTATTACATGGGCCATACTTTTGCAGTAAGTACCTGCATCATTCAAGGCGTCAGGAGCTCAAATGGTTGGGACTGGGTGGCAAGTCCGCATTTGTGGCATCAGGAGCTTGGATGGGCAGGTGGCCAGGTTCTAGGAGAGAGTCTGTGGCCAGAGCGTCGAGAGGTCGGGTGAGTGAGTGGCCGAGGTGAGGGTTCACAGTCGGTGCCTCAGATGGGGAGGTGCTGGGGAAAGGATCCATGGTCGAAGCAACAGGAGCTCAGATGGGTGGGCAGCCAAGAGTTCACAGTTAGGGAATCAGGAACTCAGATGGGCAGGCAGTCATGGCCAAAAATAAGGTGGGGGGGGGGGGTGAAATCAACTTCTACACAGATTTTGGGGCCAAAAAAATGGGTTGACTTTTACAGGGAATCAACTATTACACAAGTATATGCAGTACACATTGTAGTTGCATGTGTAACAATAAACTCATCGAGAAAGAAGAATGGAGAACAGAGGTAGCTTTAAAAGGAAGAGGCGTACGTTCATGAAGGAGAAAGGGTTAGAAGGATTGATTGTCTTGCTGGCACCTTTCAGAGGGCAGCTAACAGTCAATATATCACCCTGGGCCTGGAGTCAGATACAACTTCTTTCCTCAAAGGGTCTGCCAAACATCAAAAGGGAACTGGATGAATTCTTGAAGGATGGGGAGTTGTAGGGTTGTAGGAAAAAAATGGGTTAGTTCTATTTCCTGGAGGTCTCGTGTAACTTGAAAACGTCATGGTTTCATATCTTTCTTTTTAATTAAATCGTTCTATATTCAATTTTAATTCATTGGTGGAATCTGAAATGAGGTCTCAGTGTCTCAGGATTGTTAGTCTAGTAACCTGATTCCTGTGCCACTGACCTGGGCTCTTTGTTAAGTTCCAAGGTTGCACAGTTGATTATCATCAGGAGTCTGTTTAAATAGAAACTCAGTTGCCAAACAAGAAATTCTTGTAGAACAACTTCTCCTTGCACTCCAGCTTGTCAACACAGTGAGGTTCTGTTGATTGATTGTGGCACAATAGCTGAGTGTTACCGCAACACAATACAGAGCTGTTTGTTATTATTTCCGTCAGTGCTAACCTGTGGAACAGAGGTGAGTGCCATGTGGTGGAGAAACTCAGCAGGTCACGCAACATCAATGGGAGCAGCACGTTTACCACAGCAGTCAGCACAACGCTGTTACAGTGACCGGGACTGGGGTTCAAATCTGGCGCTGTCTGTCAGGAGTTCGTACGTTCTCCCCGTGCCTGCGTGGGTTCCCTCCAGGTGCTCCAGTTTCCTTCCACCCTTCAAAAACGTACTGGAGATGTAGGTGAATTGAGTGTAATTGGATGGCACGGGCTCGTGGGCTGAAAGGGCCTGTTACCCTGCTATATTTAATTTTGTTTAATTTTGGGAACTAAAAAGTAACTTACATTTTAGGGTGAAAATCCAATCCAAAAACAAATCATCGTATCCAATTAACAACTTTTGTTTGTCTGAACTCCTCCCCCTTCCACCTCTCTCTCTCTCTCTCTCTCTCTTTATTGAGACGCCTGCCTGCTTTTTTGAAGAAGGACTTAGGCCTGAATCGCCGGTAATATATCTTTTCCTCCTATGGACGCTGCGAGACCAACTGAGCTCCTCCAGAATTTACTGTGTTTTTAACCTACGCTTCAGGTCTGGGCCCTTCTTTGGGATTAAGAAAGAAACAGGCAGGTGGGGAGAGGGAGAGAGGAGGGAGGAAGGGGGAAGGAGGAGCAGCACCTTCCACCTTACAGCAGAGAAGGTGGAAGAAGATGAGAAGTGATAAGGGGGAGAGGAGTAAGAAGGGGTGCACGTGGCTGCGTCTAGGTGATCACATGGTCGTAGAGCTTGAGAGCAGTGGGGAGAATGGAAGCGGAGCAGCAAAAAATAATTTGTTCTGATTGTGATTTCTACCCAGTAGCATACACATCTGGGAGGCTCATTCACAGGTCAGGATCAAGAGAAGTTGGTCTAGGCTCAAGGGCATTTTGTTTTCAATGGCCATCAGACTCTTGAATCACCCCTTTCAATGTAAAATACTCTTGACACCATAAAAAAGGACTGCCCATACTAATATAATGCCACTTGCACTATTTTTTATGTATCTCTATTTTGTATGTAATCTCTCTTTTTAATTGAATTTAATGTATTCGATTGGAGCAGTTTTTGGAGTCAGTCCATATGTGCATCGCGCAAAGTGTATGGCAATAAAGTGTGGCACAGTTCGCGGTGCAGTTAGCGCAATGCTTTTGCAGCACCAACGACCCATGTTCGAATCCGGTGCAGTCTCTAAGGAGTTTGGTTGTTCTCTCTGTGTCTTTGGGGGGGGGGGTTTCTTCGGGGCACTACCGTTTCCTCCCACCCTTCAAAAGCATACAGGGGTTGTAGTTTAAATGGTGTATTTGGGGAGCACAGCTTTGTGGTCCAGGTGGGCTAGTTCCGTGATGCATCAAGATTTTGGTTCATACCCCGAATAATGAAAGAAAAGAAGCAATCCGTCCCAGCAGGTAAAGGACGAAGAATATGAAATGGGGAATGTGGTGCAGACGACATGTTTTTGTCCCTACCTGTTTTTATTTAATATCCAAGGTCTTGTTGCTTCGAAGAGGATCATTTTCATTTTAGGTGGTTTTTGTATGTCTGTATCTATGTCTGTATATTTTGGTTTTGTATAATTTAAGGGCTAGAGAGGGGAGTGTGTAAGGACTTTGTAAATCATACTACACAGAAAGAGAATGTAAAATTCAGTTTAGTGGATTTTCATGAGTCTTTGAAAGATCAAAAGTAAAATATTCCAAAAATAATTTTGGTTCATAACCTGTCTGGCTCTCTCTCGTATTATTGCATTAAAACTACAGATTGCAAAAAAAATTAAATGTTTATTTATCTCTGCATTTCTGAATAATGCACCACAAATCCTGCAAGATTGATTGCAGATCAGAAAGAAAATGGTGGAAATGCCTTGTGGATGAGGCAACAACTTGGAAGAGAGAAGTCAAATTAATGGCTGAGACCTTCCGCCAAAACCCGTTCTGACCTGAAAAAGTGTTTATCTCTCTTCAGCTGCTTCCTGAACAGGAAAGTATTTCTGTCTTTTTTCCGCTCCTGAACAGATGGAGAACCATCTGTGAAAACCTTTCCCATTTCTGTCACTGGTCTGGTTTGTAAGTTACACTAGATCTCAGGGAAATGGCAATACCCAGTTCCTTCCCTGAAAAGTACAACTTTTCCCCTTTCAAGAATTTATGCTATTCCCTTTTGAATTCTTTGTTGCTTATTGTCACGTGCACTGAGATGCAGTGGAAAGCTTTGTTGTGCGGGTTATCCAGGGAAGTCAACTCATACTTAAGTACAGCAGGCCTTACAATAATAAAAGGGCAGCACAGTTAGCGTGACGCTATTACAGCGCCAGTGACCTGCTGAAGGTGAGATCGATGACATTTAAGATCAGTGATCCAGATCTCTACAGAAAGTCCAAATCTAGCGCTGTTTGCCAAGTGTTTGTGCATCCTACTCATGACTTGTGTGGGTTTTCTCTGGATGCTCTGGTTTCCTCCCACCCTCCAAAAACATATGGGAGTTGATAGGTTCAATGATTGAAATCGGATGGCATGGGTTTCAATGGCTGGAATCTGCTTCAACTCTGTTGGAAATAGATAGATAAAGTGTGATGGTACAATAAGTCAGAGGGCAGGGAACAGTGTTACTGGATCAAGTGCAGGATATCGAAGAAAATACAGTTAAAACTGTGCAGGGGTATCCTCCTTTACTAATCAGGGGTCTGATGTGTCTGATAACAGCAGGAAAGAAACTATCTTTGAATTTGGAGGTTTGTGTTCTCCGGACTGAAGTGAGAGTGTGACCAGTGTGGGATATGTTGGCAGATCTCTGCACATCTGAAACTGTTCCTTCCAGCCTCAAAGCAAATGTGTTTTAAATCCAGAAAAAGCCCATTTTTAATTTTTGTCCTTTTCTCCATTTACAAAGAGATACTTGGAGCCCTGCACTTCAACCCCAGCACTGATCGTCGACTAATTAAGAGAGACCACCTTTCTTTGTAACATAAGGCAGCTGAGAGTACCTCTTCTTTTCCATCTGAATCGTCCGGCAAACAAGGCCATCCCATAAGCAGTAGGGATCTCGAGCCAGGACGCAATCCCAACAGCTACTGTAACTTTGACAGCTTGAGAGGGGAAGCTGAATCACCCTGCTCCGCGATCCCACGAACAGCATCCCCTGTAATTAAAGTAGGCACACCTTGCAAAATCAACTCATTTTCTCAAGCAGAGCATGCTCTACCTAGTTTAATTTCCTAACGTTCATCACAAGGCATGCAGCACACTGGAGACAAGAGACTGTGGATGGCAGAATCTGGAGTTAAAAGTAGATGAAAAAACTCAGCAGGTCAGGCAACACCTGGGGGTGAGAGTGTTGTTTCCTCAGTCTGGATGCAGGATTTCAACCCAAGACATTGACTTGCTCCCCTTGCCTCCAGAGATTCTGTCTGATCCACTGAGATCTTCCAGAACCGTGTTCTTTGTGCAAATTCAGCCAGCACGGTTGGCATAGCGGTTAGCGCAATGCCTTTACAGTGCCAGTGATCGGGTCTGGATCGGGGTTCGAGTCCCACACTGTCTGTAAGCAGTTTGTTCGTTCTCCCCATGTCTGTGTATGTTTTCTCCAGGAGCTCCGGTTTCCTCCCACCCTTCAAAACCTACCGGGGGTGGGGGGGGGGGGGAGTTATCGGTTAATGGGGTATAAATTGAGTGGCATGGGCACATGTGCTGAAATGGCCTGTTACCGTGCTGAATGTTTAAATTTAAATTTAAACATGTCAGGTTTGGCACTTGGCCTTTTCTTTCCATTTGACTGGGTTTAAACAACAAAAGGGCAGTTCAGATGGATAAGGTGAGGAAGGCATTGATTAGCCAGACACAGAAGATAAGAGCAGCGAGGTTACGGTGCCCTGGTCAGGCGACAGGTGCAGTTCCAGTCGCTACACTACAGGAAGGACATGATTGCACTGGATTCACCAGGGCATTGGTTGAGCTATCAGGAGAGACTGGATATGCTGGCTTTGCTTTCCTGGTCAGAGAGGAAATGATAGAGATGTACAAAGTTGTGAGGAATATGGCTTGGATATTTCATAATCTCTTCTCCGTAGCAGGTGTTTGAAAGTAGGTTTCAGTTAAGGGGTGAGAATTATTGAGAGTAGATGACACAAAGATTGGAGGTGCCATGGACAGCGAAGAAAGTTTTCTAAGCTTACAGAGGGATCTGGACCAGCTGGAAACATGGACTGCAAAATGGTAGATGGAATTTAATGCAGACGAGTGTGAGGTGTTGCATTTTGGAAGGACATACATGGTAAATGTTATGGCACTGATGAGTCCAACTGAAGATAGGGATCTGGGAATACAGATACATAATTCCCTGAAAGAAGCGTCACAGGTAGATAAGGTTGTAAAGAGAGCTTTTGGCATATTTATAAATCAAAGTATCGAGCATAGGAGTTGGGATGTTGTGATAAAGTTGTATAAGACATTGGTGAGGCCAAATTTGGAGTATTGTGTGCAGTTTTGGTCACCTAACTACAGGAAATATATCAATAAGATTGAAAGAGTGCAGAGAAAATTCACGAGGATGTTGCCAGGACTTGAGGAACAGGGAAAAATTAAACAGGTTAGGACTTTATTCCCCGGAGCGCAGAAGAATGAGGGGAGATTTGATAGAGGTATTTAAAATTATGAGGGGTATAGACAGAGTAAATGCAAATACCAGCAGACATTTTCCGCTGAGAGTAAGTGAGATATAAATCAGGGCATGGATTAAGGGAGAGGTTTAGGGGGAACATTAGGGGGAAATTCATGTGGGAGTGTGGAATGAGCTGCCAGCTGAAGTGGTGAATACGGGCTCAATTTTAACATTTAAGAAAAATTTGGACAGGTGATGGGAGGGATATGGACTGAGTCCAGGTCAATGGGACTAGGCAGGATAATAATTCAGCACAGACTAGAAGGGCCTATTCTATGGTTTAAAGGTGGCACGGTCGATGTAGCGGTTAGTGCAATGCCTTTACAGCGCCAGCGATCGGGACCGGACAGAGTTTGAATCCCACGCTGTCTGTAACGAGTTTGTACATTCTCCCCGTGCCTGCATGGGTTTTCTCCCTGTCGAACCAGCCTCCACCACCACCTGTGGAAGCATTTTTTTCTATCCACAGTGTGGTTAGGGATCAGAAAAGCACTGACCGCGGGAGTGGTGGAGGGAGGTACTGCCACAGTGTTAATGAAGAATCTAGCAGAGCACCTGAATCACCAAGGCAAAGATGACTATAGACCACAGGCTGGTAAACTGAATCAGTGTTCATAGCTACGTGATGGTCAGCATGGAGATGCTGGGCCAATTAATGGAGCCTGCCCAAGTCAACAGAGTCTTGCACAGTTAATATAGCATGGCCCTACCTGTTCTCTGGCTAACACCAGACTCTCCACGGGCTCTGGATCCTTGAAGACCTGGATCTCCTCAATGGCATGTGCGCTGGCCCCAGTGATCACTACTTTGTGAATCCAACCGTTTGCTTTAAAACAAGAGATATCAGTCACATCAGGTACATCCGCTGACAACTCTCCCAGCCAAGTAATAACCTTGTGACAAATATACAGTAAAGCAGACAGAGTAACAATCTGTTCACTGCAGACTGATCCTGAATAATCTGACAGGAAAGCAGAGTTGTTCCCTTTCTCTGGTTAGATAAATTAATTCCTTGCCACAAGATTACGAAGAGGATTTACGAGGATGTTGCTAGGACTCAGGGACCTGAGGTATATGGGAGAGGATGAAAGGGCTGGGCTTTATTCCCAGAAGCGCAGGAAACTGAGGGGTGATCTCAGAGGTTTTGTACGAGAGGAATAGATCAGGTGAATGCAGAGTCAGTTGCCTGGAATAGGAGAAATCAGTAACATTTAAAGTAACCAATGTAGAAAATTTGCCTGACCCGCAGGGAAAAGAATCTCATGGTTATATGTGATGTCATGCACGTTTTCTTTGGCTTGGCTTCGCGGACGAAGATTTATGGAGGGGGTAAAAAAGTCCACGTCAGCTGCAGGCTCGTTTGTGGCTGACCAGTCCGATGCGGGACAGGCAGACACGATTGCAGCGGTTGCAAGGGAAAATTGGTTGGTTGGGGTTGGGTGTTGGGTTTTTCCTCCTTTGCCTTTTGTCAGTGAGGTGGGCTCTGCGGTCTTCTTCAAAGGAGGCTGCTGCCCGCCAAACTGTGAGGCGCCAAGATGCACGGTTTGAGGCGTTATCAGCCCACTGGCGGTGGTCAATGTGGCAGGCACCAAGAGATTTCTTTAGGCAGTCCTTGTACCTTTTCTTTGGTGCACCTCTGTGCACGTACTCTGACAATAAACCTGAACTTTGAATCAGTAACCAGAGGATATGGGTTTAAGGTGAGGGGGGGGGGAGAGATTTAACAGGAACCTGAGGGTTAACATTTTTACACAGAGAGTGGTGGGTGCCTGAGGAGGTTGTTGAAGCAGATTCAGGTGTCAGATTTATTGTCAGAGTACATACATGAAATCACATACAACCCTGAGATTCCTTTTTCCTGCAGGCACGGCAGAGTTACCACTAATTGGTAGTGTAAAAAATAAACTGTTCACAGTGTAAAGATGTAAACAAATAAAAGAAATGTAAATAGATAACAAATGTAAACAATGTGACAATACAGAGAGAACAAAAGAAGATTAATAAAGTGCACAAGGAAGAGTCCTTAAATGAGTCCCTGACTGAGGTTATTGTTGAGGAGTCTGATGGTGGAAGGGGTAGCCGCTGTTCCTGTACCTGGTTGGTGCGAGTCTTGTACCTGGTTGGTTGCCCCTATACCTCTTTCCTGATGGCAGCAGCGAAAACAGAGCGTGTGCTGGGTGGTGTGCATCTTTGATGATGGCTGCTGCTCTCCGACGGCAGCGTTCCCTGTAAATATACTCAATGGAGGGGAGGGATTTGCCTGTACTATTGCAATATTTTTTTTTTTTTTTTTTTTAATTTTTTTATTTTTCACACCATAAATCACATTAGCCATGATATACACTATTTCTTTTCACACATATACAGTGTACTATTGCAATATTTAAGAAAAAATTGGATGGATACATGGATTGGATGGGTTTAGAGGGATATAGGCCAAACGCAGGCAGGTGGGACTAGTGTGCGAGGGCAAGAGCCAAAAGGCCTGTTTCCTCATTCTATGATTATGAGAAGATTTAATGGAGTGCTTTTTGTTTAAGAGTAAGTTCACAGGATGCAGACATCACTGACTCACGTAACAGTTAGTGTTTAGCTCCGAACTAAAGAGGAAATGGTGGATCACATATCAAACACTGGATTCTCCCTCTCCCCCATCGACGTGATCTACTGGGATCGTTGACTGAAGAGGACATGTAAAATCATTGAGGACCCCTTCCCCCCAGCACACAGCATCTCTCAACTGCTCCCGTCGGGAAAGAGATACAGGAGGATCAGAGCCAGCACCACCAGGCTGAGGAATAGCTTCTTCCCACGGGCAGTGAGAATGGTGAACAGCCAGAGGAACTGCTCACACTAACCAACTGAGATTCCCATCTGTGCAAAACAATATTTATTTATTTGTATAAATGAATACTCGTCCTGAGTATGTATTGTTTGTCTGTACGTGTTTTACAGCGAGAACCGGAGAACGCCGTTTCGTCAGGTTGTACTTGTGCAATCAGATGAGAATAAACCTGACTTGACTGAGTTATGAAGTGAGACTGACTCCTGTGACACCAACCTGTTCCAATGAACATGACGGGATATTGTCTGTCATCCAGTGCTGTGACCATGTCCACTACAATCTTTGTGTAGTTCACGTGCTTCTTCGTAAAGAGTGGCCGGCCTCCCACAGGTCTGACCTCTTGATTCATCAGCAGATGCTTCTTCACAAAGTCCAGAACATCGTCCGGCAGGTCACGTGACGTCCTGATGCCTGCCTTCCTGAATTCATCTGTAATGCACTGTCACACAGAGCAGAACTCGGGTCAACAGATAGTTCCAACATCGACTTGTCCAATTTCTGGTGACCGCACCAGCACACCCCACCCCACCCCCCATGACCTGTTGAGTTCCTCCAGCATTTTTGTACACTGCACTAGACAGCATCTACAGATTCCTTGTTTACCTTCAGTAAAGGACTGTGAGTTATCTGTTCACATCTCTTTCTCCCTTCCTCCTCACACTGCCAGCCTACTCTGTTTAATGATTCCTCACAAGGAACAATACAAAAGGCTTGCATTTACACCTCACCTCCTGGGACAGTCCAGAGCACTCCACAGGCAACCAGTGATGTTTGAAATATGAATGTGGTCAAAACTCAGCAGCTAATCTGAACACAGGAGCGTCCCATCTCCACAATGAAGTAACAGGCTGCACCATCTATGTACAAAGTGTTAGAGGTTGCAGGCCTCTGTTTGAATATATCAAGGGAGTGCTCCTCAAGTTCTGGCACTCCTGATCTTCGGTCACCCAGAGAAGGGGAGGGGTTGGGTCACTCCTGGACAAGCTGGCCACTCAAGGGTCCAGGAAACAAACAGGCGAGGGTTCTGGAGTTTCATCTCTGGGGAAGGAAGGAGGATGCTGTATCCATGAGTACGATGGAGGATTTCAGGGACCGGTGGGCGCCACAGGGCTCGAGTGTGTTCTGGATAGTTGTATTTTAATTTGAACATGTAAATAGTGTGCAACTGAACTATTGTGCAAACGTGATTTCTTGTTATCACTGACTCAACCACCTTTGATAAAGGGGAAAAAAAGAGATAATAAGCAAATAGTTATCTGTTTTAGTTAGTTAATTGTGGCTTAGACGGAGGGATAACATCTTTGCTTTTCTAATGTGCTGTCTCACCTTGTTTATCATTGATAAACAAACTGGGGGCATTTTCACATTTATGGGACCATGCTTCATAATGTTATTTACTGAATGACTGGGATGTAGTTGTTAGTGGCAGGGCGGCATTGGTTTTCTTTGTTTATTTACAGCATGGTAGAGTCCAATTCTGGCCATTGAAACCTGCACTGCCCAATTATACCCAAATTAACCTGCAACCCTGTGTGTTTTTGAAGGATGGGAGGAAATCCACTCAGACACGGGGAGAACGTACAAACTCCTTACAGACAGTGTGGGATTCGAACCTGGATCACTGGTGCTAAGGTGGTACTGAGCTGTTTTCTTGAACTGTTATCCTTCTACTGAAGGGTCCCCATCGGGTTTAGAATCAGCGACACTCTCTCTCCAAGTCAGGATGGTGTGTGACTTGCAGGGGAAGTTACTGCTGGTGGTTTCATACTCGCCTGCTTCCCTTGTCCTTGGTGGTACGGACGAAAGGTCAGGGCAAGTCATTGCTGTGCATTTTGTAGAATGGGGGTTGTCAACGATTTTTTTAAAACTCACATTCCACCTTAAGTATTCCCTATGTCCTCCGTGCTCTGTGATTAGGAAGGGATTGCTTAAGGTGGTATGCCACCGAAGATTCTCGTAAACTTCTACAGGTGTACCGTGGAGAGCATTCTGGCCAGTTGCATCACTGCCTGGTTTGGAGGTGCCAACTCTGTTAACTTGGCCTGCAACATCACAGGCACCAGACTTCACTCCATCGAGGATATCTACATGAGGTGGTGTCTCAAAAAAGCAGCCTCTGTCCTCAAAGACCCCCACCACCCAAGTCATTCCCTCTTCACTCTGGTACCATTGGGAAAAAGGGAGAGGAGCCTAAAGGTGAGCACTCAGTGGCACAAGGACAGCTTCTTCCCCACTGCCATTAGATTCCTGAATGATCGATGAACCAAAAACACTGCCTTACTTTTCGTGCATTATTACTTTAATTTTTTTATAGTGTTGTTGTAAGATGGTTCATAATGCGTTTGCACTGTGACACTGCCACAAAATACCACATTTCATGATTTGTTCATAACAATAAATACTGATTCTGAAAGAAATAATTTGAAAACCACTGTTTTAATCGTACCTAATTGACTTGTTATGAGCACGGTTTCATAGCTCCAAAAGAAATGGGCCAATGATAATTTTTCTCAAGCAAAATATTTCAGTAACAATTGGGACTCGAGCAGTTTACCACCTTAAGCAATCCCTTACCAATCACAGAGCACCTATGCCTTAACGAATATTAAGGTGGAATGTGAGTTTTTTAAAAAAAGGTTTCCCACCCTGTTGTACGTGATGCCCACTACAGACACCAATTTGCCACAGGTCAAAACAAGGACCTACAATGGTCACGCTAACCTATCAGATGGTCTTACCGATCCTGGGCGTGGCTCTGGAATTCTATCCATGTATTTTGACCACCGGCATGGAGAATCCTGAGATTCCTTGTATGGCCCTTCGAATGCCTTACGGATGTCCATGATGTTATACTGACAAACAGCAGATATCTGTACGTTTTTCCTTTGCAATCGGGAAGAAGGAGGCAAACATTAGTGAAATCAGATAGGCAATGAACTCACATTGTTTGTCAGATAACAAGCTACCTCAATGCTTAAGATGATGTTTGACCTTGCTCTTTGCAATACTGCTGTGAAGAAGTTTGCCTACTTCAATCCATGGGATTTCAAGTCTGCAAACAATCTCAACATCAATCTGTTTATTCCCCAAGGGACAACTCTAAAGTCACTGGTCTTCAGGATTGCCTGCAATGGAAGATAAATCTCCAGGGTTGGAGATTAAACATTGGGGCATCATTGAATGCACAATGAGTACATAAGCAAAAATAGTTTCTTCTATTTCCTTTACCTTTAAGGCTTTAGTTAAAAAAAACAAAGAGTCAAAAATTAGTTTCTCTGACAGATAGAGGACAGAAGAGTGGCGTACTTCACAAAGGAAGGGCTTCTGAGATTCATTCAATCACTGATCAGAACTACGATTACAAGATCAGAGAGTTCGTTCCCTGTTTAGAGAATCCATCCAGGATAAAAACTTGGGTCAGGGAGTCAGCTCAAGGTGATTTAATCTAGGGTCAGGGAATACATCCAGACATTTCAGGAGATAGGTAAAACCAGAATGATTATATCCCAGGTCAGGGAGACTGTAAATATATCCCAGGCCAGGGAGGCAGAAGAGTGATTAGATCCCTGGTCAGGGTGTCAGTAATTAGTTCACATGTCAGGGAGTCGTGATTAGATCCCAGATCAAGGAAGCAGTGATTAGATCCCAGGTCAGGGAGGCAGTGATTAATATCTGGGGAGAGAGAAACAGACCATGGAGAATATATAGAATCTCATAGAGTCATCGATTTGTACCTTTGTCCCACTGCAGCTATGCTGACTATATTTTGATTTTTTTTAAATTTGGACTGTTAAAAATACACCATAGTTTCAGGGCTTTTCAGCCTTGGGCCCATGCTGTACCCCAATCAACCAACAACCCTTGAATATTTCGGAAGGTGAAAGGAAACTGGAGCACCCGGAGGAAACCCATATGGGGAGAACATACAAACTCCTTGCAGACAGCTCTGAATTTGAACCCAGGTCGCTGGCACTGTAAGAGCACTGCATTAATTGCTATGCTAACCACCCCCCCCCCCCCCCAATAATGTCAACATCAAATTCCTGGGAGTCCATATATCAGAAGGCCTCTCCTGAAGTCAGTACATTGAGGTACACTAATGCCTCTACTTTCTAAATGGTCTCAGAGATTTATCATGTCATCAAATACTCTATCAAACCGCTAAGGAGCACTGTGGATAGGATATTCACTGGTTATATCAAAGCCTGGTTGGGAGTTCCACTGTCCAAGATCGCAGATGGCTGCAGAAGGTAGTAGTCATGTCCACTGCAGGTTTGACTTCCCATCCACTGAGATAGCTATGAAGTCTCTTTGTGCTCCTCCCTTCGAGCAGAAGGTACAGAAGGCTCAAGACCAACACCTCCAGATTCAAGAACAGCTTCTTTCCAACAGCGATCAGGCCCTTGTGTCTCTCCAGTCTACACTAATCATAAAATATTCCTGGACCACGTAAAAGACTGTCTACACTATTGTAATGCGATCTCCCCGTGGCCACCCATTTCAATTCCCCATCCCATTCCCCTGCTAACATGTCTGTCCATGGTCTCATGCACTGCCAGACTGAGACCATCCACAATTGGAAGAACAACACCTCATCTTCCGACTGGGCACCCTCCAACTGGATGGCATTAACATCGATCTTCTTCCTCATGTCTCCTTTCTTCTCTCTCTCTCTCTCTCTCTCTCTCTCACATCCCTTTTCCCACTGTCTCCTTTCACAGAGCCAAAATCAATTCTCACCTCTCCTCTTATCGTACCTATACTCCTCCCCCTTTCATTCTTCTCCCTTTCTTACCCCAACCTTTAATTCTGCCTGTTTTCTCACTCAGGCCCGAAACATCAGTTATATATTCTATGGACGTTGCGAGCAGCCAGCATTTCTGTGTTCTGAAACCTCTTTTTACTTGCACTGTGATAAATGTGAATATTTATTATCTATCTTTTATATTTATTATCTCTTTTTGATTTAGGTGTACACTATTGTCATTTTTTAAAAATGAAGCACCTCTCTGACTGTAGCCAAGTAAGAATTTCAATGTCCATTATCATTATCACATTTGCCTGCATTAACTCCATGTCTCTCTCTGCCCTGATCATTCAACCACCTGAACAGATACCTTTTAAGATCCTGCTGTTCCTATCTTCCACTCCTCCTCTGGCAGTTCATTTCAGTGTGTGAAATATTTGCCTCTCAGGACCACCCCCCCCATTAAAATTTAAAGTGTGCCTTCTAGTTTAGACCCCCCCGCCATGGTAGACAGGCGCAGGCCCCTCTTAAATCTGCATGCTTCTTATCATGTCCTCTCAATCTCCTGAGCTCTACGAAACACAAATATAGCCTCTCCATCCTCTCCTTAGCCCTGAAATCCAGACAACGCCCTTGCAAGTCTTTTCCACGCCCCTGATTAACTAAACCTATCCTTCCACGTGACCACCAGAACTGCACACACCATCAGCGCTGAACTACGCCAATTCTTCCAACAGTTCATCATCAACAGTGCAGCGTGCCAGGCTCTCTGCCCCAATTCCAATAACTTACCACAGGAGTACGATTGTGACCATCGTTGGGTGGTACGGAGGCTACAGGAGCTCCAACCGCAAAACCCTACAGAGGATTGTAAGAACTGCCCGAGTCTCCTTCCAACCTATTCGTAACATTTACTGGCAGCATTCTATTCAGAGGGCCTGAAGCATCCTACCGTCCATTCTAGGACTTCTGACATTCTTCCCCAGGAGGAGAGGCAGGACTAGGACTGCCAGAATGGTTAACAAGGATGTCCGTGGATGCTGGGGTCAAGCGCAATGCACAAACGTGCTAGAGAGACTGGTCATGCAGCATCCATGGGAAGTAAAGGGTGACCAGCATTTCAGGCCTGAGACCTTCATCGGGAATAAGCAAAAACAGGCAGGGGGAAGAGAAAAGGGAAAGATGATGAGCACAGTTTAACAGACAATAGGTGGATGCAGGTGGAAGGGTTGAAGCAGAAAAGTGGAAAGCAGGTAGGTGGAAAGGATTGAGAGGGAAGGGAAGCTGGAGGAAAGGAGACAGAGGGATAAGAGAGAGATGTGGGTGGGGTTAGCGAGCTACCCTTACGTTTGTATACTGCTTCCAGAATATGTAACAGCTTTTTCCCTCATGCTGGAAGATTAATGTGGTTTCTTTGATGTATATTTTATGACTTTGAATGGTAACTCATTATCTTTGAAGTATTTTGATTAACTTGTGGTAATATGTGGCTTGGCGCAATATATTGTGATTGCACCGTGGTCGGGAGAAACGTGTTCCCCTTGGTTGGGCGGCATGATTGGCTTAGCGGCTAGGGCAAAACTTTTACCGCACCTGTGATCGGGACCTAGATTCGAATCCCGCTCTGTCTGTAAGGAGTTCATATGTTCTCCCCATGTCTGCCTGGGATTTACCCGAGGGCTCCAGCCTCTCCCGTCATTTCAAACGCTCTGGGGGGGGTGGGGAGGGGTCGGGAGGGGTTGGGCAGCGCGGGCTTGAGGGCCGAAATGGCTTGTTACTGCGCTATATGTCTAAAATTTGAAAATTTAATATGACAAATCATTCGATCTTGACTTTGTACAACTGTCATGTGACGCCCCCAATTCCTACACCCAATGCCTCAGCTGGAGAAGGCAAGCATAGCACGTTGTCCTCGCCACCACCAGTGACAGGAAGACTATATCTTGGGTCCTGAAGCCAGCCCTGACGTATACTCTATGGATGGGGACGATGTATCACTTCCAAAACAGCAGAATGAACGATTATTCCAACGAGACCATTAGGCATACATGTCGTCAATCTACATCATTTGTCCCATGGTAGGGCAAACAGTGCGAAAATGCAAGGGGTTCAGGTTTGCAGAAATCAATCCTTTGAACTACTCTCCTTGAACTCCATTCGACTTTCACTCAGATATAATAGCAGCACATTTATATTCAATATTCCACCCACTGGCAACATGCCAAGATCTCATTGTACACTGGAATGGACTCGTGGCTTCATTGTTTCAAAACAATGATGCAGAATATCAACATGAAATCTTCCCAAATCAGTCGATCTGATTATTTTTTGAATGAGCAGTTTTCGTTCGAAGGGACATCACTCTGCGGAATGAGGTTTCGGTTTAAACCACAGCTGGAAGCAACAAGCTGAATTCTTTCCTGTTACTGACTCACTGTCTCCATGGAGACAGATTGTTACAGGACAAAGAGCAAAGGGACATTTCTTTCTGCACTTCACAGTGATGGAAATGACGTGACCAGTGGAGTGGTGTCGGAAAACAGTTTATCTTGTCAAAGATCAGTAGCTTGGAATCAATAGGCCATAGTGAAAACACAGAAATGCTGGAGGAACTCAGCAGGTCTTGCAGTGTCTGTGGAAGGTAAAGATGTATTTCTGAAGTTTCGAACCTGGGCCCTTCCTCAGGTAAGATAAGATATATTAAGGAAGGGCTCAAGCCCAAAATATCGGTAGTGTATCTTTACCTCCTACGGGGTCGGTGCCAAGTGGGGTGCATTCGCAGGTGTTTCCCCCCCCCAAGCGAGGTATTGTGACCCACAGCCTAGCGTCACTAGTCTCCAGGCAACATAAGCAGCGCGTTTGCTATATTGGAGGGAGGGGGGAAGGCAGCTGCACGGAGGAGGTTCATGGTAGGCAGCACAATCCCCCCCCCCACTGAACATCAGGTTGTGCCCCTCGCCCCCTCCTCCCACAATGCGGTTACCCTAATGCCCCCGCTATGACCTGTTCTGGTCCGACCCTGACCTCCTATGAGATCTGCTGAGATCCTCCAGCATTTCTGTGTTTTCTCCCCACAATCACATTGTCTGCAGACTTTCGTGTTTCACTCCCCTCACAAGGCCGCAGCATCCGGTACGTAGTGCTGAGGGAGCACTGTTTTGTCAGAGTTGCCCAATTTCAGATATTAAACCAAGCTCTCCTCTGACGTCCTGGCCACCCTCAAGTCGCTGTACAGACTTTCTGGAACTTTTCCGAGCTTCTGTTTGCGAGTCCTTGCTGCTTGCAAATTGGCTGCCAGGTTTCCAACGTCAGAACAGATTTCATTGATGGAGATGTGCTCACCGTGTGAGGAGGAATATAGGAAAATAAACAGCCCGAGAATGGACTCTGCCTTTGCCCCCAGAGGCTGCCTCGCGTGATGAGTTCCTCCAGCGGTTCATGTTTTACTTGGGCTTACAGCATCTGCAGTCTCGTGTCTTGAGAACGGAGGTTCTTCAAACCTTCACCTTTGCCGTGCCATTCAATAACTCGCGGATGATCTTCTATCTCATGAGAAATTTCCCGCATTCACCTCATTTCGCTCATTGACCCCTTACTGTTCTCAACCTGTGTGACACTGTTAAATGAAACTAATAAGTCTGTAGATGCTGTGATTGAGGTAAATACACAAAAATGCTGGAGAAACTCAACAGGTCCTGCAGCATCCATAGGAGGTAGAGATATATAACCAATATTTCAGGCCCCAACCCTTCGTCATGGCATGAACATAAAGCAGGCAGGAGGCTGAATCAAAAGGTAGGGGGAGGAGGGAAGGACCAAAAGGCCACGGGCTGGACATGGATCAGAGGACAGGAGGGGAAAGCTGAGAATTGAGCGGGGGGGTGGGGGTAGCTCTGGGAATGCAGAGCCGGAGGAAAGGAACATTGGTTCTATATCTTTTCCTCCTCTGGACGCTGTGGGACCTGCTGAGTTTCTCCAGCATCCTTATCCATTTGACACTGTAAATCCCATAATTCCAGATCCATGTGGCCACCTCATCAGTAGAAGCTTGTAAACTCGAAGTTGTTCAATTCGAACACCTTGCTTGATTTGTTCATAAAGAATATAGAAACAAGCCTGGATTTTAAAATAATCTGTCCCATAGCTACTGCTTGGGCTAGGTGTTGTGGGTTTACTTTTTAAACCAGGATTTCTGAGAAGCACCATGTAAATGCAAGACCCTTTCAGATCACAAATAATCACATTTAAATTCCATTTTCTTCCCAGAATTTCACTCCAATTATCACCACAGCGCACATCAACAGACGTAATTTCATTGTTGTGCAATCCTTTGACTACAATCATGTGCCTGACTAACTGCATTTAGTTTAACCACAGAGCTTTATCCATCAGCATGCAGTAATCAGAAAATATAATGATTGTTCACTGAAGCCTTTTTGAGTTCAGTTTAAAAGGACAGTCATTCACAGAGCTTTTCCTTTGATGAGAATTGTAGCCAGAGGTGGAGTACACGTTGGTGTTTTTACTACAGTCACAGTGTCTGCAGCCTATCATGTTTCACTCACTACATGTTGGCCACTCAGACTCTTACCATCTAATGCTATCTCGGCTAATCTGATTGTAACATACTCTCTTCATTCCCATCGCCCTGTGCCAATCTTTCATTTCCTTCCTTATCCATCTACCTCTGTCCTAAAAATAATCAGAGCCACTTCCTCCATCGCCTTTTGAGAAAGAGAATTCCAAAGTCTCTGGGAGAGGAAAATCCCTTGACGTTAAACCGATCAACCTCTAATTTTTAAGCAATGACCTCCCCCCTCCCCCCCCCCCACCACAAGTTCTAAATTCTCCCACAAAAGGAAATATCTCAGCAATTGCCACTAAGTCCTGAATTGTTTCTTCTATGAAATATTATGGACACAAGACCTAAAATGTGGCTGTCCAGGTACCAATTAGAATTTCTTAAGATTGCATTAGAAGTGGCTGGGAAATGTATTGCGGTTACCTAGAAGTCTGATTCCCTTCCGGACATAGCCTGATGGAATGTGGAAATGCAGAGGTCTCCCCGAAGTAAATTACTTACAACTTGAGGAAAAAATACAATATGTTTTTGCAGGTATGGCAGCCATATTTACAAATACAGGGTAGGATACTTTAGGCCCTCACACTATCTTTGAACTTTTTAAAAATCCTTTCTTTTCCCATATTTGAGATCGCGATAGAAAGAAAAGAGAACTGGACTTTCTGAGGTGGATTCCGGATCCCAACAGTTCCTTTTTCTTTCTTTCCCCAATCTTTTCTTTCTTCTTTTTCTTCATTACTTCTTTCTGTTCTTTTCTTTTCGAGGGGTTTTTGTTTGAGGGGAGAAAGGATGGGGTCTTCTCTTTTTTTGTAAATTTGAACAATCTAACAATGATTTCTCTTCATTATTTTATATATTTGTGATGGTTTGATTATTAATACTTGTTTGATTATAAAACTAAAATAAAATATTCAAAAGTAAACTGAAAGGAAACATCCTTCCCACCCCCACCCTGTTGGAGCTGCTGAGGAGTTTGGGACCCTGGTTGGATGCTGGTGGATTGTTGATCAGTGTGTGCCACTTACACAGGTTACACTGTAAACACTTTCGAGTCAATTACTGCAAGAAGTCTTGAAATTACAACTGCCGGGTATGGAGGGAAGGAAAGGGAAGGAGGGTGAGAAAAGTACATTTATCTTGCCCTTAGAACAGAGAACATCAGCTATTACAGGACGCTACAGGCCCTTTGGCCCATAATGTTGTGGCAACCTGCAGTATATAAACGCAGCAATCTAAACCTTCCCTACCTCACAACCAGAACCCTCTACTTTTCTTGCATCCATGTGACCATCTAAGGGTCTTTTACATGCTCCTACTGTACCAATCTCCACCTCCACCCCTGGAAATGCATTCCAGTCACCCACTACTCTCTGAGTGAAAAAACCTACCCCTGTCGTATCGCTGGAGGACATATCAGTGCCCCTGAGGCCACCCCAGGACATTGAATTCCTGCAGTCAGACCTGAGACAGTCACAGCCCATGCTGCGTGACAAGGAGAGGGAAGAGGGAGTGGGCACTGGAGGAGAGGAGCAAGCAGCAAATGCAGGAGTCGTTCTCCTCGTTCGGGCTGGGCCACACCACAGCAGAGCACCACCAACATTGAGTGTGAGGTAGAAGAGTCGGGCAAAGGTGAGGGTTCTCTGCAGGGAGCAGCCGCAAGGGTTAGGAACCCGGGGCTGGGCCAGGTGAGCACCAATGAGGCATGGGGGGGGGGGGGGGGGGGGTCTATCCAAGCACTTAGGTAACAGGGAAGAACTTGGGAGAGATAGGGAGGAGTGGCTGGAGGGGGTCCCCGATGAGGATCTCATCCAGGCACCAAGCCAGGATAGAGCTGGAGCTGGTAGCAGCAATGAAACCCCTATCAGTGGCCATGGACAAGCCCTGGCCCCATTCAACATCAGGCAGCACAGAGGTTAGACCCTCCATCCCCACCCTCCCCTCCCAGCAGCCGCTCCCCTTATCCCACTAGCGATCGGGATGAGGGGAGTGGAGGATGGGACGGGGAGGAGCAAAGCTGTGGACCCCTGGCCTTGCCTTCCACAGGAGGCAGCTTTTCATCGGGTCGCTTGCTGCATTGTGCACTTGGCTGTGGATGCTGCAATGGTGCAGGTCTCTGCAGAGACTAGTGGCAGTAGCATTCGTGAAGAGAACACCTCAAAAACAGAAGCAGGAGTTGTTCATCCGGCCCATCGAGCCTGTTCCCACATTCAGTGAGATCACATCTGATCTGACCGTGGACTCAGCTCCATCTTTCCCCTATAATCCTTAATTCCCCTGCAATGCAAAAATCTATCTTTCTGTATCTTAAATATATTTAATGAGACAGCTTCTACTGCTTCCATGGGCAAGAAAATCAGTCAGGGTTTTGAAAATTTTTGGTATGTATGTGTGTATTTTTCGATTATTGTAACTAATTGGCAGTTTAAAAACTACATACATTAATAAATATTATTACGTACATGTATTTCTACCGGCATCACCTACGGCTCCTAGAAAGCTTCCACCAGCGTTGTCTCCGCTCCATCCTCAACATTCATTGGAGCGACTTCATCCCTAACATCGAAGTACTCGAGATGGCAGAGGCCGACAGCATCGAATCCACGCTGTTGAAGATCCAACTGCGCTGGGTAGGTCACGTCTCCAGAATGGAGGACCATCGCCTCCCCAAGATCGTGTTATATGGCGAGCTCTCCACTAGCCATCGTGTCAGAGGTGCAGCAAAGAAGAGGTACAAGGACTGCCTAAAGAAATCTCTTGGTGCCTGCCACATTGACCACCGCCAGTGGGCTGATATCGCCTCAAACCGTGCATCTTGGCGCCTCACAGTTCGGCGGGCAGCAACTTCCTTTGAAGAAGACTGTAGAGCCCACCTCACTGACAAAAGAGAAAGGAGGAAAAACCCAACACCCAACCCCAACCAACCAATTTTCCCCTGCAACCGCTGCAACCGTGTCTCCCTGTCCCGCATCGGACTTGTCAGCCACAAACGAGCCTGCAGCTGACGTGGACATTTACCCCTCCATAAATCTTTGTCCGCGAAGCCAAGCCAAAGAAGAAGATATGTCTTTGTATCAAAATATGCACATAAGGGTAAAAATGTGTAATATTTTTTCAAATCTTGCAGCTCTCAAACATCTGAAGTTTATCATATGCGGCTCTTAAGTTAAGCAAGTTTGGTCACCCTTGCTCGACACTGTTGTTTGATTTATTTGTTTGTTTTTATTCCACTCACTACCTGCTGTATGAGTTGGCTTGACTGGATAGAGCATAAAAGAAAGCTTTCCGCTGTATCTGGGAACACATGACAAGAAACAATTCAATTCGAACTGCATCGTTCAACTTGCAGGTTCCCCCAATCCACAATGTTAAATGTGTTTCAGCATTGTTCCCTGATGTTTTAAATATTGGCCAAGGACGCCAGTAGCGGCTCCTCTGTTCTTCTTCATGCTAGAGGATCTCTTCCAACACCACCTCGAGGGCTCAAGAACATCGTGGGCTACATCTCACATCATGGACAGGGACTTTCAGACTGCAGCACTCCCTCAGGACGACACAGTAGTGTTTGATACACAGAAGCCTCCATTCCTATCATCTGCAGATTATTCTCCCTACAGTATTCATTTTTTTGCAGGCACTCATTTTAACTGCTAATAGCTACAGATTCCATCATTGTGTTAAATTAGATCATATTTCACCTTCATCAAAAGCAGAAAAATTCTAAAAGAAAACTAAAATCTCAAATTCAGCATCTCATTCGAGGTTCAAGGATCCTTTTGTCATTAAGTAATAAGACATAAATCTGTAATATACATGACATACTTCAACTTTTCTCTGCTGTAAGGCCAAGAGTCAACATGAGCATTGCCCTACGCCCCAAACAACAAGAGAAAGAAGCAAATGAGAGTCCCTTCAGAGACACTGTGTCCATGGATTTGCTTCCAGTGCTCCCCCATCCCCTGCAGCCGTGCAGACCTCCAGGTCTAAACCTCCGACACCATCAGAAAGCCTTCGGTGTCCGGGGCCACTTCAAAACTTCTTTGTCATTGCAACTCTATAAGCCTCTGGGCTAGGATTTGAACCCACATCCTTGTGACTCAGAGGCTGATGTCCAACACGCAGAGGAGATGGGGGGGGTGGGGGGTGGGATGGGTAATGCATTTCTGGATGTACATCAGAGGACCAGCCAATCTCCACCTCTGCACAGATTTTCAATCCTCTCTCATAAGAAAAGATGCAGCTTCTTACTAAACTTGAGAAGGTGACGTGATGTATCGTCCATTGTTCAAGTCAAATTTAAGTGATGCAATCTTTTGAATTTAATGGATTGGTTTGCAGGGTTTGGATCCCCTCTGCACAATTTTGCCTCTTGAAAGTTGCAGAGCTTTACAGGATAGAAACAGGCCCACAGCCCTTGACCATGCTGAACAACCTGTCCTCCTGCTTCTACCCTCCCATCCATGGAGTTATTCAAGTGTTTCTCTAAGGAAGCTAACTTATCTGCCTCTACCACTTTATCTGGCAGTCCATTCCATATGCCCACCACGGTGAATACCCTCACCCTATAGATATGCCCTCTCATCTTGGATTCTCCTACTCTAGGAAATGGATTGTCACTCTTCACCTTATTTCTGCCTTTTCTAAATTCAAAAGGATCCCCTCTCAACCTCCGACACGTTAAGGAAAACAGAATCAGAATTTATTGTCATGGACAAGTCGTGAAATTCGATGTTTTGTGACAGCATCACAGTGCAAGCATTCATATTATAACCATTTCACAACATTACTATAAAAAAGTAACAGGCCTAGTCGAGATAGCTCAACTTTAATAATCCTGGCAACATCTTTGGAAACCTCTTTTGTACCCTACCCATCTTGATAATATCGTTCCAAAAGCTAGATGCTCAAAATACCACACAATTCCAGGTGTTTTTGATGGGGCTTTGGCTTCATTTCCTGCTTCCAGGAGCATTCTATGGGTCCATGACCTCAGTTGCTAGTTCCAAGAGTTTTCTATGGGATCTTGGCTTCAGTTGCTACTTCTTCCTCATTTAGTTGTGTGTGCCTCATTAGAACAACATTATGCCACTCACAAAAATCTCCTCACCAGTAGTATTTAATTTAGAACTGGAGCACAGTAACAGGCCCTTCCAGCCCACGAGCCCACATTACCTACGTACATCCATGTGGCCAACCAATGTGGGAAGAAACTGAAGGAAACCCAAGCAGACACGGGGAGAACGTACAAACTCCTTACAGACAGCTCTGGATTCGAACTCAGGTCGCTGGCGCGGTAACAGAATTGTGCTAACCATACCACCTTATTATAACTTACCTAAACTAGTGAAGTCCTTCTCGCACCAAAGAAAACTCAGATCAAGATCTACTTTTGAATGCAGCCAGGGAAAACGGCTTCAAAATTGCCCCCCAACATTCTACCAGGGCACTCAGTCTCACCTCATGCTGTGATGTAAGATTCACTCACTATCTAGAGTAATAAGATCAGAACACACCATTTTTACTCACCACTGGGATACAAACACTCCGTAAAAGATGGTGTCCTGCCAACTCTCTTGGCTCCACATGTAGATACTCTTCAAGATGTTAAGATGGAAGTCATATTCTGGGATGGAACACACTATTCGTGTCTTTAAAAAAGATGTCCACTTCCTCTGTAGAGTTCTCATTCCTCCCTCGTCACTCTGCAGAACAAGACCACCGAACATTGAGTATAAATCTGCACACACGTGCGCTGTTATATACAACCACTGCCAGGTCACTGCACCTGGCCACCTGCTTTGCTGCGCATTTTTGGTCAAATCAGCATTTTCATTTTGGAAGCTAAAGATCAAGAATGTAAAAGATCAACTGTTGCTCTGGAGTAATGGGGCATTTGCTCATCCTCACCAGGGTGGGAAAGTTGGCGTAGCAGTTAGCGCAAAGCTTTTACAGCACCAATGATCAGGACTGGAAGTTGAAATGCCATGCTGTCTGTAAGGAGTTTGTGCCTTCTCCCCGTGTCTGCCTGGGCTTTCCCCAGGGGCTCCGGTTTCTTCGCAACATTCAAAATGTACCTGGGGTGTAGGTTAATTGGGTGTAAATTGGGCAGCACGGACTCATGGGCCGAAATGGCCTGTTACCGTGCTGTATGCACGTCTAAATTTAAGAGGTCCAAGATTCCATGCACCAAATCGATCTCTCAAGTCACAAGGAGATATGGAAAGTTCAAGTTTATTATCATCTGATTATAACCCAATGAAACAGCAGAAGTATTTACAACATCATTCCAGTATCAACCTTGAGATTTTATTTAGGAAGTCTTTGTGTACAATAAGAGACCTGCTGTTGATCGAAGAGTTAACTTGCTAAGATGATTTTAAAGAAAGATATGGTGCATGGGACTTTTGCATGGAATCTTCATCAGCGCCAGGAGAGCCTCTGCTTATCACTCTCCTTAACCAACATCACCAAGTAGAGATTATCTGCCCATTGTCCTAACACCAGGTGTGGCAGCTTGCTGGGTGTCAGTCACCAGTGTATCCCATGCTGCAACAGAGATCACACTTCTCTGGGTATAAACACGCTGGGATTAGCTGATTTGGTGCAAGATGCTGCATAAGTACAAAACATTTTTCTGCTTTACTCCATTGTCCAATACGCGCACACACACACACACACACACCCCACGTGACAACTTAAATCCCATACACTCTGCCTCATCTTTTTTTATCTTTTCTTTTTTTCATGTAGCGCATTGTTTTAATTTGACATAATATATACAGATTGTTTGTTAGAATGTCTTACGCACTTCCGTGGCTGTAGCAAGCAAGAATTTCATTGTATCTGGACATGGCACTCAACTATTTGACAATAAGCTCTCATCAGCATCTTCATTTGGGGTTTTTACTACACCGTCAGTGGCAATTGTGCCCTTAGTTGCTGAGGACCAAAGCTTTGGAATCTTCCCCCACCCCCACTATTCTCCCCCTCCCACCCCACCTCAATTTCTCTCCAGTTTCAAAATGGTTTTT
This sequence comes from Narcine bancroftii, assembly GCF_036971445.1. Classification (NCBI taxonomy): domain Eukaryota; kingdom Metazoa; phylum Chordata; class Chondrichthyes; order Torpediniformes; family Narcinidae; genus Narcine; species Narcine bancroftii. The sequence goes on from NC_091478.1 coordinate 22,334,807, forward strand.
TGATGCATCCTGTCTCGCAGATTGGAGTACTTGATTTATAATGCTCTCGTCAAGCACTTTGGGGTCATTCAGCCACATTGAAGGCTCTATATAAATGTAGATTGTTGTTACTGTGTGTACTCGAACCACACGGCACAGCAGAGACCTTTCCAACATATGCTCTCTCTTCTCTCTTTGGCTTGGCTTCGCGGACGAAGATTTATGGAGGGGGTAAAAGTCCACGTCAGCTGCAGGCTCGTTTGTGGCATTCACATTACCTGCAATAACTCAACTATGTTGCAAAGTTGAAACAACTTAATTCTCTTGACCACCTAATGTTCTTGAATTGCTTCCCAGAATATGATTGCTGCCTTCTACATCATACTAGCTTCACAGGCTCAATAATTGCTTCAATAATACTCACTAATCACCACCAAGTCAGTGTCTTTGCCAACACTGTTAATGGGACTCATTCATTCATTCTCTGTACAAGTTTCCTGCGCAAGATGTTAATCCAAATTAAAATCCATCTGTCATGTCTCAGATGATCAGTTCCAAGGATTCAAATTCCTTTTTACTTGTTAAAAGCTCCTCCAATGTGTGGCTCAGGAGACTGGCGTGTGCCCACTATGGATTGGTGGGTAGCCACTGTAATTCAAAGTTCCAGATTTCAGATTTATTGTCAGAGTACATACATGACATCACATACAACCCTGAGATTCTTTTTCCTGCGGGCCAGGCAGAATGACCTCTTATTGCTGATGCACCATCAATCACTCAGGAGACTATTATGGAGACACCAATAGGCTTTAATTCACTTGAGAACATAGCACATCCCTATTGTTCGGTTGTCCTGCACTGAGTAATGGGGCTGTGGAACAGTCACCTTTATAAAAAATATTTTATTTATGGATTTAAAGCCACAATGAATTAGTTCATTTTACAAGTATATAATTCAAATCCCAATACACGTGGTATATAAAAAAAGAGAAAAAAAAGATAGAAATATAGATCATCCCAGACCTTCCCCCACCCCCACATCCCATACTAACACATTAATGTAAGAAAGAAATAAAGAAAGAGACCAGAGCTCTTCAACAGGAGTTTTATTACTATAATATTTCATAATATTGTATATATAGAAACTTTAGAAATTTTAAAAATCAAAAATTCAATTAAATATTTAAACCCACTTTTTGTAAATATGGGCTCCATATTTTCAAAAATATACAATATTTATCTCGTAAATTATGTTATTTTCTCCAGTGGTGTACAGCTCCGAACCTTAGTGTGCCATCTTTCCCTTCCCAAATTTATACCTGATTTCCAAGATATGGCTGTGCACTTTCAAGCTACAGCTAATGCAATTTGCACAAATTTAACTTGATAAACATTCAGTTTTAATTTAAATTTAATTCCTTTAACTTCTCCTAATAGAAATAACAATGGACCTTGTGGGAATTTAATCCCGGTTATTTGTTCTACAAAAATTACCTATTTTCAACTAAAAAGGTTTAACTTTAGGACATTGCCAAGTCGAATGCAGAAAAGTGCCAACTTCTTGTCACATCTAAAACATAAATCTGATTCAATTTATTTATCTTATATCAGATATAACCGGTGAATAAAATTGTATTGAACTAGTCTGTTTATCACATTTATTGTACTTTTCATAACTGCTTTACATATAACAGTAACCTTTATACAGGACCACAGGTACAACCAGCCAATGGATAAGCTTGATCAGATAATTATACATTAAAGTGGTTTACCACAATTGGTGGCGCAAAAAACTGTACTCAAGAAGGTACATATACATGTAAACAAATAAAGAAATATAAGCAAACTGCTATACAGAGAGAAAATATCAATAAAGCGCAAAAGAGTCCTTAAATTAATTCCTGATTGAGTTTGTTATTGAGGAGCCTGATGGTGGAGAGGAAGTAGCCCTTCCTGAACCTGGTGGTGCGAGTCTTGTGGCACCTATACCTCTTTCCTGATGGCAGCAGCGACAACAGAGCGTGTGCTGGGTGATGTGGATTCTTGATGATCACTCCGATGACAGCGTTCCCTGTCAATGTTCTCAATGATGTGGAGGGTTTTACCCGTGATATCCTGGGCTGTGTCTACTACCATTTGCAGGGATTTCTGTTCGGAATATTGGTGTCCCCACACCAGACTATGAAACAGCTGGTCAGCACACATTCTACCACACATATGGAGAAATTTTCCAGGATTTCTAATGTCATGCCAAACTTCTGCAAACTCCTGAGGAAGTAGAGGCGCTGATGGGCTTTCTTCACAATGCCCAGCTCCAGATTCCTGAAGGCAGAATGTAAGGTGACATTCTTGCAGAGTTGAAGATGTCATACTTTATATGAGGCAGGTGGATTTTATAAAATCTGTTTTTGTCTGTTTTTGAAGAATGGAAGATATTTATTCTGCCAACTGCCATATTAAAACATCCTTTACTTTGGAATGGGGATCACCCTATTTTTGTGCACTGTACATGGGCCATGAAAAAAAAATCGCATCGTTCTGAGGAGGAACCTGAAACATTAAGTCTCTCTCTCTCTCTCTCTCTCTCTCTCTCTCTCTCCAAAGGTGCTGCCAAGAGCCACTGAGTGTTTCCATTTAGTACAGAAATGCAGCATCTGCTGACTAATATCCAATTGGATTCCTCTCCAAAGGACATAAGAAATAGGAGGGGGAGTCGGCCATCTGGCTTGTCGAGTCTGCTCCACCATTCAATGTTCATGGCTGATCTGATGGTAGGCTCATCTCCACCTACCTATTTTTCCCCCATATCTCTTAATTCCCTTACTATGTAAAAATCCATCTAATCTCGCCTTAAATATATTTATTTGAGGTCACTTCCACTGCTTCAATGGGCAATGAATTCCACAGATTCACCAGGTTCTGGGAAAAGCAGTTCCTCCTCATCTCTGCCCCAAATCTTGAGGCTACATCCCTCATTCTGGTCTCTCCTACCAATGGAAACCACTTACCTACTTCTATTTTATCCATTCCTTTCATAATTTTATATATAAAATCCACTCTTTCTTCTAAATTCCAAGTTTTTAACTAGGCCTGCGACATCACAGGTACCAGACTTCACTCCGTCGAGGACATCGATAAGAGGCAGTGACTTAAGAAAGCCACCTCTATCCTCAAGGATCCACACCACCCAGGCCATGCCCTCTTCACTCTGCTACCATCAGGAAAGAGGTACAGGAGCCTGAAGACAAACACTCAACAGCACAAGGACAGCTTCTTCCCCTCCGCCATCAGATTCCTGAATGATCAATGAACCAAAGACACTGCCTCACTTTGACTTTTTCTTGCACTATTTTTATTAATTTTGTACACGTTTGCACTGAAATGTTGATGCAAAACAACAAATTTTGTGACATGTTCATGACAATAAATTCTAATTCAGATTCCTCTAAACACTGGAGTGGAAATGAGTCCTTCTTCATCCCAAGGGCGGGATTGGGAAATGGCCCAATTAGTCCCACTCTCTCCCTGCAGCCATGCAACTTTTCCCCTCTTCAAATGTTTCAACTCCCGATTGAAAGTTACCACTGTTTCTACTTCCTCTGGTGTTTCAGGAAGTACACTCCGGATCACAGTAGGGCGCTGTGTTAATGAGGTTTACTTTCTTAACCCCTCTGGCATTCTTGCCAATTATCTTAATTGACTTAGAATGGGATGCAGGGAGTACAAAGCCATGTCATTGATCCAAATGGTTGAAAACTGTGCTTGAACGTACGTGGTCCATAGACTCAGCTTCCGTTCCAAGGTGAATGGGTAGACAGACTGAGGGTCGGCAAGTTCAGAGCTGAGAGGTATAAGAAACCAGAGAACAGAGAGCAAGCTGGCCAGATTCGATTCAATTATTCAGAATCACAAGAATCAGGATTTATCGTCATGAACAAGTCATAAAATTCAGTGTTTTGTGGCAGCGTCACAGTGCAATCATTCACATTATAACCATCTTACAACATTGCTATAAATTTTTTTTAAATAGTGCACGAAAAGTAAGGCAATGTCTGGTTCATTGATTATTCAGGAATCTAATGGCAGCGGGGAAAAAGCTGTCCTTGTGCCGCTGAGTGCTCATCTTTAGGCTCCTGTACCTTTTTCCCTGATGGTAGCAGAGTGAAGAGGGCATGGCCTGGGTGGTGGGGGTCTTTGAGGATAGAGTTTGCTTTTTTAAGACACCGCCTCATGTAGATGTCCTCGATGGAGTGAAGTCTGGTGCCTGTGATGTCGCAGGACCAGTTAACAACCCTCGGAAGTTTATTCTTGTCCTGAGCGTTGGTGCCTCCACACCAGGCATTGATGCAACCAGCCAGAATGTTCTCCACAGTATTCGTGTTTATGAGAGCTGTCAGTGACATACCGAACCTCCTCAGACACCTCACAAAGTTTAGCTGCTGGCGAGCCTTCTTTATGAATGCATCAACATGGAGGCTCCAGGTCAGATCCTCGGAGATGGGCCTCTCCATTAGTGATAAGGACTGGATCGTGTTCCCCCGACTCCCTCCTGAAGTCCACAATCACCTCCTTGATTTTGCTAACGTCGAGCTCATTGTTCATTGTTAATGGTCATATTCATAGACTAATATACATTATAACTGAAGCCCTGCAACACTCAACGTCACATAGAGTGAGAAGGTTTATCCAGAATCAGCAGCAGGATTCAGGAAGAGTGGAGGGCGAGGAAGATGGACATGATGGAGTAAGGGAGAGGTCAGAGGCAGCCCCTTCCATCAGCACTGCACAGCCTGGAGCGCAGAAGGTAGAAAATGTATGTAGTCAGGCCCATCACAGGCTCTGATCTCAAGAAGAGAGCTCACATCATAAAGGATCCCCCACCCCCCCATCCAAAAATTCTGGTTACAACCTCTTCTCACGGCTGCCTTCGGGCAGAAGCCTGAAGACCAGCACTTCTAGGTTCAAGAACAGTTATTATCTAACAGTTTTCATCAGGCTCTTGAACCTCCCCTTGTTACACTAATCATAGCCTGCTCCAGCATCTCCAAAAAGCCTGTCTGCGGTATCGTAGAATCACTCTTCTCTTGTACTATGATAATAGTAAATATTTTTTATCTATCTTTCGTATTTTTCACCACAATATACGATTGTAGTTTTACTTACAAAGTACCTGTTTAGCTGCAGCAAATAAGAATTTTGCATATGTACGTTGTCCAGTGTGTATGACAATAAGCTCGTTATCTGATTATTTAAGTCTATCTATATAACCCTCTTTTCCTTTCCACATCAGCTGGAAGTCCATCCAGACACTGCAAGCACCAATCCTCCCTGTGAAAGTGGGTTCCATGTTCCC